>NC_140187.1:34897032-36097032 GCF_965226575.1 Pagrus pagrus | reverse complement strand
TACTGTATGGTAATTTCTTTATTATCGTTCAGTGTTAGAAGGAATAACACAAAGCACAAGGCAATATTTCTGTTTTGAAACTAGCGGCACTAAATAATTTTATTTGCCTTCAAGAGACACATTCTGTGGACAGAGATACCAGCTTTTGGAAATCCCAGTGGGGCAGTGGCAGTATATGACTCTACCACGGTATGTCACATTCAGCTGGTGTGCAAATCTTATTAAATAAGCTGAATGGTAAGGTTGCTGACCATAAAAATGATTCTGAAGGCCACTGGGTTATGGTTATTATTGAACTCAATGATTGTAGCTATAAATTGGTGAATATATCGTCACCCTCTTAAAATAATGACCTAAGTCATATTTTCCAGTTATTTTTAAAAAAAGTATATGATATTTCACACAAAAAGGTTATGACAATAGATGACTATTTACATAGTCCCTTGGGGTAAAGATATGTCTTGAAAAGCTTAAGCTAAAATTGCCTAAGTCACTCTGTCTTGTGACTTGGGCAAAATAAAAAGGCAATAAACAAGCTATATGTTAACAGCTGTCTCTGTGAAGATTAGAGTAGAGGCTCCGACAGTCAGAATTTTACAAACACTTTTGAGCTGAAATTTGTGAACTGATCTTTAAAGCCTTCAAAGAGTTTTATTTTATTTTATAGCTACTTAAGCATTTTATTGTATATAGTGTTACTGCTGTATGGTGCGAGGCAGGACCCAAAAGTGGACGCGAGGCGAGGTAGAGTTCAGGTAGATTTATTGAATTTAGGCAATGGAAATGTATATAATGTATAATAATATGTTAAAATTGCAAACCCTGGCCCAGTGAGCAAAGTGTGGTCTAGATCACGTCTTTTAGACATCATTTATGGACATCCAAGACGTCTAAAAGACGTCCTCTGGGGAGCCAGAATGAAAGTTTTTTATACGTCTTTTCTGGACGTTGTATAGACGTTTATATATCGTTTATCGACTAATTCTGGCTGTCAGTGGATGTCCAGATCATAGCCAGTATGAACGTCTATTCTCAACTAACTCTGGATGTCAGTGGATGTCTAGATTATGGCCTGACTGGACGTCTTTTCTCAACGTCATTTATCGACTAATTCTGGCTGTCAATGGACATCCAGATCATGGCCAGTATGAACATCTATTCTCAACTAATTCTGGATGTCAGTGGATGTCTAGATTATGGCCTGACTATTGGCATGACCAGGCCATGATCTGGACGATTTGCAACAGTTTGTTGCAAATCGTCTTTCTTTATATCTTAAATAACTGAACTAACAAATGCAATCCCTGAATAGATTTGTACTTTATTACTTTATTTTACTTGGCAGCGCCTCTGCTCACACAGCTGAGACCTATACTTATACCAAGTTATTCATTAAAGTTTATAGTCAAGAAAAGTTTCTCACACAGATTTGTGCTTCCAAAAAGGGACATTACCCGACTCAACACTTTGGACAGCTCTGGGAGGGATGGAGAGAGTTCTCTCAGAAATTATCCAGTCATGTCTGCTTTTCCTTCCATGCCTCTCTGAATTTAGTTTTCAGCAAACAAACTCAGCAACTCTTATGTCATCTCGAATTTGTCATTAATACATGAATTGTCAGTCCGGTTTGTGCTTTCATCAAGCGCCAGTATGCAGTGAAACTTCGGGCTTTGTCCCCCCACTTCTCCTATTTCCTGTCACACTCTCGGCAGTTGTACCTCAATAAAGGCTGAAAAGCTGGACACATTGGATACCTATGTGCTGCGTGGCGGCTGCGTTAATGAGCTGCTCACTCGCGTGTTTGTGTTCACATAGGCTGCCGTGCTGCTGCAGTGTGGCTCATGTTTACATTGAGTTTGCCTTTCATAATAATTGATAAATATGATGACGTGATTTTTCTTAACCCTTCTGAAAGAGCGGGAAAGCCGGTGGGAGAATGAGAGGGAGCGAGGGAGACAGTGAAAGTATGCTCTGCATGAACGTCTCTTGCTGAGAGATAATCAACAAACTTCAAAACCACATTTATAATACAGAAGAGATTTCAGATTTGTATAAAGACCCCATGCAACACAACAAGTCTGGGTAACCTCAAACTGGCTCATACGTGGACCAGTGAGAGCAAGAGTATATGGGCACATCATCATAAACCCATTATGATTAAAAAAGAAAAAAAAACAGCTGGTCACTATTGAGCTTGTGCAGATCACTGTTTAAAATGCTTGCTGGTTGCTGAAGCCATAGCACTAACAACCTACAATGGCATTTGTGAATGGATCTGCCCAACCTTATGCCTACCTAAAATTCAAATTAAGATAGGAAATGTCTGGGACTCTTTACAGTTGCAGTGTAGTACAGAATTTCAATCTTAACCGTAGCCGAGATCTTCCATCCATAGAAGTATGATAAAAGGACTGATATAGGATTGCAAAGGCCTCAATGGTCCATATCACTATTGGTATCTTTGGACTGGGGGTGCCAAAGATAACCTTTGTGCCATTATTTAAAGTTGAGATTTATTTTAGTGAAAGAAGTCCTACTTTCTGTCATTGGCACAATGAGGCATTGTAGAACTTGCTGTTTATGTGTTACTATGCTCATTGGTCTCTGATTAAATTCCTGGCAAACAATTCCAATAAAGTGTGTTCACATTTTTCTGACATATCTGTAGTTTGAAGCATTGAAATAAAAAAGGCATACTATGCAGGATTTGACACTTTGTCGCAGTTTGGTATTTGATCTTGAAAAAGCACATGAAACATTGTTTGAGACACTTCCTCTTGTTTGTAGCTGTCTGTCATCATTTAAGACAGTTGGTCCAGGTCCAGTTTTAGTCTGGACCATTATTGCTCATATCCACTGATTTGTTCCTGAGGGCTTGATGACTCAAAAGAAGATAAATAAAACAAAAGGAGCAGTGAAGTACAGCATGACTTGTTGACTTTAATGAATTAGTTAGTCAGTTTAATGCAATCTGCAATTAGGCAATTGTATGTTTCAGTTTTTAGTATCTTGCAGTTCTTCACCCACAGTATGCTGCTATGGTGTTTTCTGATGGGTTCTCTTTCTCAGTCTGTCTGACTCAAACAAAACAAATAAATATGTCTGCACGTCATTAATTTGTGTGTCTGCTAAAAGGGTTTTCAGCACTCCGCTTGTTAGTTTATTTCAGCATTCCTTATTACATCCATAAAACAAGGAGCCCTCAAATTGAAAAAAACTGCACTGAGTGTTGATTAAGGGAGTCAGGGGCGGTTTCTCATAAGGGCAGTATGGGCAGCCGCCCAGGGCGGCATTCGTGGAGGTGAGGTTCGCCCAGGGTGTCATGCAAGCCAGGACCGCCACTGAAGGGAGTTCCTATACTCCTGCAGAACATATGGTTCAGCTCATAGCTTACCGCTTTTGTGTTACAGAAGTATTTGCAGTTTGAAATGGGCACATCATGGCTGTTTTACCTCAGTGTGGAAAGTGGAAAAACGAGCTGAGGGGCCCTAAGTACCCCCAATTCCTGCACTCGCATTGTCACCCATACCTGGCCCCATGCCTACGGTGTATAAATATTTGTGGGTTTTAGTGCATATTTTCAATGAAATTGGAAAACCAGCTGTGTGACAGTCTTGGGCCTTTGCAATTCAGAAATTGCAGTTGCAGCCCTGACATTTTTTCTTTCTATTTGGAAAAGGCCTTTACAATTCTCTATATGGATGATTTTAAAGAGATTTTTCCTTTCTTTTTTGTGTGTTCAATTTCCATGTCCTCACAAGACACAGACACAGAATTATGTGTATTTTCTTTTCTCAGACTCACGAATTGGCAAAAGGTAAATGCTATGATTATCTGGCTGGTAATGGCTACTCTTTCATGGCTTCCAGCCTGTTTGCTTTCCATTTGCCTTTAGCCACAGATGTGTTAAAGAACATACTCCATTAAGCTAGGTGCACCTGCTTGTGTTCACGCTGATGTTGACACCAAACACTAATTAGGTTAGGAGACTCTGAAATGTATATGTACATCAGACGCTGCACCTTTAAAAAGGGTTTACTTTTAATGTGGCACATGAGCAAAGGAGTAAACTCCTGCTGTACTACACTAAAGTGATAATGTGTGTGAAAATTTGATTCTAGACTCAAGGTGGAGAACCGAGATAATAGCTATAATAACTTCAGGCTTCAAAGCGTGGGTTTACATGTGGATTGGATCTGTGTCTGGGTGCTCCAGTTTCCTCATACAGATAAAGAAATACAAGTTATGTGAACTGGCAAACCCACATTGCATGTGCACTCCTTATGTGTTAGCCTTTGATAAAACACCTGTCCTGAGTAAAAGTTGCCTCTTTCAGAATGTGTGCTGGGACAGGCTCCAGTACTCTGAATAAGATAAATGGTTGATGATCTACAAGTTAAACAAAAAGCTCTAAGTGTGCTTATTCAGATTGGATTCCCGCATATCTGAAATGATGTAGACAACTTCCTGTTCTTATATTGTGTCTCTCAGTATTATATCACAGTATCAAAAAAACATAAGAGATACTCCATTCAAACAAAGTTCTGCCTCTTTTAACCCTATTAGCAATAAAGGGGACATATCGTAAGTTATGCCTATAACTATGGATCTATGAGACCGAATGATGACCGTCACCATGGTCTTCACCTTGAATTATGCCATCCTACTGTAGGAGATACACTATTAATAAAGGCAATATATTAATCACTGGCGATTAATAAAACACTCGTAAATGGGGCACCACCTCCGATGTTTTGTCTATTTGAATAATCCGGAGGTAATTAATCAAATCCGACTAAACAAGGTTAACTTGTATCAATTTTAAATCAATTTATTCAATTTACTCAATCTCATAAATGAATTAGTGAATTCTACACAGTTTCCCTCGGTTCTCCACATGAAAACAACCAAGCACAGACAACGACATACGGTTAAATATGTTTATTTACTAAATAGATCAGGGTGAATAAATGAAATGATGATTCAGACAACAACAATGATAACAGAAATGTGGAGACTATATGATTAAGGTAATAGGGTTATACAGAGCTGCCAACTCTCACGCATTGGCCGTGAGACACACTCATTTGAATCACTTCACACGCTCTCACGCCACACCCCCGATTTCTCACGCTGAATTGCCAGCACCGTTCAGACTAACGATACTGTCGACTATCAGATGCTTGAGTTTTATCCGAGGAAGCCTGGCACTGGATTAGATTCCCCCTTTTCAGGTATGTATTTTTTAAGTGTTTATGCTCTCAAAGTAACATATTCGTTTTAATGTGTAATCAAGAGAGAGCTTTGTAAACTATTAGTTTGAGGTCTAAATGCAGCTAGCCACAGTTGCAATTGTAGCCTAATTTCTCTGGCAGCAGCATCTCCTTAGCTAGCATACAAATCCTAAATTTAGTTTGTGATGGATAGGGTAGGCCTAGGATGTGTTGAGTAAATGAGGAATTAAGACATAAACTGTTTAATTAAACTGTTAACCAGGCAGAAGAAAGTGTGTGGAACAAGCTGTATTTGGCAGTAACAGCAACAACGGTTAAAGCAACACCATGGAAGTCTGGTTCCCCTACAGCCGGGAAACAGTATAGAGCTCAACAGTGTGGTTCTGTTACCATGAAAATGTTACCGGACCCGCAAATTTCATGTTAGCTAGTTACTGCTAACACTGAACTCTCCGATGGTTCACCACAGAGCGACCATGATTTCACTTTCTGACCTGCTGCGTTTATTTAGAGATGAGGAGAAGAGTGTTGAAAGGGTTTACATGAAATTCGCGGGTTCGGTAAACATTTCCATGGTAACAACGAGCTGACGTCTCTGATTGGTGGAGCTCGTCGAGTTACATTTGCAATGGTTTATGGGATGAGTAGTTCCCTTTACTCTTAAGATAATTGTGTACACAGTCTTGTACCTTTGCTTTTTTTTTCAATTTGTACACTCTGAGTAGTGCCTAAGGCTAATACATTGAGAACCAATGATGTACGGTAAGCGGTAAATGTTTTTTGCTGTATGTCAATGGGCCAAACAAAAAATTGGCGTGTATACAGCAAAATTTTGGTTGGCCCCACAAAATCTCACTCCCAGGCTTTTTGAAAAGTTGGCAGCCCTGGGTTATATGAATATGAGCGATGGTAAAGTCGCGAGTCTGGGAAGCATTCAAATGTTACGGGAGTAATCTTGATACTAACGAGACCCTAACCGGACTTCTCTTATGAAAAGATTATTATGAATTAGAAATCAAGGGACACCAACTCAGAACCATAGTGTGAACCCAGCAGTGTGCAAGGTTTTTAGCCTACTTTGTCTGGAGACTTGAGACGTCTGCCGCTTGAGTCTTTCCGCCGGAGTTCGTGGCTCGACTGCTGGCTTGCAGTGCCGATCCAAGAGACGGAGGGAAGTTGCGGTCGGTCCGACCTCACAGTAGGTAGCTCTCTCGTCCAGGTGTCAGAGAGAGATCAGCCGGTCCAGCGCTCAGCAGATGATGGTCCGGTTCGCTGCCCAGCGGGGTGGCACCGCTCGTGATCGGAGAGGGCAGGCCAACCTCAGCTTGGCACAAAGTCTTAATGTCGTTGCAAACCGTTCGCACGGTTTGTTGAAGCAGACAGTTAGGCACTGCACGTCTTGATTAACGGTGGTCTTAATAAAGACGTCTTCTTCTTCTCGCACTGAGTGGTGGCTCTTAACTTCTGATTCAGCTAATTCAACTTTCTTGACGAGGATAACGAAAGAATAACGCTGGCCTGGCGCGTCATCAGTTATTTCTCAATACAAGAATAATTAAATCAAATTCTGTTCCACTGAATAAAATAGTGATACTTAACAAAAACTTATCAGAGCAGAACTTCCTTCTGTTAGCATCTAACAAAATAAAAGCACTTAAAGAAAATGCGTCCGCACCTCAAATTAAAGATTGAGGAAAAATCGCACGTGGTCAATTTTGCGGAGATTTATGCCTAGGAGCGTGTCGCAAAAAGAGAGTAAAGTAAAGGGTTGAAAATTTTAAAAAGAAGAGTTTAAAAAGAAGAGAGTGAGAGATCGCTGTCTCTTGGTTTTGTAGTCCTGAGTGGCAGGCGGACCCGAGGGGCGGGCTGACGACGTTCACGCTGTGGATGATATCCTAAGCCTACACTTTTGAAACTTAATTAATTTCAAACTATTAAGTTAACGTTTCGAGATCGCGCTTAGCCTTTCTCAGAACTTTACCATGGCAAAATAGATGGATTTTGTCAAACAATGAAATAATATGACCTGATTAAAATCATTAAACATTTAAAAGAAATCAACACTGGATCAAAACATAAGAACACACTTGAAGATAAAGTAGAACTGATAGAACTGGTCACTTATACCTATTTCTTCTAGTGTTAGCTTACTGCTTGTGAATAAAAACATATAAGAGACTTTTACTAGTAATCAATAAAAACATATTAGATACAAAGATCTCCCGACAGTCTAATCCAATCGTACCAGGACTCACCACTAGATGGCACTGTGACTCCACCCAACACAAGATACATTTAAACATTAAATTTGATTTCAGTCAAATTTCATCCCAGAGAAATGGGAGAAAGTTCAGCTTTATCAGCTTATTTTACTGAGTCTCAAATTGTAAGAATTAAGAGGATGAGATCCTGATTTAATGGTTAATTAGAGATGGTCTGAAATCTGGAGGAATACAAAGACCATTTGTGTGGAATGTGCCAGAGATAGTGGTGCCAGATGCATCGTAAATCACAAAAGATAGAGCAAGAGCTTAGAACAACAAGTCAGAAGGTGTCTGGTGTCCTTTCACTCTAAAAAGTGTTTTTGGGATTAGAAGTCAGAGAGACAGAGAGGGTGAGAGAGAGAGACAATTTGCAATTGTAAAAACATTGGTATTAACACATCTTGACCACCAAACAGTCCCTGTCACTCCGGTTGAACTGGAGAGAGAAGGTGGCTCCATGTTCACTCAGCTTGACCTGTGTGGGAAGAATTTATCTGTTTGGAGGGGAAAGAAAGTTCAAAAATGGGAGTTTGAGTCCATAAATTGATCAGAGATGTTCTCAACTGAGGGCTTTATGGCAAAAGAAAACACTGTCCTTTCTGCCAGGAGATAAGGTGGCAGACAATAAGGCGCCTTGTTCCTGTGAAAGTCTTCTTGCATATGGAAAGAGTTAACAAGGATAAACAGGCCTCAACACCAAGAGTCAGAGGCGATAGGCATGTGTTCCTACACTACTACCTATCCTCGAGACCTTATGTCAACAACGTCATATGACTGACCTTAGGAGGCGTGGCTCACGGTCTACAAGAGGTTCCAGTGACATCGCCTCCTCCTCCTGCCTGGAACGCCTCAGCCTGTTCTGAACGACAAGAGAATGGTGACGGTCATCGTTCGGTCTCATAGATCCATAGTTATAGGCATAACTTACGATCTATTTCGACCTCACTCAGACCGTCACCATGGTCTTCACCTTGGATGACTCATACCATCAAGGTCGTGAAGAACTGAGGACTCCACCCTGTCCTGGCTCCGTCCCGCAGCAGAAAGCACAGCCAAACCCAAAGGAGCTGGTGCCGCCACGTTGACCCTGTAAAATCGAGCAAAAGTACATGGGGTGGTCCAGGATGCTGCATCACAAATTTCCGCCACAGGCACACCTTTTAGGGCAGCCCAGGAGGTTGCCATACTTCTCAGAGTGTGCCACCAGATTACCAGGTATAGGAAGACCCTGTCTCTCATATGCCTGTGAGATGGTGTCCACCACCCAGTGTGACAAGCGCTGTTTAGACACAGCAGCCCCCAGTTTGTTTCCACCAAAGCAGACAAACAGCTGTGAATGAGAGTGTCTCAGAGAGTGGGTGCGCGCCAAGTAGGCCCTCAATGCCTTCACTGGACAAAGCGTGCGCAGGGCCAAGTCCCCTTCACCCGAAGTCGGGTCAGGCTGAAACGAGCTGATCTCAATTACCTGGTTCACTGTCTGAGGGCTTATCACCTTAGGCAGGAACGCAGGATTAGGCCACAATGAAAATCCTGACTGAGTCACCAGCCTTCCATCTCAAACAATGCTCACTGGTGGACAAAGCATGTAACTCACTGACTCGCTTGGCAGAACAGATCGCCAACAGGAACAATGTCTTATGTGACAGGGATTTCAAATCTGCCTGCCCCACTGGTTCATAAGGGGCTTGAGTCAGTGCCCTCAAGACTAGGGCGAGATCCCATGATGGAGCTCTAAGCGCCAAACGGTGTGCCCCCCTAACGAATTGCGAGACCAAAGAGTGTCTCCCCACCGAGACGCCCCCCACTGGCTCATGGTAAGCAGAGATTGCCACTGAGTACAGCCTCACAGTGCTAGACGCCTTCTCCGCATCCAAAAGGGACTGGAGGAAGCGCAGGACCAGATGCACCGAACAAGTGGAGGGGTCTACTTTTGATTGTGACACCAGTCAGAGAACATCCGCCATTTCTGATTGTAGCTTGCCTGAGTGGAGGAAGCTCAAGCACTACGTATTGTTTGCAACACCGCCTCGTCTAACCCCTCAGACTGGGGCTGCAGAGCGGCCATGCCCACAACTGCAGCGTTGCTGGTTTGGGGTGCCAGATCTGACCGCTTGCCTGGGACAACAGATCTGCCCTGACTGGCAGGGGCCATGGTTGGCCGTGGACGAGACGGAGGAGAGCCGGAAACCATGGCCTCCCCGGCCACCTGGGAGCTATCAACAGAACCCTGTAATGTCCCGCAGCCACCCTGTGGAGGACATGGGGGATCAGAGGAAACGGGGGAAAGGCGTACAACAGGCCCCTCGGCCACTCGTGAGACAGAGCATCTAGTCCCAGGGGAGCCCTGTGAGACTCCAGGGAGAACCACTGCTCGCAGTGGGCCGTCCTTGCGGATGCAAAGAGAACGGTCTGAGCTCTGCCGAATTGGGACCAGAGCCACGCCACCACCTGCGGATGTAATCAACATTCGCCTGGGAGGGGTCCCGTCCTGGATAGGAGATCTGCTGCATGATTCTCCACCCCCGGAATAAAGAGTGCCCTGAGGGACGATAGACGGGGAAACGTCCACAGCAGGAGCCTCCTGGTCACCTGGAGACACTGGAGAGACCTGGTGCCCCTTTGGTGATTTATGTGGTAAACCGTGAAGGAGTTGTCTGACCTCACCAAAACATGCCTGCCTCTGATAAAGTGGAGGAGCTCCACCAATGCTAGGTGGACCGCCCTCAACTCCAGCAAGTTGATGTGTTGGCCCTATCAATGTGGGCCCCATACACCCCTCACCATCCTGCCTTCCCAGACTTCACCCCAGCCATTCAGGGCGGCGTCTGTGGACACTACTGCCCGACTTGATGGGACGTTTCCCAAAGGAACCCCCATGGCTAAGAAGGCCCCGTCTCTCCAAGGGCGCAGGGCTTGGACAAATTGTCGTGTGACCCTGAGCTTCACGCGCCTGTCCTGTTTCGGATGAAAACCGAAGGCATTTAACCACCTCTGCAGAGGCCGAGCTCTGAGCAGGCCCAAACGAACCACTGACACTGCCGCTGAAATCATCCCTAACAACCTCTGAAACTGAGCAGCTTCCAGCCGCCTGCCCAGCTGAAACTGCTCTGCTAAGGTCACCAGCTTTGTCACCCTCAGAGGAGTGAGGGAGGCCGACATAGTGAGAGAGTTGAGAAGTAGCCCCACAAACACCGCCTGTTGTGTCGGTACGAGATGGCTTTTTGCCAAATTTACCTTTAAGCCCAGATGTTGAACACGGTCCATAACAGTCCTTGTGTCCAGGAGCACCTGACTGCGACTTGGAGTGCAGATCAGCCAGTCGTCCAAATAGGGCAAGATCTTTAGACTGCTTGCTTGCAGGGGGGACAGTGCCGCTGCGACCACCCTGGTGAACATCCTGGGGGACAGTGACAGGCCGAAGGGGAGGACCTTGAACTGATAGGCCTGGCCCTGGAATGCAAACCTTAGAAACGGCCAGTGGTCTTTGCTGATAGGGACGTGGAAGTAGGCGTCCTTTAGATCCAGGGACGTGAACCACTCCCCTTTCTCTATCGTGTTCAGGATCTGCCTCGTTGTCAGCATTTTGAAGGGAAGGACCTTTAAAAACCTGTTTAGGTGCCTTAAATCTAAAATGGGCCTCAGGCCACCATCTTTTTGTGGAATTAAAAAGTATTTGGAGTAAAACCCAGTGTGCTGTTCGCCGGAGTCCACTCTGATGATCGCCTCCTTCTGAAGGAGGATCATAATCTCCGCAGCCAGCACCTGGGCCTGGACCTTTACCACAGTCATGTGGACCCCAGTAAAGGGAGGGGGTCGGCGCCGAAACTAGATCCTGTAACCTGTCTTCACTGTGGATATGACCCACGGATCTGACACAGACTTTTCTCAGCTGTCCAGGCAAGGCTGAGAAATAGGTTTGGCGGCGGACTTCAGAGCGTCAGGTACTCCGCCCCCGAGGTCCTGGACCTCTGGGGGGGTGCTTCCCCTGGGAGTCCGGGTGGAACACCCTGCCCGGGACCACAGGCAGATTTGTTAGCTCCTTCCTGATATTCTCAGGCAACGTGGTCTGAGCTAGCCAAACCTGACGGCGTGCTAGCATGGCTGATGACATTGCTACCCCCATATCCCTGGTCAGCTGGGCATGAGACACCAGCAGCTGCAGATAATCTGCAGCTGCTGGAACCGAGACTGAGGGCTGGAGCTGAGAGATGCCAGCCACCACCCCCTCTACTGCACTCGGAGCCTCCGCAGGCACCGAAAGCCCAACAATTTTGGCTGCGCTCAGTATTTTTGCCATGACATCCTGAGCTGGGGTCTCATTGTCTGCCATACTCCCCAGCTCTGAGTCCAAGCCACTCAGTGAAGAGTTCAGCTTGTCCTCCTCCAGAGGCTCCCTGGACAGGCTCACACTCCCGCCCAAGGAACTGTGAGCATACAGGGAGAGGACATCTGGCGAGCCCCGCCTCTCCCCCTGATATGGCTGAACATCCTCCTGAGAGGCCACACTCGGCTACCGTGAATCTGAGGTTGCGACAGTGACTGGCCGCTGAGCCTCCATCTGAGTAGGCGGCCAGGATTTTCATTGAGTGTCCCTGACTGAGCCTGATGTTCTGGGCTGGGTCGTTTCCCACGCGCCGACTTTCCAGGGTCCTGTTCCTGATGACGATCAGGGCTACGGTCCCGCTTGCGACTCCTCCTGCCATCCGCTGCCCTAGCTGGAGGAGGATGAGCCCGTGCTGTCTCCTCCACCAGCTTTGCTCTGCGCCTGCGCTCCTCCAGCGGGAGCTCTGCCGCAGCAAGGCACGGATTTTCAAAATCCTCCACTAGGTGTGCTACCCCCAAACAGTGGGGGCACTCCCTGTGGCCATCACGGGGATCCATGGCCGTCTGGCAAAACCTACACCCCTGGGAGGCCATCCCTTAGTCAACAAAAACAGACTATAACACAAAACGCACCGCACTGCGAACAGCGGGGGATTTTTTCAGGGACAAAAACTCACCTGAATTTCACTAGCTGAGCACCTACTGCGAACAGGGGAACAACAGCAAATCAAAATAACACAATATAATGTGTAAAGAATAATATAGCACAAATAAATTCAGTAATCACTTACTGTAATGTCCTGAGTATCTTTACCACATTCAGACAGCCAAGTAACACAAAGAGACCTCACCAGAGGAAAACTGAGTATATGGCGTCCCTCAATGTGCGCGAACGCATGAGGGACGGTCCAAACAAGCAGCCGCTCACTGCGAACAGCGAGTCGGTGGGGCAAAACAAAACAATATAAGTTACACTTTGAAAACAGCAGAACAAAACCGTTTGCTTACCAACGCTCGCCGCTGACCACCGTGCTCTACCAGGAGTAACACTGGAAAGACACCTGTAACAACGAACAGGAATAAGCACGTCACGTCCCCAATAAACACATGGCACTCACCGAACCACATACAATCCACAGGGACCGTCGGCACCTGCACTGTAGTGTCGGATTGATAGTTGGGTCCTGTAAATGATAATACTCATGGTCTCAGATGAGGCGAGTAAGGCAAAGAGGAGGAGGCGATGACACCGGAACCTCTTGTAGACTGTGAGCCACGCCTCCTAAGGTCAGTCATATGACGTTGTTGACATAAGGTCTCGAGGATATGTAGTAGGATGGCATCATTCAAGGTGAAGACCATGGTGACGGTCTGAGTGAGGTCGAAATAGATCTTAAGTAAGGGATAATGTATTGTTCAGAGGTTGTTATGGAGAAATAAACCCCGACAGGTTGTATGACAGGTTGTATGGTTTCATACAACCTGAAGGGGTTTATTTCTCCATAACAACCGACTAACTATACATTATCCCGCTTATTACAAGGCTTACGAGTGAAATAAATAAGGCCGGCCTGAGAGAGGAGCTGGACAGCAGTGCTGTCTTGCTTATGTTGCTATATGTTGCCGGGGCGGATCGGAGCGCCGTCCCTAGCAACGGTCTGTTATACTTGACGACGGTCATTATACAGAAATAACAGACCGTAGAACGCAGCGATGGACCAATCAGAGAGCAGCATTCAATAGAGCCATGTAATAAGTAAGGGATAATGTATAGTTCGGAGGTTGTTATGGAGAAATAAACCCCGACAGGTTGTATGGAACGAGTGAAATAAATAATAAATAATCACCCACACTGATTAAGCAGCAACAAGGATTGCTTGGTAAAGTTTTCACGTTCACTTTCACTTTCAAGGCCGGTCTGAGAGAGGAGCTGGACAGCGGTGCTTCTTACGCTGTGGTTGGTGTAACGCATTGAAAGTCCAGCTGTCTTGCTTATGTTGCCGGGGCGGATCAGAGCGCCGTCCCTAGCAACGGTCTGTTATACTTGACGACGGTCATTATACATAAATAACAGACCGTAGAACGCAGCGATGGACCAATCAGAGAGCAGCATTCAATAGAGCCGTGTAATAACAAAGAATAAAAGACAAAAAACCCCAGATGTGTTTACTGGCTTCAAATAGGAACAAAAATGAGGTACAGGCCAACATTTGTTTTGGGTGAAGTAGCCTGCCAGATAACCACCAATCCATTTATGTCCGCATATTGGCAGCATGCTGAGAACGGTATCCCAGACGTCCCTTTCCCCGGCAATGCTTCAAGCTCTTCCTTGGGGGATCCTGAGGCATTCCCAATCCCTCCAGCGAGTTCTTGGTCTCCTCCCAGTTGGTCGTGGGCATAAAACCTCCAAAGGGAGGTGCCCAGGAGGCATCCTACACTGGAAAAAATTATTCACGGGGTTAGTTTAAATCAAGACCATGAAATCAAGAGCATTTTCGACATAAAAAGGTTAGTTTGTTACATATACATGTTTCAGTCATTTGATAACTTCTTTTAAGAAGTTTGTCAAACTTAAAATACAGAAATCTGCCTATACTCAGTGTTGAAGCCATTTTGCAGATTTGCCTTATTGATTCACAATTATGTTGAGACATCATGCATTTTCTGATGTGAATTATGCTGATCGTGTGTTGTAATGTACTGTGTTGAGGTTTCTGTTTTGTTGGTGTTATTATAATAAATATGATGATCGGATGTCTGATAGTGTGACGTGATCTGTAGGCGTGGTATGCCCTTTGATTTAGGACAGGTGAACAGGTGTTCACTGGAGCGGAAGGGCAAACACTTTTGAACCGCACAACACGAAACCCTTTGTCTGAAGCCGAATTTATTTATGATCATTCTGTTATCGTCCTTCAATAAACAAATGCGATATTGACAACATGAGTGCGTGTTGATTTACTGACTGTTCTTAACACTCAGTATTGTATCAGTTTTTATTGGACAGTTCTGTCTCCACTCAACAAGAGAAAGCATTAAGTTAGTCCAACTAGTTAGTTAGTCCAATTTAGTAAGCAGCCTTTAAAAGCTGAGTAAGACTGGATTTGCCCATACTAGTTTGCCATGCCTACTGCAAGAAAGTGGAGGTAGAGAAATGGAGGTTGCATCATTTCAGGCTAATTTACTGGGTGAGTTCTATTTTTGCTTTTTTTAATTTGCAGCTAATTTGCAATGAGTGTTTTAACAAACAAAACATGTCATGTAGGTTGTACTAGACCAACGCTTGTGGGATTTACTCAATAATGGTTGAGTTGGAAGTACTTAAAAAGATCCATGCAAATTGCTACCTTAATTTTTTTAAGTTGAGCCAGTGTATTGGCTCCTTTTGATGTGAAAGAGCAGCGGCTATACAAACTCCCTCTGGATGTCCGATCTCCTCGCTGTATCTCTAAGGCTGAGCCCTGCCATCCTACAGAGGAAAGTAAATCGAAAGTTTTGCCCTCTGGCTCAGCTCCCTCTTCACCACGACAGTCCTGCGCAAAGCCAGCAGCACTGCTGATCCCGCATCATTTAGGTGCGCCCTGATATTGGGCATGTTCCTTGCTCATTAGCATGACATTTAAATGGAACAGAGCCATCATGAACTTTTCCTGCAGTAACAAGTCACAATGTCTGCTGAGAAAAAGCCAAGACCAATGGCTACACTAACACTAGAAAGGTTTGCAATAATTATCTGTGGAATTTGTCTGTGTGTCAACCATATAGAATACAGAATAAGTGTCTTCAAAGTTCAAAAGAAAAAATCAGATCAGTAAAGAAGCAGTCTACCACAGAGGTGCAAAATCACACATGTATCAATACAAATACTTTTTTTTTTTTTTTTTTAAAGACAAAACATTGAAATGGACACTTCTAGGTTTAGCAATTATAAAGAAGAGAGAAAAAAGAAATAATGATGAGAATAGGATTTTGATCTTTTTCTGTTTGTCATTATAGTGGCTATTCCGTTACAAAATTATAGCCACTGCCCCAGCAATAGAAGAGTTGTTTTAACGCACCTTTGTTGTAGATCCATCATCCAGGCACCATGAGTTCATTGTTAAAATAATAAATAAACTTGAATAGCCTACAAAAAAAATTGTAGGCCAATGCAATAAACAATATCTGATTCAAATGTATGCTTGTGTGTAAAAGAGAGAAAAATAGATGATAGTGGATGTAGCCTAAAGAAAATAGATTCTAAAATAATGAGATGGGCTGAAATAAGATAAGATGGTTAAAAACTGTGTTTGGTCTCTAGGACTACCATTCTCTCTGACTTCCCTTTGTTAACTTTACCACACCCCCAATTACTATGACTGTGGCCAAGCTGTCAATCAAGATCAGTGAATCAGAACTATAACCAAAAATCTGCTATTATGGCTCCTGCAGTCATGTTTAATTCATAATAAAATAGTGTAAAAATGCATTCCCAGTTAATACTCAGTGGCTAGTGGTCACTTTGGTGCTGGAGAATGATGTTCTTCTTTACTATCTTAATTGTCTGGAAGCAGAAATGTAATTTATTTAACAAATATTGGGGTTAATAGCAATAATCATCAAAATGACATAATCATAATGCATGTTAAGCCTTGCCCAAGTGTTTTTAGACATACAGTAAAAGACACAAGATCTTCCCTTAACAGGTTTCAGTTTTGCCGACATGTTTTCCTGATGAGTAGCACCTGTTAGATACCTGATACCTGATTTATTGCCAAGAGGGATTTTACACCGACGATGATTTTTTCTTGGTGAATAAGGTGCATGCATTGAAGACAATAAACAATAAACAAACAAACAGTGACTATAATATATACAATATAAACACTATCAACACACAGAGGCAAAAAGTGTGGGATGGCTTATAAATAAAGACGGAAGATAAAATATAGAAGATATTAAAAATACAGGATGTACAAATTCTGCATTAATGTAATGCAAAGATTCAAGGACAGAGGTGGGTTTGAGTGCAGGAGTGCAAGAGTCAGTGTCAGTGTCAGTGGGGGTGGGGGACCCGGGACTTGTTGAGGATCCCAATTGCAGAGGGGAAAAACCTGTTCATGTGGCGGGCGGATTTGGTCCTGATGGACCGCAGCCTCCTGCCAGAGGGGAGAGTGTCAAATAGTCTGACCGGGATGGGAGGGGTCGGCTACAATCCTACCTGAACGCCTCAGAGCCCTGGAGCTGTGCAGGTCCTGAAGGGATGGAAGGTTGCAGCTAATCACCTTCTCGGCAGAGCTATGATGCGCTGCAGTCTGCTCTTGTCTTTAGCAGTGGCAGCAGCGTACCAGACGGTGATGGAGGAGGTGAGGATGGACTCGATGATGGCAGTGTAGAAGTGCACCATCATCGTCTTTGGCAGGTTGAACTTCTTCAGCTGCCGCAGGAAGAACATCCTCTGTTGGGCTTTTTTGGTGAGGGATCTGATGTTCAGCTCCCATTTTAGGTCCTGGGTGATGATGGTGCCCAGGAAACGGCAGGACTCCACAGAGATGACTGGGGAGCCATACAGGATGACAGGGGCGGGTGGGGCTGGGGTCTTCCTGAAGTCCACGACTATCTCCACTGTCTCTAGAGCATTAAGCTCCAGGTTGTTCTGGCTGCACCAGGTCACCAGATGGTCAATCTCCCACCTGTAGGCGGACTCATCCCCGCCAGAGATGAGCCCAATGAGCGTGGTGTCGTCCGCAAATTTCAAGAGCTTGACTGACTGGTGACTGGAGGTGCAACCGTTGGTGTACAGGGAGAAGAGCAGGGGAGAAAGAACGCAGCCTTAAAGAGATCCGGTGCTGATGGTCTGGGATTCAGAGACATGTTTCCCCAGCTTCACGCGCTGCTTCCTGTCAGACAGGAAGTCTGTGATCCACCTGCAGGTGGAGTCAGGTACGTGGAGCTGGGAGAGCTCGTTCTGTAACAGGCCAAAACTATCCTCTTCCAAAGCTTAAATGCATTCATTTATGGATTGCCATGTTAACATCTGCTGTTGCTCACTCCTGCTATCGCTCACTTCCGTAATGATGTTTTTGGCTTTTGCATTTGTGTCTTGACATTTGCATTTAGTTGAACCCTTCTGGGCCACCGTATGCTAGCATTATTACTAAAAAACACATTAGTATGCTGATGTAAGTATTAAGCTCCAGGAGAGCCTCAAAAACTTACAAATTAAACTTTGTTAAATCTTTGTGAAGATCACAAAGGTTTTAACTTCTTATAGCAAGTGCTATAATAGATACTAATTTATCTTTGAACATGGATAGCAAACCCCAGAAACACCTTCCACAAGACAGATGAAAGAAACCTTCAATGCAAGAGTTCATGAAGTTAGAGAAGCTAGTTAAACGTGATGTCAGAGCTTTAACTCTATAGAGAGTAGAAGTGATGACCTTTTTTTTTGTAGGCTAACCTGAAAGTTAGCCTCACCCTGGTTCCCTTAACAAAAACTATGGGACTTATGAAATGGATTTTGGGTTAATGCAGGAAATTAATTTCTATGGCAGTCACAAGTTTATGATAGTTAAATGTTTTCTTCAGCATGATAATCTTCACAGATGAACACCCCTTTTTGACAAAATGGGAAAATATCTGAAGCTTGTGTTAATCACAGGCAAGGGCATTTCTAGACCCCCTGGGTACCCTAGGCAACAAGGACCATGGAGGCCCCCGAGCCAAATGAAATCCAGGACGACAGTAAAGAAATTGTTTATTAAATACTTAACTGATAAATAGGGCCGGGACTTTAACGCGTTAATTAAGATTAATTAATTACACAAAAATTAACGCATTAAAAAAAATTACGCATTTTAATCGCACTTATTTTTGCACCGCAGAACGTTTCTCACTGGATGAGTTTCAGGCGGACCGATTATACTGGAGCACCAACTAGCGTTCATGACTTCAGACAACAACAAACCACAGTGAACATGAACGAAGAAGCTGATGAGACCGCTTTGGTTGGCCCCGTGGATGGGAAATTTTGTTATAAAAAACGAACGGATGGAAGCGTCGATAAGAGCATGGTTGTGTGCAAGCTATGCAACAAGGAATTCGCATATCACCGCAGCACATCGAGCCTCAAGTATCACCTCAATGTCATTATTCAATGGTATACTAAAAATCCATGTGAAAAAAATCACTTCTCACTGTTCTCAGGTCAAATATTTATATGCGATTAAAATGCGATTAATTTCGATTAATTAATTACAAAGCCTCTAATTAATCAGATTAATTTTTTTAATCGAGTCCCGGCCCTACTAGGCTCGGGACTTTAACGCGTTAATTAAGATTAAGTAATTACACAAAAATTAAAGCGTTAAAAACATTTACGCATTTTAATCGCACTTATTTTTGCCCCGCGGAACGTTTCTCACTGGATGAGTTTCAGGCATACCGATTATACTGGAGCACAATTATTTAACGAGTTAAAAAGCCGCCGACACTGGCGCCCTTGGCAATAGCAAGACAGCACCGCTGTCCAGCTCCTCTCTCAGGCCGGCCTTGAAAGTAGTCAGATCATGTCTGTGTCTGGACACATGAGAGCAGATAGGGACGGCGCTCTGATCCGCCCTGGCAACATATAGCAACATAAGCAAGACAGCTGGACTTTCAACGCGTTACACCAACCACAGCACGCTGTCCAGCTCCTCTCTCAGGCCGGCCTTGAAAGTGAAAGTGAAAGTGAAAGCTGAATCATTGTGGGTGATTATTTATTATTTATTTCACTCGTAAGGCTGTGTAATTAGTGGGATAATGTAAAGTTACATTACATTATCCCTTACTTACATCAGGCTGAGTTCAACAAATCAATTTATGCTACTGCGATTTAAGTAGTTAAATACAGTAATCATCATAGTGTAGTGGCAGGAAAGACCATTTACCAAATAACGTGTTACTTAAACATTTTTCATTGTGCTGTGCTCTAAGAATAAACTAACAAACTAGTGTAGAGTCCTGTATAAGGAGTGTTCAGCTTAAATTTTCCCCTTAAATTTAGGTTCTCGGGAAAATTGCATCTTATCAGGTAATCGTTAATCGATCGATAAGGTCCATCAACTAACGATTAATGAATTAATCGATAATTTGCATCCCTAGTCTGTTGGTCTTGGTTAAGTACCACCTTGAAAAAAAAAAAAACAATGTTTTGTTGCTTAAGCTTATGTATTCAGTCATTATTCAATGGTATACTAAAACCCATATGAAAAAAATTGCTTCTCACTGTTCTCAGGTCAAATATTTATATGCGAGTAAAATGCGATTAATTTCGATTAATTAATTACAAAGCCTCTAATTAATTAGATTAACTTTTTTAATCGAGTCCCAGACCTAATAATAATATATAATAATAATAATAAACTTTATTTATATAGCACTTTTTGAAAACAGTTTTACAAAGTGCTTTGACAAGAACAAAGCAAAATTGTAGAGGACAAACGAAGTAAATGGCATTTACAATTAAGCAATTTGAAAGAAATAATGGAAGAACAGAAGTAAAGGAAACAATTTATAAAATAAAACAAAATAGAGAAATGGAAATAAATCAAAGGGGGTAAATTAAACAAAACAAATAAATTAATATGTAAATTTAAACGATAGGAGCAAAAGCAAAAGGACGACATCAGATTAAGGCAAATCTATAAAAATGGGTTTTAAGAAGTGCTTTAAAAGAAGTTACCAATCCTGCCAGCCTTATCTCCTCAGGCAGGGTGTCCCAAAGCCGAGGGGCCCTGATGGCGTAGGCACGATCACCTTTGGTTTTTAACCTCGACTTTGGAATGGTTAGAAGGGCCCTGCCTGAGGATCTAAGGCTGCGAGCTGGCTCATAGGGAATTAAAATGTCTGATATATAGGTCAGACCCAGCCCCACAAGTGCTTTAAAAGTGATCAGTAAAATCTTAAAATCAATTCTAAAATGGACGGGGAGCCAATGAAGGGAAGCTAGAACTGGGGTAATGTGATGTCGTCTGTTAAAACCAGTTACAAGCCTAGCTGCTGAATTTTGTACCAGTTGGAGGCGAGAGTGATTTTTGGTTGATACTAGAGAGAAGGGAGTTACAGTAATCTAATCTGGAAAAGATGAAGGCGTGAATTATTTTTTCCAGGTCGGGGGGTGAGAGCATATGTTTGATTTTTGAAATGGATCTTAATTGGTAAAAACAGGACTGGACCAATTTGCGGATGTGTGGGATGAAAGTGAGCTCTGAATCAAATTGGACACCAACGTTTCGTGCAGGGGGTTTTATGTTTACGGACAGGGGACCAAGGGCTTGCTGAGAGAGTGGTTGGTTTGGGGGGCTGAACAGTATGATTGCAGTTTTTGAGCTATTGAGTTGTAGGAAATTTAGAGCCATCCAATGTTTGATATCTGTAAGACAGTCTAAGACAGCAGCTAGGCTTCCTGGGTCACCGTGCCTCAGCGGAAAATTTATTTGTGAGTCGTCTGCATAGCAGTGGAACAAAACATTATGGTGTTTGATTATCTGGCCGAGTGGGAGCATATAAATAGAAAATAAAATCGGACCTAAAATAGAACCTTGTGGTACACCACAGGTAATGTTTTGCCTAATATTGTTGACTCTGTTTCTAAAATAGTTTAAAAAGTCCTCACACCTTTCTTGAGAGTCATTATAGTGATTGCACCGACTAAGTTACTTCCAAATCACGACGCTTGGGCGTGAATGTGTTGAGTAACGTCTGAAAATATAACTATGTTTCCGGGAGTTACTAAATACAATCGCAAGTTGTGATGTTGTGTGCGGCGTAATAACTACAACCAATTCGGTATGACAACAGTAAGTAGCATGCTAACGTTACCTCCCGATCACACTGTTCAACAATTACGTTGATTACCTGCATGAACTAAGGAATCTGCAACTTTTCAAGACAAGACGTTCATAGTGTTTTAGTGAGTGAGTCATTGTTTACAGTAACATGAAAACGTGCAAGCTATCGAAACGGACAGCATTAGCTTATCTCCCGGCTTTATTATGGTTATAAACTGTGGACAAATAGAGCCCCACTGAACACCACATAACAACAAATCAACTCAAAGTAAAAGTCAGTAAGGTAATAAATATGTATATGTAATATATGACTTACAAATCCAGTAGCATCTAGGCTAGGTCGCCATCAGTTCTTTCAGCTCGCACCACCGAGTGTAAGCTGGTCCAATATTTATCCATGTCCGGCTCATGTTATATATCTTTCTCTTTTTCTTTTCTTCACCTCCTCTGACACTAACTTCTAGGCTTTTTTAGCTGGCTCGGCCATGGCGTTGGTTTACAAAAAATCGAAGTAGCTGCTGGTTAAATCCACCGTGAATAAACGTGTCGTAAAGCAGGTCGCACTAGACTTCTTTATGTCAGGTATGTGCCGACCCGATCTGGGAAGTTACACAGTGCGGTTTCTGCCGGTGCGACCCCCCTCAGGCTGCAGAGACGTCACCGTTCATCCTATTAACCGTTTTTCTACCACTTAACTGAGTTTAGAAACATTATTTTAAGGTCGAAAAACTACCTAGTGTTGCTTTAACTGCCTTTTGGTACTTTAGCATGGCATCTTTCCAGGTCTCATAAAACACGTGTAAGCCTGTCTTTTTCCATTTCCTTTAATTTCTCCTGCAGTCTCTTTTCAATGATTGGGTGGAGTTATTTTGCCAGGGCTGCAGTGCTATTTGGTTTTTTATCTTTGTAGGGGGCGATGGAGTCCAGGACAGACTGACATGTGTGGTTAAAAAGGGAGACCAGCTCCTCTGTGTTAGAATTGGAATTAAAAGCAGTTAAAGAAGCAGCAAAGAGCTCAGAAAACTCGTTAGCAGAATTAGTGTTAAAAACTCGGCCGCAGACTGGTGCACTGTGATTAAAAGGTGTTTGGAATAAAATCATATTAAATAAAACAGCTTTGTGATACGACACACAAATATGCTTGGTGGAGAAGTTATCTGGGCTGAGGCCACTGAACAGAACCAGGTCAAGGATGTGACCCTTTGAGTGTGTGGGCTCTTGTACTGTCTGAGTGAGGTTAAAAGACCCCAAAATATCCATAAAGTCTGTGGTAAAAGATTGAGGAGGGCAACAAACATGTATGTTAAAGTCACCTAAAATAAGAACTTGTCGTATTTTGACATAAAATGAGATAGAAGCTCTGCAAACTCCTGGATAAAAGATGAGTTTGGTTTGGGCGTTCTGTAGATTACTAAAATTATTACTGGAACTTTGGCGTGTACCATAGTCAATGAGCTTGATGAAGTCCCTTTTTTAGTATTTCAGTGGACTGTTTGGAAATGTTGTTGCAACCTACATGGACTGACCTGTGGCGAAGGAGTGGGTGTGGAGGGGCGAGCAGAGAGGTGGGCAGGGGCTTGCCGCGGCGCGGGTGTAATAAGCAGTATGGAGCTGCGCGGTGAGGAATGAATGGCGGGGGTAACGGAGGCGACCGTGAGCTCCTGGCTGACCCCCGGGATGGGAGAGGGGGTGAAGGAGGGGGCCGGGAGTCTGCAGTCAAAGGAGGGAAATCATGCGGGTTGAGGAGTTCATATTTGTTTTTCAGCTGGATGTCGTAGTTATAGTTAACGGGTGCAGGAGGGGACCGTCTCCCCCTCCCTCTACATCCGACTAGCTTCCAGGACTCGTGGCGGGATGGTGTGGAGCTGACCAGATCTTTGGGCTTGGCCTGAGCCGTAGCCAGGAGTCATCAGGAATGCTGGCCGGAGGGGGGGTATCAGTAGGAAACCGGTGAGTGGTATCACCGGAACCTGGAGGAGAGGCGGGGGGGCTGGCGTCAGGTTCACGGGAGCAGGCTGTGCTGGTCGCCGCTGGGCCGAAGGTGATGGTGTCCTGGAGCTGCTCAGCTTCACCGATCCGGTACAAGGTGGAGATTCGTCCTTCCAGCTCTGTTATCTTATCAACCAAGCGGGCGCAGCTGACACAGCCGGGTGGTGAGGTGAGTGGAGCCGTGGTTTGTAGACGGGGTGAAAGACACAGCCCTACTGGTTGTAGAGTGTAGGTGGTGATCGCTGGGAAAGACAAACAGTTGTGGCCAGTAAAGGTGATCGTAACACGGGGTATATGTTGTTGTCACAGGTGGGATACGCAGGCAATGGCGCAGGGCAAGACTTACTCGCGAGAGCTCCACAATAGGAGCCCACAGCGGAAAATAGACTTGTATATCCCACCATAGGCCAGCGAAGCGAGACTTAACGGCACAGGCCCAAAGAAAGGGCCTGCTAAGTTTGATCTGCCTCCGGTAAGCACGTCAGCCAGCCTGGGTTCCTTCACGGCCGTGGTTGTCGACGCATTAACTTCCAGCCTTGAAGTGTCAATTCACAGCAGAACCATGCCCTGATGTTTCCACTATAACTGTAGAGTCTCTCTCTGACAGGTGAGTTTAACTTGATGATGCTGATAGCAACATGGATCAGACCACTGTTATTCATGTAATATGTGTCTTTGATGGATTCATTTCATAGATACATTTGTCCTTCTTTCATATCAAGTTGGTTTGCTTCATGTGCATGAATGTGTTCCTTAACAGGGATAAAATACAAAAAGGAATGGCATCATCTCATTAGCTGCACCAGGAAAATGCTTCAAGTACTGGTCCTAGCAGTCACATGTTAGCCTACTGCTTGAGACTATTGCATAATAGTAAGACATTTTTTAAAAAGAAAATAGACTGGCAGATGACCACAGTAGAATGTGGGAAACATAGAATGCACCTGACAATCCCTAAAAATAATCGCTTGCCACCTGTCACATAAGCTTCCCATCACCCACCTAACTCCAGACTTTATTTTTTTTACATAGCAACAGTCCTGTGATGTCTTTGAGAGAATCAATTATTTTTATGCCCCATAAACACATTTAGATGTAACTTTATGTTATGTAAACACATTTAGTTCTCTATCCTTATCCAGTTTTCTGTAATTATTATAATTTTTGCAGAAATGATGGAACTCCTTTCTCTTAGGCCAGGTACTCCAAGGTGTACAACGAAAAGTCCAGCAAGTAGAGAGCTTGTACACACTACTGTCAAAATGCATAGAACAATATAATGAGAACTATGTAAATTACTCTGAAGGTGACATTTTCCTAACCTCCAAAAAAGTAGAATTGGTAAATATGAAATGACTGTAAATGGCCCAATTCTGATGTAACAGAGGCTATTTCTGGTTGTTTTCAGGAATATTTGTCACTGCATAAAATGCAACTCAAGTTGTGGTGTTATAATGAATTGAAAATAATTTCAAGGTCTTTGAAAAGCTGTATTTACTGTTCGATAAGTAATTGTGCCATTCTTTCTACAGGACAATCACTGCCAAAACAGTAGAGGATTGAGACAGCACTGACATCAACAGCCTAACCTGTTGGCCAACACTGATCTGTGTTAAGTGCCGTCAATTGGCATTTGAATACGCTGAGAAAAACAATATCCCTGTCCCTGCCAATTGGACAAAGGCACAGTCTGCAGGTAGGCGAGGGTTGCAAGAGATCAGTGCATCACGTAAAGTGAAAGAACTGTAATGGGTTGTTTACGCTGGAAGTGTAAAGAAAAGGCATTTATCATTTTCAAGACTTTATTCAAACAAGTTAGATAATGCAAAACAAGGAATAAATACAGAACGACAGAGTTCCAACACTTGATGTGATTGCTCAAAACATAGTCCTTGAATTCTGGCCTGTAAAGCAACAGATGAGCAACATGATTAGATATTTTTATGGAACAGAGCTTGACTGTCCTCAGCATACTGTGAACATATACACTTTCAATGGTCAATACTTTAGACATTCCTGGAAGTACCAGCACTTTATCTTTCTTTACATTTTTCTACTAACTGTTTATAGTACAAATTCAAATGGTGAAAAACTGCTTGGCAGTAAATGTGATTCTGATTAGGGCACTTGTGTCCAAGTTACATGCCTGGCCAATATACTGTACAAACACAAATAGGTGCTGTTTATCAGGAAAAAAAAGCACCAGTAATGTTCTACTTTAAATGCTGACCTGCTCATGTGCAATCCTTTGAGCTTGAAGATCTTCTACTCGTATGAACATCAGCTCCTTGACCTGTCGCCCTCCCATGTCCACGGCCTCTGCCTCCACTTCCTTGGACACTGCTGGTTGCCCTCCCGTCGTCCTCTGATGGGATGATGTGCTTCGCTCTGGCGTGTCTTCGTCATCAGAGTCAGCTATGCTCTCATCGTGGAAGCTCTAACATGCAAAACATCATATCATCATGAGTCCAATACAATATTCACGTTTGTCTGTGAATCACTGAGTGAAACAAAAAATAAAACATGTAGCAGGCCCGTCACTAATCTTGATGTTTTAGCTTTGCCATTGTTGGGAATGGATGGTAGGGCAGGTGTGGTTATCAGGAATTAATAATTATTTTCAATAATTATTAAAATTAATAAAATAAAATTTAATAAAATTAATCTTCAAATCGTTGAAAACGGGGCACCACCCTGAAATCAGGGACCAATAACCAGACCAAAATTAGTCTCAAAGAAGGGTCCACTTTAAATGTAAATATTTGTAAAATATTTACAATTTACAAAAGGAACAGTGAAGGAAATGAATCCGAGCAGACCATCACAACCAATAAATGTTACATAACATATGCACAAAATAATCACAGAAAACTGCTATGTACAATATAATAGACTTTATTATTGTTAGCAAATTGATTAAATCAATAATACTTTCAATAAACACAAATCAATTACTCAACCAAAGCAGCTAAACTAGGAAACTAAACTAAGACAAACTCAAGCACAAATAACAAACAAGCATGGGTGTGTGTGTGTGTGTGTGTCAGAGACAAAGAAAGAGGAGCCAAGATGGCGGTTGTAGTCAAAGAAACAAAACAGACAATGGCGGACAGCGACCAAACCACCAGCTCTGAAACGCTTATAACGCTTCAATTTAAATGTAAGATATATGTATGATACTTTAAGTATAAGGTTTCACTTATGATGACATTGTTGTGGTTGTAATGTTAACCGAGTTAATTAAGGAGCCAACGTTAATTAAACGGCTACCGTTAGAAACGTTAGTAAGTTATGTGTTAACGTTAAATGAAATGAGAGGGGATAGGGGACGTTACTAACTTGCCCAAATGATTTAACGTTTGTAGGTTATCGCTCTCTTCCTTTGCTTATTGCTAAATTTATTTGATTGATTCCCCAGGGACAGATGAGCTGACAAAGAAGCTCATCCACTGGCGAGCAGCCAACGACAGCCTGTTTACAGGCAAACGTAATGCGGCGATGAAAGGTTTTGAGTAAGTTGACCCTTATATGCATTAAGTAGGACATAAATTGCAGTGTAAATGGTCATAAAAGGTCTTAAATTTGACTTGGTGGACCCTACAGGCACCCTTCTCATTAATGTGTATTCTTGATTAAACACCATAAAACGTTTGCATCTGAAAAACTCTGCTGTATTAATTGGGAACATAATTGTGTTTGCTTTAGAACATTTGTAAAAGAATCTGGCCTGCAGGGAGTGCTGAGCCCTGCCTGGGTCAAGAAGAAGTGGGAAAACCTGAAACAAAAATATAAAGTAAGTTGGTCAAATAGTTGTCACAACAGTAAGTTCTAGAAAAGCTCATTTTAATGGTTGATATTTTTGCTGTCATGTTTTGTAGGACTTGAAATGTCCCCAGTCAGGGATTAGTACCGAGAGTGGTGAGGCTACAGCAGCATCATGGAAGTGGTATGATGCCATGGATGGGGCAATAGGCGGCAGGCCGTCTATTACACCACCTGTCCTTATTGCCTCAGCCAGTCCAGATGCTGCTGTGTCCTCAACACCCTCCAACACTGAGAGCAGGCAGGAGAAAGACACTCCGGTGAGGAAAAGAAGTAGGGCAGATGTCCTGGAGTACTTGAGGGAGGTTGAGGAGAGACAGGAAGAGCGAGAAAGAGAGGCACAAGAGAGAGAAGCTAGACAGCTGAGAGAGGTGGAAGAAAGAGAAGAAAGACGAGAGATGGAGAAAATTGAGAGAGGAAAGAAGAGAGAGGGAGAAAATTGAGAGAGGAAAGAAGAGAGAGGGAGAAAATCAAAAGAGAGGAAAGCAGAGAGGGAGAAAATCAAAAGAGAGGAAAGAAGAGAGAGGGAGACAAAAGAGAGAGAGGAGCGTTTCCTAAAATTGATGGAACTTTTAATTAGAAATCAATAATACAGTAGTTTAATCAGTTCAAAATTTGATTATAGTTTTTGTGTATAGTTTTTTGTCATTATTCCGTATATTGTAGATATTTATTAAAGATGTTTTAAATTCACCAATAATCTTGAACTTAATTGATTACACCTTCTTACCTTAGTAAATAACTGCTTGTAATTAATACATTTCCCTTTACCTTTCAGGCTATTTAGGTACAATGTTTGGCATGTAGTGGATCTTGTATTTGAGCATATGTTTAAGTTTTCTCCTCTGTAGTAACATACTTCTTTTAATTTAATGGTCTTTTTGGTTAAACTGCAAATTAAGAATATTTAGTGAGTGTAAAGAGAACTATCTTCTACACAACAATTACAAGTAACCAGTAAAGTTTAATAAATAAATATAATAATAAAGTAGTAGCAGTAGTTATAATAACAATGTTAACTAATATAATATTGACAATATTAACAAGTATAATGTAGTAATTGTAAACAGACAAAACAGTTCAATTAAATGAATGAGAATAATCATATAATAATTAGAGGGCTCGCTCTCCTGCTTCTGAGGCCGTGCAGCATTATATTATATTATATCATATTATGTTCTATTATGTTATGTTATATTATATCATGTTATATTATAGTATATTACAATTTATATAACAATATAGTAAAGTAGTAACTAATAAATAATTTCACATTACAATAAAAAAATTTACTGTACTAAATAAATAAACAATATATAGATATATATATATATATATATATATATATATATATACATACACACACACACACACACACACACAATAATGTTGCTACTAGAATGTCAATAATCATGCTCTTGTAGGGCAGGTACTGCAACCTCAGGTGCTGAAACAGCTGCACACAATGTGGCCCTTAATGTGTCCCCAGATGTTATTTCAGCAGAGCCAGGAACGCCATGGTCATCGTCAGCGGGCTCCATGATGACTTCCTCAACAATGTCACCGTTGTCCAAACAGATGTTGTGAAGAATGGCACAACAGGCAACAACCTCCGCAGCAAATGTGGGACTCACTTCAAGGGCCTTAAAGAAAATGGAGCGCCAACGGGTCTTCATCATTCCAAATGCCCGTTCGATGATGCACCGTGCCCTTGAGTGCTTCCGGTTGAACCGAGCCTGTGCAGGGTTCTGCACGGGCTCACGGTATGGTGTCACCAGACGCATAGGGGCAGCCAGACAGGGGTATCCTCCATCTCCTAAAATGCACTTCCCCTCTGGTGGGTAGAGCTGCCTCACGTATACTGGGCTGTTTTTCAGGACACGGGCGTCATGCACTGAGCCAGGGAAGCCAACGAAGATGTCCAGGAATCTGCCTCGATGGTCACAGATGTCCTGCAGCTGTATAGATGGAAACAGCTTCCTGTTGAAATAACACTGGGCATCGGCAGCTGGTGGCTTTATTCTTACGTGGCAGCCATCAATTGCCCCAACCACGACACTGAATGGGGGACATCCAGCCAGGTGACTGAATCCAGCCCCCACTTCTTCCAGCTGGTCACCTCTCGGCAAGTGGATTGTTCGCCCCAGGATCCCGATGACTGCCCTGCTTGTCCTGTGCACGATATCGTGTATTGTGGACCTTGGGATGTCAAAGGCAGTGGAGACAACCCTATATGATGCAGCATGAGCCAACCAGTAGACAAATACCAGCACTTCAATGTCCTTAGCCCAGCCATGGGCTACATCAAAGTGAAGGGCAGCAGTTAAGGCAGCAATCGACAGACGAGACAGACGCAGGTTGGGGCGCAGGTCAACTGTGTCATCCAAAAACTGCCGTATGATAGGCACTGTTGTGTTCAGCTGGCAGTACGTCATGGTGCTCACATTCTAAAATATGAGAAATTAAAGGATTAAAAGAAACTGTGTATGTTTGTCATTTTACACAAAAGCATAAAACATGTTTCTTAACTTATCATTATGTTAACAATCTTTTCACTTAAACACAAGCTGGCTCAAAAAGTACAAGTAGGACATTTCAGGATTAATTTCATTAGCCTGCATCAGTTACTCAACTATACATTTAAATGGCCTAATGCCAGTTTAATGTCATGTCAGTTACATATTAGGGTTGTCACAAGAACCGATACTTCGGTACCAATTCGATGCCGACATGAAAAAAATAATACGATACTTGCTTTTTTCTGGTAACGTCAGAACCGAATATACAACTTTTCACTCGGCGAGCCGTGTCGATTCTTGGCAGAACTGACGGGGGCAGTATACGCGTGTGAGCAGCACAGAGCAGTCGGCGGCGCTGAAGAAGGAAACCTGCCGTCTTAGAAAAAATTGCTTCAGCAAGTGAGAGTGAAAGCACAACACGTCGGCTCGTCGACAAGACAGGTACTAAGAGTCGCGTGTGGAAATATTTTGCATTCGAGGCGGATGAATACGGAGCAATTCTAGACTCAAACAAGCCGACATGCAAACAGTGCCTCAGAAGTTTTCAAACGAAAGGAGGAAGCACGTCAAACATGGCCAAACGCCTCAAAGACAGGCACCCCGACTTGTTTAGAGAATTCAAGTGAGTTTCGAGTGAGTTTCCGTTTACTATCACTGTTGTGTCACGTCATACGTTAACCCGAATATGCCTACGTTCCGTCATTTGGGCATGAGAGTCAGCTGGGGCGCAGGCTTCTACTCTCGCTCAGTCGCTCACTCATGTAGATGTTTAACGTAATGTAACGGTACGGTCTGCGTCATTATACGTAAGGTGACATGATGAGATACTGTGACAGTCTCTTAAGTTATGTTATTTAAACTAAAAGTACCTTTTGGCAGTTGGCAGCTGGTACTGCAATTTAAATTCTGTGCAAAAAGATGTTGAAGCACAGTGGTGTTAAATACTTGACAGTTTGAAGCAGTTTTCAATAATTTGGTGAATTTAAAAGTACATGGGTTCTGTTGTTTTTTTTTAAATTGTGGTATCGAATTAGTATCGAGAATCGTGGAAATTCACAGGTATTGGTATCGACTACTGAAATTCTGGTATCGTGACAACCCTATTACATATACAAGATGTTCAATACAAAGTTTTTTGTGTGTATGTAATATAGTGGCCACTTTATGAGGTACACCTGAACAATGCAATCTAATACAGCTGCTCTGCTGTAAAGTCTACTTTTATGATGCCTTAACATTAATTGTTTGTTAATTGTCAGAGGTGTTAAATAACATGTTTTAGCACTGAGGTCATAGTTAGTGATGTTGTACTGGACTGCATTATATTAACGTTATATTATATTATTATAGAGGTACAGTACAACAGCGCCTTCAACTGTGACCTTAGTAATAAACATATAACTGTTCGTTGTATTTATACATTTCTGACAATGTCACCAAAACATTATAAACCTCGTAGAGTTTATAGCAGAGCTGTTGTATTGAACTGAATTAGATTATAACGTGCAACAGTTAACGTTACCAAATAAAGTGGCCACTGACTGTATATAACTTACAGTATATATAACGTTAAGTTACAGTAGATACACACACACACACACACACAGTATACTGTATATATTTAATAAACTTAACCATTAAATTACACCCAAACTTGCGGCTAACAGTTAAGGTTAAAATCCGTTGGAGTAACGTTAACGTCAGTTGCTTACCTTTTCCAGAAATGCCATGATTATCTGGTGACGAAGATGCCTGCGAATCACAGAACGAGTTCGCCTGCGGTTCGCATTTATTAATTTATTTATTAATTATTATTAGTATTAGACGTATTAAAGTAGGAATGCAGATTGCCGGTAGAGGTGAGGTTTGCACGGGTTACCACGATTACGCGTCTCCAATCGGACCAGCAAGGGTCTCAGGAAGTGCGTCACTTCCGCACTAAGCAGTGCGTCGGAAAAGATGCATACTACTGTTATTCACTCAAAAGTATGTTGAACGATAGTACACATATTAAGTATGTAGTGTATAGTATGGAATTTCGGATGCAACCTAGATTTTGCTGAATCATATGTCTGGAATTCCAAAAATGGTGCACGTGAATACGTCACCTAAAGCTAGTCAATTGAACGAACGCGCGAGATTTGAACAACGGCAATGGTTACACCACCGTTGGACTTGTGTGCACTTTGATTGCACAGGAGATGAATTTGTAGGGGAAAGTGACCTACGGTCCCACAAAAGGTGGACGTGCTACCACGAGGCTTCTGTCTCTTAAGCCATAAAAGGGAGATATCACGAGACACACATATCTTATGTTATAGGGAGGTCATCAACCATAAGTCTCCAACAGGTCGCTCATAAGATTACGTGTGTGCATGCGTAACCCCTAATGTATGTACATGTGCATGTGGGTTAGTTAAAGAGAGAGAGAGAGAGAGAGAGAGAGAGAGAGAGAGAGAGAGAGAGAGCCAACGCCCTTAGCGGCGGCTAGGCTAACACTCACGCTCCAAGGCGTGGAGGGGCTCAAATCAGCTCGTAATGAGCGAAAAGTGAAAGCAAACATGTTTTACCACGTGAAACAAACAGCAATAAAAAGAGGGACACGGCGGTCCACAAACTCACAAACAATAATGTAGCTCAAAAGCATACAATACACGCTAACTTATAGTATCTGCCCAGACACTAATTAAGCCTCACTTGTAGTCGTGTCTTCCTTAATCCAGCTCGCTTCCTCGGCGTGGATTAAAGGCGGGTTGCAGTTTCTGTGTTGGCTGTTAAGACAGCGTGGTCGACGGGCAATAAGAAAACGGGCAGAAGCGGCCGTTTTCTTGAGGAAAAATTAAAGTATCCTCCTTCTGCAGGCAGGTAAAGAGAGGCTGGTTACACAGCATCTTTTCAGGATCCCGAGCGTGTTCGGTGAACACGGCGCAGTTTTGGCTCATCCGGCAAGATGAAAGACTGCGGCCTAGACGGGAAAAATTAGTCCAGACATCTGTAGGCCCCCTTCTGAGTAGTAGTTGCATATGGAAGCCGATGCTTCCCGCAACTCGTAACTCTGGGGCTACTAAGACTCCAAAAGCCACGTAAAAACCTAACGTAAAAACTCTAAACAACTCAAAAACTGAAGTTGAAAAGGGTCTGCAGCTGTATTTATCTCCTCCGGTGTCGGCGGATGTGACGCGTTCAGGTGCGCACGCAGACAATAGGCCCGTTCGAGATGAACTGCGCCTCGCCTGGAAGGTTGACGAGACCAGGCGGCAGCAGCAGGGGGCGGTGGCAAAAAGCTGCAGTCAAGTCGGACAGTTTCCAGCCGCTGTCAAAGAATATACAGGAAGTCACAGAAATATTTACATCCTGTTAGAGCCACCTGTAGGCTATCTGTAGTTTGCACAACACGTTCGGATAGCTATGGCTGAAGAAACTGCACATGCGTTCTTGATCGCTGATGAAATCGAAGCAGAAGAGATCCCCCTACTTTTCCACTTTGCACATGAATTACACTGTGTTAATCCTCTTAATGGGCAGATGGGATGTGGTGTGATTTTTAATATTTAATCTCACAAATGTAACAAATAGAAATACAAACTTTGAGGTCATACAAAGTGGATTTTTCTAAAATGATAACTACTTTTCACTGTGGTCTAAATTTGTCAATCATAACTTTTTATTTGTTTAACGATGCCACTGTTATGACTGAGGTGAGAGTCAGAACGACTGGGCAGATTTCAGCCCTTGGAAGTAATTTATTGAACAAGAATTGCCTACAAAGTAGATTTATATAAAGGCACTGTCATTTATAAATCATACAATCCCTAAATTTAAGAAATTGAACTACTGAATTAACAGTCCAAACGTTCTCACAGCTACTGTACATATATAGGCTACACATGGGGAGGACAAGCAGCAAAGGTTTCTTATAATCTTTATTCATTGATGTATTTATATTTGTAATTATATACAGTATATCAACCACAAAAAATATGTCTGTTAACAGATTAAACCTTCATTGCACATGAGATTCATATAATCTAACATTAAATATAACCAATACACAGAAAATAAGAATTGTCGACTGAACGTAGTCTAACTAAGAGCCAATCAGCTCTTTGATCAGGCGACAGCCAGGCGTTTCCCATCATGCCCTGAGGTCTTGCAGTCGGTGGAGAGCAACTGCGGCGCCTGGCTCTAAAGACTGCGGCCGCCTTGATCTCGCGAGGTTATCGTTGCAGGCGCGTCAATGACGTCAGAGAAAGTCGGGATCAAGTCGGACACAAATCTAACCGGCATGCATTGTACGGTGGTCGTCGGTGATCGATTCTGCGCAGGCCTGGCTCATCTCGAACGAGCCTAATGGGAGATGGGAGTTTCCAACCTGGGGGCTGTGACAAGCAGGCGCCACCTACTGGACCTAAGAGTTGTTGCACTTTCCTTTGTTTATCAGGCTTTATAGTGCAAGGAAGCTGCATCAAAGCATTGAGCTGCACGCGGGCCGATCCGACGTCAGAACCATGTGGCTGGTCCCAACACCATTTCTAATGTTACCATAGCCAGCTGCTGCTAGCTTACCAGCAATGAGTTACAACTTCCAAATACACTTTCAAAACAATGTCTGAATGCTAACAAAGCTAGCGTGACAGCTATCAGTGCTAGCAACGGCTATGTTGGTTGTTTATGTTCAATTTGATAATATTAGGTGTTTACTTACAGGTGAATGAGACATGAGGTAGCTACTTGTTGTTAGATGTTGTGATGAAAATGATGCACTGATACACTCTTCTTCCCAGCTTTCGTGAGGACTCAGACTTGTTGGACAGTGCGCGTTCATGGTTTGGGGGGAGTGGCTTTGGAGAGAGGCAGGGGGCGGGGTTTACTGGCTGGATGCTTTCAAAATCTAGCCTGGCCTTGACGGTTTTTCCAACTTACTGGCCCCAGCTTTAACTATAAATGAACCATTTATTGAAGATGGTTATTATAAAGTGCTACCGATCAGTGTGGTCAAGACCACACAGGATCTAACGACTGACTAGAGTCAATAGACATTAGACAAGTGCTGGGAAGGTGGTTGGGCCCCATACCAAGTGTTTTGGTAGGATTATTTCTCCTGTGGAATGGGGCTCAAATAGCAGGCCATGCATTCCTATGCTTTTTAAGGTGAAAGACATTCCTCCTAAACCAGCGCTGCATTCCAGACCCTATCACATCTGTGTGTTTTCTGTTTAAATACCAGAGAGCAGAAGAGTACTGGCTGACAGACCATAAATGTGATTGAAAGTAAGATCTACAAATCCTCCATTAGTGAAGCATTAGTGAAAATGCTGATGAAGGTTCTCAGCCGTGGTAATACTGAGTGCTATATTGTAGGCAACTGGACTTGTTTCAGTTTCTTGAAGACGTTTCACCTCTCATCCAAGAGTTCAGTTCAGTTCTAACTAAGTGGAGGGGAGCTGCAGGCTTTAAACTCTGTGTGGGTGTGTCCTCACAGTCATTAAGGTAATGTGTGAACGTGTGAAACTGAAACAAGTCAAGTTGCCTACGATATAGCATTAGTGAAAATGTAGCCTTAAATGATGACTGATTGTGGAAGTACAGCTGTAACATTTCAGATGCTGGGGTAAGGTTTGAATTGAACATCTCATTCATTACATTTACACGCAGCCAGCTGGAAGCTTGATAATTAAGTTGACATTCAGACTCTGAGTCTGAAATTAAAAAGGTATGAAATATTTTCCCTGCTACTTTGGAAAAGAACATATTCACATAAATTACACTTCTGGTTTCCATTACTCTTTTTGGGTTTCTCTTGGGACATAATTGTCCGCGAATGACAAACAAACAGTATTTCATTTCAGGCTTGGACCAGTCAACACTTGAGTTCTCCCTCAGTGATTTCATGCTAAAGACAAACACAGTTCTGGGTTTAAATAACTCTATTTCAGACATTTCTCTGACATTCCCCAAAATTGGGGATGTCAGAGATCAGGTTTGTGGACACAAAAACACATGTGCTGATTTGATTTCCTGTCTGTTTTCGAACAGACAGGAAATCCCTGACATGCTGAGGGATCCCTTGTCCCTCAGCATGACCTGTCATCTGACATTTACACCGATCAGCCACAACATTAAAGCCACTGACAGGTGATGTAAATAACATTGATCATCTCATCACAATGCGATGTTCTGCTGGGAAACCTTGGGTGCTGACATTCATGTGTCCCAGCAGAACAATGTGCCCTGACACGCCACAAACACTGCTCACAGGCTCGAGAAACATAATAAAGGGCCCAGGGTGTTGACCGGACCTCCAAATTCCCCAGATCCCAATCTGATCGAGCATCTGTAAGATGTGCTGGAGCAGGTCTGATCCATGGAGGCCCCACCCCCCAACATACAGGACCCAGAGGATCCACTATAAAACACCCTGGTGCCACACACCACAGGACACCCTCAGAGGTCTTAAGTCCATGTCTTGACAGGTCAGAGCTGTTTTGGCTGCACAAGGGGAACCTTCACAATATTAGGCAGATGGTCATAATGTTATGCCAGATCGGTGTATGTCACATGTTCAATTCTAGCCGAGGGCCTATGTTCCGTATTCTCTCTATAAGCTTTCTCCCAACTTTTCATGTCTGTCTTCACACTGTTGATTGTCATTAAAAGCAAAAAAGGGGCTAATTTCTCTTTGTCTTTTTTCTCTCTGAAAACAACAGTTCAACATTTTGAGAAATGTGATAAATCACTTACTTGCTAAGAGTTAGATGAGAACATTGAAACCACTCCCATATGTGTGCGTTAATTACAAAGCTGTTTTCAAAAGGAAATTAGCTTACAGTAACTTAGCATAAAGACTGGAGCAAGGGGAAACAACTAGCTGGCTGCAGTTATGTGTGCCCACAAAGGCTGCTGCAAGAACCATGCAACAGGCCAGACTAGACAATAAGACCGACTTAAATGGCCTTAAAGGTGCAATATGGGGGAACTGGCCACCTGTTGCAGTCATATACTCCAAACATGAGGGAGGCATATTACCAGAGTAACCACTAATTGCTGCTTAGTTAGTTAGCTGTCCTAAACTAGCTTTCCTATTATCTGTCTCAGATTTGCCTGCACTGAAAAAAATAACTCATAAGATTTACTTAAAAAATATATTGTAAGTATTTGCACGCAAATGATTTAAGTAAAATTTAATGCTGCAATATCAAGTAACACTCACATGCCAGTATCAAGTAAATTTTACTTACCATAAAACATAACAGTTGTGAAGATATTAAGTAACATTTACTTAATTACATCCAAGTTTTAAGTTATATTTATTTAAACAAATTAAGTAAAGTCTACTTGTTTTTCATAGGCAGGAATATCATTTTCCTCAAAATTTTAAGCAAATTTTATATATCTGTAGTATTTGCTGTTATGAAGTAAATTAGTAGATCTTAATTTTCTTGTGCTTGACATTTTAATTTACTTGGTTGCATTACATTACATTACATTACTCACTAAAATTAGGTAATCATTGCCAGTTTTCTTTTGATAAATGTTACCAAATAAATTTAACCAATACTCTATGCATTTAATATATATTTATCACATATCACACAACTAAATTACAATGCAATTAAACGGTTTATTTTTCATTTTAAACAGTTCAACAAACAAGAACCATCTAAGTAAATCCACTACTATTGTGGATTGAATTGCCCAATCTTTTATGGGGCAGCCATAAATTTAACATTGGCATGACTGACATAAAAAGAACAAACAGACAGTACTCCGATATTCAACATTTAACACACACAAACATGCTCAATACAACTTTGGGGAGAGGGTCAGGATAGAAACAACCTCTTAAGCTTTGAGCAGTGGTGTAAGGATTATGTATACCTCTATTTAAATGGGGAAAAAAACCTGAATGTACAAGTACGGCATTAATAGTAAAAGTGCATTATAGTGTACTAAATTAGAATTTGTACTAACAGTAAATTAAAGATATATTTCCAGCAAAAGGTATTTAAAGTAAGACTAAGTATATTTTTTTAAAGAAAAATATCCAAATGTGTATCATACTACTGAAAGGTTGGTATGACTGGTAAACAACAAATACACAGTATAACACATTATACACCACATCCAACATAGATCTGGTAACATGGTCACTTCTCAAATAAAATCTTACAAACCTACACTCTGAAACAGTGCAATTACAACATTTAAACCAGTCCTCTAAACTAGTGCACTTTTAAGAATGCAATTAAAACATTAATGAAATAAAATCAACAGAATCAATTAAAAATGAACAGCTTAAGGTGTCTAACCATTCTAGATGAAGAATAAAATCTTTACTGTAATTAACAGATGCCTTATTTGACAAAAAAAAAGAAAAATATTTATGACAGGCAACTTCCCACTAGTAAATCAAGATGGACTGGAACTCAGTGCTAATTCTTGGCATTGCTTCACAAGGGTCCATGCATGATGCTACATCCTCAACAAGGGTCCATGCATGATGCTACGTCCTCAACAAGGGTCCTGCATGCATGATGCTACGTCCTCAACAAGGGTCCTGCATGTGTAACCGGTGAGTAACTTCTGCGTTGTGTAGTTTCATTCAGTGAACCACAATGCTCCTGTTCTCGAAAACGGCTTTATTCCTGACAGAGATGACAATAAAACAATCATTACATCCTCTCAGACATCACCCGAGCCCCTCTCCCACAGAGCACAAGGCCAAGAGCGCTTAGGCTAGCTAACTTAGCTCAAGTTTAAAACACGGAACATACCTGACAGAGATGACAATAAAACAATCATTACATCCTCTCAGACATCACCCGAGCCCCTACAGGGAGAAACATAGCGTGAATATATTAAAACTCTAAAAAAACATAAAATGGAGGCCAAATGAAACCTCAATGGATCCGGAACAGAAGAAAACACTCACCTCTCCCACAGAGCACAAGGCCAAGAGGGAGAGCATTCTGGGAAATGAACAATTTGTACAGACATGGGGTCGCCCCAGAAGAAATGCAGGGGCACACAGGAAGTTCTGCCCGAGAAGGAACAACAGTCAGGTAGATAGAAACAACAATTTTGTGTGATTACATTATATACAGCATAACCTCTGTTACACTCACCCCCCTAGAATTACACAAAATTCTGAGCAGCATAACAAAACACATGTTCAAAAACAGGCCCAAATATATATATCAAACATATACAGTCAGCAACATAAGCTTCCCATCAAAAGGATAGGAGATTCAGAGATTCACTCTGCGCCTAGCAAAACTCAAAATACTCCATAGACAAAATGAAGTGCCTTATACACCACACAAACAGGCCAACAATGTGTTCCTATGACCATAAAAAAAGGTTATGCAAGTGGAGGCCACCACATCAAAAGAAATTAAAAAAATAAAAATAGACCAAGGATGAACATTCCAAATATATACATACTACATGTGTACCAGGTAGCCTCACATATGATAATGAATCTTACACATCACACATGAATAACAGCAGTGGAATTCTGCTCAGACCCTAACAAGGTGTCAAGCTGTGTCATGGACTCAATGAGACGACACACAGGTCTGATGACTCTGCCAAACCGTGAGGTGAGTCCATCCTCTACACTTGTTCTCTGAAATGAACCTGAACAGGCAGGAGGTGGGCATGGCAGGAGAGCTGGAAAAGCCCGTGGTTGGTCTAGGACACTAGCAGACGGGGGGTCTATGACACCAGTGGGAGCAGCTGATATCAGAGAGGCAGGAGGGGGAGGGGCCAACAGACCGTCCTGGGCAGGGGACTCATCAATAGAGGATTGCTCGTGCACCCATGAGGCGGTGCGGCCATTCTCCCACTCACTTACATTTAAGAGGGAACCAGCAAGGGACGGTCCAGCTGCTGCAGCCACAGTGTCTGATGCAGCCACGTCAGTATCATGCCAACCAGATAGAAAGGGGACATCAGCTACACTAGGGGCAGGTGTGGACAGTGAAACAACATCACACAGAGTGTCATTCAGGGGCAAAAAGTTGACCTGGAGTAGTAAGTTTCGATGGACAACACGCTCACGTCCGTCCTGATCTCTGATACGGTAGATATGTGAAGCAGGTTTTGCAGCAACCACAGTGCAGACAGAGGGTCTCCACTTATCAGCAAGCTTGCGCTTCCCTGTGACACCTTTGTTCACCAGCAACACCCGATCCCCGACAGACAGAGACTGACCTTTGACCCGTTTGTTGTACTGATCGCACTGATGTTTCTGCTCTGCTGTACAGTTCTCCTGAGCAAGGGCCATGGCACAGTGCAGATCTTCCAAAAGGGACTTCACATACACATCATAGTCACACACAGTCACATCACGAAACACGTTCCTGAACATGAGGTCGACTGGCAGCCTGGGGACTCTTCCAAACATCAGATGGAAAGGCACGAACCCTGTGGTCTCATGAACAGTGCAGTTATAGACAAACGTCATGGACTGAATCATCTGTGGCCATTTCTGCTTGGACAGAGGAGGCAAAGATCTCAGCATGTTGCCTAAGGTGCGGTTAAACCGCTCAGTACCACTGTTTCCCATAGGATGATATGTTGACGTGTGTGACTTTTCAACCCCTGACAGCTTCAAGAGCTCAGCAACCAGCTCATTTTCAAAATTCGCTCCTTGGTCAGAGTGCAAGCGCTGAGGAAAACCATAGACACAGAAAAAGTTGTCCCACAGTTTCTTTGCCACTCTCTTGGCGGTCTGATCCTGACAGGGGAACGCATGTGCAAGCTTAGTATAATGATCAGTGATCACCAGAACATCAACAGACTTGTTATCACTACCCTCAGCTGACCAAAAGTCCACACACACAAGTTCCAACGGAGCAGTGGTCTTAATGCTCTCCAGCGGAGCTCTAGCAGACGGCTCAGGGGTTTTGCTAAAGACGCACCTGTGACAACACCTCACATGATTGCGCACGTCTCTCTCCATGTCATACCAGAAAAAGCGCTGGCGAGCCAGTGAAAGCGTGCGGGGCTGGCCCTGGTGACCAGCGTGGTCATGAACACCCGACAGGGCGTCAGCCTTCAGCGAATCGGGTACAACAAACTGAAACCGCCTGTGTTTAGACAAAGGGTCCTTCGTGACCTTGTAGAGAATGCCATTCAAGAGTGTCAGTTTCTCCCATTGTTTGAGGAGTCTGATGGTCAGTTGACTCTCATTGCAGCGTTCGCGTCTGGAGGGCCTGCGCTTCCGCTCAACGTAGTAAATTGCTCTGGAGATGACTGAATCCCGCTGCTGATGAGACTGAAGGTCGCTGAGAGACAACGAAGGGAGCACGTCCTGACCAGAGGGCGTCAAAGTGGACAGATGATCGGCAAGGGAGGCTGCTCGCTGTCTAGGGCCAGAGTCCCAGACATCCAAAGAAGAGAGGATAGAGGAGACATCATCCTCAGACAGAGAACCATTAAAGCCAGCTGGAGGAGAGGAAGTATCCAAGGACTGAGGTTGACAAGTAAGGCAGAAAGTGTCCTGCACACACTCACAATCGACATCCTGAGCCTGACCAAGTAGCCCAGAGTAAGGTTCACACAACAGCCTCTCCCTCAAAGACTTCACAAAAGGGTTCCTGCTGAGAGCATCCGCCACTAAATTCAAGCGACCAGGAATGTGCTTGATTTCAAAGGAATATGGAGCCAGTTTGGAGACCCAACGCTGCTCACAGGCATCAAGCTTCGGCTTGGTCAGTATATAAGTGAGTGGATTGTTGTCTGACCACACAGTGAACCTATGACCCTTGAGCCAATGACTAAACTTTTCGCATACGGCCCATTTTAAAGCCAAGAATTCCAGCCTGTGAGCTGGATAGTTAGCTTGACTGCGAGTGAGGGATTTGCTTGCAAAAGCAATGGGTCTTGCTCTCTCCTCGCCAGCCGGCACCTGTGAGAGTACGGCCCCTAGACCATCAAGAGACGCATCGGTGGAAAGGATAAAAGGTCTATCAAAGTCAGGGTGTGACAGCACCACACTGTTGAGGAGCGCATTCTTCAGACTTTCAAACGCGGCCTCACAAGCAGGAGTCCAGTCTTCGGAGGTCAGTTCACGGAAGGTTCCTGCTCTCCGCCGGCCAAAGGAGCCTTTAGCTTTTCTCTTCTGTCCAGCAGTAAGAGTGTAGAGTGGCTTAGCAATGGAAGAGCAGCCGGGAATGAAATGCTGGTAATAAAGCACCATGCCAAGAAAGGACTTGACTTTCCGCTGAGATGGAGTGCAGCCATCATCGTTCATGAGGTCTTCCTTCTGAAAAGCAGAGATCACCTTCACTTTCTCCTGGTCAACCGAAACACCACTGCTGTCAACCACATGACCAAGAAACCTCACAGACTTCCTGAGAAAATGACATTTTTTCTGAGCTAGCTTAAGGTTGCTAGCCCTGAGACGTGAAAAGACGGTGTCAAGCCTCTTCAAAGCCTCTTCCTCCGAAGGAGCAAAAACAAGTAGGTCATCAAAATAACAAAGGAGACTGGAAAAGTTCAGATCACCAAAGACACTGATCATCATCCGCATAAAGGACGCCGGGCTGTTGCACAGGCCCTGGGGAAGCCGATTGTATTCATAAAGGCCCAGGGGTGTTGTAAAGGCCGTGAACCGTCTGTCGGACTCATGGAGAGGGATGTTGTAGAACCCTGAAGTAAGATCCATGGTGCTGAAAAAGGCGTTTCCCCCAAGAGCAGCAAGACAATCCGCCTGGTGGGGCAGCGGGTGCGCGTCCTTGACGGTCTTGGCATTGAGCCAACGGAAGTCAGTACAGATCCTCAAATCCCCAGACTTCTTCCAGACCAAGACCAGTGGTGAGGCGTATTCACTAACAGACTTACTGATCATGCCTTTAATCTCCATCTCAGACAGCACCTCTCTCAGTTTGTGATAATGTGCTGGAGGAAGGCGGCGATAGGGCAGCCGGAAGGGGTGATCATCAGTAAGATGGATACGATGAACAAAATCCTTTGCTTCCCCACAATCCAGCTTGTCCCTAGAGAACACATCCCGGTAAGTAAGCACAAGATCAGCCAGTCTCTCTTTCCATTCATGTGACACATCACAGCCCTCAAGATCAATGTCAGCCAAGCCACAGGCTTTAAGTTGCTGAGAGGGGGGAGAAGCAGTATCTGAAGCGGAGACATGGTCATGAACCTGACCAGACTCAGGCCTACTTACACCCTGGGAGATAGGAAGATCCTCCACCGCAACACATGGAAATACATCTGCCACCTTTTTATGTCTGCGCAGCGTGACAGGGCTCATGGTAGGATTAAGAATCTTCATAGGCACCCAACGGTCGCCCCACATGGGTGCTTATGACCCGACCAACGATGATGTCCTTGGGGGCAGAACGAGAAGACGTGGGCTCCACAATGACAGTGCTCCCCGGTGAAATAGACGCACTACCAGGCAACCTGCCCCACACCAAATACTCCTGCTGGCGAGCGAGAGTGACAGCCTGACGCAGCCTAACGGTGCCAATCTCCTCAGGCAGTTCAGAACCCGACCAGCGGGTAATACAGCTGAGCAACTGCAAGAACTGTTCACACTCAGGGTCGGAGGTCCTGGAGCGAATGAGCTCCCAGTATCTCTCATCTGATCTCAGCTCCCGTATCAGTGGCCTGATGACATTACTCCCAATGATGAGTTCGTCTCTCTGCCCCGGAACAAGGAAAGTAGGCACAATGAACTTCGAACCAAAAATCTCAACAGTCAACTCATAAATGCAACTGGGTTGTGTTGTGAGGCCACCACAACCAACAAGGACCACTTTCTCAGGAACAGGCAGAGGACTCAGGAGAACACCAGCAGCTTTGAGCTTGGAAACCCCCCTCCGCACTGAGTGTGCACGCCATACTCCCAGAATCAAGCATACCTCTCAAAGTGACCTGACCCCCAACGGACACTGGCACGTAGAACAAATCACTAGCCACTTCAACTCTGTGAGAACCAACAACAACCACCGTATTGTCACTGGGAAGATTACTACAGCAATTCACGTAGACCGACTGCACATCTCCATCAACAGTGAGGGTTTCACCAGCACTGCCCATGCTACCCCTCTCATCGCACAGGCGCCCTAGTTTAAATCAGCCGAGGAAGGAGAAGGAGGAGATGCAGCTGTGGAGCCAGAGAGCTGCAGACACATCTGTCTGATATGGCCAGGGAGGAAGCAGTTGTGGCACAGCCCAGCCTTCCTGCAGTGAGCATGGGTTGAATGGTCGCTAGAACTACAAACTCTGCATGCAGACGGTCCGGAGTGCTGCTGATTACAGGGATGGTTAAACTGCCTCTGGGCCGGCTGATGGCTGACCGGCTGAAAGTTGGCAACCCTCTGGCCAGCAGCAAGAGAAGCATTACAAAGAGACAAAACCTTGTCAAACATGGTCCACGACCTGCTGAACACCAGACTCTGCGGCTGGTTGAAAAGTGGCAGCAGGGGGCGGATCAGGGGTGCCTGCAGAAGGTGGATTCGAAGGAGCAGGTCTGTGCGGGTTCACCATTTCGCCTGACCCAAGATGACTGCAGGCCAGAGGAGGAAGAGGCAAAGAGACAGGTGTAAGCCCTGACTTACACGCTGATGACTCACTCTGAGACACCCCGGAGCTGAAAGGGTTAAAAGAATCAGTGACTGGACTCTGACTGTAAGTAGACAAGCCCACTGCATGATGGGTCTGGGCTGTTGCCCTCCTCACACGTCTCGTGTGGCTATCCAGACGCTCCTGAACCTCGGCTGCAGTCCATTGCTCTGGAGCCTTTAGCTGAAAGGACATGGCAAGACCTGGATCGGGACAATGGTTGATGAACATCATGACTACCTCTGTACTGGGGTCTTCAACAGACTTACCTCTTCTACGAAGGCACTCATCAGCAGCATCAATGGATTTGTTAAGGCGGATCCAGTAATCCATAGCACTCTCACTGACACAGGGAATGGTGCTGTAGAAATCTCTCATGGGCAAGTTCGAATATGACAGCTCACTGAAGTTACGCTTCAATATGTCAAACACAGCCAAAGGCAGGTCAGATGCACTCAGTCCACTGCGACTGCGGAGGGACACTTTAACCACATCTCTAGCTCTGCCTGTTAAGCCTAGTTTATGCTTCTGCGTCGCGGCGACGGCGGAGCTACGTCGTCGACCCTACGCCGTCATTGAGCATTCGAAGTTCTGCGTCGAGGGAACGCGTTCAATTCACCGCCAAGCCGGGGGGGCGGGGGGATTGGTTTCGGGGGGTTCTTGCTCTCTTGCACTGCAGTTGCGGTCAGAGCGGATATGCTGTGTAGCATTCTGGTCACAGTGTGGGGCTACAAGCTACATGCTACACAACACCAATACTCCTCCTGCCCTGCTGGGATCTCACAAAGCATGCAGTTCACAAGCAATAGGAGACAAGCATGCAAGCAGCAGAAGTAACTGGCGGTGTTGTTATACTGTTGACCGGAAAAGCAACTGCCGGAATGACGGTCTGAGCGGACCAATCCCAGTCCTTGCCGTTCGCGTCTCGACGCGTCGACGTGACGCGTAGTCAGGATTTTTTGGAGGCGCACGTCAGGCTACGGCGCAGGGTCTGCGTAGGGGTCTGCGTCGACGACGTAGCTACGCCGTCGCCGCGACGCAGAAGCATAAATCAAGCTTTAGTCTCGACATTATCAGATCATACATTTCAGCAGGTGTGTCACATTTCACTCTTTTCAGGTAACAGTTCATCATATCCTCCCACTCATGAACAGAGAACAGATCAGTGCGATCACCCCTGAAGTAAGGTGGCGCTTTGGTGTCAGACTGCACAAGGACCTTGAGCTGCGACAAACCGGCATGACTGGACGACTGACTCTTGGAAGACTGGGTCTGATCCGCACCGGAGTGCTGCATAGTGCTAAGGTTAGCTGAAATAGTGTCTCCTATTTTCTTGGCTAAATCTGTGATTAAAGTACCAAAGGCCTCAACGGGGACGACTTGTGTAGGCTGAGGGGCAGACTGGGTAAGTGGCGTGGAGCTAGCAGTGGGAGCTAATGATGGGTCGAAAACGGACTGATCAGCTGTGTAGTTGAGAGCACTGGGGGACATGGACCTACCCCTACCAAAACACAGTGGAGCAACCTGCTGGCCCCTCCCCATCCCCAATGTGACATCACGCCCACGACCAACACTGATATGAACCCTAAAAGTGCCCTCTCCTGCCATCATAGCCAACTAGCAGAGAAGAAAATAAAAAATAAAATAATGTTCCTTTTTTCCAAAACAAAAATACACACAAGACAGCTGTGTTTCACAAACAAAAATAATACACACAAGAACTCCTCATTCTCTGTCTCTCTAAAACAAAAACCTGTTTTTTTTGTTTTTTTAATTAAAACACAATTTTTTTATTTTATTTTTTTATTTTTTTTACCCGTCACTTTAATTCCTCGGGTCAACAAACCTGGCGCGCATGTGGCAAGAGCCGAGTGTCAAAGATGTCACCTGATGAGCGAAGACTCCCACAGACACTGCAGATAAGAGCTGTCCGTCAGCAGCACCTGTTGCCGAGCATGGCCGCCCGCCAACACCGGGGAAGAGAGCCGAAGAGGCGCGAGCCAGGAGAGGGTCCCAAGACCGGACCGCAGCTAGTGAGCGTTGCTCCCCACTGACACCGTGGAGGAGCGGAGGAAAGTCCCGAGACTGGGCCGCAGCTAGCGAGCGCAGCTCCCCGCCGACACCGTGGAGGAGAGGGGAATACCCGAGAGCCAGGAGAAGCACCCCGGATGATCAGACGACACTGACCGGAGATGCGACGGGTTCACGGCACCAAGTGTAACCGGTGAGTAACTTCTGCGTTGTGTAGTTTCATTCAGTGAACCACAATGCTCCTGTTCTCGAAAACGGCTTTATTCCTGACAGAGATGACAATAAAACAATCATTACATCCTCTCAGACATCACCCGAGCCCCTCTCCCACAGAGCACAAGGCCAAGAGCGCTTAGGCTAGCTAACTTAGCTCAAGTTTAAAACACAGAACATACCTGACAGAGATGACAATAAAACAATCATTACATCCTCTCAGACATCACCCGAGCCCCTACAAGGAGAAACATAGCGTGAATATATTAAAACTCTAAAAAAACATAAAATGGAGGCCAAATAAAACCTCAATGGACCCGGAACAGAAGAAAACACTCACCTCTCCCACAGAGCACAAGGCCAAGAGGGAGAGCATTCTGGGAAATTAACAATTTGTACAGACATGGGGTCGCCCCAGAAGAAATGCAGGGGCACACAGGAAGTTCTGCCCGAGAAGGAACAACAGAATTTTAGAAATATAAACAACAATTTTGTGTGATTATATTATATACAGCATAACCTCTGTTACACATGCATGATGCTACGTCCTCAACAAGGGTCCATGCATGATGCTACGTCCTCAACAAGGGTCCATGCATGATGCTACGTCCTCAATAAGGGTCCATGCAGTCCCATGAGCAGTGAGCAAGCTTTCGCAGTACTGTTGCACCCTGGCAAAATCTCATGGCCTTCGAGAAGGATGGAGACATCGACTGGATCCTCATCAGCACCACGGACGACAAGTATTTTGAGGATGTAGTTACTGGCATCACTCTGGCTGTCCTCCTGCATACAATGTACAACAAAAAAGAAGAATGTTATTGAGAAACAAATAATAGAACTGCATGAATCATTCAAAGTGACTTCATTATCAGGGAAGAATGAACACAAGAATATCTCCTTTGTCTGCTTTCCTCTTAAATTTAACATTAAAATAACCCGTGTCATTAAACATTATTTTTAAATGATTAAAATCATGCTATACCAAGCAGTCTTCAAGAAGTTCCTCTTCCTTCTCGCCAAGGTACAGTATAAGGCTGCGGATAACGGTTTCACACCTCATCTCAATGCTCTGTTTCTGTGAACAGATTAAGAACATGAACATAACCATTATACATACACAATGAACTGCCAAGTGAAAACAAGTGCATATGTTTGCTCTTGTGTTTTAAGTGCATGGACCCAGAGCGTGCAAGGGCATTGAATCTACCAAGTGTGAGGCTTGTGCTGTATATGTGTATGTGTGTGTGAGTGAGAAAAAAAGTAGGCCCATCTCCCTATAAAACATATGAATAAGCAAAACAAGCACACCTGACTCAGTCTGTCCAGGAGCGGCCTCATCTTGATCCCCATGGCACCTCCCTTGGCTTTCATCAGCGTAATAAGTTTTGTTGTGTATTCATCAAGTTTGTGCATGAAGGTTCGCTGCAGGGGAATGGTAGTTATTCTCATGAATTCCTCCTTGATCTGAATGGACAAAAGATTCACAAGTACATACATTTTTTTATAACTGTACATGTTCGAAAAGAAAGTTAATTAGTTCATTAAAAAATTAATTCATTAATTATTGTGACAGCTCAATAAAGCAAGTGAAATGTTTAAGGCTTTATAGATTCACCTACCTCAGCTTCACAAAACAAAGCAGGCCATCTCTCTTTGAAGTCAGCAGCAGCAGGACTATCACTCACAACCTCCAGTCTTCGATAGGAAAATGTGTTGGCCATTTTTTCTTTAATTAATTTAACGTTGTTTTTCTTCTTAACCTCGTTAAGGAGCTCCTGTCTGTCCCTCTCCAGACTGTCATTGGTTTCTCATGGATTAAAGCAAAAAAAAATATTTTGACTGAAATGTTTTTTTGAGCTGTAGCCAAGTCATATTCCCAATTTGTAATTTGTGAAACATGTTACAGGGCATTTTACTTGACACGTGCTAAAAAAATAAGATAAGATTTACAGCCTCACCCCACACCATGTTCTCTAATGCAGACATCAAGTTTAAATATTTGACCAACAGTGTTTTACAGGAGGATGATCTGAACAGCTGTTCTATTCAAACTTAAAAAGTTTTTTGTCTTTTCAATGTAATTTTCAATGTATGAAATCAATGTGCCTTTTTTTTGCCAAGCTTCTCTCAAGTTTTACTCTTTCAAATAATCAACCATCTACAGAACTTTTCAGTACGCTATTTTTCTACTTCTTCTTCTCATCATCATTATCATTAATTATTATTATGAATAATATTGTTTAAAGTGAGCCTCTTATCGTTTAACAGAAAAATACATCATACAAGCAGCAACTTTTGCAGCCTTGTCAGTCTGATGGTGAGTTATCACCTTTCTGTCATCACAAACATGTTAATAATCAAAGAAGCTCTGAGGTTATGTTCTATATGTTATAATACAAGATTTAAGCATTGAGCTACAATCAGGCAACATTCATGATTCTGTACAGTCAAACTAACCAAAACCTTCTTATTGATCATCATTATAAAGTTTCAGGGCGTTACTGTAACCATGGTAACACACGGTGCCAGAGGGGAGGGAGAGACGCTGAATGAAGCCGTTTACACAGATACACTGCAGACAGAGTCCAGACTATAGTTGTTATTTCACACATGTAGCACACAACAGGAGACTCTCCGTGTCAGACGAGTTCTCACGTGCTGACTAAACTCAGCTGATAACGTAGCAGCGCGACGAGTCCCTGCTAGCTAAGCAGCTAAACTTTAGCGCTGGTCCGTGTTGAGATCCCGCCCTGTGTGGGTCACTACACTGTCATTGGTCAGGCGCGCACACGCTGTTAACGATACCATTGGCTGTAGAGTGTGACAATCTGTCAATAAAATCAGCCAACAGTTCTCCTCCGATCTACATTGATCTCACAAGTCGCCTCTGTTAAGTTTGAATGACGGAAATCCGTCGTAGCGACGGAGAACTTTAATCCATGGTTTCTCCACTTGGATGTGGAGGAAGGAAGTTCACCTGGCTCTCTTCGGTTTCTTGCATTTTTTTTTCAGGATGTCTCTCGCCAGGGGCCTTCCTGGCTCAACTCCAACTGTCCACAAAGTCCACTGGCTCCTCCAAAAGGCACGCTGAAAGTGAAGAGACACAATTTGTGGTACCGAAACAATGGTCTAAAATATTCAGCCACAAGTTTAATATTACTTTATGATGGATGAATAAGGGACAATAACAAAACAATATTATATCAAGCATACATTACTTTCTACTTGAAAATAAGTATAAACCCGCACGGGGGGCAACCGCCATTCCGACATGTCGCCATTCCGACATGAGGTCCCAATTGTCGGAATGGCAACACTTAAACCTTTAATTAAATTTCCCACCATTCGGACAAAAGGGTTAAGGTTAGGGCTAGGGTTACGGGTTGCGGGTTAGTATTAGCCTTGTCGGAATGCCGGGACGAAACTTTGTCGGAATGGCGGAATGTCGGAATTTTGGGATGTCGGAATGGCGGCATGTCGGAATGCCAGCATGTAACCCCGCACATCACGAAGTTGCTGTGGGCTTCACACCGCACGACACAACCATGATACTAGCCGTGCTAACTAGCTTCTTGTCAAAAATAAGAAAAGAAAGAAAACTGCCAGCAATCTCTTCTCCCAAACATTCATCAGTATCTCCCCCTCATTCTCAATGCACAGCGTTAATTCACTAACGTAACGTTACTTCAGTGTCGCCGCCAAAAGTTTTACAGAGAACAAAACCATGTTCTACTATGTTGACGCCAGTTGATTAACGTTATATCGTTACCTTGGTGCTTTTTTAGTATCCTAACTTTAGTTATTTTTATCGGGAAAAACTGCAGCCCTCCCACTTACAGGCCAGCACGGACCAATGTGGCGTTATGCTAACTTTAAATTAACTTATGAACAGTGACATATCTTGCGTCAAACTATCAAAATACATGCAGACTAAGATATTATCACAAATTTAAAACGGAACGGTAATAACTTACCTGTGAAATGACTGTCGTACGTGCTACACCTTGCTCTGTGATCCTGTAACGTCTGGAGCAGAGCCAGTCCTGTTGTATTGTGCGCATGCGTCGTGCATGCGTTTCAAAAAACGCTACACTTTCAAAGTAAAGTTTATGTAATATTTCTAGGTTTATGTACATACAACTATTAAACATTTAAATAGTATGAGGAAACCGAAGTAAAACTTACTCTTCCCCCATAATTCATGTATTACGTTAATAAAATGTTTAATTTTACTTAAGAAACTCTAGTTCTCACTGAATTGCTGCGTTGTGTTGCGGCGTCCGCCAGAATAGAAGTCCTGCGTATCTGCTCCGCAGAGCTGCGGACTGCCCGAGCTGGCACGCAGCAGACACGCAGCGCAGCGGATCTGGTGGAAGTTAACACATAGACTAAAGTGCTACGGATCAGCTCCGCCGCCGTGGCGGAGCCGTAACGCAGCCGTACCATATCCAGTGGAATCTGCGGGTTACTCTAATAGAGTTTACTGCACCAAAAAGTCACTTTTTTCAGTGTGGACTGGGAGCTTGGAGCAATAGAGAGTGTTGTGTTAACACCCTTGGACCATCAGGGCTAACTGGTAATCATGCCAACTTCAGTAGATGTGTCAACTGAAGTTAGCATGATTACCACATTACTAAGATGTCTTTGACTTAAAGTCACCACTGATATTTCTTCACATTCCGTTGATAATTTTAGTTAAATTTTTAATATTGCTCAAGTAAAATTCTTACATATTGCACCTGTAACCTGTTTTATTTTGTACAAATTCAGAACAAGGCAATACAGTGAAATTTGCTGTTAATCAAACCACCAAAAAAAAAAAACCTAAAAAAAACTAAGGGGCTATTTTGGCACCCTGGGGTCCTTTGGACAGTTGCTGGCTTGTGCTTGTTGCTTGGCTAGTGAGCCAACCATGCAAAGGCTCATCTCTTACAGCTTTTCTTTTAATAACCTAATCTCTGACAGACCTCTGTAGACCTTTGATCTGCACAATTCAAATGATAAATTAATAATGATGCTGGCTTGTCTTTTATTTCCCTCAAGCTCCCCCTGCAGGCTTAGCAGTATCAAACCATCCACAAATAACCAAAGCAAAATAAGAAGAGGAATAATTTTGCTTTCAAAATAAAACCATAAAAGAAACATGAGTGAAAATGCAACCGAGTATAGCGCATTGAAAAAACAAATTATAGTGTATTTAACTTTTTTCTAAAGTGCTACTTCTTGGACAGATGATAAATCAAATCAAATCAATTGTATTCATATAGCCCAAAATCACAATCACCTTGCCTCAATCTGTACAGTGAACAACAACCTCCGCCCTTAGACCCTCGATTCGAGTAAGGAATCAGAATCAGAATCAGTCGGAATCAGTATTCCTTTATTGTCCCACAATGTGGAAATTTGTTTGCCACAGCAGCCAAAGGACAGAATATTACAAAAAACAATAACAATAGCCAAAAATTAACAATATAATTAAAAAGGTAAGAAATAGAATAGACTTGTATATACATATAAACATGATGTTGTACAAAATTAACAGCAGTGAATTTCTATTTACAATACAAATAATAAATAAGAAAAATATGGGTATTAAGAAAATTGACCAGATAGTATAGTCGTATTGCACAGTGCAGAGTGCAGAGTGAGGTCTACTTGGAGCAGTGCTGATTGTAGTCTGACAGCAGCAGGAAGGAAGACCTGCAATACCTCTCCTTCACACACTTGGGGTGTATCAGCCTGTCGCTGAAGGAGCTGACCAGTGCTGTGAAAGTGACCTGCAGCGGGTGGGACTCCTTCACCAGCAGCGATGACTGCTTGTCCATCATCCTGCTCTCTCCCACCACCTGCACTGGGTCAAGAGGGCATCCCAGAATGGAGCTGGCCTTCTTGATAAGTTTATCAAGTCTCCTCCTGCCTGCTGCCGACATGCTGCTGCTCCAGCAGACTACTCCATAGAAGATGGCTGATGCCACCACAGTCATAGAAAGAAGTCAGGAGTGCCCCCTGCACTCCAAAGGACCTGAGCTTCCTCAACAGATGGAGTCTGCTCTGACCTTTCTTATACGTTACTGCAGTGTGATGAGTTCAGTCCAGTTTATTGTTCAGGTGAACTCCCAGGTACTTGTAAGACATCACCATCTCAATGTACGTTCCCAGGATGTTCACCTGTGTGCAGGGTTGTTTGCACCTGCGGAAATCCACCACCAGCTCTTTGGTCTTCCCGGCGTTGAGCTGGAGGTGGTTCCGCTGGCACCAGGCCACAAAGTCCTTAATAAATTTTCTGTAGGCTCTGTTGTCCCCGTCCCTGATGAGGCCGACAATAGCAGAGTCGTCAGAGAACTTTTGTAGATGGCGGTGGGGTGATTGGTGGGAGAAGTCTGCGATGTACAGAGTGAACAGGAAAGGGGCCAGGACTGTTCCCTGTGGGGCCCCCGTACTGCAGATGACCGTGTCCGACACACAGTCCTGAATCCTCACATACTGTGGCCGGTTGGTGAGGTAATCGAGAATCCAGGACGTGAGGTGTTGGTCCACCCCCGTGAGCTCCAGCTTGTCCCCCAAAAGTGCAGGCTGTATGGTGTTAATCGCACACACGCATCTCTTTCCTCAATGACGTATTTCTGAGACGTTCTTGTCGAGATTCCCACAGATCCACAAATAGGTCGTGATTCACAAATGGCCCGCCCTCCTCACCACTAAATCAAATCAAATCAAATTTTATTTGTATAGCCCAAATTTACAAATCACAGTTTGCCTCAGAGGGCTTCACAATCTGTACAGAGACGACACCCTCTGTCCTTCAACCCTCGATTCGAGTGAGGAAAAACTTGCCCCCAAAAAAAACCCTTTTAACAGGGAAGAAACAATGCGGAAGAAACCTCAGGAAGAGCCACAGAGGAGGGATCCCTCTCCCAGGACGGACAGACGTGCAATAGATGTCGCATGTACAGAGCAGATCAACGAGATCACAATGTATACAATTATAATAGATGGTTGACAGGAATGAAAGTACATAAAGAGGTACTAGGTGGCAGTGTTGTTCTATGCATGTAAATATTCCTTCCACAAGCATAAAGTTAGGATTTGTAACTTGTGTGTTGGTTTTTACAAATAAATGTGTATTTGTAAATATAATTTTTTCATTCGTAAAAAAAAGGACATTTGCAAAACCGGAAAATTCTGCTTGTGAAGTGTGATTCAGCATTTGTGGATCACCAATCACACACACGCATCTCTTTCCTTGATGACGTATTTCTGAGACGTTCTTGACGAAAGCCACACAGATCCACAAACAAATAGGTCGTGATTCACAAATGGCCCGCCCTCTCCACCACTAGGTGGCAGTGTTGTTCTATGCATTTACCGGTTTGCATAGTGCTTAAGTGGAATTTTACTTCGCTGTAAAACCATGGCTGAAGTAGGAGAACAGCCACCAACCTCTGTAAGTAGCCAACAAATGATTCTCCTTGCCCTACCTACATTAAGACCTATACCGTGAAAATAAAATGAAAACAAGAGTCTCTGTCCAGAGACCGCGGCGTCTGTAGTCGGCTAACCAAACGGGCACAGACACGGCATTATTGTTTTCATTTTATTTTCACGGTATATATATATATATATATATTTACAAATACACATTTATTTGTAAAAACCAACACACAAGTTACAAATCCTAACTTTGTGTTTGTGGAAGGAATATTTACATGCATAGAACAACACTGCCACCTAGTGGTGAGGAGGGCGAGCCATTTGTGAATCACAACCTATTTGTTTGTGGATCTGTGTGAATCTCGACAAGAATGTCTCAGAAATACGTCATTGAGGAAAGAGATGCGCGTGTGCGATTGGTGATCCACAAATGATGAATCACACTTCACAAGCAGAATTTTCCGTTTCACAAATGGAAAATTATATATTTACAAATACACATTTTATTTACAAATACACATTTTATTTACAAATACACATGTATTTGTAAAAACCAAAATACAAGTTACAAATTAGAAATTTGTATTTGTGGATAGCAAAACACGTGCAAACCAAGGATTATTTGTAGATCACTCTCTGTGTGTTTACAAATATATATGAGACAAAAATAACCCCATAAGGTTAAGTTTGATTATCCGTAAGGATGGAGAAAATAGAGAGTGTTTTGGTCAAAGTTTGTCTGTAATATGTGACTATACTGGAATTAAACTAGATGTGGTCTCAAAAACAGCTTGCAGGGACCTTTGTGTTTGTAGCTTAATCTGGGTCCTTAGATGATATCATCGTATAGTGTCTCATATGATAGCGTAATTGACAATGAGGCTGAAGCAAAAAAAAGCTAATTCATCTGGATGTAACTTTAAAATAGCCTATAGATAGCTAGAACAGTTCATCATTTGGTCATGGCATTAAGGAACCTTCGACCAGGGGCGGTTTCGCATATGGGCAGTATTCGTGGAGGGGCAGCATGAGCGCCCGCAAAAAAAAATAAAAATACCAAGCGGACAGTCACCCACAGTAACCGGCTCTGTAGCAGCCACCTCTGGGATTATCTCGTCATCTAGGCTGATCGCCCCCGGTGCCGACCCGTACCGGCTGCCTTAAATTTGTTTGCATTCATTTCATCCGGTTTTTGCATTGCTCATTTACACGCCAAGTCAACTATGTCATGTTGCCGTGTGGGGAGCAGCTGGGCGCCCTCTGTTTTGTAAAGGTGCGTCTGCTGCTGCTGAGAAAGTCTCACATACAGATGCTGTGGAAGAAAGGGAGGGGGAGGGGGGCGGATAGGTTCACTACTGGACCTCAGCTCTCCTACTGGTGCGGGGGAGCAGTGAAGCAGGGGGTTCAGAATCAGAATTCCTTTATTAGTACGCAAATGGAGAAATTTGTGCGTCACAACAGCCAAAGGACAGTTCAATATAACAATAAACAATAATAATAGTAAAAAATAAACAATATAATAAAAAGGTAAGAATCAAATCAAATCAAATCAAATTTTATTTGTATAGCCCAAATTCACAAATCACAGTTTGCCTCAGAGGGCTTTACAATCTGTACAGAGACGACACCCTCTGTCCTTCGACCCTCGATTCGAGTGAGGAAAAACTTGCCCCCCCAAAAAAAAGGCCCTTTTAACAGGGAAAAAAAAAAAAAAGAAATAGAAATAGATTTGTATATACATAATATGTACACATTTAAACAGTGTAATTATACAGTGTGGGCAGTGTATTGTTATATAAATATGAATAAATAATAAATATGAGTATGAAAATTGCCCAGTTAGTGCAAACCAAAATGACAAATGAGTTATGTATACATTCATATTAGATTCATCTAATAGTGCACAACTAAGGAAATTAGGGGGGGGGGGCTGAAGGTGAGGTTCGCCCAGGGTGTCATGCAAGCCAGGACCGCCACTGCCTTCGACCCATAGATATAGAATTGACCAAATATTGGCTCTAATTATGGTTAAAGAGAACATTCTAATGAAGTACTGAAGTATTTTCAGGAAGCAGTCTACTTGACTATCCACCTTATAGGCCCCTTCTGAGCCTACGTCACGATTACGTCACGTGTTCAATTGGAGGCAAAACAAACCGATTTTGGAGGCAACTACTACTACTACTAATAATAATAATAATAAATTTTATTTGTTGGCGCCTTTCAAACACCCAAGGTCACCTTACATTAAGGAAACAAAAAAACAACAAAGAACAGATATGAAACACAATAGCACATAAAATGAATATATACAAAGAAAATAGGTTAAAAAAAATAGATAAAGTGGATAAAACGGTGGAGGGACAGGGGATTATAGGGAATAGGACAACTTAAAAAGATGTGTTTTGAGGTGGGATTTGAAGGTGTCAATGGAGTCCAGAGTGCGTATGTGTAGTGGGAGTGAGTTCCAGAGTCTGGGTGCAGAACAGCTAAAAGCTCGAGCACCCAGTGAGGTGAGTGAAAATGAAGGGGTGGAAAGCAGGGAGGCAGATGAGGAACAGAGTGAACGGGGTGGAATATAAGGGTGTAGCATATTAGAGAGATATGGGGGGACTTGGTTGTGGAGAGCTTTGAATGTTAGCAGAAGGAGTTTGTAATGTATACGTTGATGGACAGGGAGCCAGTGGAGTTGCATGAGGACTAGTGTAATATGATCTGAGGACTTGGTACGGGTGATGATTCTGGCGGCGGTGTTCTGGATGGTTTGTAGACGGTGGATGACTTTTTGTGGTAGACCGGTGAGGAGGGAGTTGCAATAATCTAAGCGGGAAGTGACCAGGGCATTTATGAGTATTTCGGTGGAGTGCTGGGTAAGGGATGTTAGTAGCTCCAGGAGTTTGCCATCTCTGCTACCATGGTGTCATCTTGTTGTGCTGTCGGGTGCCAGAACCGAAAGAGTAATGGCTTAAATCTAAAATATTATTGGATACCACCTGCCAGTCAAAAAAAAGGGAGACAACTTTTGCTAAATGCAATCAGAAGAAAGGACTGGACGGAGGCAATCATCAAAAATGCTCGTGTTTGCAGTGCGCACTTCACATCAGGTAATTACTACTAACGTTACTAGCTAGGTAACTAGCTAAGTACATAATTTTCTTGTGTATCTTGCCATGCCTAACATTTGGTAGCTAACTAACTTAGCTAAATTTAACAAGCCCAACCAGAAGGCTATTAAACGTTAGCTTAGACTGCCTGACACTGATAATGCTTCATCTTATTTTGTAGGTGAGGCTTCTACAGATGAAAACAGTCCAGACTTTGTTCCCTGTTTTTTCCTATGGACGGCACGGTAGCAGGCCTATGGAAAAGATTGCAAGGTTTGTCAAATTGAGGTTTATAAACTGTGTGACTAACCCTACATTCTTGTATGCAGGCTTTTAACTCTGTCCATCTCTGTCTCTGTCTCACTCACTTTAAGACTGGAAAGAAAAAGGAAAAGGGATACTCGGACAGATGAGCAGGAGGAGGCGTCTTGCCATGGTGAGAACATAAATTCTGTTGTTTTATGTATTCTATGTCATACATAATTATTATTGTTATATTGCGCTGACACTGAACTGTGCAAATGTCTTCCAGGCGATGATGTTCCAATGACAGCAGATGACCCAGAAGAGACTATGGTCCAACAAGAAGCCCTCAACAGTCTCAGTCAAAAGTATAACCAACTCAGTACTGAATATGGTAACCTGAGAAATGACAGTTACAGAATCAGAGAGGAGAATGCAAGATTGAAAGAGGAGCTTCAGAAATACACTTCTCCTTTTCCACGGTCAAAGACAATGCTAATTACTTGCTATTTCTCACTGGGTTAACGTCAGTCCTCTTCATTTGGTTACTGGGTAAAATAAAATGTGGTGTGCAGAAGCTATATGCATCTCTCACACTAGAAGATCATTTATTTATAGTTCTAATGAAATTGAGATTGAGACTCAGTAATAGAGATATAGCGTATAGGTACAGAGCCTCTGAAAGCACAGTTTCAAACATTCTAAGATCCTGGCTACCTGTAATGGCAAAGATGTTAAAATCAATTATGAAGTGGCCAGCAAAGGGTGCTATCCTTAAAAATATGCCAAAAAGTTTCAGGCAAAGTTTCAAGAGATGTCGGTGTATAATTGACTGTACGGAAATTTTCATAGAGATTGCAGATTTCTTAGTTCATGCTGATAATCAACATAATTGTTGAACAGTGTGGTCGGGAGGTAACGTTAGCATGCTACTTAGCTACTGTTGTACCGAGTTGGTTGTAGTTATTACGCCGAACACAACGTCAGCTTGCAAGTTTTCATGTAGTGACTGTAGACGATGACTAACTTACTAAAACACTATAAGCGTCTTGTCTTGAAAAGTTGCGGATTCCTTAGTTCGTGCAGATAATCAACGTAATTGTTGAACAGTGTGGTTGGGATCGGGAGGTAACGTTAGCATGCTACTTACTGTTGTCATACCGAGTTGGTTGTAGTTATTACGCCGAACACAACGTCACCTTGCGATTGTACTTAGTAACTCCCGAAAACGTCGTTATATTTTCAGACGTTACTAAACACATTCACGCCCAAGCGTCGTGTTTTGGAAGTAACTTAGTCGGTGCAATCACTATAACCAACTCGGTATGAGAATAACTCTAGCATGCTAATGTGCTGTGCAGCCTATATGCTAACAAACTACCAACTGCTATCTCTAGCAATCTAGCTTGTTGTTGGCACTCGGTTGAGGTTTTTTCAGACGATTTCGTGATTCGCCGGCTCTGTCAACAAATTCACGTGTATTCATTTTCCCCAGGGATGCTCATACAGCGACAGTATGTACGACTCTAGTAACAGATAATTGCGCTTCTCAACCAGCCGTGGGTAGTAATGAGTCCAAACTACCTAGTGTTGCTTCAAAGTCCCAGAATGAAGCAGAGAAAAGTCGACCTGCAACCAAACAGCAGCACACACAGCCAACTCTACCTGTGTGTGACCTATCTGTGTTTGACCAACAACGAAAATATGATGCCAAGTCCCCAGAATATTTAACGTGTGGTTCTGTTAATTGTTACATGTTGTAACAGAGGTTATTTTTGCATTTTTCTTGTTAATAAAAGTATTTCTTTTAAATTTTGGGGTCTTTTTTTATCCTTGTGGTATCGAAAATGGTATCGAGTATCGAATATTTTCCTGAGTATCGGTATTGAGTTGAAAATTTTAGTATCATGACAACCCTAGCCAAAATAGAGTAACATCACGTACAGTACAGACCAAAAGTTTGGACACACCTTCTCATTCAATGAGTTTCCTTTCTTTTCATGACTATTGACATTGTAGATTCACACTGAAGGCATCAAAACTATGAATTAACACATGTGGAAATATGTACTTAACAAAAAAGTGTAAAACAACTGAAAATACGCCTTATATTCTAGTTTCTTCAAAGTGGCCACCTTTTGCTCTGATTACTGCTTTGCACACACTCTGCATTCTCTTGATGAGCTTCAAGAGGTAGTCACCTGAAATGGTTTTCACTTCACAGGTGTGCCCTGTCAGGTTTAATAAGTGGGATTTCTTGCCTTATAAATGGGGTTGGGACCATCAGTTGTGTTGTGCAGAAGTCAGGTGGATACACAGCTGATAGTCCTACTGAATAGACTGTTAGAATTTGTATTATGGCAAGAAAAAAGCAGCTAAGTAAAGAAAAACGAGTGGCCATCATTACTTTAAGAAATGAAGGTCAGTCAGTCCGAAAAATTGGGAAAACTTTGAAAGTGTCCCCAAGTGCAGTCGCAAAAACCATCAAGCGCTACAAAGAAACTGGCTCACATGAGGACCGCCCCAGGAAAGGAAGACCAAGAGTCACCTGCCTCAGAAATCGCAGGTTAACAGCAGCTCAGATTAGAGACCAGGTCAATGCCACACAGAGTTCTAGCAGCAGGCACATCTCTAGAACAACTGTTAAGAGGAGACTGTGTGAATCAGGCCTTCATGGTAGAATAGCTGCTAGGAAACCACTGCTAAGGACAGGCAACAAGCAGAAGAGACTTGTTTGGGCTAAAGAACACAAGGAATGGACATTAGACCAGTGGAAATCTGTGCTTTGGTCTGATGAGTCCAAATTCGAGATCTTTGGTTCCAACCACCGTGTCTTTGTGCGACGCAGAAAAGGTGAACGGATGGACTCTACATGCCTGGTTCCCACCGTGAAGCATGGAGGAGGAGGTGTGATGGTGTGGGGGTGCTTTGCTGGTGACACTGTTGGGGATTTATTCAAAATTGAAGGCATACTGAACCAGCATGGCTACCACAGCATCTTGCAGCGGCATGCTATTCCATCCGGTTTGCGTTTAGTTGGACCATCATTTATTTTTCAACAGGACAATGACCCCAAACACACCTCCAGGCTGTGTAAGGGCTATTTGACCAAGAAGGAGAGTGATGGGGTGCTGCGCCAGATGACCTGGCCTCCACAGTCACCGGACCTGAACCCAATCGAGATGGTTTGGGGTGAGCTGGACCGCAGAGTGAAGGCAAAAGGGCCAACAAGTGCTAAGCATCTCTGGGAACTACTTCAAGACTGTTGGAAGACCATTTCAGGTGACTACCTCTTGAAGCTCATCAAGAGAATGCCAAGAGTGTGCGAAGCAGTAATCAAAGCAAAAGGTGGCTACTTTGAAGAACCTAGAATATAAGACATATTTTCAGTTGTTTCACACTTTTTTGTTAAGTATATAATTCCACATGTGTTAATTCATAGTTTTGATGCCTTCAGTGTGAATCTACAATTTTCATAGTCATGAAAATAAAGAAAACTCTTTGAATGAGAAGGTGTGTCCAAACTTTTGGTCTGTACTGTATATGAAATGTATTGTGTCAGTAAAACTATCAACTCAGAACATAAATGCTTTTTTACTCGTTACTTTTTCTACACTGCTCCTTTAGAGAAACCTTTCATAGTATGAGCTTTTTTCTAGATTGCAATTATTGTTATACTACATTGCTATGATTGTTTGGGATTAGAATTTAAGAAGACAGCTGGAACCTGTATGTTGGTGTCATCATAGTGCATGATTTTCTTCAGGGTGGTTTCGGATAAATGGTCACCATTACCTGTACATACACTATAAAATGTTGTGCTGGTAATCCTGCATTCCCTGTAAGTGCGCCAGTCTTAGGACTTTGCCTGCTGTTTTGTTTTCGCTTCTAGTCTCTCACACTGGTCAGGGTGGATGTTGTGCTTCATGTTGAGGTAAGCCTCTTCACATTTCTCAGCTATGCCAACTGGGTTCTGCTGTCCGAGTGTGGGGTCGTACATGGCAGAGAGTGGCTCTGGCAACTCCTCCGGAAGATCTTATACAAGCTCACACTCTGATGCAGTGTCAGTCTCACTGTCCTCTATGCTGGTTAGAATGGCAGCGTCAGGGGAAATCGAGCGGAGTTCTTGGATGTCTTCATCTGTGAGTTCTAGAGGGAGAGGAAGGAAAGAAACACATTATCTTGGATTATATTAATATAGCACCATGAACATGCCATCATTGGTTGTATTCGGTGTAGACTAATGGATTTATGTGTTCAATACAGCTCTTTTGAATCTTTAAACCTGCTTCACACTAACACAGACCCTGATACAGACTACTACACCACAAACCTGCGTCAGACTACTTTCTTTTTTGTCTATTTTTGCTGTATGTAACGTTCGTGCTGAGTCAGAAGTGAAGTTTGACTTGACTTGAAAGTAAACTTAAACCTCAAGTAATGACAATCATTATTTACTCAGAACTGTGTGTGTATGTTTTTTCTCTCTCTTTCTCTCAATAATTCCTCCTTTCCACTCTTTCCCTCCCTTTCACTCTCTCTCTCATTCTCTTTCCCTCCCTTTCACTCTCTCTCTCATTCTCTCTCACTCTGTCTCCTCTCTTTTCACTCCCTCCCTATCTCTCCTACCCTTTCACTCCCGTTCCTGCTCTCCCTCTGTGTCTCTACCTTTCTCCCACCCTTCATCCTTCCCTGTCACTTCCCTTCCTTTCCCCATCTCCCTCCCTCCCTCACACTCCGACAATGATCATGACTGGCCAGACCCTTTAAGCCCTAATACTGGTACCTCTAGCACTGCTACTGAACGTTCTGACTTTGGCTGGGGCTGCTGTCAGCTTTCCTGTCGAAGGCCTCTGGAATTTGATGTCACTAAGCCTGGCTGGTTTGACCTCTCTCTTTGTCCCTTTCCAGAGGCATTCCCCTGATGTGACTGCTGGCTGTGCTGTTCTCCCCATCCTAACATACAACTCCACCTTAAATAGTATGGCTGCTGAATGACTGCAACAGGATCCTAGGCTGCAATATCAGATAGAAAATTACAATTTTTCTCAATTGTTTACACACATTTACTGGTACTTGGGACACAATGACCTCAACATGAAACTTGTGCACCAACCCCCTGAACCAATTCTGCTAAACTACAAGCACAATTCCTGCTTTACACTCAAATTGCAGTTTTAAAACACACTTTTTTCAGAACACTAAGCGCAATTCACTGCATTTGGCACAATTTCCATGAAGAAAATCTCTTGTTTTCACAAGGAACACACTGTTATTCAAAATTCTAAAGTTAGTTGCCCTACTATGCACACTGACTCATCACATGGGCAAACACCTGTCACACAGTTTTACAATTAGCAATCAGAGCTTTAGCATAAAAGGGCAACATGATGATGCAATGTGGATGAGGTGCTGTGGCCCGACCGAAACAGAAGAGAGGATGCAGCATAGTTTTTTTTTAAAATTTTTTTTACTGTAACTGCAAATTCTTCTGTTGTTTTGTATGTCGACCACTGTATGTGCAACTTTGTGTTGGTTGGGATGCTTTTGTGGGAAAAATAAAATATATTGGTTGGGATGTTTTTGTGGGAAAAATAAAATATATTTGTTACTGTGTATTTGTGTGTTCTGAGTATAAAAACAATATTCTAAAATATTTTACAACACACTTATGTACTGTCTGTAGTAAGTGGAACACTGAACAAAAACGGTGAATGATGAATGGAGAAGAAGTGTTTTCCATTCATCAGTGTTTTACATTGACCACATCAGAGTTCAACTGGTTCTTATAAATGTCTATTCATATGATGGTTTGTGTGTGTCATTTGAAAACAAAATATCATTTTGAGAAGAAATAACATTGTTTTGAATGTAAAGTTTCATTTTGCAGGAGAAGTGAGGGGTTTTGCCCATTGTTTGTGTGTTTTTTGATTTGTGTGTATAGTTCTGAGAGTATGAGGCATGCTTTCAGAAAATGTGTGTAAACAATCGAGAAAAACTGTAAATTGAGTGATAGCTAACATGTTTATAGAGCATAACAATGTCTAACATTGATTGTGCTAATCTGCAATGTCTGTTAATTATCTTACTGTTTCTGGCCTGTGTTATAGGCTACCATCACAATAACTAAACACATGATGTGAAAATAGGCTAGAAAACATTCGATGCAAGTTACTTACCCAGCCATGCAAGTGCAGTTTGCAGTAAAGACGTAGTTGTTTGTTCGACTCACGATAACCCACGCCTGGTACATCCTTGTCATGTGGCCTTGGCGCTGGCTAGGTAAAACTTTGGCTCGCACAACACAAAACTCATCTGATATATCTTTGTATTGCAAGTCTTGGACGTGACCATTTAGAACATAGTTGTAGGCATCTAGCGATTTATATGCCCTAAGTTTTTCTTTACTGTAGACGCTTGGTTTCTCTATGAAGTAAGTGTAAATCTTAGGCCATTCAACAGAGGGTAAACCTGTCACATCGTCCTTCCATTGAGTGAGCGCGTAAGGGTCGGTCAAGATGGTCCCATCTGATAAGGTAAATTTTTTAAAATAACACTCCCGATCCCGTACAGTGAGTGTCTGTACATACTGCGATGAATTCTCACCTTCTTTAGCCATTTTGTGTACGATAACGATAGCCAAACAAGCCTAAACAATACTAGCTAGCTAGCTAACCACTGTGTTCAAATGTTTCTTCTGCCTCCGGTGATCGCCCGCCCACCCGGATGTTTACAATCTGTGAAGGGGTCTATAGATACAGTCGGCAAGCAAGGGAACGCCCACAAAACGTCACATCCGGTTCGCGCCGAGGGGGAAAACAAACCAGTTTCAACAATGCCCAAGAGCTGCTGTGTGCCCTTTTGCACAACAAATAAGATAAAAAACCAACATCTTAAGTTTTATATTTTGCCAAACCGAAGCACAGAGCCTAGGAGAAGAACTCGGTGGCTTCAAGCGATCCGTCGGGAGGATGAGTTAGGCCACCTGTGGGATCCAAAATCCAAACATGTGTACGTCTGTAGTCAGCACTTCGTTACAGGTATGACAACGTTATTCACATAATAACAGTGTTAGATTGTTTCGCAGTTAACATGAATGTTCAATTACTAGTTTTAATATAAGTTAAGTAACTACTACGTTATGCAGGCTACGTTGCCTCGTTACAAAAGCTAACGAGTATACAAAAACACAGCTATGCTAACAACACTGGTGGTAGCTTCCGAGCTTTCTGCAGTTAAAATGTATTTCATTATCTCCCTTTCTATCCCCTTCTCATTTCGTCTGTGAACTGTCTTGCCCTAGGCTTAAAAAACGAGGACATAGCCCACCCAGACTACATACCTTCGCTGTTCCCACATAGAAAGACAAAGTCTCCCAGGTCAGTACTTCAGAGGCTGGAGAGAAGGAGGAAGCGTGAGGGTGTTCAGTCTGCCCAATCAAAATCCCCAACATCAGATGCCCCAGCACCAGAATCCCCAACACCAGAGGCCCCAGCCCCAGAATCCTCAACATCAGAGACCCCAGCACCAGAATCCCCAACATCAGAAGCTCCCATACCTCTTCAGGATTTAGAGAGAGAACAACTTCATGAAGAAATTTATAATTTAAGAAGAGAAAGAGATGAGGCCATGAAGGAGCGAGATGAAGCCATCAGAGAATTGGAGACGTTGAAATTTTCGGTAAACACTGTGAGAGAAAATGACACTAAATGTAAACTCATGACAGGCTTGTCATGGACAGTATTTGACACTCTTCATCAGTACCTGGTACAGTTTGTAAAGTCACAGAAAACATCCAAGCTGTCAACACAAGACCAGCTCTTTATGACTCTGGTGAAACTGCGGCAGAACCCCTCAACCGATTTGATGTGTGGAATATTTGACCTGGCACATAGCACTTTCCTTGATGTATTCTCCCGATGGTTGGATTTGATGTACGCCAAAATTTCTTTTTTGATTAAATGGCCTGATAGAGAGTGTATCAGAAGCACAGTACCAGCAGAGGTTCTCTTCCAGTACCCTAGAGTGACTGCAATTATCGACTGCTTTGAGATCAGAATTGAACACTCAAAGAAGCTGAAAACAAGGTGAGATATTTTTCTTTTTGATAGCATGCATAAAATGTTGGGGTTTTGTAATACTTACCTGGCTGTCTGTGTAAATGTACACAATGTATAGATCAGTATTACTAAAGACTGTCTCTTCTCACAGAGCTATCACCTACTCAAAGTACAAAAACTGGACAACGGTGAAGTACTTCATTGCATGTCACCCATCTGGCTCAATCACATATCTCTCCAAAGGCTGGGGAGGGAGGGCTTCAGATGTGCATATTGTAAGGAACTCGGACTTCTTATCCCAGAAGTTCCACCATGCAGGAGATCAGGTAACAATTTCACTGTATGCTTGATGAACAGTTTTTTTTTTTTTCTAATTCAAGTCTTATTTGTGAGTTTATTATTTACCCATAGTTACCATTTTTGAGTTGCTGGTGAAGTAAAGTAGGGTTTTTTAAGTATTTGTTATGTTTATTTCAGATTTTAGCCGACAGGGGCTTCACTTTGAAGGATGACTTTGCTGTTCTGGGTGCACAGCTCATCACACCGTCTTTCACGAGGGGCCGAAAACAACTGTCAGCCGAAGATGTTGCAAATTCTCGTGTGACTTCGAACATCAGAATTCACATTGGTAAGTATAGAGTCAGCAGTCAGATTCATACAGTATGTACATTTGAATGTTTTTGGTATTCAGAGTGTGCTGCATCATCAAATCACTGTTGCTACTTGCCGCTGACATGGTTCAGATTTCAATTAATCACATCAACGGGTACATGTGTAATCCCTACTTTGTAGGGTGTCTTAAAGGATAACTACCGTTTTTTACAACCTGGACCTTATTTCTAGCAAAATATATGATCATTTACTTACCCAGATAACTTTGGTGTCATTTGGCGTCGTTCGTACGAAATTAGATCCAGTGTAGAGCCGCATATATCCATATAATGCAAGTGATACGGGCACCGAAGCGCAGCCTCTATATAACTCATTATCTGCCACGAAACTAGTTCATTTCAACAATATTTTGTTACGATACGCTAGTGCTATTCCCCTCTGAGTCCGGGCTTGTCTGCTGTCAACATCCGGGGTCTGTAGGCTGATCCACTACCTCTGACCTGGAAGATGTCGTCTCTGAGCTGCGCGCGCACCCGCGACAGCCGGCTTGTTTACCTGTAGCTGCTACTGCTAGTTTGACCCCGGATGTTGATAACAGACGAGCCCGGACTCAGAGGGGAATAGCACTAGCGTATCGTAACAAAATATTGGTGAAATGAACTAGTTTCGTGGCAGATAATGTGTTATATAGAGGCTGTGTGTCGGTGCCCCGTCACTCGCATTATATGGATATACGCGGCGCTACACTGGATGTAATTTCGTCCGAATGACTTCAAATGACACCAAAGTTATCTGGGTGAGTAAATGATCATATATTTTGCTAGAAATAAGGTCCAGGTTGTAAAAAGCGGTAGTTATCCTTTAAGACAACATTTTATCTTAAAAACATGTCATTCTATATTTAAATACATTGAACTATTGTTCACATTTAGTGCAATATCAAGAGAACAGGATAACAGGAAGTTAACAGGGATCTTTCTTCACTTAAACATGAAAAAGAAACACTAATTATAGGACACAATGCAATGATGATATGATATAACGGTCAACTGTGCTACTCCTGTGAAACTCAAACATAACAATGTAGATAAACAGCATTTTAACAACAAATATGTGATATGTGGTCTGCAGAGAGAGTAATTGGTGCCCTGAAGAGCCGGTACCACATTCTGGATGGCCCACTTCCTCTGCGCCTGGTGAAGAGACTGCAGGATGAAAGACAGAAGAGAGAAGAGGCCATGATTGACAGAATTGTGCATGTCTGTGCAGCACTAATGAACTTGTCTGGCAGTGTTATGTACAACAGTCACAGAATCTGAGAGTAAGAACAAAATCTATGTGCAGTAATTTAATAATGAGCATCAGAGAACAATATTTTATGCAACTTTTTTATACAACAAAGAAGTCATTATTGTTCCAATTGTGCCACTTATCAGGTTTCAGTGGAGACATAATGGATCTTTCTAATCAAAACCACCTGTTGTTTGTCTTTCCAAAGGTCCCTGAACTTCTCTCAGTGCTGCTCTGCTGCTGCACACCCTGTCACCCTGCCTGTGATGCCTGTCACCCTGCCTGTGATGCCTGTCACCCTGCCTCTGTTGCCTGACACTCTGCCTCTGTTGCCTGACACTCTGCCTCTGTTGCCTGACACTCTGCCTCTGTTGCCTGATGTTCTGCTGCCACTTGTGTTGCCTGATGGGTCACTCCCTGTGCTGCTTTCGACTGGACTGTGTTCTGCCTACTTAGCAGAAACATATACAGTGCTTAGCGTAAATGAGTACACCCCCTTTGAAAAGTATGTCTGTTTTCATGTTGTAAATAAATGTATAGGCTTTGTGATATTTGATTTTGTACATATAGTCTAGTCTATGTTGATACTGAATGAAATAGCTATAATATGCTTCAAAATGAATTGGTAAATAAATAAAAATAAATAAATATGTAACTCTCAGTCACAGTGACTTATTTGTTGCCATTTTTACACTGATAGGATATTCAACCACCTACCTGTGCATCTTTCAGCTCCTGAAGTTTGTGGAGTATGTGTTGTGACCAAAATGTTTGCATCACATTAATGGCACCACTGATGAAGTCCTCATCTCTTTGTACTCTGAATATCAGGCAGGTCTGAGGAGTCCAAGTGATGAAGTCTGCATACACCCGTTTGGTAACAAACATCTGCATTTGGACCTATCAAATGCAATGCAATCATCATAACACTAATATTTACATTATAGATAGTATGCCATCTGTGGATAATTATCTTGGATAATTGCACAAAATGTTGCAGACTTATTAGAGGTGTGCAGGTATATGCAGGTGAAATATTGAAATACCTGAGTGAAATATGCATGGCTCCTCTTTAAGCTTGTCAGGCTTTCCAGATGTCCTCTTTTGTCCTCAAGCCACTGTTGGTACCCAGTAGAGGTGTCTTGCCCCCACCTGTAAGGACACTTAGCCTCTATAACACCCTCACCACAGCAGTCACAGGAAACATAGCCATCACATGAAACCCCCAGGTATGGCATAGTTTGGCAGATGCGGAAGCCAGCCTTTCTGATGACCAGGTTCTGATGTGGTGCATCTACTGGGGCACAGATGTAAATGGTGGAGGACAGGTTGGCTGTGGGACTCCCAGCTCCAAGAGTATATTGATAAGTGTCAATGGCATCTTGCTCATGGTGTCTCCCCCACTGAATCCAGGGCTTCATTATTGGCCTGTGCCTTTGTTCACATATGGTGTTGATCAGTGACTTGCTAGGATGTTCTGTAGCTGTTAAGACACGGTGGGCTATGGAGCCTGTAATGCGACCAACCCGCTCTTGATGCCATTGCACACAGGATGCCTGAAGGATGGTTGCTCTCTCCACATTTTCAATCTCCTCCTCAGTCACCTCATGTTGGCTGAAACACCATGGCTTCTTAAAAGGCCTGGAAAAATCCATGAAACTATTTAATACCACAGCGTCAGGTGATCTGTCAGCCAGCATAGTGAGGAACTGCTGCTGCTGTGATAAAGAGGCTTTTGGGATAGGGGCTTTCCTTTTCCTTTTTTTTGAGGCCTTGTCCTCTGTGTAAAAAGTTGTCTCTGCAACAAGGGCAGGCTCAATCTTTTTCACACATGTCTTGTTCCACTCACAGGCTTTGCTTGTGCATGGCACTTTGTTGATCCCCATGCGGACACAAGCCTCTAATTTAAAAAGAACAGCAGCCACATGGGAACAACTTTCACCAAGACTGAAAAGGAAGGAAAGAAATATCCATTAGCTCTAGATCACTAAAAAATATTGGGACTAAGATTTTACATATAGGCCTACTGCCCGTCCAAAAGAAATGTCACCAGGTGGTGACATTTCTTTTGGAAACATTTTGATATATTTGGACGTATTTATGGCACACACACACACACACAGAGAGAGAGAGAGAGAGAGAGAGAGAGAGAGAGAGAGAGAGAGAGAGAAACAAATCAATGAACACATTCACAAACGTACCCTGCCATGCAGTTGCAGTGGGCAGCGATGATAGTACCCTCTCCCTTTACTGCGACCCACGTCTGGTGCGACTTCTCTGTCACCCTCCAGGACGGCTTTACATCACTTCGGAACAGGTAGGTATCCGAGGAAGGTAGTTTATGGTGAAGCACAACTCCAACAAAGCCACTTGAAAAAAAGTTGTGTGCCTCCAGGGACCGATAGTTCTTTAGGCTGCTGTGTGTGTAAATCCCTGCGTGATATACCGAGTCGTCAATAACCAATATGTATGCAGCTCATGATGGCTATTAAGCAATAACAACCACTGTTTGGTGAACAAATTCACTAAAACGTGCTAATTTCCTTGTCAGACATAGAAATTATGTGAGGTTTAATTAATCAGTTAACATGATTTTGCCTCTTACCGGGTGATTCAACCAGGTAGCAGAAGATGTCAGGGAATGACACTTCAGGCCATTCAGTAGGATCATTCGTCCACTCTTTAATAAGATACGGACAAGAATCCGATCCTATCAAAGTAATTTTTTTAACGTACCTCTCCCTGTCAATGGGCTGCAATGACTCAATGTATGACATGTTCGTTTAGCATTAATATCAAAACTTTAAATCCGCGCGCTTACAGTGCTCCGGCCGAGGGGGAAAGGATTGTTTTCCCCCTCGAAATGCCCCGCCCCCAACTGTGACGCGACTGTGACGCGACGCCGACTGTATGTATTCCTGGGGTCGTTGCTGTAGAAACGATTATGGGTGCAACTTACGGTTATTACATGATTAAGGCATCATGGGGGCTAGGAATAAGGTGAATAGAATATGGATGTATTGTGTGGGACTCATGGATGTATTATTAGTGGATACCATCCATGGTGGGACTGAGTGAGGACAATGCTGGGGTGCCTTAAATCTGCATACTTTTACATCGACTGCACTGCTTTTTGTTTTGTTTTTTTATTTTTAAAGTCTGATTGATTGAGTGATGTCATTACCTAACCCTCCACAAACTGCATTAATTCTCTACTCGACCGCAGTCAGGTGACAATAGTAGCAAACCGGAACAGCTCCTCCCAGACGTCTCAAATGTTTCATTGGCTTTTGAACAGAAAGCTTTTATTTTGAAACCTGCAGCAGGAAGTATGTGGGATTTTGCAGCTGACTTGTCGCTGAGCTGTCAGTTCATAATAAAGCTGAGTTAGACCGTCGGAGGCAAACAAAGGCAGAGCCACAACAGCGCAGCTCCACAGGTGATCAGCAGCTATTTGTAAAATTAGATCTATGAATCTTCGTCAGGACCCCTAACCTCAGAGAGAAAAATACAGGCAAACCAGCACACGCTTTGGATTTTGGAATAGCCTACTACTTTTATTTATTTTATTTGTTCGTTTGTTTTTTTGCATTTTTAATATGATTTTTTAATGTTTCATGTGTAATGGCTAATGTGTCGTCGACTAATGTGGGAGTTCTGTTTCTCATCGTAGTCACAGCATCTTTGGCAAACGGTGAGTAGAGCTAATGTTAGACTTAAGGTTATACGGTTGGTCTTTTATTGTGGAGCGTTATACATAGTGTTCACATAGACCAGTTGTACACATAAAGATGGCACAAATACTGTATGTTGTATAGTTAACTGAAAAATTGGTGATGAAGATGGACACATGAACACATTAATCAAGACATGCAATTAGCCTGTTACGTTTTAGCTAACTGTGTGTAATAAGAACTGTTAAAGCAATATTATTTTAACATTCCGAAGGATGTGGAAACATTATGAGACACTCTAAGAGATCACAATCCGCTTTTGCATATATCCAACATATACAATTTACATCAGAGTAAAATTGTAAAAGTCTCAGGATTGCTGCAATTGACTATTATCTTTATGTCTATTTTTCTTCAAATAATTGATTAGGCTACTTGTTGAATCTAGCAGATAGAAATGACAAATGCTCAGGTCAGGTAACCAGAGCCCAAAGTGAGGTCTTAGAAGAGATAATCACCGTTTTTTGGTTGTGACCTGCAAATGTTTGGTATCCTTACTGTTTAAATTACTTAAATTTACAATTGCAATTACAGTCACTTGGGTTTCATTAGTTCTATTAATTTTAATTTCTACCACTATAATAATAATAATAATAATAATAATAATAATAATAACAATAATAATAATAATAATCATTTCATTCTAACATAGATTTGGTCATAACTGTGAAAGTTAAAAGTAATCCCGGAGCTCTCCTCCTATCTGTAGACTGCTCCTAATCAGAGCAGAAGATGTGACTCCAGGTGTGGATGTGCACCAGACTCTTTTTTCCAGAGCTAGCCTGCTCTGAGCAGCTGAACAGCAGCTCTGCCTGGTTGTACATTCTGGCCCTGAAACATCAGTATCTTTGCTGTTTACATTACTTCAACAATTAATTACAAGTTGACTAGTCGATGAATGAGTTCAGCGCTTGCCACAGAATTTGCAGCCAGTATTACAGTCATTGAGGTTGGATTAACTATAATAATCTCAATTTTCACAAAAAAATTAAAAATAAATAATCTTATTGTTATTAAACTAAAGATTTGGTCATAGCTACAAAAGGTAGCACAGGTCACCTTTCAGATCTCCTATTCCTTCCATATGACTTAGATATCCTTACACATGGTCTGGTCATCTTAAGCCAGTGACTTCACTGACACACCATATGTCCACACAGTGGGGTAGAACTGGCACTTTTACACTCAGTTATTTAATCTCATACCAAAGATATGAGAGGGAGTTCTTGAACGCTTCTCAAATTGCTTTGTCCCTGCAGGTTCCTCATCTAGCAAAGATGTAAACCAGAGGAGCGAGGTGGAAGCCTTCAAGCTGAACATGCTTCGTCCCAGCCGTGTGGACAACCTCAGTGGTGATGCCTCTCAAGTTGAAGAGAAACCATGCTCTGGTTGTGACCCACCAGGGGTCAGAAGGCGTGCAAAGAGATGCACGTGCTACACTTACAAAGACAAGGAGTGTGTGTATTACTGCCATCTGGACATCATCTGGATCAACACACCAGAGTAAGAGTCATTCTCCAAACATCCACAGTCTGCATTATTATCGTTTTAAAGTTTACTGTATTATATAGTGTCATGTTATGATCCCTCAATTGTTCACTGTAGTCACAACTCATCCTATGGTCTTGAATTATAGACCTTATGGTTTTGAGGTTCAGTCTTGTGCTCGAAAGCATTCATGAGGTATGCTGTATGAGACACAAAAATGTAAGTTATGGAGAAAGGCAAGCCCTAAGATTTGTGTTAAAGAAGTACTCTTCATTTTTACGCCATGAACGGATTTGGGGGAACTTAGCTGAAAAGCAAACTAGGCTTTTTCTTCATATATCAGTATTTTCCTGTGACTTGTGAACTGAAAAGATTTGTTGTAATCCGAAGCAGTCTAGACCCTGAGCTCTCAGGTATTTTAATTCTACTGAGGATTTAGTTGGTGTTAGTAGTTGCCAGTGGGCGGCAGAAGGATCCACAAGATGTTTTGATTGATAACCATACAAATTTAGATAGAAGGAACCCATATCAAATTTGTAAAATTCTTTTTATTCTGCTGCCAGTTTACTTAAAATAGTCTGATAATGGTCTAGCAACCAAAACTACTGAGCTACTCTCTGGTTTTGAGTAGCCAAGACCACTATTTTCCTTTGTGTGTTATTCAGACATTCTGCATTCTTGTTAGTTTTGTTACTATTTCAGATCAGCTTGACAATCTGCAAACGTGAAACCTCAAAATATTTCACGTGACTTGCCACAGGCTGGAAACTTCAGTCCCTTTGAACTGTTTTTATCTCTGGCTTGAACAAAGACAACAACTACAAAACCTTGTTTTCCACCTGCGGTAAAAGACACCAATATATCCGTCATCCTTCTCCTATCAGTTGTTTGATTACCAAGCTTTTGACTGTGGGGTGGTCACCAGTGCTACAAAGTTCAAGTTTTCACTGCAGAGAGCAGTGCAGCAACTGTTTGCTGCAGAAAAGAGCTTGGCATAAAGTGGGTACACAAGCTCGGACATGCATTGAGGGTGTAAATATTGTTTTTTCAAATCATCCTGAATCCTGAGTAACTTATTGCCACCTAAAACGATGGTAATTTATGTGGTGTGCTATACCAGAATGGGAATTGGTGCTGCCAGACCTTTCTCTAGCTCTGACACATTGCTGTGAAAGTAGGTCTGGCTATGTGAGAATAGCAGCAGACTAATGGAGATATCCAGGTTCGCAGGCACGGAGGAGACAAGGCTGGCAGGTTGGTTGAGATGTTTGTGGTGGAGGAAGCGGGCTAGCTGGCACAGGAGAATCGGAAGCACAAGAGAGAATAACAAAAGAATAAGAAAAATCAGAATGACCACTGAAGGTGACTACATGATGTAGCGAAGACAGGGTTGATACACTGCAGCATAAGATAATGATTGGCAGGTGCGCCAGTTCTGCACACTCAGAAGCAGGAAGGAGGTAGACACACTTGTGCCACGCAAACAACACAGAGAATCACACACACACAGGAAGAACACAGGGGACAAGAGGGTAGAGGGAAAACTCATGGAAACACTGGGAGAACACATGACTCATAATAGGACCCTGACAATCTCAGCAACAGCGAAATTTACCATTCCTATGACCAAGGACGCTGTGGCCTGATAGGGCTTTTTTCCCTCAGTAATGCCTCACATATGAAGCCAAAAACTGTGTGGGAGCTACCATGTAAATGTATCTTCCTTCAGTAACTATACATCATATAAAGTGAATCAAGCCTTTCCCTCCTCTGCTGTCATTTGGTGTGCAAATATATTGAAGACATCAATAGCTATGATGAGTCACAGAAGGCTGAAGCTCCTATTTAGACTAAGCATGAAACAAAAGTTGTGTATTTTTTCACTTCACTGTTTGGAAAGTTAAAAATCTACTTGTTAGCAGTATAGTGCAGACCATACATGCTCTGCACCTGTGCATTTGTTTCTCAACTATAATTTCATAGCTCCATATTTTATGTTCTTAAATTGAACAGTATGTTTTACCATATGGTCTATAGTCTATATAGTTATCCCTGGACAATAAGATTTAGGATGTATTTTCAAATAAATTATTGACATTTGTCAAGAACCAATACTTTAACATAAAGCTGCAGCTTTATGATGGTTCATGTGGGAGCCGACATGTCAAAAGGTGAAAATATTTGGATTGTACGATGAAAATTAACAACCTGAGGTTTTATGCTTCTCAGGGGACATATTCTAAAGCACCTGCAGCTGTTACGTCAAGTTGACCCGTTTGACTTTACTCCCCTGACTATTGAAGTTTGTTATACCTGTTGTGATTTGTCATGCTTGATGTAAGAACAGTATTTTCCTCTCAGTTTTCAGTGGCAGATTCTTTTGAACTAGGTTAACCATGCGAATGTACTGCAATAATTGATTTAGATTTTGTTACTACTGAGCATTTCATTCTTCTTAAAAGTTTCCTGTGGATTTTTTGACGAGTAATTATCTCATTGCTTAGTGTTTTTCAAAAGTGGGGTCCATGTATTATCTGTATTGTGCAACCACACAAGGAAGCACATGCGCTAGCTTCCTAGAAACAGTAATGTACCAGCAAATGTAGCAATGCAACAAGAAGAAGCCTGGAATGCAAAATATTGTACTTTCTCTATACAAAATATGGCTTACACATTAAAACGTAATTGACACCCTAGACTGTAGTTCTACAGATTTTTACCTCTTTCGCCAAATTACATTTTTGTCATGGCATCTCATCCAGAAATAGATAATAAATGAATGTCGCCAAAACAGCAAAGAAAGTTACACATTAACAGCTTTCCTTAAGAATCTCTATCAGTCAATCATCCGATGTTCATGTTCATGATGTTCATGATGGTGCCCATATGAGTTAAAACAATTTTGATTGGTAAAAATCTATAATGCATGCAAGTCAAGTACAAGGTCAGAATTATCTGCATCAGTGCATATGAGGTTGACTGGGAGATCAGCAGGATAAACAGATACTGGCTAAACAAAGCTTCAAAATCCTTTCATCCTCTCAAAGCAGAGCACTTGATTAAGTGTGTTCAAGCAGAGTACAAACTGAAAGAAGAGCACATTGCATCCCTTCACTGATTCGCTGAAAAGTTTGGTCATCAGAATACATTGAAAAATAATATGATCCATGCATCCATTCCATACAGCATATCTGCTTCATCCTGTTTAGAGTTAAATGCAAGGAAAGAAACTGAAATAACAGAAATAGTGTAAGAATAACATGACACTTGCCATTTATCAACACCCATTGTTCCACGGAAGCATTCTATATTTACAGTAATTATTACCAAGTATTGCAGTGAAGTTGCCTCAGTATACTGATACAGTTGCTAAGAGCTCTTTGATTGGTTAGAGAAGTTCATTTAATTTCTGTTGCATTTGTCATGTTGCTTTCTTGCCTTAATGGTACATGGCACAGCTAGGTCAGTATTAGAAAGAAAACCAAGTCCTTTGGTTGCAGTCAGTCTCCTCTTCAGGAAGTCTGGAGTCAGCCCCCTGCTGAGTCTGTTTGTCATAGTGGAGGGAGGTGAGGTTACGCACCATGGCATCAGGGACATTCCCATTTGATTTGTATCACTATGAAATTGGCAGATCAACAGGACAAATTCCCAATCGGGAACACAGCGGGTTAATATAAAGGAGTCTCTCATGAAAATAGGGAGTGTTGGCAGCTTAGTAACATTCATCAGGTAACAGAGTAGCTTACTGATTCAGCTTTTTGCCATAGTTGTGGCCAGTGAATGAAGAATACTAACACTTTAGAATGATGTACTTGATTCATTTTTACCTCAAGAAAAAGTGGTTTAGATAGTCTGGCTAAACTGTTGACTTGTTTCCCACCTGTCTGATCATCTGACTGAAAACTGGAATTATCCTTTAACCTGTTTTGTTAAATAACTTCTAGTATTTTTTCGCAGGGCTTTAGATACAATTGAGGAACCCCCTTTTCTCCCTAGATATGGGAGTCTAAACAAACATTGTATTTTTCATGCCACTTTAGTCATCAGACTCTACTGTAGTTGGGATGGTGGTATTTTCGGAGATCCTTAGTAGAGCTGTGTTTACTATGAAGCTTTCACATTTGTTTTTTTAACACCAATACCAACATTTAACATACCAAAAGGATGCTCATGTGCAGTACAAACAAACAAATCCATCCATTCATAGGGTGTTTTCACACCTACCTCCTCTGGTCAGGACTTTCGGTTTGTGTGAAACCTCCCGGTTCGGACCAAACAGCCGGGCCTTGTGTCACAGATTTGACAAAAGGTTAGGACCCAAATGCAGAATCACATGGGAGGCAGGCAGGTTCAAGAAACAAAAGTGAACTTTTAATGAAAAGCTGAATAAACCAAAAAAACAAAGAAACCAAAAGTGCAAAGTTATAACACAAAAGCTTAAACAAAGAAGCAAAAAATGACAATAGAGTCCAAAGAGGTTGGGGGTGGAGGGGTCTGGAGGTGGGACAGAGTCAGTCTTGGGGGAGACCAGAAGGTCGGGATGAGGGTCCTCTGGAGGCCTGGTGGGAGGCTGGTGGTGAAGGCATGGGCGAAAGTCGGCCGGGACGTTTTTTGCTAGAACTGGAACAGGAGTCAGCAGTGCCAAGTCACTGTCTGGTGCTGACAGAGGACCAGGAACAGGAGTTGGCCAGGCCGCCAACCAAGGGACAGGAACAGGTGGTGTCGGCCGGGCTGGGCAGGTTTGGCTCTGGGGTGCTGGGCAGCGGCAAATAACAGCAGACCAGGATGTCAGGGAGCCAGGATTTGGTCGATGACCTTGCTTTCTTGGGGGAGGCACTTTGTAGGCTATGCAGGTTCCCCTGAACAGAGACACTTGGGGACTGTTGAAGGTGTCAGCAGTCCTAGACTGGGGACTAGCAAGCCCTAGAGCCGACAGGAGGCTAGCCGGCTGATGGCCAGCAAACACTGGAGCAGACTGGAAGTTAGCAGCCTGGTGGCTAGCTGACATTGGAGCTGACGGTAGGCTAGTAGGCGGGTGGCTAGCAGGCACTTTAAGACTCACCCACATACCCTGAAACCATACTAGATTTTTCACCAGCTCCAGTAATTTGTCTGCTGGGTCCATATTTGGGTCAGATCGTTCTGTCACAGTTTTGAGAAAAGGTACACATGTGCTTACATAGAGGCTGCTGGCAGCAGAGAAACCCCTCCCTGCAGATCATCACACAAGTCTATCATCCTTCTAACTTCATTGTTGCAGAATAAGCAACATCCCGCTTATCCAGGAACACATGAAATCCCAGCCTACGTTATAAATTCATGAGGTTGTTTTAAAGATCAGCTATATCTGTGATTAGAAAAAAGTGTAGAAGATGAGCAGAAGTGACCAGCGCAGAGAAAAATCTTTCCGAACAGCACTTCAACCACTACCTTTGGAGCGGACAGTGCACAGTTGCTAGGGCAAAGTGTGCTATTTATGAGCAGTGCAGCTCCGTGACTGGCACTGAAGAGTTGAGAATATTCCAAATTCTATGCGAGTCCAAAAACTGCTAGAAAAACACAATTTGAGCAGAAATCACTGGCAGTGCACTGGCTGGGATGAAGGGCTTGTGTGGTGAGAAAAGAAAATGCTGCACATGACTGAACACTTAGTGAATTTGTCAATGTCTTAACAGAACCAAATTTTGCTTAATACAAGTTTATGTTTAAGCTGTCTTGGCAAAATACCTTGTCATATGTCACACAATATTAACCTAGGTTTAATATGCTCTATTTTAATTTTTTGATGTGGCATATTTTACCAATGGACATTTTGAGCATTCAGGCTATTGATAGTTTAGTGGGAGGCAGCCTACATAGGCCTGAGGTGATGACGACAGGACGTGAGTATGTCATGTAAAGTTCTTAAGTTTGCTTGCATAATTGCAGTGTGAAACCAAAACCAGATCAAATGTATACAATGTTACAAAAACATGAAACGCTCTTTCAGGTGTGAGGCTTTAAAGGAATAGTTCACTCTAAAAAAAAATTCATTATCGACCCACCCACATGCTGATGAGAAGTCCGGTGTAGTTTCTTATTCCTCAAAGTGCAGCTGGAGACCTGCGGTGCTTCCCTCCGGCAGGAGTAATCCATATAACGAGCCTAGGTGGCGACCCAGGGGAAAATGTCCATAAAACTATACAAAAACTAAACTAATATTCCTCAATACTGCTCGTCCGCTGCAATCCAAGTGTCCTGAAGTGGCGACATCCAGAGTTTACTCGAAACGACGTCATTTAGTAAATTTTTACAGCCTAAACAGTCACTATGCTATGTTTACACGGAGGCACGCTCCGCGTTCACCCGAGTCTCCCTCGCAGCCGATTGCACTACGGAAGCCGCGCCAGACAGATGAACGAGACTTGCGAGTATTTACATGCTGCTGTGAGTGTCAAAGTTTCAAATCACAAGTGCAGCAGATCCCTCTTGTCCGCAGAGCGTGCCTCTGTGTAAACATAGCATAGTGACTGTTTAGGCTGTAAAAATGTACTAAATTACGTCGTTTCGAGTAAACTCTGGATGTCGCCACTTCAGGACACTTGGATTGCAGCAGATGAGCATTATGGAGGAATATTACAAAGTTTTTGTGTAGTTTTATGGACATTTTCCCCTGGGTCGCCACCTAGGCTCGTTATATGGATTACTACTGCCGGAGGGAAGCACCGCGGGTCTCCAGCTGCACTTTGAGGAATAAGAAACTACACTGGACTTCTCATCAGCATGTGGGTGAGTCGATAATGACTGAATTTTGTTTTAGAGTGAACTATTCCTTTAATGACGTTTTTTTTCTAAATCACCTGGGTTATCAGCCTAAATCACAGTGGGAAGTTCATTGGCATCATCTAAGATAAATTTTGGCTTCAAAGCCTTGAACCTTTACAACTTCTACCTTTTTCTGCCACCTGCCTTTGGCAACCTTATGTGAAAGGGAATGTTGGTTTGATTACATTAAATCTAATAATGTGATGAATTTAAAATAGACTGAGTTACCAGTTTTGTAGGTACACTGTATACAACCCAACAACCGTTCTGTAAGAAATTAAACCACTACAAAGCGTTTTTTCAATTGTTGTAAACAGTTTTTAGAGTTGTACTTGACTATCTTGCATCCAAATGGTGGACGACAAAAAATTCAAAACACCTCACAGTATAATGTGGCCCAGTATAACACTGTCACTGGCAACTGCTTCTTGAATCAATTCCACTCTGATGCATTGTCAGTAATGAACATTATAACCCTCTGCTTCAAGGCTGAACACATGAAGTGTAATGTCAGGGGTTCCTATATATGTGGTCACTCAGTGTACTCTATATGTGTGTGTTTTTAGGCATACTGTACCATATGGTATGTCCAGTTACAAGGGATCCCTGCGTATGAAGCGCTCGGCCGGGACTGCTCAGCGCTGTGTGTGTACACTGCATAGTGACTCCGCCTGCAGCAGCTTCTGCATGGACAGGTAACTGTACCACACAAATGCAATGTGTAGTGGAAATTTCAAGAAGTATTTGTCATGAATAATACAAGATTGTTGTTTTTAAGGAGATGTAAACAATACGATAGACCCTGAATACAGACATATTGAATTTGAATTACATATGTCCATCAAAATCTGATCAAATATGTACTCTTTGCTTGAAATCAGTGGAGCAACTTTTTAGTTGCAGGTAACCATAGCAACAATGCTTACCCTGAACCATTTGAAGGATAGGCTCTGAGTTTTTCATATGGGCATGCTCATATGATGCTCATATGAGTACTCAAAGAGTTACTGGCCACAATAATCATTTCTCCTGGCCATACCAAACCCCCAGGACGAGCACAAGGATTTAAAGCTATTTTCTAGTAGTGACCAAACCATGTTATTACAACATAAAGTGATGTACACTGATCCAAAATGACTTTATCCTATAAGCTTACATTGTGAAAGGAGCAGCTGTAAAATGATGGATAATTTTTTTGAGCATCACAACCCCAGTGTAATGACTCGTTTCACTATCAGAATTGGAACCAGATGTAATGTTGGTGCGAAGTTCAAACAAAACTTAAAAGTAAACATGTTTGTAACGCTGTGATCCTACCCTCTCACTGAAGTTACATTGTGAATTATTGTGTATATTATGGTCACTGTTTGTTTGTTTATTGTCTTCAATGCATGCACCTTATTCACCAAGAAAAAATCCTTATCGGTGTAAAATCCCTCTTGGCAATAAATCTGTTTCTGATTCTGATTTCTGATTCCGATTCTGAAGACACAAGCGATTGGGGGGGCGGGGGGCGGGGGGGGGGGGCGGGGGGAGGGAATGGTGTCTGTAAGGTAAAAAGGTTACATCTTGTTGCTTTCATCTAAGCTTTGGTTAATGGCTTACATGCAGGCATAAATACATTTGTTATAAGTTGTTACAATTAAGGAAAAAGTGTTTGAAGAAAAGACTGTTTTTCATGTTCATGTTAGTCTTTACTGTGTGGTAAATTATGTCTAAGCCAGCAACACTTAATCAGATGTGGCCTTGATTAGATGTAATTTTTTTTCCCCAGCAGGCAGAGGAGACCATCACCAGCAGCGTCAGCAGCAACTGTGCATAGTGAGCTTGCTATGAAATGAACATTTAAGTGACATGCTCATCATCTGAAAGGTGGACATTCGTTGTCTTTACATAAGGCAACCCCTTTCTTTGGAAAAATAGCATGTATGTCTACAGTCATGGTTCAAAGTTTACATACACTTGTAAAGAACATGTGTATCATGGCAGTCTTGAGTTCCAATGATTTCTACAACTCTCATTTTTCTGTGAAGGAATGAGTGGAACACTACTCATTCATGAAGTTTCGGTCAATAATGAATTTATCATAGGTCTTCTGAAAATGTGACCAAATCTTCTGGGTCAGAAATATACATACAGTAATTTAAGTATTTCGTTAAATGTCCCTTGGTCATTTTCAACTGAATTAAGTTCTTTTGATAACTGTCCACAAGCTTCCTCTCGCTGAATTTTTAACCACTCCTCTTGACAGAATAGGTGAAGTTCAACTACATTTGTTGGCTTTCCGGCACAGATTTGTTTCTTCAGACAAGTTAACATTCCTTTAACACTTTTGATGTGTGTTTGGGATCCTTGTCCAGTAGGAGCCCAACTGCACACAAGAGCCAATCTTCTGGCTGATGATTTTAGGTTTCCCTGAAGAATTTGGAGATAATCCTCCTTCTTCATTATTCCATTTACTTTCTTTAGAGCACCAGATCCACTGGCAGCAAAACAGCCCCACAGCATAATACTACCACCACCATGCTTGACAATAGGTATGGTGTTCTTAGGGCCTCACCTTCTCACCTCTAAACATATAACTGGTCATTGTGGTCAAACAGCTTAATTTTTGTTTCATCTGACCAGAGTTTTCCTCCAAAAGGTTTTTTCTTTGTCCATGTGATCAGCAGCAAACTTCAGTTGAGCTTTAAGGTGCCACATTTGAAACAAGGGCTTCTTTCTTGCACGGCAGCCTCTCAGTCCATGGTAATGCAAAACATGCTTTACTGCAGACACTGACACCGGTCTTCCAGCAGCTTCTACTCCATTGCGGACTTGCCTTTTGGTGGTTTTTGGTTGACTCTTGGCCATACTGATCAATATCTCTCAGAAGCAAGCAGGTGATAGTTCTCGTTTTCTTCTGATTGTGGCAGTGACATAACTGTGCTATGCACTTTATACTGGCAAACAGTTGTCTGTACAGTTGATCTTGAGACCTGAAATGGAAAAGTGACTTGTTCAAATCAATAATGCACCCTTTTTAGATCAATGCTGAGCTCCTTAGACTTTCCCATATCAGTGTTTGTGGCCCATGGGTGTATCAAACAAGCCCTATTAAAATGGGCCCAGAAAAATCATCAGCCATTACCAATCATAATCACTCAGAGGAAGTTAAGAGGCCATGCTACAAAGAAAATTTGATTGACTCAACTCTGTAAAATCAACAAAATTGATTGTTCAAGTTGCTGTGTGTATATATTTGATAGATTTGGTCACATTTACAGAAATTGTATAATAAATTCATAATTGAACCAAAATTCATTAGTGTTTTTGTGACAAAGTAGTATGTGTTCTACTCATTCCATCACAGAAAAATTAGTGTTGTAGAAATCATTGGAATTCTAGACTGCCATGATATATGTGTTCTTTACAAGTGTATGTATACTTTTGACCACGACTGTATGTTTCTGTAGATGGACACGTGTTTGTAGTGCCTTGACATCAGACTGATGGATAAATAACCACAAAGATGTTGAAGGCAAGGGGTACAAGCAGTGTCTCTCACCCTGTGTCTGTTCGGCAAGCGTGAACAATGTTTTTCATTTTCTGTCATAACTGCAAATTGTTTACATGGACTGTTTGTGTCGAACATTAAAGACTTTGGTAGAGCATGTTGCTCACTCGTGTCCATGCCGTGTGATGTGGGGGCCATTTCAATAACTGCTGCCATCCAACTCCACCACCTCAACCTACAGGGATCCCTCACCACAAGAAACTAACTCCACAGGGACAACATTTAACCTGCCTGTCTACGTCAGCATACACTCACAGCCAGTAATAGTAATAAAGTAATAAAGTAATTGTTGACATTGTGATCTCGTTGATCTGCTCTGTACATGCGACATCTATTGCACGTCTGTCCGTCCTGGGAGAGGGATCCCTCCTCTGTGGCTCTTCCTGAGGTTTCTTCCGCATTTTTTTTTTCCCTGTTAAAAGGGCTTTTTTTTGGGGCAAGTTTTTCCTCACTCGAATCGAGGGTCGAAGGACAGAGGGTGTCGTCTCTGTACAGATTGTAAAGCCCTCTGAGGCAAACTGTGATTTGTGAATTTGGGCTATACAAATAAAATTTGATTTGATTTGATTTGATTTAATTGAGCTCACTAATTGTCACAGTCAAATAAACATCAAGCGTAATATTTTGGTTATTAGTTTGTTCCCTTTATAAAGTAAGGTGGGCATCTCTGTGTTCCCCAAAGAACACAACCCATTACTCATTTTTAGTTTGACAGAAGCAATACATGGATTCCTTGCTTTACATTTTAAATATTCTGATGCACTGCAAAATAGTGGAAGCATTTCTGATATGGTACTTTGAGTCTTTTTTTCATGCTGCTTTCTTCTTCTAATCCACACATTTCAGAGGGAATTAGTGTAATTTTTACTCAACTAAAATTACCTGACAGCTTTAGTACCTACTTTGTTCACAAATGACCAAGCACAACAAGAAGTAAGGCTGAAACAATTTGTCAATTTATTAATAATTCCATAGACAGAAATGTATCCATTTAAAAGTCATTTTTTATACAGAAGCATTTCATGGTTCCAGCCTTACAAAGTCACTTTTGACTCTGGTTGACTGTGCATTGATTGAGCATTTCTCACTATTTTTCAGAATTTTTACTAGCCAATCAACCAATTAATAGAGAAAATAATGTGCAGATTAATCCATAAGGAAAAGTCACTAATTGCAGTCCTATACAAAATATTTCAAAATGAGCTCCACCTCAACCAACTACAACAGTAAAATCCTACTTGACATTAATGCTTCAGTAATAATAATCTAATGATATAAAGTATAATAACATTAGTATAATATTTATAGGAGACATTTTTCTGCATTAAGTACTTCTAATTTTAATAGTATCTTAGTAAATATTTTCCTGGATACCTGGCGCTGAATTATTATTCTGTACTTGTATCTTACTACAAGGAACTTCTAACTGATCATGAAACAGTCTCAATTTAATACTGATGTCTCTATATGATCTACATAAACAAACAAGACCATTAGTAAGAAAAATATGCTATTTCTACATAAATGTTATAGATATTCCTAAAGTGGATCAGATTCTGTCTTATCCAGAGTGGATAATTCATAAAATTTAAACTATTTTTTATGTTGGAGCACTGAAGAAGAATTGAGGAGTCTCACAGCCAAGGGAAAGACACAGTTCTGTAGTCTAGTGGTATGGCACTAATACAAATTTCACTTTGTCATAATTACAATCATAGCCATACAGTTGTTTGCCATGTGCATATGTTGAATAAAGAGAGAATTTTAAATATATTTGCAATGGACATAAAAACATAATCCATGATTTAGCAAAATCATTCACTGTCAAGATTTTGTCTGACGAGAGGGCTGCTGTTATGTTTAGCATGACAGAACATTGAACACTGAACAAATATCAGACATGAATTTTCATTACCCACTTTGCCCACAAGTGGTTGTAATGACAGCGCAGTAATGTCTGAGTAACGATGTTCAATGAAATCATTATGTGAATATTAAAAAGAAAAAAAAAATACAGTTCTTTCTTGGTTGTTCAAAATATTCTCTGAGGACTAAACCAAATAAAATGTTAAGACACCTGGGAAAAGACCAGAGTCAGTTAAGTATAAAATGTAACTGAGCATTCTTGAGCTTTTTCATTGTCTTTCACCTTCTCATTACAACTTGGTATGAGTAATGCTTTTGAATGATAATGAAAGTGCGGTTGTTGTGAGGAACAGGGGAGTGCACAAACATTTTAGGGGGCAGGGGCTCAAGAGAAAAAAGGGGCACTCACCCCACACACTGATTCTGTATTGCCACCCCGATGTTGACCAACCGCCATTCACAATGACATAATAAATTCATAATGCACAGTGTTCAAACACTTTATTCCTTGAAGAAACCATAAATTTAAAAATGTTTTCATGAGATTAATTTATTGTTAAGATCAGTTCAGTCACTTTCAATCAATGGTGTCTTCCTGAAAGGAAAGTTAGGAATGATGCAATTTAATAGCATCCAAACAGAGTTCCTGTAGTTTATTTGTTTGCTTGTTTTTGGGGGGCCAATAAGATATTGTGATATATGTGGATTATGCATTGCTTTTGTACCAACATTTTATGCTTTACTGCCATTATAACATCAGTGTTGTAAACAATGGACTTGACTGGGCTACTAGACAAAGTTTTCTGTTGTTTTCTTTTTATTTATAGGCCAGCATATTATTCCTCATCTCCCTCTCTTCTTTCTTCTTAAGCCTTTCCCTTCTGTGAATTAAATCATGCAGATGGTCAAAATCTCTAAAATACAACTGAAAAGCGCTGGACCAGAGTACCAGCAACAGCGACGTCTTGGATGTCCATAAATGATGTCTAAAAGACGTGATCTAGACCACTCTTTGCTCACTGGGATGGTAAAGTGCTGAATTTATGATATAGAACTATAAGGGGGCCTACAAATCATATCCAATGGTGCCACTAGGCTCCTCTGACCCAAACTGTGTCTTTCTAGCCCCAGTCTATAAACCAGCCCTTAAGAGGGGGAAAGTTGAGTGCAAAGAGGTTGCTGTGTAGACAGATGGTGCTATTCGTGAACTGAATGGCTGTTTACACACTACCAATTGGGATGTTTTAAAGGACTGCACTGATTTAGATGAACTGACTTCCACTATGTCAGGCTACATTAACTTCTGTGAACAAATGATTATTCCCAGGAAGACAATTATATAGTACCCAAATAATAAGCCCTGGGTCAGTAAATCCTTCAAAAACACTCACAGTACAAAAACTAGCTTACCACTAGGGTAATATTTACCAACAAAGAGAACCTCAAAAGTTGGTGAAAAAGGAAATAAAGATGGCCAAAATGCAGTATAAAGAAAAGGTACTGGATGATCTTAAGAATGGCAACCATTGTTCCGCCTGGAGAGGAATTAAATCTATGGTGGGAATTCGGGACAAGAAAAAAGGTTTGAGGAGTGTTTGACTAGGATAAATGTGACTCTGTCCTGGCAAAGGACTAAAACTAGTTTTACTTGAGATTTCGCATGATTTCACTGATGAGCTGTCCGAATTTAGGGTTGCCTCAGAGAGCAGTCAGATCCAATTTGATGAAATTGACGTCTAGAGAACCTTTGAATGGACAAATGTGAGGAAAAGTCACTGGCCTGACTGCATTAGTGGCCAACTTCTTAAAAACTGTGCACCGTTCTTAAGTGGTATTGTCAAATTTATTTTCCAGCTGTCTATATCACAGAATAAAGTTTCTATGTTATGGAAAGAATCCATTGTTGTTCTAGTGGCTAAGGTCCCATCACCAAAATGTTGAATGATTATCGTCCTGTGGCACTAACCACAGTTGAATGTACAGTATTGTGGAAAGGAGTTCGCTCACTGTTTCAAAGAATGTAATTGACCCACTCCAATTTGCAGTCTTGGACAATTTAATCAAATGGTGTGATGACTCATTCTTGCAACTCAAAGTCTCTAAGACAAAAGACATGTCAAATAATTTTCACAGAAACTCGCCCGTTACAGCACTGACTTTAATTAATAGTATTAATAGGCATAGTTGTGGAGTCAGTAAGTCAATATAGGTACTTTGACGTACTAGTATTGGCGTACTAGTATTTCATGAAATTTACCATATGTAAACTTGTGCAATTTCATCACCACTCCATACATAACCATTGCTGCTGTTCTCTAATGCAGCCAACAAGTTTAAATACTCAAGAACAGTGGTACTCAAACATGACCAACTCAGCCTTTCATCAAAATCAAAGCAAATATTTGGAGACAGAAACAACCAACCTCCAAGGTGTATAGGCCTTTACCTTCTCTAAACCCCCAAACAAAGGGAGACTGTCCAACCTTACATCACCAGCAAGCATCGGAGCAGTCAACTGACCTCTGCCACTCTGTCTGTGACTCCATCATTGTCATCATCACCATGACTGACATCAGTCTGTCCCTTATCACCTCAGACACTGGCCTTGACCGCTAATAATTATTATTAATATTATTATTAACTTTATTTATATAGGAATGTTTTGTTACAGAAACATTTAGCAAAATGTTAACAAACATGAAATGCATTAACTAGGCCTAGGTGCTAGCCCTTTTGAACCTGCTTTCTCTTAATGCACACAATATGCAAAATGTTGAACACATTCTCACATTGAAAAGCTTTAGCACTGGATATTGTAAATTCAAATTTTAATTATGCCATACATCATTTTCTGTCACAGCTGGCATTTATAAAGATCACTAAATAGCTCCAGTGTGTGAATTAACAGCTTGTGTATATTTTTTTTGAAAGTGAATGTTGAAAACTTTTTGTGTTTACAGATATTAGTCGAGACTAAGGACGGCCACTTGAAACCATGACAGTCCAGGACATCTGGTCACTATACTTATGATCTGAAGCTAGCGAGATTTTTTTTTTTGTTAACACAACCAAACATCAAGCAAGTGCAAAAACATACAGTTAGGTCCGGAAATATTTGGACAGTGACACAATTTTCATAATTTTGGCCCTGTATGCTAAATAATCAAAATGAAATTGAAGTGCAGACTTTCAGCTTTAATTTGAGTGTATTTCTCAGTGAGCAGGCAACGTCTATGGACGTACAAAACAGGCTGATATCACGTCCGTCCAGCCAGGCCATGATCTGGACAGCCATTGACAACCAGAATTAGTTGATAAATGACATTGAGAAAAGATGTCCAGTCAGGCCATAATCTAAACGTCCACTGACAGCCAGAACTAGTTGAGAATAGACGTTCATACTGGCTATAATCTGGACGTCCACTGACAACCAGAATTAGTTGATAAATGACATTGAGAAAAGATGTCCAGTCAGGCCATAATCTAAACATCCACTGACAGCCAGAATTAGTTGAGAAAGGATGTTCATACTGGCTATAATCTGAATGTCCAGTGACAACCAGAATTAGTTGAGAAAGGATGTTCATACTGGCTATAATCTGGATGTCCAGTGACAACTAGAATTAGTTGAGAAAGGATGTTCATACTGGCTATGATCTGGATGTCCATTGACAACCAGAATTAGTTGATAAATGACATTGAGAAAAGACGTCCAGTCAGGACATAATCTAAACATTCACTGACAGCCAGAATTAGGTGAGAAAGGACGTTCATACTGGCTATGATCTGGACGTCCACTGACAACCAGAATTAGTTGATAAATGTCATTGAGAAAAAACGTCTGGCCAGCCCATAATCAGTTGCTAAAATACACTGAAAAAAGAAAGAAAAAAGATGCTAGTTGGGGTGGAGAGACAGCATGGCTGAGTGACAGTGTATGCATCTTCCCATGGCCATATCAATGCAACGACAGGGTTATTAAACTGACTTTATGTGGCAAGTGGAGGGTTGAAAAAGGTGTCACCAACAACGCCACCTGGGGAGTTTCGCCCCAGGAGATAGTTAATTGTTTGGAAGAAATAATCAAGTACCTTTACTGTTATTACAGGTCGCACAGTCCGAAATACCACGGGCAAGAGACGTTTTTTTTAGAAAAATATAAACAATTTTATTGAACAGTTAATTAATAAAACACATCAAAATCATCATCACCATTGGCTGACTCACGTGCTGCTAGACTGGGGCCAAAATGAAGGGGTGAACAGAGCTGGGGCTACCTCGGCGCCCGAAATCAAATCAAGGGATGGATAATTAACAAAAACACCCGTGACACTGCGCACACACACACATTCGTGAAGAAAAAGGCCCACCACCAGGGATTGGGTCGCCGTCGGGGGCCCACAGCACCTGTCCACAAAGAAAAAGAGAATATAAACGGGCCTCACAGTTCTAGCACAGCCAGTTTACCGCACACACACACACACACAAACTCAGCAATATACATTAATTGAATAATAAGAAAATAAACGAACCAAAACCAAAGTAAGTAAATGGTTATTAAACCAAATTAACTAAATTAATACAGAGAAGTCCCATTCCCCATACAAGATACAAATAATATTAATTAATTATTTTAATTAATTAACGAAGTTCCCAGGGGCAGCAATCAAAGCCCTGATTCCAGCTCGCAGCAGCCTCTGAGGTCAAGTGACCACTCTGACGTTGCTCCAAAGAGCTGACGAGCCACAAAATACAGTTTCAGTAAGCCAAAACAGCAGTGGGTCCAGGAGGTGATGGCGTTGATGTTTTTGGGCCTCACCGGCATAGCATCATGGATTCAGAATGAATATTCTAAGGCAACACACAGAACATAGCAATCAGCTGGAGGCGGAACAAAATGGAAAGCGAGGAGCGGACAATGCCGACTTACCACGTAGAGACATCACTACAAAACACCCAGAAGGGCTTCCAGCGGGGCATCCAGCGGGCCAACCCAGCCCCACGGCACCAGCGGTCTGCCACACTGCAGCGGAGACAACTGTCATTTACACATTCGGCACGTGAGTGGGGAGAAGAAGCAGCGGTGCGCGTTACTGCGCCTTACCTGTGCGCTGCAAGAGGAAACGTGTGTCTGTGGCCGAGATACCAAGGACGCTCCAACGCCAGAAGAGCCACACCACCTGAGCTTCACCACGCTGACATCCACTCCGCCACGCCCGGCCACAGCCACCACCGAGGACGAGCGGAACAGAAAAAGGAGAGGGCGCGCCAGGTGAAACCACCTGCTATATAGAGGTGTGCCCGCCCATCAATCAGTGCACCAAGGAGATACAGTGCCCCGCTGTGAGAAGGAGTGAGGGTGCTCCGGCTACATCTACATTTCAGATCCTTAAAAAAATAACAATAACATATCACAATGGGACACTTAACAGATGTGTGCGTCCTGTCTGGGTGTGCAACATGCTCAGGCAGCTCTAACCTCACCTGGCGAGTGCATCCACTGTGTGCAATTTTGCCTCAAGCTATTACGGCGAAGGCTAGCGTGTCAGGTTAACCTTTCAGGGGGAGACCCTCTCTTGGGAACAGCGGGAACGCCACAAGAGCAGCCAGGGCTGGAGCGACCTGCTGGATGAGCTTCACCCCCTGCCACAGGAGCCGAGCAACACCTGCCCCACGGCAGACTCCTACACTGAGGGGCTGCCCGAGCCTGTGAAGGCGAAGGCTGGAACCCTCAGGAGGCCGTCGGCGACAGCGAAGGCTGTGACCCTCTGGAAGCCCAACCGCCGTCCGAAAAACACTCCTGGATGTTGGCCGGACCACCGACGGAGAATCACTGGCTGCTGTCGACCTGGGAGCCGACGGAGGACCACTGGCTGCTGTCAGCCTGGGAGCCGACGGAGGTTCACAGGCTGCTGTCGGCCTGGGAGCCGATGTAGGAGCAGAGTCAGGAGTCGGCCTGGGGGCCGACCGAGGAGCAGAGTCAGGAGTCGGCCTGGGAGCCGACGGAGGAGCACTGGCAATGGTCGGCCTGGGAGCTGACGGAGGACCACTGGCTGCTGTCGGCCTGGGAGCCGACGGAGGTTCACAGGCTGCTGTCGGCCTGGGAGCCGACGTAGGAGCAGAGTCAGAGGTCGGCCTGGGAGCCGACGGAGGAGCACTGGCAGTGGTCGGCCTGGGAGCCGACGGAGGAACACTGTCAGGAACTGGACTCGGTCGGGCCGCCAACCGAGGGACAGGAACCGGTGACGGTTGGGCAGCCGACCGAGGAGCAGGACCTGGAACTGGACTCGGCCGGACCTCCGACCGAGGAGCAGGACCTGGAACTGGACTCGGCCGGACCTCCGACCGAGGGACAGGGACAGGAGTCGGCCAGGTTGCCGACGAAGGAGCAGGAACAGGCGCCGGCAGGACCGCCGACTGGGAGCCACAGGCAGGTGTCGACGGGGCCGCCGACTCTGAGCCACTGGCAGGTGTCGACTGGGCCGCCGACTGGGAAACAGGAACAGGAGTCGGTCGGGGTGTCAGCCATGCCATTAATGAAGCAAACCCAGCAGGCATCGGCTGGGCCGCCGACACTGGGGCTGGGGCTCTGGGCAGGCATGGCTCTTGGGTGCTGGACAGCAGTGAAGACGAAGCCCCGGGGAGCGGCGAGGAACAGCTGAACAGGGAGCCAGACCTCAGTGAGCCAGGATGCAGCCGGGAACCTCACTTTCTTGGGGGGGGGACCTTGTATGCCAGGCGGGTTCCCAAGAATGGATCCACTGGGGGCTTGTCTGGGGTTGAGGCTGAGGCATGGGCTTGGGCTGGTAGCCGGGCTGGGGCTAAGGCGTGGGTTTGGGCTGGAGCGCTGGGCAGTGGCGAGGAACAGCAAGACAGGGAGCCAGTCCTCATGGAGCCAGGACGCGGCTGGGAACGTCGCCTTCCTGGCCTCCCCCTGTATGCCAGGCGGGTTCCCAAGAAAGGAGATACCTGAGGACTGGTAGCCCCTGTAGCTGACAGGAAGCTAGTAGGGGGGTGGCTAGCAGGCACTGCACAAGTGGGGTTCCTCAACACATCCTGAAACCAGAGAATCATCTCCAAGCCGGTAACTGCTGGGTCCATTGTGGCTAGATTATTCTGTTATGGTGAGGTATTTTCTAGGACCCAAATGCAGAAACCGAGACAGGAAGTCAGTGAGTAACAGATTTTATTTCACAAACTGTGAATTCCGGAGGGTAATGTTGAGGAGGAGACTGGACTTGCAGGCAGGCAGGCAGGTAGGCAAGCAGGGTTGACTGGAACCGGCATGGAGGAACACAGGAGAGCAGGGAAGCAGGAAGCCGAACAGAACGGCGCTGGAGATCTCGTAAGGGATGCAATAATCTAGCGCCGAAGTGGTGGAGAGACCAGGTAGAGAAAGCCAGAGGGTGATGAGTTGATCTGGAACAGGTGTGCTGCTGCTGCTGCCACGCCCACAGACACACACACACAGGAGAAGGAGCAGGTGAGGGAGACTGCCACTGTAGCACCGTGACATCAGCTGCACTGCTGTGAGTTCATGCGCGCTCCCTCACCGGCTTGGCTGATGGCTGCAGTTACCCTAATGGCCGCAAGGGCTGTCGTGTCACTATTGAGTCTTATTTCTTGATCCTGCCCCAAGTCCCTTTAAGTCAAACAAACAAAACCAGATAAGTACAAATACGCATACGGTATATACATGTAATACAATCACATGCTACATATATGCATATACATACCTACATACATACATATATACATGCATACACACACATGCATATGTACCTGCATACATATATACATACATACGCACATGTACCAATGTACCTACGTGACTTATGTGTCTACACACAAACAAATATCAAACAAAACAGAAAAAAAAGAAATCTTATAATATTCTATATTTTTCAAATATGTTATTTTTAAATTTTGTTTTTAAATGGACAACACTTTTACTCTCTTTAATATCCACTGGTAAACTATTCCACAGTTTCACTCTATATGCACATATTTTTCAATGTGGTACGAAAACTTCCTTCTCCGTCTTAGGTTGTACCCTCCATCTCTATCCCCCAACATTTTTCGAATATTTCCTGGAAGTAAATTCTGCCTTGTTTTATACAAAATGTGTACAATTTTGCAGTCAACCAGGTCTTTGAACTTCAATGCCCTTGATTTTAGAAACAATGCATTGGTGTGTTCATAGTACCCCACGTTGTGCACTATTCTTATAGCTCGCTTTTGCAAGGGCTTAAAAGTTCCCCACTACTTATTATGGATGGTTACTATAAAGCGCTTCTGAGTTTTCTCAAAATGTTCCCACATTTCTAAGATTTTTCTCTGTGCGCATGTTATTATTGTGTTTGCTCAATGGCTGCTTTTCATGGAAGCTTGATAGATCCGAGCCACTGTGGATGAAGTGGAGGTCACAGGCTCATGGGCCCAAACATGGGCCGAAGACCTTTTTTGCTACATGCTGACAATGATTGGGGCATACTGGTGTTTGCAACAAATAAGAATTTGACCCTGCTGCAACAGTGCAGGACAACTTACATGGATGCCACCTTTAGGAGTTGCCCTCGACCATATAAACAGTGTTTTACCATATTGAGAAACCATAATGGCTTTGTACTGCCTCTTGTTCATGTGCTTATGGAGCAGAGAACCATTGGACACTACAGGCAAGTACTCCAACCTGTTCAAGTGGCCATCTGACGAGTAACCCACCACAATTGGCGCCCTCAACTTGTTGTCTGCGACTTTGAAAATGCCCTGAAGACAGCACTGGAAATGGAGTTCCCTCAAGCCACGGTTGGAGGTTGTTATTTTCATTTCAACCAATCCCTGTGGAGGAAGATCCAAGAGCTCGGATTGGCTGTTCCCTACCACCAAGACTGCACCCTTGCTCGAGTCATCCCAGTGGTGTAGTCTAGTTTATTGTAGTGGGTATACTGTGATGATTTCCTCCCGGCCTCGTGCACACCCGTCCCGGACCGACACCCCATAAGCACCACCACACTCACTAACGCATACAGTAGGCTACATGCATCCACACATAATTGAAAGCATTCTGAAAGACTGGGTATGTATTATCAACAATTTATTATAAGCAACACAAGACTTTAACAACATATGACATTTACAGCTGGAGAGATTTAAATGCTTTGGACCGACAATTTCCCTCTGAAATGTAGTGGAGTAGAAGTAAAAGTAGCATAAGATGTAAATACTCAAGTAAACAACAAGTACCTCAAAATTGTAATTTAGTACAGTGCTTAAGGCTACTTACTACTGTAAGCGTGTTGCATCATTGCGTCATTTCCTGTTGTTGTGTTACTGATAGTGATAGCGTACCTGTGCTGCTCCGGCTCGTCCGAGCAGATTACTGTTATATTCCTTACTGCAGCGGCCAAATTCCCGCTTACAATTAAGCACGTACTAGTCCACTAAAGCATTCAACAGTACTCTGTGTTTATAGCTTAGTCGCTAAACTTACTGCTGTTTGTAGCTCTCTTAGCTCTGCTAGCTAATCTATCATATCCTAGCTTAGCCGCTATCAGCTAGCGATGGCTTCTCTCTCTCCCTCTCGCTCTCCTCTTTTCTCTTGCTCGGTGTACCAGATGTTTAGTTACACCTCTGCCTCCCTTAGTGATACTGGTACATGTATTAAGTGTAGTTTATTTGTAGTGTTGGAGGCTCGGCTCAGTGAGTTGGAGGCTAGGCTCCGCAGCATGGAAACTCCGACTGTAACTGCTGCAGTTAGCCAGGCCCCCTTAGCTAGTGCGGACCGAGCAACTGTAGCTTCAGTTAGCGTAGCTTCAGTTAGCCGTCCCTCGGCAACTCCCGAGCAGCCTGGAGAGCAGGGCGGCTGGGTGACTAGTCGAAAGAAGCATAGTACCAAACCAAAGTCCACGGTACACCATCTGCCGCTTCACGTTTCTAACAGATTTTCTCCACTCAGCGACACACCCGCTGAGAAACCAACTCTGGTTATTGGCAGCTCCATAGTACGAAACGTGAAGTTAGCGGCACCAGCAACCATAGTGAAATGCATCCCAGGAGCCAGAGCGGGCGACATCGAATCAAATTTGAAACTACTGGCTAAAGCTAAACGTAAATATAGTAAGATCATAATACATGTCGGCGGTAATGACTCCCGGCTACGCCAGTCGGAAGTCACTAAGATTAATGTTGAGTCGGTGCGTACCTATGCCAAAACAATGTCGGACTCCGTAGTTTTCTCTGGGCCCCTGCCAAATCTGACCAGTGATGACATGTTTAGCCCCATGTCATCATTCAACCGCTGGCTGTCGAGGTGGTGTCCAGCAAACGATGTGGGCTTTGCTGATAATTGGCGGACTTTCTGGGGAAAATCTGGTCTGATTAGGAGAGACGGCATCCATCCCACTTTGGACGGAGCGGCTCTCATCTCTAGAAATCTGACCCATTTTTGACAACCCAGAGTTGAGACCAGGAGGCAGAGCTGCAGTCTTACACGCTTCTCTGAGCTTCCATTAGATCAGTTGCACACCCAAAACTTTATTGAGACTGTGTCTGCCCCCCGACCACCTAAATTAATCAAATCAAAAGTCAGCAGAAGAGGAGTTGTGCATGAAAATCTAATAAAAATTAACAGCAACTCTGCAATTTCAAAACAAGACAAGAGAATTAAATGTGGACTCCTAAACATCAGATCCCTGTCATCGAAAGCTGTATTAGTAAATGACTTAATTTCAGATTGTAATATTGATTTATTCTGTCTTACTGAAACCTGGCTGCATCCTGAAGAATATGTCAGCCTGAATGAATCCACTCCCCCTAGTCATATTAATACTCACATTCCTCGAGGCTCCGGCCGAGGAGGTGGTGTTGCAGCTATTTATGACTTAAGTCTGTCAATCAATCCTAAACCTAAATTAAATTATAACTCATTTGAAAGCCTTGTTCTTAGTCTTTCACATCCAACGTGGAAAACTTTACAGCCAGTTCTATTTGTTGTAGTGTATCGAGCACCTGGTCCTTACTCAGAATTTCTATCTGAATTCTCTGAGTTTTTATCAAGTCTAGTCCTCAAATCAGATAAAGTAATTATTGTAGGTGATTTTAATATTCATGTGGATGTCGTTAATGATAGCCTTAGTACTGCATTTATCTCATTATTAGACTCTATTGGCTTCTCTCAGTGTGTACATAAACCAACTCACTGTTTTGACCACACCCTTGACCTTGTTCTAGCTTATGGTATCGAGATTGAAAATCTAACAGTTTCTCCACAGAATCCTCTTTGATCAGACCATCACTTAATAACTTTTGAAGTTCTATTACTGGACTACACACCATTAGGCAAAAACTCCTTCACTAGATGTCTATCTGATAGTGCTGTAGCTAAATTTAAGGAAATTATACCGCTAGAACTTGATTCAATGCCATGTCTTAATATAATAGAGTACTCCTTCGCTAACCTCAGTTCCTCACAAATTGATCATCTTGTTGATAGCACTGCAGGCTCATTGCGAACAACACTGTACTCTATTGCCCCTCTGAAAAAGAAACCTATAAAACACAGGAGGTTAGCACCTTGGTACAACTCGGATACCCGCAAATTGAAGCAAACATCACGGAAATTTGAAAGGAAATGGCGTTCCACCAATTTGGAAGAATCTCGTTTAGCCTGGAAAGATAGCCTTAAAATATATAGGAAGGCCCTCCGCAATGCCAGAGCAAGCTATTACTCGTCATTAATACAGGAAAATAAAAAACAACACCAGGTTTCTTTTCAGCACTGTAGCCAGGCTGACAGAAAGTCACAGCTCTACTGAACCATGTATTCCTACAACGCTCAGTAGTAATGACTTCATGAGCTTATTTAATGATAACATTTTAACTATTAGAGACAAAATCCATCATCGCTTGCCCTCAACTGGCACTATTGTATCTTTAAACACAGGAACCTCAGAAACAGTTGCAAATTCTGACTTATATTTAGACTGCTTCTCTCCCATTGACCTCCACCAACTAACTTCGATGATTTCTTCATCTAGACCAACAACTTGTCTTCTAGACCCCATCCCAACTAGGTTGCTGAAAGAAACTTTACCTTTAATTAGCTCATCTCTACTAGAAATGATCAACCTGTCTCTATTAACAGGATACTTACCACAGTCCTTTAAACTAGCTGTAATTAGACCGCTTCTTAAAAAGCCTAATCTTGATCCAGAAGCTTTAGTTAACTATAGACCTATATTCAACCTCCCTTTCCTTTCCAAGATCCTTGAGAAAGCAGTCGCCAACCAGCTATGTGACTTTCTTCATAACAATAGTTTATATGAGGATTTTCAATCAGGTTTTAGAGCACATCATAGCACAGAGACGGCACTGGTGAAAGTTACAAATGACCTCCTAATCGCTTCTGACAAAGGACTTGTCTCTGTCCTGGTCTTGCTAGATCTTAGTGCTGCATTTGATACCACTGATCATCACATTCTACTACAGAGACTGGAACACTTAATTGGCATTAAAGTACCCGCATTAAACTGGTTTAAGTCCTATTTATCGGATCGATTTCAGTTTGTACATGTTAATGATGAGTCATCCCTGTATACCAAGGTTAGTCATGGTGTTCCTCAAGGCTCCGTGCTTGGACCCATACTATTCACCTTATATATGCTCCCTCTAGGAAATATAATTCGGAAACACTCCATAAACTTTCATTGTTACGCAGATGATACCCAGTTATACTTATCAATAAGCCAGATGAAACTAATCAGTTAACTAAACTCCATGCATGTCTCAAGGACATTAAGACCTGGATGACCTGCAATTTTCTGCTGTTAAATTCAGATAAAACCGAAGTTATAGTACTTGGTCCTAAACACCTTAGAGATGCATTATCTAATGATATAGCTAGTTTGGATGGCATTAACTTGGCCTCCAGCACCACTGTCAGGAATCTGGGAGTTATCTTTGATCAAGATATGTCCTTCAACTCCCACATAAAACAAATTTCAAGGTCTGCATTTTTTCATCTACGTAACATTGCAAAAATCAGGCCCATCCTGTCTCAAAAAGACGCAGAAAAGCTAGTCCATGCATTTGTTACTTCCAGGCTTGACTATTGTAATTCTCTATTATCAGGCTGCCCTAACAAGTCTCTAAAGAGTCTCCAGCTGGTCCAGAATGCTGCAGCACGTGTACTGACAGGAACTAAGAATAGAGATCATATTACTCCTGTATTGGCCTCTCTGCACTGGCTCCCTGTAAAATCAAGAATAGAGTTTAAAATCCTTCTCCTCACTTACAAAGCTGTTAATGGTCAGGCACCATCATATCTCCAGGAGCTCATACTACCCTATTACCCAACTAGAGCATTACGCTCCCAGAACACAGGATTACTTGTAGTTCCTAAAGTCTCCAAAAGCAGAATGGGAGCCAGAGCCTTCAGTTATCAAGCTCCTCTTCTGTGGAACCATCTTCCTGTTTTGGTCCGGGAGGCAGACACCCTCTCTACCTTTAAGAGTAGACTTAAGACCTTCCTTTTTGATATAGCTTATAGTTAGGGCTGGCCCAGGCCTGTCTTGGACCAGCGCTTAGTTATGCTGCTATAGGCCCAGTCCGGGTCCCGGCCGCGCCCGGGTCGTGGATCGTGGATGCGCCTACTGCCATGGCCCTGCCTGACACCCACCACTACTGTTGCTAATATTAGTCATATCTCTGTTACATACGTTTCACTACTATTATTGTAATGCATTATTTTTATTTTTATTAACCTTTATTTATACAGGTAAGATCTCATTGAGACCCAGGGTCTCATTCACAAGAGAGACCTGTTCCGGGTAAGCAGCAGCAAAACACAAAGTTACAGACTAACTGAACATACAGGAGGCACAACACAGAACACAAAACATTAAAATAGTATAGTGCAAACTACAAAGTGCAAGAAAAAATAATAAGACTGGTTAAGTACATGTGCAGACCCCCACAGACTGTCTCATCAGCCTTCCTATAAGCAGTTTGAAATCCCCTAAGGGAATGAAGCTGGACAGCTTCAGCCTCTGCTGGAGCATGTTCCAGGTGGCAGGCACGGCATAGGAGAACGCCTTCTTGCCAAGTTCCGTATGGACTGATGGGATGGAAAACGAGATGAAGTCCAGGGACCGGAGGCTGCGATCGGACTGTCTCCGTATCAAATATGTGGACAAATAGGAGGGGAGCAGTCCGATGATGGATTTATAGATAAATAGATACCAGTGAGTGGTTCTGCGCATGAAAAGTGAAGACCAGTTTGTAAGAGAGTACAATGTACAGTGATGAGTGAGGGGTTTACAACCAGTTATGAATCTCAAGGCCCCATGATACACGGCATCCAGCAGTTGCAGGGAGTGAGCAGAGGCATTCATATATACAACATCACCATAATCCAAGAGTGGCAAGAAAGTGGCCGCAACAATACGTTTTCTGGATTTAAAAGAAAAACAGGCTCTATTTCTGAAGAAAAACCCCAGTTTTAACTTCAGTTTCTTCAGTAACTGGTCAACATGACATTTAAAAGAGAGGTTATCATCCACTGTGATGCCTAGATATTTGTAAGTGGTCACAGACTCAATAGGGGTACCCTGAGCAGACATAATACAGGGTAGAACAGCAGGCACCTTCTTTTTATTTGAAAAGAACATAAACTTAGTTTTACCTGCATTTAAAACTAGCCTGTGCTACCCTGAGACGTTATGGTTTTGGTGAATTTTTTTTATCTCTCATCAAGATCCTTTATGCTAGTCCTACCTCTGCTATTCTCACTAACAGTAATAGATCATCACCTTTTAAACTGGGGCGTGGGACTAGGCAGGGTTGTTGTGCTAGTCCTCTGCTGTTTAACCTTGCACTTGAACCCCTGGCTATTAGTATAAGACGGCTTAATGCAATCAAAGGCATCACAATCGGTAACATTGAATGTAAAATATCTTTGTACGCGGACGATTGTTTGATTTTTCTGTCCGACCCCTCCTCATCTATCCCGCCACTCCTCTCATTACTTAATAATTTTGGTAGTTTGTCTGGGTACTCCATCAACTGGAGGAAAAGTGCATTTATGCCTCTTACTACGAATCTGGATCCCCTCTTTCTCAAATCTCTCCCCTTTGAAATTGCCAAAGACCAGTTTTCCTACTTGGGTCTGTCTATACCTGTAAACTCTAAGCATCTATTTAAGAACAACTTTGGTGTCCAGTTAGACAAGCTTAAGAGTAATATTGATTACTGGAGGTCTTTGCCACTTTCTCTTATAGGGCGGGTTAATGCTATTAAAATGGTGTCGCTCCCTAGGTTTATGTATTTGTTTCAAAATATTCCAATTTTTCTTCCGTCGTCATTCTTTAAAAAACTTGATTCAATTATTATGCCTTTTATATGGGGATATAAATCACACCGTATCTCCAAGGCCCATCTACAAAAGCCCAAGAAACGGGGGTTTTGCCCTTCCAAATTTCCAACATTATTATTGGCCAACCAACGCCAGAGCTTTAATTTTTTGGCAGGATCAGCTCCCACAACGTAGCGAGCTCTGTGATACACCTAAGTGGTTACAGCTGGAATCGCATGCTGTAAGAAATAGCTCCCTTTCAGCTCTTTTGTTTTGCACAAAAGATTATCCTTTGCAACCAGTTGAGGATGGTTTAGTGCTGCATAACTCAATTAAAATTTTAAAACAAATAATTTTCTATATATTCTCCTATTTGTTCTAACCATAGTTTTGTCCCAGCTCAGTCTGATCAAGCCTTTGCACTGTGGAAACAAAGGGGGCTGGTTACCTTCTCAGACTTGTACATCAATAATCATTTAGCTTCATTTAATGAGATGAAGGAGAGCTTTTCCCTCCCTCAAGCCCACTTTTATCGTTATTTACAAGTCAGGCATTTTGTTAAAGACAATGTAAATAACTACTTAAATCCTACTACGGAACATTCCTCTTTGCAATAATGAAACAAAAGCCGGGATCTAAACACCTTGTTTCAAAATTAGTATCTTTGTTTCTTAAATCTTCAGTAGTGTCAACAAACCACATCAAGTCTGCTTGGGAGGCAGATCTTGGTGTGGAGCTGTCTGACGAGGTGTGGAGGGAAGGGATGGAAAGGATTCATTCAGGTTCAATCAATGCCAGGTTGCAGCTGATTCAATATAAAACTATGCACAGATTACATTACTCCAAAGAAAAGCTGAATAAAATGTATCCAGACATTTCCAATATCTGTGACAGGTGCAACCAGGAAATAGGGACTCTGGGGCATATGTTTTGGTTCTGCTCTAAGATTGTTCCTTTTTGGAAACAAAATTTTTCATGGTATTGTAATGTTTATGATGTACAGCTGGAACCTGATGTAGTTTTTGTATTGCTTGGTTGCTCCGAAGCCTTCTTTTCACTTTCACGCCCTATGCAGGAGACCATCAGATTTGGCACTTTGGTGGCAAAAAGGATAATACTTAATAATTGGAAGTCTATTGACACTCCTAGCTTTTCTAGATGGCTCAGGGAAATGGTTTCAGGAATACATCTTGAGAGGCTTCGTATCAATTCAAGGACTGGTACATTATCGGTTGATTCTGACAGTATCTGGGGCCCCATTACCGAACATATCAACTCTCTGGCAGGTTAGTCTTTGCCCCTGCGCTGGTTTAAGAGTTTTTTTGTTTTTTTTTGTTGATTATTGTTATGTGTGTATGTATGTATATGTATATATATATGTATGTGTGTGCATGTGTATATATACATATATATACACATATATATGGGTATTGTACTTATAGAAATATATTCCTCGCTGATTGCTTTGTTCCTTATGATAGGCTGCTGCTCCAAACGGGAAAGAAGATGATTGTTTGGCTTTTTGTGGGGTGGTATTCCTAATATTGTCTCCGTTACCATAAGACCGGAAGACAGAGTATTATTTATATTTAAATGGAGACAATCACTTAATTTTTGTAGCTGTCTGGGTTGTTGTTTTTTGTTTGTTTGTTTGTTTCCCATTTTTGTGCTGTGGCTGTTTTTGTTTGATGTCTGTACTTGTGTGTTGTTATGAATTTAAAATATGATAAAAAGAAAGTACAAAAAAAACAACAAAAAAACCAAAAACTAGCCTGAGTTGAGACAATTGCGCCTGAATGGCGTCAAATGCAGACTGCAGATCTGTGAGCACCTGGGCAACAGAAGATGCACAACAATAAACAACGGTGTCATCAGCATAAAGATGTACAGATGCATTAGTATTATGACCCACCTCATTCATATAGATAGTAAAGAGAGTGGGTCCTAAAACCGACCCTTGCGGCACACCATTTACAGTGTTAAGGAACCTGGAGCAAAGGCCGTCGGACTGCACACACTGCTTACGGTTTGAAAGGTAGTTAGAGAACCAGCCAACTGCATGGTCAGACATTCCAATGGTGGACAGCCGTTGACATAAAATACTGTGATCGACTGTGTCAAATGCCTTAGAAAGATCGATAAAAAGAGCAGCGCAATATTTCTTGGCATCCATAGCTTCAAACATATCATTTATCACCTTAGTGGCAGCAGTTGCAGTACTGTGCTGCTTCCTAAAAACCAGATTGAAAAGGAGATAAAATATTGTTTAGGCTCAGATAATCCTTAACCTGGTCATTCACCAGCCTTTCAAGAACTTTTGCTAATATAGAGAGCTTGGAGATGGGTCTGTAATTATTCAATAAAGTACGGTCACCCCCTTTCAAGAGAGGGATCACATAGGCGGTTTTCCACACATCAGGAATAACGTTGCACTGGATAGAAAGATTAAAGATGTGAGATACCGGCAGAGCTATAATCTGCGCGGCCAGACGTAAGAAGTAAGGGGGGAGGTTATCAGGACCTGCTGATTTTCGAGGGTCTAGGTCTTTTAAGGCCGTAAGAACCTCTTTAACTGAGAAGGGGGTGAAAAAGAAAGAGAGAGCCTGGTTGCCCGAGGTTGGGCTGACGGGGGACAGAGTGGGTGAGTTACCATCACAAGATGAATCAAACAAGGAGCTGGAGGCTATAAAATGTTTGTTAAAACAGTTTAGCATCTCAGATTTGTCTGAAATAGGGGTGGAGTCAACAACAATATTGGGAGGCAACTCTCTTACTACAAACTATCCTTACCGTTAACCACTACTGCTGTTATTACTAGTAGTCACATTTCCATTATGTGCATTTCATTATTATTGCTGTAATACCTCTTTATGTACTTTCATTCCTGTCAACCATCTACTATAATTGTATACATTGTGATCTCGTTGATCTGCTCTGTACATGCGACATCTATTGCACGTCTGTCCGTCCTGGGAGAGGGATCCCTCCTCTGTGGCTCTTCCTGAGGTTTCTTCCGCATTTTTTTCCCTGTTAAAAGGGTTTTTTGGGGGGCAAGTTTTTCCTCACTCGAATCGAGGGTCGAAGGACAGAGGGTGTCGTCTCTGTACAGATTGTAAAGCCCTCTGAGGCAAACTGTGATTTGTGAATTTGGGCTATACAAATAAAATTTGATTTGATTTGATTTGATTTAAGTAAATGTACTAAAATTACTTTCCACCAGTGCTTATCTTCATTGTCAAACTTGTAATGAGCCTGGTAGTCTGAAAAGCTTTCCAAATATGTTTGTACTCAGGCATCTGATGTGTGCTTTGCCTCCTTGCTTGCATGGCAGAGCGATGGCTTCTCAGCCATGTTGTGATGTACTTGGAAAAGACTTACAGGGGGCCCATTGATGCTGATGATCATCAAATTGTTTACATTGGACAACAATGATTTGCATTGATTGGGGTGAGCTTTGCATTTGACTCCAGTGAAACCGATCCAAAATGTCTCGAAGCCTGTGCTTTCAATGCCTCCTCCGATTTCTCTCCTGGAGAGTCTTTGAATGATGCCAGCACTCAGATGGTGCGCTTCAGAAGCTGTTCTGCTCTCAAAAGTGTGATTGAATGGGCCTGGAGTTGCTGAGACAGGTTTGCAAGTTCAGACAGTGCATTGTACACGAGTCCAAGGTCACACAGAAATTCTTTGCTTTGCATACAATGTGCCAAGTCTCTGTAAGTTTGCCTCTCTTTGCCGTTTCTTGTTTGGTCTCCCGCAGCTTTTTCGAAGTGTCTGTTGAGTGCTTCATACGACCTCCACACAGCTTTTACAGCATGGAAGCTGCTGGCCACCCATCGTGTATTTACAACTCTGCCAATTTTCAGGACTTGTGAGCCCACTTCTTGTGCTGCTTCCAGAGGTTCCCGTGAATTTTTATAGGACTGATCTTGTGCTAGTACAAAGACAGTGCGCAGCAGTATCGGACCAACTCGGGTGAGCTGTGGTGGTTTAGGGAGACCTGCCGTGTCTCTCCTCCAACGTAAACAGACGTCGTCGCGGCAACGAGAGGGTTAATGAGCGGCTTCAGTGAGTCTCGGACGAGGTCGGGACTTTTTCCTGCGTCATCGGCTGCAGGTACAGAGACTGAGAGACTGGTAGTTCAGCGTGGGTGAGTGAGCACGGCATCGGACACAGTGTCGCCAAAGTTTCACAACTCACCCACAAAGAGGCCTGCAACGGGGTTTTGTTATTTTCTTTGCCTGCTGTTGTATTATTATGTTTATGTGGGCCCACACTAAATTTGAAACTTAATATTTCATGTTCCAGATATTCAGGGTTGAGTATTATTGATTTATATTCTGCTGATACCTTTTGAATGGGGTTTACAAAGTTGTATGAAGGATTGAGAGATTCTGTGCAAGTTACAGTGTGATAACATTGCCTTGGTGAAGTTTAAAGGGCACTTGCCTGATTTTTGTTTTTTTACTTATTGCTGAGATTAAAGGGCAACTAGTTGATTTTCTGAAATACTTTAACTTGGGTTATTAATACTCTAAAAGAGAGTACCATTTGTGTTTATTAATTAGCCTTATTTTACAATTACATAAATATTTTGATTGTGTGAATAAATAAGTCCTTCATTTTAATTCATGATTCTCTTTGTGTCAAGTTAATAAATAGTGGTTAAAAATTAATAAATAGTGTTTAAAAGCTTAAAAAAGTTTAAAAGCAGAGGTGCAACGTGTAAAAACCCTAACATCCGGTGTTATATTAATTTCATGGTATCTGAGGAGTTCCTCAGGTAAACTGGGTTACAGGTCATAACAATTAAAGCAGCAGTACAGTTAATAGCATCAGACACACCTGACCGGAAGCAGGAGCAGCAAGTGATCGCTGCTGCACAACAGAGCTCCGTAAGCCTACTTTTTTACCCAGTTTTAAAACGTTTTAAACGTTTTTTATTTTTTATTTTATTTTATTTATTTATTTATTTATTTTGGTCATCGGACATTTGGATTTTAAGTTTTGAAGTGTTTTACGAAAGGCCCAGTGAGCCGCCATGTCAAAACTGGACGTTGCAGACTCACCTGGAGAGATGGAGCAAACTCTGAATAAGGCGCTCAAAAAGATTGCCGACCTCCTCGAGGACACTGAAAGGATGTCGAACGAGCTGCAGAGGAAGGATTCCCTGCTGGCCACCCTCAGGTCCCGTTTCCCGGCGTTGACCAGCTGGCTGGAGACCTCACGGGCCGGTGAGTTAGCGCCACAAAACACCTCCTCTGCACTCGGGCACACAGTTCTCCTGGAGCCGTCCTCCTCCGGTCGGCGGCCCGCCTGCTCCGCTCCAAATAGCGAAACCCCCTGGACCGAAGTGGTCGTCCGCGGGCGTAAGAGGGCTTCGAGCGGGATTCATGGCGGGGCTCCTTCTCCCCCGAGCCTACAGCTCTCAAACAAGTATGCGGCTCTGTCCGTGAGCGAGAAAAAGTAAATTGACAGTTCATTACGAGATTTTACGTCAACAACTCAAAACCTACAATAATGCAGTTAAGAAGGCACAAATTTCCCATTTCTCACAACTCATCACCAACAATAAAAACAACCACCGGTTCCTCTTCTCCACCTTTGATATTTTAACAGGCTCTAAATCCAATAAAGTTTTTATGACACCCACAGACGATCTCTGCGAGAACTTTGCAGACCACTTCAGAACCAAAATCAAGGACATCAGATCCTGCCTCTTATCCCACCAAGTTTTATCTGTTAACACACCCGAACTGTTGTCCTTGCCTGAGGAAACACTGGAGAGTTTTGCCCTGGTTGATGCAAGGATACTTGGTCGAGTTTTCTCCCAAGTAAACCCAACAACCTGCCTTTTAGATCCAATTCCCACATCAATCTTAAAATCGTTTTATGGATTCTTTGAGGAACAGTTTTTAAACATCATGAATTGCTCTCTTCAGACGGGTGTCTTTCCCACCGCCTTCAAAACGGCGGTGGTGAAGCCCCTTCTGAAGGGCCCAACGTTTTTAATAACTACCGACCTGTATCCAACTTACCGTTTTTAAGTAAAATTTTAGAAAAACTGTTTTTTAACCAAGTTAATGACTTTTTAAACAGAAATAACATCTTAGAGAACAGTCTGGTTTTAGGAGAAACCACAGTACCGAGACAGCACTTTTAAAGATTTTAAACAACATCAGGTGGAATTTAGATAACAAAAAGCTCACAGTGTTGGTTCTACTGGATCTAAGCGCCGCTTTTGATACAGTAGACCATCACATTTTATTAAACAGACTCAGACATCTGGTCAGCTTCTCTGGTACTGTTCTTAACTGGTTTTGCTCTTATCTCACAGACCGATGCTTTTATGTAAGTATGGATACATGTTCCTCAGGAACCCATGAAAGTGGATGTGGGGTTCCCCAAGGGTCAATTTTAGGTCCACTCATTTTTAATCTTTACATGCGTCCTCTTGGGGACGTCATCAGGAGACACGGCATCAGCTTCCATAGTTATGCTGATGATACACAACTGTACATTGCCGTGTCTCCTGATGACACAGGGCAAATTGATGCCCTTTTTAACTGCATTATAGACATCAAGTCATGGATGGCAGTGAATTTCCTACAGCTCAACCAGGACAAAACTGAGGTTTTAGTTATAGGTCCTGAAGGCCAGAGAGAGAAACTTTTACCAAGACTACAAGATCTTCAACCAACACAATCTGTGAAAAATTTGGGTGTGATTTTTGATTCTGAGCTGAATTTTATTCCACATATTAAAAATATGACAAAAACAGGTTTTTATCATCTTAAGAACATAGCCAGAGTCCGCCCGTTTCTCTCCCAGGCCAGTACGGAGGTGCTAATGCATGCCTTTATTCCCTGCTCTCTGGTCTTCCCAAAAAGAGTATTTTAAATCTCCAATTATTACAAAACTCAGCCGCACGCGTGCTTACGAGGACCAGAGGGCAGGAGCACATTACACCGGTTTTAGAGTCGCTGCATTGGGTCCCTGTCCGCTTCAGGATCGATTTTAAGGTTCTTTTACTGGTTTTTAAATGTCTTAACGGCCTTGCGCCCTCATATTTATCTGACCTGCTTTTACCATATCAACCCCCTGAGGTCCTCCGGCACCGGCCTTTTATCCATACCAAAACCAAGAACAATAACCCACGGTGAGGCGGCATTTAGCCACTATGGCCCCCACCTGTGGAACAGCCTGCCGGAGAACCTCAGGTCTGCAGAGACTGTTGATATTTTTAAGGGAAGGTTAAAGACACACCTTTTTAATCAGGCTTTTAACTAATATTTTAAATTCTTCTTACATTCTTATGTGGTTTCATCTCATTTTACGTTGTTTCTTTTATCTTGTTTTTTAAGACAATATTAATCTTAAATGATTTTATTTGTTTGATTTATCCTTCGGTGCCATTTTATTTATTTTATCTATTATCTTACATATTTTAATCTTTTTAACTGTTCACTCTTTTTATTCATCTCTTGTCAGGGTTTTTATCCTATCTTATGTTTTTAGTTTTTTAGGTTTAACTCCAGTGTTTTCCCCAGGGGGGTCCTCCACACTGGGAGTTGTGCCTGGGCTGCTGCTGGGGGTGCTGTCCTTGGGTTCCTTCGGCCCTGCCAGCTGTTGTCTGTCGGGGTCGGGGGGCCTGGGCACTGGTGCCCCCTGTGGCACGGCCTGTCACTCCTCCAAGTGCGGACGGCCCCAAAGGTGGCGTTTCCTCAATCCTCGGTGCCATGCCATGTCTCCCTATTGTCAGTAGTGAGAGTGTGCAGGTGTGTGTGTGTTTGTGTTTGTATGTATGTGTGTGTGTGTGTGTGTGTGTGTGTGTGTGTGTGTGTGTATGTGTGTGTAGTATGGAGGATGGGAGGAAGGGGCTTTCTTTGAAATTGTTTTGTCTTTTATGTGTAAAGCACTTTGTGCTGCACAGCCGTGTATGAAAAGTGCTATATAAATAAAGTTTGATTGATTGATAATAAAGTGAAAGAACCCTTAATGCTGTATCTTAAAGCAAGAATAGTTAGAAAGCGCTACACAATGCTGCTAACAATTTTTTTCTGCATCTCTTTTGCTATGTGTTCCACATTTTTTGTGGAACTGTACCCTTAGTGCAGACTAGTGCCCATGTTGACACCATTTTTTTCCTGAAGCTCAATGAGAGTGTCATGGTCAGTGAAGGGTCGGTTCATCTCAGCAAGATGCTGTTCTGAATCTAGCATCTGTCTCAGAAAACACAGTTTCAGACACAGCTCTCATCATATTTCCAAGTAAATCCTGTCCACCCTTTTCAGTGACGTCCTGAGCTATTTCTTGTGCCCTGAATGTCTGATGTCGTCGAATCTTGTTCCTCAAGGAGGCCAGGGCTGTTTCTCTGTTTTCGTTTGAGCCTGAGGACTGGATCTTAAAGGAAACCCACTCCTCAGATATGGACACTCTTTTTTCTGTGAGGACGCCAGTTGATTTCATAGTGCTGCAAATAGCACAACCTGGAAGCAAACAAAAACATGACTAATTAACATCATCATACAAGTTGTCCTTTTTTGTATCTTTATTAGCAATATCACCTAGTGCTGAACAAGGCCATAATCTACTCAAAAGTATTTAATGAATTGTTTACAATCTTCGCACCAAGGAGACGAAAGGAGACAAATGTTCCATTCTTTCAATAGATCTAATTATCTGACAACTATTGATACCTAACATACCAAATAGTAATTTAATGGTGTAAAAGTTTGAAATTACTGCCCCTTTAATAGTGATAGATCGATTAATCTGTCGGCTGATTTTTTAGATAATCGGCCGATTTAAAAAAAATAAATAAATAAAAAATCTGCAGCATAATAACGTAATAATGTAATAACAGAGATGCTGCTGGGTGCCAAAGAACTTACACTGGATATAAGTAAATAATAAATGCTTCTATCCTGTTTGTGGGTGCTACTGCGTGCACTAACATTGTTTTTTAAAAAATTTTATTTATTTATGTAAGGTAACAGGTTCTCTCCCACAAACAAGGAGATGCTGCTATCTGCTGATAAATGCTGATGTTAAGCTTGCTAAAACTTTACTTATTTTTCATTCATACGTTTTTTTTTTACAAAGTTTAGTTTTTTGATTACCTGTGGGCATTTATTTAGTTGATACATTTTTTAAAATTTAAAATAAGTGCACTGCAGACAGAGTGCAGATCTATGCAAACATCTAAACAAACAGAGACAATGCAGACAATAACATTAGTGTTAGATAAAATAAATGTTCATTTAAGTTTAGCAATTTTGTGTCTTGTTGTATGTTATCAGATGCAAAAAAACAACAAAAAAACCAACAACATGATATCGGCATCGACATCGGCCATTGAAAAACCCATATCGGTTAACCACTACCCTTTAAGATGACCATGAATTAACTATACTGTCATTTGCATATAGTAATTGAGGTGTAACGTTAGCATCAGGCTCCTTTTCTGTAACGTTAGTTTCTTCTGCAGTGTCATCCGAAGCGGCAGCAGCAGCTTCAGGGCCAGGCTTACAAAAACACTCAAAAAGGGTAGTTTGCTTTCATTTCATATCTCCTGGTGGTTTATGCTACAATTCTAAAGAAAAGTGGTTCTACGTTATGTTTGCTCATGTTAAACTTGCAACGCTGAGAGTGACTGTCTAGCTGGGGTAATGACCATCAGGCAACTGTGTTCATTGGTAGGTGACATCAGGTATAGGTCACGGACTCACGGCCAAACTCAAGCCACAGACAAAGAGCGCACAAGGGAAAAAAAAGAGTGCACAGGTTGAATTTTATGAATGGAAGTGAAAAGAGGAGACGTATTCCCCTGCAAAATGTATTTTATTGCAGTTATTTACCCGGTATTTGAACACAATCACTGAAGTTAAAGTTCTGTCACAAAACTATATTGTTACGGATCTTTGCACATTTTTAAGTGGGTATACGGAAATCCTGGAGCTTTCTTAGTGGGTATACGGTGTATACCTGCGTATCACGTAGACTACACCACTGGGTCATCCGCAAACTCATGGCACTGGGTTACCTACACTGTAAAATGTTACCAGGATTTAACAATATTTAACTGTAATATTTCACAATAAATTACTGTATTATCACTTTACAGGCTTTAACTGTTATAATCACAATATAATACTGTTATTTAGAATTTACTGTGAAATCAATGCAGACACAGTAAATTACTGTGAAAAACTGATACCAGGATTTCACATTTTATTATTTCACAGTAAAATACTGTATTCAAACCATCCTCTGTGTTTACACAACAAATTACTGTAAAACTTGAATTGCCCTTGAACCGCCCTGCATTGTGGGATCAAGAAGAGACAACAGGTGGATACGGGTGGATCAGATACCGTTCTCTTTATACATCCATGGTGGATAATGTTACGACCCAACACACATACCGGTAGAAGAGCTCAAAGGTAAGGTTAACATCATTAGCCTAAAATATTAGACAGCTTGTCACAACTTTATTTTTTTTACCAACATTCTTTTTATTGTTTTCACAACATAACAAAGAAATACAAAGAAATACAATTACATGTCTTGAACAAACATGTCTACCTCCCACTCTCTCAAGTGATTTCAAATCTTGGTTGGGAATCAGGTCAATGAGTTAGTCCATTCTGGTTCATTATATATAAAAAAAATAAAACAAACATATTTCTGCAATCTTAGGTACTGCAAAGTGTCACTGTTTACATGTCCCCAGGCTCTTCCATCACATGTGACAAATCTGTTCTCAATACATAGCAAATTAAAGCTGGACTTTGTAGAATATGTGAAAAACGCATGAGACTGGGATGGAAACAACTGCGCTCCCCCCTCCCCTCCCTGTTTCGACTCCGTAGCTCCACACTTTCACTTTCCACTCTCGTGGACGCGCGACTGTAGCGCTAGGAATATTCACGTCGGAGCTTTTCTGTCATACACTTGCCGTGGCTGAATTACAGGTAAGAAAGTACTTTACCTTTCTCTCGTGTACAAATTGAACGCATGAACAAACAAACATTACTTTTGCATTGTTTAGAAGACCGATAGAGACCGACAACAATTATTTGGCTGGTGGAGTGCCAATTTATGTCAGATCCAGTTTTTCTGCACAAGTCTTGCTTGCTAATTCTATTAGTAATCAGTTTGAAATCCTAGCTTCAAGTATTGCTTTGTCTGGTGGTCATCACCTAACTATTGTTGGTTGCTATAGGCCCCCCTCTGCCACTGCAGAGACATTATCCTCTTTAATGCAGATGTTATCAAAACTAAAATTCAAAGAAATTGTTGTGGTGGGTGATTTTAATTGGGACTGGTGTTCACCAGTGTCTGATCCTTTTAAGGCCCAGCGCTTGGCTCTTAACCTTACGCAAATCATTGAAAGCCCCACGCGTCTTAATCCCAAATGCCCAACCAAATCTTCTCTTATTGATCTTTTAATTACCAACACGCCACATAAATTTTCTGCTACAGCAGTTTTTGCCAATGATCTAAGTGACCACTGTGTGATTGGTGCTGTTACGGACACTAAAATCCCTCGCACTAAGCCTCGTATTGTTCTTAAAAGAAGCCTTAAGCACTTTGTTGAACAAGCTTTTCTTCACAACCTTTCTCACATTAACTGGGATCGTATTTTACTAAGTGATGATTTAAATCTTGCATGGGAATATTTTTATGACAGTTTTAGTTATTTTATGGATAAACATGCTCCTCTTAGTCGGTTCAGGGTGAAGGGAGCCCCTGGTTCACTGCTGAACTGACGGATCTCTTACACAAGAGAAATCAGCTCTGGGCCAATGCTAGGAAGTCTGGGCTTGAGGCCGACTGGCTACTTTTTCAGCAAGCACGTAACAGCTGTACTAGTGCTATTAAGAAAGCTAAACGAGAGTACTACTTATCACAGACCACAGACAACTTAAACGACCCTAGGAAATTTTGGCATACCATAAAATCTCTTTCAGCCAATACCTGCTCCGCAGAGTTGCCTCCCAATATTGTTGTTGACTCCGCCCCTATTTCAGACAAATCTGAGGTGCTAAACTGTCTTAACAAACATTTTATAGCCTCCAGCTCCTTGTTTGATTCATCTTGTGATGGTAACTCACCCACTCTGTCCCCCGTCAGCCCAACCTCGGGCAACCAGGCTCTCTCTTTCTCTTTCACCCCCTTCTCAGTTAAAGAGGTTCTTACTGCCTTAAAAGACCTAGACCCTCGAAAATCAGCAGGTCCTGATAACCTCCCCCCTTACTTCTTATGTCTGGCCGCGCAGATTATAGCTCTGCCGGTATCTCACATCTTTAATCTTTCTATCCAGTGCAACGTTATTCCTGATGTGTGGAAAACCGCCTATGTGATCCCTCTCTTGAAAGGGGGTGACCGTACTTTATTGAATAATTACAGACCCATCTCCAAGCTCTCTATATTAGCAAAAGTTCTTGAAAGGCTGGTGAATGACCAGGTTAAGGATTATCTGAGCCTAAACAATATTTTATCTCCTTTTCAATCTGGTTTTTAGGAAGCAGCACAGTACTGCAACTGCTGCCACTAAGTTGATAAATGATATGTTTGAAGCTATGGATGCCAAGAAATATTGCGCTGCTCTTTTTATCGATCTTTCTAAGGCATTTGACACAGTCGATCACAGTATTTTATGTCAACGGCTGTCCACCATTGGAATGTCTGACCATGCAGTTGGCTGGTTCTCTAACTACCTTTCAAACCGTAAGCAGTGTGTGCAGTCCGACGGCCTTTGCTCCAGGTTCCTTAACACTGTAAATGGTGTGCTGCAAGGGTCGGTTTTAGGACCCACTCTCTTTACTATCTATATGAATGAGGTGGGTCATAATACCAATGCATCTGTACATCTTTATGCTGATGACACCGTTGTTTATTGTTGTGCATCTTCTGTTGCCCAGGTGCTCACAGATCTGCAGTCTGCATTTGACGCCATTCAGGCGCAATTGTCTCAACTCAGGCTAGTTTTAAATGCAGGTAAAACTAAGTTTATGTTCTTTTCAAATAAAAAGAAGGTGCCTGCTGTTCTACCCTGTATTATGTCTGCTCAGGGTACCCCTCTTGAGTCTGTGACCACTTACAAATATCTAGGCATCACAGTGGATGATAACCTCTCTTTTAAATGTCATGTTGACCAGTTACTGAAGAAACTGAAGTTAAAACTGGGGTTTTTCTTCAGAAATAGAGCCTGTTTTTCTTTTAAATCCAGAAAACGTATTGTTGCGGCCACTTTCTTGCCACTCTTGGATTATGGTGATGTTGTATATATGAATGCCTCTGCTCACTCCCTGCAACTGCTGGATGCCGTGTATCATGGGGCCTTGAGATTCATAACTGGTTGTAAACCCCTCACTCATCACTGTACATTGTACTCTCTTACAAACTGGTCTTCACTTTTCATGCGCAGAACCACTCACTGGTATCTATTTATCTATAAATCCATCATCGGACTGCTCCCCTCCTATTTGTCCACATATTTGATACGGAGACAGTCCGATCGCAGCCTCCGGTCCCTGGACTTCATCTCGTTTTCCATCCCGTCAGTCCATACGGAACTTGGCAAGAAGGCGTTCTCCTATGCCGCGCCTGCCACCTGGAACATGCTCCAGCAGAGGCTGAAGCTGTCCAGCTTTATTCCCTTAGGGGATTTCAAACTGCGTATAGGAAGGCTGATGAGACAGTCTGTGGGGGTCTGCACATGTACTTAACCAGTCTTATTATTTTTTCTTACACTTTGTAGTTTGCACTATACTATTTTAATGTTTTGTGTTCTGTGTTGTGCCTCCTGTATGTTCAGTTAGTCTGTAACTTTGTGTTTTGCTGCTGCTTACCCGGAACAGGTCTCTCTTGTAAATGAGACCCTGGGTCTCAATGAGATCTTACCTGTATAAATAAAGGTTAATAAAAAAAATAAAATAAAATTTATTGCTAACGTCTCATGACATAGTCTACATGTCTGGCACTAATAACGCTACGATATTTGTCATACTGAAGTGATACTTATACAGCACAATCTAATGACAACAGCAACACTTATATATCACGGGAAAGAGGTGTGAATGCTAAGAATAATAAAACAACATATAATGCTAAAGTAAACAATTACCCCCACATGCACAGACTATCGGAGACAACCACTTTATTCAGACACTTCTTTCTTTTCACCGCAACCTGAAAATAAATAATAACTGTCACATCCATATCTACACGTCCTCTGTATGTCGTGTATATATAACGCTACTGACAATACATTTGACGTTGACTTTGGCTCTGACTTGCTTGCTGTCATGAGCCTTTGGCTACGGTTAGCATAAAGCTAATCAACTCACAACATTACTCGTCAATTGTAACCACAAACCGCCTGCTTTATTAGATGCACGGTCATTTCAACTACGCAGCCAATTACTACCACACATTTAGATTATCAGCTACGTAAAACTTGCATTGGAGGCTCACCTGTACAGGAGAAGAACAGCAAGCTCAGTATCCAGCTTCAGCCCGATGCTTCACCACCGATGGAAGGTGAACGCGCATTGACTTTGGTCGAGCAACCAATAGGAATGCCCAAAACAGCTTGCTCTGTAAAATGAACTGTGATTGGCAGAACACTTCCGTCACGGCAATGATTTTTTAAAGCCTGAATACATAGCCAAGAGGAGACACAGAAGTCCAGTGTTCTGTCATAACACTATGAATTACAATATGCTGAAAGGTTATTATTGATTTTTGACCAAATGACGCCAGAAATAACTTACACTCTTTAAGCTTTAAGGGGTCCCAGATCTGGTGAAAATTATGTTGTTGATGTTTTATTGTATATGTAATTTTCTCCAAGGGGAGAGTTGTAGATAGCTCAGACAACCAACTGCTTACACTTGGACTGCTGGTGTTTTTCCATGAGAGGGCTATTACTCTCTTTGCCATTAACACACTTAAGTCTACTAACATTTGCTGACATTTCTTAATCTTCAAATTATCTGGATATAGACCCAATATAAACAACTGTGGGACTAAGGGTATTTGAATCTGTAAAATATTTTGAATACATAGTTTTATTTCTCGCCAGAATTTTTGTATTTCTGTACACTGCCAAATTCAATGGAAAAATGTGCCTTTTTCCTTCTCACATTTAAAACAAACATCAGGTATAGCGTTGTTATATTTGTTACGTTTTTCTGGAGTGATATACGTTCTCATCAACCAGTTGTATTGTAGTAATTTCAGGCGAGTGTTAGTAGTTCTTGATTGTGCTTTTAGAGCATGCCTCCTCCCACTTTTCTATTGCGATTGCCTCCTGTAGATCCTCTCTCCATGCCTTCAGCCGTCCTGCAGACGTTTCTGTACTTCCGTCTTCTAGGCATATGCAAATTTTGGGTATTAAACCCCTACCTAAACAGTTCACGTTCATCAATTTTTCTATGGTAGACATTTCGGAAATGTATAATGTTTGATTTTGATGTGTTCTAATGACATTTCTCAACTGTAGGTATTTAAAAAAATGATTGTGGGGTATGTTAAATTTTTCAACCATTTCTCCAAATGTCATCAGCACCTTTTGAGAGTTGTGAAGGTCTCCTATTTTTCCCAGCCCCTTAGTAGCCCAAGATTTAAACCCCCCGTCTGTTTTACCTGGAGGGAAGGAGTCATTTCCCCATATCGGACTGAAGACAGAGAGAGAGAGGGCGTTTCTCTCAGATATTTTTTAACTTGATGCCAAACTACAATCATATTTTCCACAATAGGGTTTTTTGTATTCTTTTTAAGGATTTTTGTTCTTGCTGAGTACAGGTTTACTGGGAGGGGCAGACTTAGCTGGAGTTCCTCCATTTCCTCCCAGGAAGGAGCATCTCTTTCTGTGAAGTAGAACAACAGTGTTCTTAATTGAGCTGCCCAATAGTACCAGAGAGGATTGGGACATTTGAGTCCCCCTCTGTTATAAGGTAAGTACAATAGTGACAGTTGTGTCCGGGGACGTCTATTATTCCACAAAAATCTAACAAACAATCTTTTAAGTTGAGTGAACAGGTTACTTGGAGGAGGAAGTGGAAGATTTTGAAACAGATACAATAGTTTGGGCAGTATATTCATTTTGAGGACGTTTATTTTTCCCATTAGTGACATTGGTATGGGTGTCCACCTTTTCAGTAGCTTTGAAATTTCTTGCAGTACTGGTTGTGGGACAATTTTTCCTCAAATAATATATTTAGAATTCTCCTAACATTATGGAAGCCTTGCCTACCTTGTACAAAGCCATTTTGATCTTTGTCAATAATATTCTGAATTATTTTCTCCAGTCTTGTGGCTATTATTTTACTCGAAATGTTTAAATCCACATTTAGAAGACTAATTGGCCTAAAGCTTTCACATTTGTTATTCAGTTTGCCCGGTTTTGGCAACAAAGTAATTAGTGCTCCCCTGATGGGGAGGATTCCATGTTGTTGGAAGGATTCCATTGAGAAAAGATTCCTTAAACATTTCTAATAATGCTGGCATCAGTCTATGTTTGAACATTTCATAAACCTCAATGGGTATCTCATCTGGCCCAGGGGTTTTCCCTCCTTTGATACTGTCAATGGCCATAGATAGTTCCACTAAAGTTATATCTTTCTCTAGTTCTTCCTTAATTACTTCTGATATCTTGGGAATGTGGATGTTGTCCAGGAAATTATTCATTTCAGATGTATTGGGACCTATTTCTGAGCTATAACACTTTTTGTACATTTTTTGGAAGTTTAACTCTTTCATTCTGAAGTTGTTTAATGCACCTTGCCAGCACTCTGCCAGGCTTTTCTCCTTGATCATAAAATGTGTGTTTAAGTCGTAGTAAGCTTGATAAAGCTCTTGTTGTGGATATTTCATTATATTGCACTCTCAACAGGAATAATCTTTGGTGGGCATCTTGAGAACCTGACTGGTAGTATTCGTCTTCTAATTTCTTTATTTCTGTTTCTAATGATTTTGTCTCCTTGTAGGTTTCTTTGGCTTTAGAGCTAGTAATATTAATTATTTGTCCCCTAATAAAGACCTTAAACGCTTCCCATCTGATACTCCCTGAAGTTTCTATCGTATTTGTTTCAAAATAGTATTTTATATGTTCATATAAGAAAGTAACAAAGCCAGTATCTGCCAACCATTTTGTTTTAAATCTCCATTTGGGAATATCACTAGATAAATTGGGATCATAATAGACTAAGGAGTTTGGGGCGTGGTCTGACAGGAGTATGGCGTCATAGGAAACCTCCTGTATTTTACACTAAATAGTGTTGAAACCAGAAAGAAATCTATGTGAGAATACGACTGGTGTGTACTGGAGAAACATGAATATTGTTTCTCATTGGGATTATCTTTCCTCCAAACATCAATTAGACTCATTTCTTTCATGAAATGATGAATTACACCCCTGCTTCTCAGATGTGACTGGTCCACTCCCGAACTTTTGTCCTTCCGTGGATCTAAGGTGCAATTAAAATCACCTGCCATAATACAAGCACCAGATATAGACCCAATCACAGTTTCTGTTTACAATAACTTTGAGGTAGAAAACCTCTGCATCATGCACTAGCTTACATTCTATTTATGCCATGTTTTCTTTGCAAGCGGCATCCCTTATTCATACTCTGCTTGCAACAACAGCAAGCTTTGATTCCTGACCCCCAAAGTCAGGAATGAAGAAACTAAAGACTGCCTGCACAACTTTCCAAAGTGTGCATGAAATGGAGTGAGAGCGAGAGATGCAGGACCCCACGCCAGAAAAGGCTGGCTTCATCCTCCTTCCCCTGCAGCCTCGTCAGATATACAAACCTTCCAAGGGTTGAATAATATAGTTGATGGTTTACAGGTCAAAAAAGTGTAGGCTGGGATAAGATTCACTGAGTCCAAATTTAGATCTTTTGGATTACTTTTGGTACTCTCAGAACGATTTTCTTGAACGATGCAAGTTTTAAGGTTCCTACATTCCCGTCCTATTATGTTGCTGAACACAGCTCCATTTACATCTGGTCCAACCCCTGAACCTCTATGTTTTTGTGTAATGTCTTGTCACCATAGTTTAGTTTATGTGTTGTTGTAGGATAACCTTAGGATAACCTTAAACACCAAGCCCAGGATATGTATATCAGGTTTGAATAGAGATAGTATAATAAAAAGTAAAACAGTCTGACCAATGCAAAGTCCTCTGTTATGAAACACGAAACAAATGAATTATCACAGTTGGGCAATTTGTTGAAGCAGCAAACAGGAAAACTAAGATTTTTAAAAATGTAAGCCTTACCAAATCAACGAAATGATGTAGATGTATATGAGAAGATAAGTAGATGTATATGTAATTATATACGAAGATGATGGTGTTGTCCACCTAATGTGGAATGAACTGAAGGACGTTGTTAAGGTAAATATAGAACTATAAAGACAACAATAATTTACAGAAATATATCTGTAGATTGATTACGAACAGTTTATATCGATATAGAGCACATAGATGATATCACCAGCAGTGTGATACCATGCATGGAGTGAGCTTGTATGTTGAAATATACTATGTATCACTTAGAGAATAGCAACAAAGTAAAATTATCAGCATTTTCCTGATTGTCTGAGACTGACGGGTTGTTTGGGCGGCAAGTGTCATATAACGCTGCCATTCATCATTCTATTTTAACTTGGTGTGAGACATGTTGTTCGTCTAAATGTGTTGGAAACTGAAGCAAAGGTCAGAAGGTTGCTCAGAAATGTAACCTTAAGGCCGCAAAGGCTTTAAACAGGACACCACTAAAAGAGACTAAAAAAAACAGCAAACAGTAGGAGAAATGGGCTGTTATGGGACTGTTTTTGATTTTCTTGTTACACCAGCGGTGTGGTTTTATTGCAGCTGTCAAAATGCTGCTGGGTTGCCAGAGAATGTGAAGCACCTACCGCATACACAGTCAACACTGGCCCCCAGACAAGAAGCTTATCAGGCATAAATCTTTAAATCAAGTTCAGCTTCTCATTAGTTCCTATATGAAACTCTTCTTATCAATTAACACTGACTTACAACTTTTATTCTTCCACATGAATCATCCTTGTCTGTTCTCAATGAAAACTGTATACAGTGACTAGTGTGCATTATTGATAATTATTGAACAAAACCACACCCATTGCACTGAGAAGGTGGCAGAAAATGGCTGTCAACATTGAACATTTTTGATACAAGTGCCAATGTTATGTGTTCTTATACAGATAGCAGCCTCTATTTTTGTTTATTTATTCAAGCACCTTACGACAAATTCTTTTTGTTTTCATTTAACAAAATATGCCAAACTACACAAGCAGCCGCACTTGAATAAATATAGTCTAAAGTTTACAAAATTCTGATTATAAGCAGGATGGAACAATTTTGGAGTTGGGAGTGAGGTTGAGATTTGTAACTCTACTTTAAGCTCTATTTAGTTCTCTTTTGGGCTCCACCAACTGTGCAGAGAAATATCTGGCTTGGTTGCTGGTAAGACTCCACTGTGCTGACCATCTAGTTGCAGTCTTTGTCAGCTGTTTCTAGGCAGGTAGAGCACAATAGGTTTAATATAGCTTTATGATAATTGTCTACAGAATCACCAAGTGACAGCTTTAACATTGTCCATTAAAAGAATATTGACTAGACAAACGTTACGCTTTCAAAATATGATATGTAATATTTCTGCACTTAAAAAAAAAAAATTGTCATATATTTGTTGAGTTGTGTACTTACATCTCATTTTTTTCCACCAATGTTGAAACCCAGATAAATCCACAAGTTTACTCAAAGTAACAGTGTGTTTCATTTGTGTGCCTGTCTCCAAAACTTCCAGGAGAGTTGGATAGTAAGGAAAGAAGTCTGTGAATGAGACTAAACACACCGTTACTTCACGTTACTGCCACAAGTGTGTATTTGCCTCAAAGAGCCTGATTACTGTACTTTATAGTTACTTACAGCTAGTAAGCTAGCAAGCAACAGCACGCACCGAGGGTGTGTGTGTCTGTGAGTTTGAATTCAGTCCAACCTCTTACGAAACTCAGACTTCATCAGCTCTCTCTCTGCTTCTCTCTCCTCTTTCCTCTATCCTCTCTGTAACTTTACATTCATGAAGTAAAGAACATTTCCCCTCTGGCTTCAGTTCGCTTAGTAAGCAGTTGTTTTCAGACAAGCGCTATACCAGGAGTACTCAAACCTCTTGAAGGGCCAAAACTGAGCATTTTACAAAAATAAAACATAAAACAGTATGAAAAAAAAAGACAAATCATGAAAGGAAAACTTTAATATGAATTATATGATAGTTTTCCTTTCATTATTATTATTATTATTTTTATTTATTTATTTATTTTTGCTTTTTCTAGAAACATCTGACTGGCAAAATCAAACCTTGTGGTGGGTCAACTTTGGCCCACGGGCCCCACTTTGGACAGCCATTCTCTAGACACAGTTAGGAATTGAGTTATTCATCAAATGTACACAACAGCTGTTTTAAAAATGGAGGAGCACGAATCTGATCAAGCAGATGCCAGCTTCCAGTACTTAACAGCTTGGTACACATTTAAATTCTCAGTAGCGGCTACATCACTAAGTGTTAAAGGGAAATATGTATTTTGGGTTGTATGGCTGTCCAGACCCTTTGCCTAAACTGCAGATAATTTTGACTGACATGTCTGGGAAAAGAAAAAATGTAACACTTGAGGCATATTCTGTGGTTTCTGCACTCATAAACAGCCAATAACTTACTGTAAATCATTACCCCAGCTCTGCAGATTGGGATGACTTGAGAATGACAGCTAAGTGAGATCGTTTTTCTAGAAAGCCATTAAACGATTCAGTCTCACTGCAGGAAAGAGACATCGCCAGGCACACACACTGCGAACACACCAAGGAAAACTCCCAACCTCCCCACACGGGTAGTTTAGAGTTTGTACTTTTGTAATCAACAGCAGATAAATTCAGGCTCTCACCCAAAGTGTGACAGCTGTTGGATTTGATGTAATAGATCTTGTTAATCCAACTGCTGCAGTAATCATTGCTCTCTGGCACACATACTAGTGTCTGGTCTTCAAACTGTAATCAATATGTAAATTTAATACAGCTAAGACAAAATTAGAGGGACAGATAAACCTTTGATATATCTCCACTCCACACTGCAATTTAAAATACTTTATGGATTACTTTCTTTAGTCTAAGTTCTATTTCTTTTTCTTTCTAGTAGTCTCATAGAAGCAAATATCATCTTGGTATTATCAGTCTTCACTTCAGACAGTCTTAAGTTTTGGTTTTACAGGTGCAAGACAAATGGTGTGTCACTTTCTTAACATAGCACTGCTGCGTGTCTCGTTTGGTATAATTATCCAATATTTGAGTTGATCAGCAGGTTCCCATCCTTTGACTCATAAATTCATCACTCAGAGCTGGTTCCAGGAAAGTGGTGGCACGCAACCCAAGTCTAAGCAGAGAGTGAACCAATACCCCCACCACCACACACACACACAAACATTCACACCGACTATGTGACTGCTGTCGTCTCTTCCTTTCTCCTATTGCCTAAAGCTTTTCATGTCTTCTCATGCTCCGAGGCCACAATACACCTATTTACGATTTAATTCCCCACAGGACAGCACACTGGTTGTTTATCACTTGCATTGTGACTAAGGATGTACAGGTCTTGTTCAAAGAAAGAACAAAACAGAAACCAGAGACACATACTGAATGAATAGTGTGAGTAAAATCTGACTTCTAGCAGTACAAAAAAATCAAATAACCCAAAATAATAAAGAAATTAAATACATTTATTCATAGACGAGATGAACAACATTGAAGGACAAAGACCAGACAAAAAAAGTTGCAATATAAAAACATTTTACATTATGCACTGTCAAACACACTGGACATCTACGAAGTTTAAGGATTTTGTATGAATTTTTTTTTTACTTCCAAGACGCAATTCTGGTCTACTCTGTGCATCTGATGTGTACTTGCACTGCACTGCCACCTTGTGTTCATTCACAAACTACATGGCCTGAGTTCCCACTCATGTAAAATAGTCCTCTTGTCCAATCCCACAGAGCAATGGTAATTTTTATTCCAATCTGACGGGCCATAAAAATGTCAGGAGGTTAGATAAACTTACTTAAAAGAGAAGAGGAATGCCAAAGGTTAAATTAATTACCAGTAGAGCCTGTAGGTAAATAATTTAGTTCACTCTCTTCCCCATTTGGCACAAGTCTTTAGTGTTTATTGTTTTCTATGTGCTTTTGTGCAACATTGTTCAAGTTTGACAAAGAGACTACTAGGGATGCAACGGTAGAGTTTTCCCACAGTTCGGTATGCATCACAGTTTTTGGGCCACGGTAACGTAACGGTTTCGATATCTTAATATAAAACCACTCACACTTGCAAAGGCAATATTGCATGTAAAAATAGTTAAAAGCAGATATAGTCAAACCACAAACCTTATTCTAAAAATTTAACACTTATCTTAATTGCCTTCCATAAAAAACATATGCAGTATCCAATCAAGTTAAACAGCAAACATTATTGTAGTATTGTATTCAGGGTTGGGAGGGTTACTTTAAAAATGTAGTCCGATACAGTTACTAATTACCTGTTAAAAAATGTAGTCAGTAACATAATCCAAGTACCACAATATTAAAGTAAAGTAACTTGATTACTTTAAGTAACTTTTGGATTACCTCAATACAAATGCAAATAAAGACAAGAAAGAAGAAATATCCATAAGATGACTTTTAATTCTGTGTATACAACAGAACACATAAATATATAACTCGAAAACTGTAAAACAGTTTACAAAGCAAACTAAAATCTGCTTCTTTACAATGCAAACTGGAAAATGCTCTGTTTTAGTTTAAAACATTGTTTAAGAGGTCTTCTCGTGTCTTCTTTGGTCAGGAGTAAATGACTTTGATGCTTCCTCTGAGGAACACATAAAGCAAATTAAAAATGTAATTAATTGTAGGGTATGTTAGATTTATTCAGTTTTATTCATTGACTACTAACTATTCAGCTGTATTCAAGAATTACATCACATATTACAATAATAATAATAATAATAATAATAATAATAATAATAATAATGGTAACAATTATTATTAGTGTTATTGCAACTACTATTTCTAGTAATAGCAGTTGTAAAACACCCCCAATTTTGTAACGTACAAGCCCCACAAGGTGGCAGTAGCTACATTTCAAGTGCCTATGGGGCCCTCGCAAGTCAACGAGTTTTCCACGATGAAGTCCATGCAAATGTTTCACAATAAAAGCCTACTGAGCTATTTATGCTAGGGGACTTTTAATTTGAGACGGACACAGGAAGTGTTGAGTTTGTATTTACAATGTAATGTCTTCATTTTAACAGGGCAAACGGGAGCGAACCAAAACGAGCCTTCGTACTACAGCATGTTAAATTATATCTGAAATAAAAACTTCTGTGATCATTTAGCTAAATGATGCTACGGTATTCACATTTGAACGTCATGCTCAAACTTCAAAACTACCAAAAAACCGAGCCATTATTCTTCAGGCTCTTCTAAATCTGCCCCTAGTGATATATGAAATATTTAGAGAAAGTGGAATGTGGGTAGATCAGGATAGAAACACTATGAATCCAAAAAATGCAGTAAATGTAAATATTTAAGTATCACCGATCCGGAGTCACGTGGGTGCAGCATCCAAGATGGCCGCAAGTTAGGAGAGCTCTCGTCCTGCACATGCTTATACTTTGAGTTAATAGTTTAAAACGCACACTTTCAAGTAATTTAACACCCATTCCAAGTACTTTAATTGCTAAAACTGACTACTTGGGTGACCATGCTGCTGCTGCTGACGCTCCTTTACCGGGGAGTCTTGAAAAACTGTTTGCAGAAATTTCTAAGATGAATGACACGCTGCAGAGCGTTGCAACTGACGTCTCGTCTATCAAACAAACAACGGCGGAGTTGATCAATACGGTGACAGCCATGCAGGAGAGGCTGGGCGAGGCCGAGGCGCGTATAGTGCACCTGGAAGAGACGGCGGATCGGCTGCTGGACGAGAAGGGGAGCACGGATAAACAAACGGAGGAACTGTGGAATCGAGTGCAAGCCCTGGAAAACCATAGCAGGCGAAATAATGTGCGACTGGTGGGGCTAAAGGAGACCTTTGGCACAAATGGGACGCTGCTTGAATGTGTCCGAAAGATTCTCGCGGAGGGACTCGGTGTTGAAACTGACGGAGAGATGGAGATTGAGAGGGTGCACAGGCAACTGGCACCGATGCCAAATGCTGACCAACCCCCGAGGCCGGTGCTGATCCGTTTTCTGAGGCAATCTATGAGGGACAAGGTGATCAACGCAGCCAAGGAAAAGAGAGGTTTTGTCTGGGAAAAATGTCGCCTTTCAGTATTTCCACATATGTCTAGAGAGCTGGCGCAGAAGAGGAAAGCGTTCACACCGGTGAAGCGCAAACTACACGAGCTTAACATCAGATACGCGCTGGCTTTCCCCGCAACCCTACTCTTCAGATGGAGAGGAAAAAACGTGAGGTGCAATACTGTCGAAGCTGCGGAGAAAGTCATTAATGAGCGAGGACCGGGAGGAACTGTGGACTGAGATGAGTGGAGTGAGGTGAGCTGTTGTTTATTTCCAATGTAGGACTATGCATTTTGTACTGAACTGAATAGACCTCTGTGCAGGCCAGTGAGAGGCTTCTCTTGACACGGAACGGTTACCATGGGAGCGGCGTTAACCCCACGGACCTTTTGCAAGTTTTTCTTTTCCTTTTTCTTTTTTTCCCCCTCCTCAACAGCGAGGAGCGTCCAGCACACGGACACTGGATGCGTTATGGCAGCCGGACACCTTTTGTTTCACGTTCATGTGCAAGTTCAGTTTGTCTTGTTATTTGTTCAAAAACAGGCAGGTACAGTGATTGTTATGGAACTAAAAATGATAACATTCTCCACTACAAATGGTTGCAGTCAGACATTTAAAGCATAGAGTATTTATTTTATCTTCCTTCTCTCTCTCTTTTTCTTATTTTATTTCCATTGATATTATCAATATTACTATTTATCTTTTATCTAAAAGGGAAAGAAAGATATGACTAGTAGATCAGTTAAGTTTATTTCCTGGAACATAAATGGATGCAGTAGTCCTATTAAAAGGAGGAAGATACTATCATTTTTAAAAAATAATCAGGCAGACATTGTTCTAATACAGGAAACCCACATGCAAGGTTTGGAAGCGGAGGAATTTAAAGTGGGATGGGTGGGACATATATTCCATAGCTCATTCTCAAGCAAACGTAATGGGGTTCTGATTTTGGTTCACAAAAACACAAGTTTCATTCTGCGAAAACAAACTAAAGATGCAGAGGGAAGGATTATCTGTGTTGAGGCAGTGGTTGAGGGAGTGCCTCTTGTATTATGCAGCATATACGCTCCTAATAAGGGAGATCCCAACTTTTTCCACAATGTAAATAAAATACTAGGAGACACTGAGGGTGAAATTGTTTTAGCTGGGGATTTTAATGAAGTTATGGACCCAGTACTGGATAGGAGCTTATTCAGACCTCCTCCCATGACTAAGGAGAGAGAGGCTTTACATATGTTGAAAAGAGATGTGGGACTAATAGATATTTGGAGGCTGACAAACCCAAATGCGAAGGATTTTACTTTCTTTTCCCACTGCCATAAAACTTATTCCAGAATAGACTTTTTTCTGATAAGTACTTCACTGGCAGACAATGTGGCTAACTGTGACATAAAGACAATCTCTCTTACAGATCATGCACCAGTTGAGCTGTTCATTAAGGCCAGTCTAAAGACCGAAAGGAGAGGTAGATGGAGACTAAACACTGGATTAATGTCGGACCCAACTTTTAGAAAGGCAATAGAAGAGGACTTAAAAAACTTTTTTGAAATTAACATTGGTGGTACTGAAGAAATAACTACTGTGTGGGAAGCCTCAAAGGCATACATAAGAGGCAAATTCATAGCACAAGCTGCTAAAAAGAGTAAAGAGAATCTTACCAGAATTAAAAGTTTAGAAAAAGAGATAAAAGATAAGGAATTAGATCTGTCGAAACACTTTTCCAATGGGAAATTTCAAGAACTCTGTAAGCTTAAGAACTCTTTACATGAGATTTATAATAAAAAAGCAGAATATGCACTTTATAGATTGAAAACAAACTTTTATGAAGGTGGAGAAAAAATGGGGAAATTATTAGCAAGACAGTTAAAGGAAAAAATTTCTGCTAATACCATACCAGTTATAAGGCAGGGGGATGAACAATTTTTTGCTGCTACAGATATAAATAGAGTATTCCAACAATATTATGAGAAGTTATACTCATCTTCTATATCTCCAAATGCCTCACAAGAAGATATAGAACAGTTTCTCCTTACGATAGATGTGCCCAAGCTCCCACCTCGGGAGGCAGCTGGATTGGAATTACCCATAACTGAAGGTGAAATAAGGGAGGCAATTTCTTCAATGAAAAATGGGAAGTCGCCGGGTTTCGACGGACTCCCAGTGGAATATTATAAAACCTTTATAGATACAGTTGTGCCAGTATTACGGAGGGTGTATCAGGAGATGTTTGATAAGGGTTGTGTAGCTCCAACTTTTAATGAAGCGGTAATCTCACTAATTCCCAAAACAGGTAAAGATGCCGCAGATCCCTCCAATTTCAGACCTATAAGTCTGCTTAACCTTGACTGTAAGATTCTTACAAAAATTCTAGCGACACGTTTACAATTGGCGTTACCGAGTATCATCCACCCCAATCAGGTCGGTTTCATGAAAAAGTGGAGTGGCAGTTCCTGTTCTCCACCCTATCTCAGTTCGGCTTTAGCCCTAACTCCGTTAATTGGATAAAGATGCTGTATAAAGAACCCAAGGCAGCTGTGATGACAAACGGAATAATCTCCCCCTTCTTTAATCTGACCCAAGGAACTCGACAGGGATGCTCACTGAGCCCATTATTGTTTATCATCTTTTTAGAGGTTCTAGCAGTGTCTGTCAGAGCACACCCTGGAATAAGAGGAGTAAGGGGAGGAGATAATGAACATAAATTATTATTATATGCGGATGATATTTTAGCAGTAGTATCTGAGCCTTTAACTTCTTTGCCACATCTGATGGACACCATAAAATCCTTTTCAGAATTTTCGGGGTACTCCATCAACTGGAGCAAATCGGAGGCAATGCCTCTCTCCAAGACATGCATTTCATCTATGGTGGAGAAGTTTAATTTTAGGTGGGTACGAGAGGGGATGAAGTATCTTGGCATCAGACTCTCTGAGGATATGGACAAAATAGTGGCACTAAACTTTAACCCTCTACTCCAAAAGATAAAAACAAACCTTGATAAGTGGGAAAAATTAAAGTTAACATTATGGGGGAAAATTAATGTTATAAAAATGATAGTTGCCCCACAGTTCAGCTATGTGGCAATGATGTTACCAATTAGGATACCATCCACTACCTTTAGACAACTGGATGATGTAATAAAACACTTTCTGTGGGGTGGGAAAAGACCTCGAATTAAACTGAGAAAGTTATGTACACATAAAGAAAAGGGAGGGCTGGGCCTCCCAGATCTTAGATTGTATAATTTAGCTTTTGAGATGGCCAAAATAGCAAGGTACTGGCCTGCTGCAGAGGGTAATACAGCTTGGATGGAGGTAGAAAAGGAGATTTGCTTGCCTTTTCAGCCCCTAGAGGTTTTGTCACAAAAAAGGTCTAACATTACAAATCCAGTACTGCTGCATTCAAAGGATGTTTGGAGCAGGGTACATACGATGTTTAAACTTAAACACACTCTACAAAGATATTCATCATTGTGGTATAATCCTGAGGTCTGTATTGGGAAGAAACCTGTGTTTTGGAAACAGTGGCACTCTAAAGGCTTAAACACCATTAACGATCTATTCGAAGATGGGGTGTTTTTGTCGTTTGATAAACTGCTGCAGAAATTTAAGTTGACAGGAAAAGATAACTTTTGGAAATTTTTGCAAATAAGGAGTTGCATCTCATCAAAACCATGTAATATTACTGATAATGTGGTGATAGACTATATGAAACTTCCACTTGGAAAACGAAAAGCCTCACAATTTTACAAAATTGCCAATTCTTCTCTTGGTAACGACTCTAATCAGTTAAAGATGATTTGGCAGAGGGACCTGGGTGGAGAGTTCGGAGGTGATATATGGGAAATAATTCTGGCCGACTGCGGTAAATATATATGTTGGACAAAACAATTTGATTAGATGCTATATATATATATATATATATATATATATGTATATATATATATATATATATATATATGTATATATATATATATATATATATATATATATGTATATATATATATATATATATATATGTATGTGTGTGTGTGTGTGTGTGTGTATATATATATATATATATATATATATATATATATATATATATATATATATATATCTCAACACCCCTTCCCAGACACTCAGATCCGCCTCATCTATCAGCCTCATTGTGCCTCCTGCCCGTCTGTCCATCATGGGGGCCAGAGCCTTTAGCCGCTCTGCCCCCCGTCTCTGGAACTCCCTCCCCCCAAGCATCAGGAACATCGACTCATTCTCCACCTTCGAATCCCATCTGAAAACCCACCTTTTTAGGCCTACTCCCTCTAACTCTCTTTGCCCCCCTGCATCTCTCATTATTGAAGATTGCAGATTTGTTTTTAGTGATTTAGTATTTTTACTTTGTTATTTGTTTTGTTTTGTAAGGTGACCTTGAGTACCATGAAAGGCGCCACCAAATAAAATGTATTTAAATATGCCAGTATAGCAATGCATGCATATTGGGGCTGATTTTATCATGTAATTATTAAAAAATGCTGCAGTGAAAACAGCTAAAAAATCACCACAGAAGTAGCTGATGACATGTTGAACGTGAATATTTACCCTTTTGTGTAATGTGCCATTATGGTAATGCATGCGTACTGGGTAACAAGTATATATTTCAACAAAGGAAAATAAGAAAGTAAGTAAAATCTTTCCCGTTGTAAACAACTTTTGTGGCCATTCTTGTAGCTATATATTTCTGAGTTTACGACGTGCTCTTGAATGCACCATGAAGCCCATCAACGCGTTTTACCGTGTAGACACACAACCTTTTTTAAGTGTAGATCGTGAGACCGCGCTTCTCCGAAGTGTAGATGGCGTGACCGCAGTACTTTCCAGTCTAGGTGCAGTTCATCTCGAACAAGCCTAATATCTAAACACGATCTGATCTGTTCCCTTCCTGCCTCTCTAAAGGTTCGTGCTCCCACCCCTTTAAGATGAGCAGGCTGAGCATCACACTGTAGCCTACTGTAAGGATCTGCACTGCGGTCTGCTGGACGGCAGCTGAACCGTTCATCAAACAAACGTTTTTCGAGGGGCGCATTTTAAGCATTACAGCCCACACTCGTTATGATCATGCATGGAGCATGAAAAGCCCACTCACTCATTTGATTGGTGCCTTCTATTAGCGGGGATGGGCACAATACTGAAGGGGCGAGTGCCACAACAATGTCTGGAGAGGGTTTCCATCAGGGAGAAGGACTGGAAGAAGAAGGTGTCGTGGAGCAACAGCAGGCCTAATGTAGCCAGGTAGCGTTGGCTATTATTTGATATTCAGTAAGAAACGGTGCAGACAGAGCTGCTCCAGTGTCTCTGAAAGCATCTTTCCAGAGGCACTTTCGCGACGCGGTGCATTGCGCGTTGTTCGTGTTTCAGCACTCTAAAGGCCTTGTAATTGTGCTTCATGGGTGATTACGAAACAGTGTCGCCATGTCGGCAGTGCATTCTTGTTTCTGTATTCGATCAGGGTTTTTTTTTCTCTTGCATTGTTACTGGGTCATTGGTTATGTTTAATAATTCTTTTTTTTTTCTTTGAAATCTTTCTAGCAATAAAATTGGTAGGCGGCAGTCACAAAGGAAGTCACCGCAGCCACAGTGCATGTTGCCAAGTCAAGAGAACAATAATGAGAAGGTAAGTGTGAAGTGAACTGACACTACAGTCCATTAATCATTAGACAATCACAGAAAATGAATTGCCAACCATTCTGATAATTGATTAATCATTTATCAAGCAGAAATACCAAACATTTGCTAATTAGCGTTTCCCTCTGTTTTATATCACTCTCCACAAAATGCTTTAAGCTTTATGAATTCAAGTACACTATTTTAATTACATGTACATTTTCCATGTAATTTCATTTCAGTGTAAAGGGACATATTTAATATAACGTTTTTCTATCATGCTAAGTTAGAGCTGATGTAAGTGATATATTATTTTGTATTAAAGTAAGTGTTGAATAGCTCTATATTCCAACAGTAATCACTGTTATAGTGTTTGGCCAGTAACCCACGTCTCTCCTCCCCCTGCTCATGCAGTAAAAGAAATGTTCTTATATCCCTGCCCACTTTATCCAAGTAGGACAGACTCGTTTAGCAGCATGGCCAACACTAGTAGTCTGGCAACTGTCCAAATCCAAAAAAACAACCATAAGAATCCATCATTTTAACCCCGATCTCAGTGCTATGAAACACTCGGCTGAATTAATAAATAGGCAGGTTTTGTTACTCACTGATCTAGTGGACAGAATGTTGGTTTTAAAATGTCTCCTGGCAAACGGAATAGCACAGTGAAAGCGAGGTTATAGGGCATCTATCACGGATATAGATGGATAGTGTCATTTTTCTGCAGCCATTACACTTTGCAATCAGTATTTACTCCAGAATGAATTACATTAAAGCAAAAAAGTTTTCTTTTGCCACTTTAAAATCACTGTTTTAGGCAAATTATCTTTTAAGTGTAAAATGAGTAAGTAAATTGAGTCACCCTGAGCCCTGGGAAATTGTAATTTTTTTAACAATTGTCTCACATTCATATATAAAACGATACATTGACTTGTCAAAAAAGAAAAATTGCAGCATTAATGTACAGGTAAAGAATAAACATGTATTACTGACAAGTAGAAAACGTGAGCAGGCTTATTAGTGACTTTTTGTGATCACAGAGGCTGCATCAAAGAAGACAGCACAAGCCTAACACTACCTCAACCAAAAGCAGCACTCCTCAACACAGGTGAGATTGCTGTTTGTGTATATTTCTATCCATTCTGTGTTACCTGGATGCTATGACAATATAATTTACTTTTCCCTCTAGTGCTCAGGGAGCCACAGAGTCAATGTCCCATCCACTGTCCAATGCATTGAGCAGGATGGAGTTAAAGGTGCAGCTGGCTGCTCACCACAGGGAACAAAAGCACAAAGGTTTCAGAAGGAGCAGACACTCACCAGCTTTTCCCTGCCACAGCCTGACCGATTCAAGTCCTGATCTGCTGGACAGAATGTCGCCAAACCCAGTGGTAGGAAATCTGAGTGACCATGGAGAATGCGACAGTGACACTGACTTATCTGTGTCAGAGAGACTTCCTATGTCGCCTTCTTGTCTGGCTTTACCACAGCTTGAGCTGAGGCCAGAGGTCATCGAGGCTGAAGACTGTTCTGCTTGCAACCAGAGGCCCAGAGGATGCTGCCATGGTGGCTTTGACTTCCCAGACTCTCTCCCTCCACCTTTTAACTCCTGGAGCCTCAGTCAGCTGGCTGTCTTTTACAACATGGAGGGCCGGGGGGCCCCTCGGCCCAGGCCTGTGGGACCTTTGGAAAGGTACCTGGAAAGGCTGCTTCAGTTGGAGTGGCGCCAGATTCAGACCTCCCAGGAGGAGAACGGGAAGTCAATTGTGTCAGATGTTGTATCCAGCTGCCACAGGTCACCTGCTGATGCTACCTCGTCACGCCTCAGCTCTCCAAAGTGCATCCTCCAGTGTCAGCGTGCCTTTCCCCTCACCTTCTTCTCCTCTCTGGCCAGTCACTCTGCCCTGCTCTCCGGTTGTGCCTGCACCCTATGCCGCATCCACTACTCTACCATTAGTCCATTGTGCAGCCGCTCCACCCACAGCCGCACTCGTCAGTCCAGACTGAGTCCCACATTGGAGCGCAAGGGGCCCACATCACTCCCAAAAAGGAGCTACAGTGAGAGCCGGGTGCTCACCTCAGACAGGAGCTACACATCGCAGACTCAGGGGTTCACCAGCCCTGTGAGGAGCAACAGCCACCTGAGGAGGATGCAAGCTTCGGGAAACATTCGCAACCCTGTTCAAGGTGCTAACACAAAGCCTCATTCCACTGCCAGGGACTCTAGTGTCGGGGCTGGAAGGGAGAGTTTGGAAGCATGGAGGGATATGTTGGACTACAGGACAGGGGGGTTTAGGATGAGGAGTGGCTCAGAGCAGAGAAGAGGTGGAGTAGAAAGACATCAAGTTGCATCGGAGAAAAGACGGAGTGGCTCTGAGTGTAGAAGAGGAGGAGCTGAGTGGAGGAGAACAGCTGAGCTCAAGGAATGGGAAATCAAACCAGATGCTGTCACTGCAATAATGGACAATTTACCTGGATCCAAAAATTCTCCTACAAACAGAGTCAAACAGGTTGAATTAGTAACATAACAGCAACTTGAGTACTGTGTTATCTGTATGACACAGATACAGTTATCACATTTAATATTTTAATATTAATGTTTATTTTCAGTCACTTTTCCTCATTTGAATTGGTTGACAGAAAGTGTAGCAAGATTGTATTTTTTCCACTACTGGATGTGATATTTTGCCATTTTCTTTCTTTCTCAGCTAATTGTAGTTATGTTATTATGTTCAATCAAATACTCTAATTGCACTAAGTTAAATTAATGTAACAGTGAATGTTCACATGCACTGTTAATAACCCAGCATGTGGGTATTTATATGAAAGTCTTTTTTTTATAGCCAACTCAGTGAGCCTTTGCAAGCACAAGACATTATGTATATATTTGTATGCAGGATTTTTTTCAACACACCACCAGTTTTATTTAGTGGTCCTGTTTTGGTTTGTCAAAAAATTACTTTATAATTAAAGTTATTAAATTTGCCGAACAACTGACAGCTGTAATTCTTTAAAGAATAGAAAAAGATGCAGAAATGTTGTGGTGTGGTCCCAGTCCTCTGTGGCTTCTTCATTGATTTATTGAGGTTTGTGGACATGCAACAGTTACACAATTCATATGGCATTACAATATTGTCAGTTTTTTTGTTTAGGTTTTTTTTTGTTTATATAAAAGCGTAAACTAATATCAAACACCACAGCAGAAATACACCATCCCCACAATGGAACCTGATGGTGGCAGCATCGCGCCAGGGAATTTATTTCTTTGCATGAGGAGCTGTAGGGAAGGTTAGTGACGAAGAGGAGGAAATTATGGAGATGCTCCACTGCATTCTTTAAGACAACTGAACTGTTGAGATTTTACAGAGAGATGACAACTACAAACATGAAGCCAAAGTTACACTGGCATGCCGCCAAAGCAACATTCCATTACAAATGTAGTGGCAGGTCTTCCATATTGCTGTTCACTCATGGCCCCCATGCAACTGAACAGAGCTCGAGCAGTTTTGGGGAAGAGGGGAGGTTTTTTCAGTTATACAGTACATGATAACCAATGACAGGTGAATCACAAAAATGCCATTTTGGCCAAAAGAAATGAGAGAGAGTAAATGTGTGATACTAGGTCTATATGTTTGTTGTAAGGGAAATCTGAGGGGTTTGTGAATTCAAAACTCCCCTTTAGGAAACATAATACACATACAACTACAATGAAAGTTTCTTTCTCCTTATGCAGCCTTGAAAATATCAGAGCTTTGTGTAGCTACACCTTTCTAAATTACAGACTGACTTATTTAGATCTCTTTTTTATAAAAAATAAAAAGAAAGAAGAAGAAGTAGAAATATACTAGATGTTCACATCACAAAATGTTAGAGGAACTAATTTGCCAAAATCCAGAGCAAACAATTTTGTCTGCTGAATTACAATGATAAAAAAAACAAACCAAAACGTATTGCTATCAAAGAAGAACAGTAAATAGAGTAATATATACTTCCATTGACTCGCTGGTGTATCTTTTTATGCTTACATAGTAAATGTCAATACCATTACTTGATCCATTTTGTGCCAAAACATGAGGAGATGGAAGTAACTTCTCTGCAGTAACTGTTTGCAGGCAATTTTTATTCTGCTTCTCCAGGGCGGCCTTTTGGTTTTCCAGTCGTTGTTTCAGACCGGACGTATTTTCATTGCGACACAGCCGTCATGGACGGTGAATCCAAGCGAGTTTTGGAATATTTGACAGAAGTGGAGGTGGCAGCTGAGGATGTTCTCACCACAAAACAACAAGTAACTAAAACTATCTTAGTAACAATAAGTTGTTAGTTGATACTTCAAGGTGGACTGACGTATCAACTAACGGTACCGTGCCGACAATGTTAGAAGCTAAGCTAACTAGCTAAACTGTGGACTCGTGGTTCAGCAAGTTTATTTATTTTGACCGCATTTTCAATTTCAAATGAAAATTGCTATTCTGGGAAAATTGTTTGGTAGTTCTATGTTGATGTTGATCATCAAATTTACGAAGTACACTGTCCCACCAGTACTGCACAACGCAATACACAGCAGTAACGTTACAGCCTAACAGTGTATACTCTAAGGACAAATAAGAAAGTCACGCTAACTTGCTAGTGTTTTAGAAGTTGTAACACAACTGACACACTTACCGCACTCTGTCAACAGGTTCTCTGATTACTTCACAGTTGCAGTCTACTGCACGGTGCAGTGGTAATTTGTCCGTAAATATTAGCTATCAGCGCGATTTGAAAACCATACACCTGCTAGAGCTTCTGCCATTTCGCTGCTTTTAACAGTCATGTGGTGGCGTGGCTGTGGTAAGAGTGCCAGCAGACCTGGGACCAGCTGACCAACAGACGCACCCAGAAAATGCATGGGGAACGCTGGCCCAAAAGAGGTTGAGAACCACTGCTTTAAGCAATGGTAGATGGTGTAACAGAAGCTAACCCCATGCACGTTGCAGAATAAAATCACAAACTACAGCCTAAAAGTTGTAGTGATATTAAACATCAACAGACAACTAGAAAAATGCCACCTGGAAAAGTCCATGGCCTTGGCAATAGTACAGTTCCCATGTTGTTGTTTAATTTATATAATCCTATCAAACATGAAATACGTACTAAACAAACCATTTTCCTTGAGTGGGTTTCTTCATTTTAGGTGATAACCTGTAAATGTAGCTAAAATAAACTGGCTGTGTTCCAATCCAGTGGATGTGGAAGGAAACATTTCAGATGCTACTATTTTGTTAATAGTGAAAATGTTTGACTAAATAATAAGCAAATTTAAAGCTACTGTAGATTTTGAGTACTAACGTTCGACAGAGTGTAACAGGTGAAGCTATGCGCGAAACACGTAGTTCATTCCCTCTTGTTTTAATGCAACCGTTAATAAAATAGTATCAATCAAAGTGTGTGCTGGAATATTGGTTTTTTGATCTATTGTGATTTGCTCTGTGCTGGCTTCACCCAGAAGAGGAGCACTGCTGTGCACGGGGTATCTTCGATTTTTCAAACTAACATTCTGTGTTGATATTTCAGATAGTGGACCTTGACACAAAGAGAAACAGGAACAGAGAGGCATTGAACTCACTGAAAAATGAAATGTCAGATTCAGGTGACTGACCTTTCATTACAGGATGTTGTCACTCACAGCTGTTACTACACATGGCTTAGGTCATGAAAATAATTGTCTCATCGATTTAACGGTGGAAACAACAGTTTAATATCTTATAAACTTGTAGTCCTGGTTGCTGATGTTGCTGTATTTTAAAATGTTACTGTGATTTGCAGAGAAAGTGAAGGTTTGCTTTGGAAACGTCTTTATCAAATTTCCCAAATTGAAGACGATGGAGATGATTCAGAAAGGTAAATATATCAGTTAATAAAATCCAAATGTAATTTTGATTTCTACTATAACTGTGAATATAAATAAATAGGTTGTACATATGTTGTTGCTTCATATAAGATCATCCTGAACTCTTGAACTTTCTCATCTGTAGACCAAGAGCAGCTGGACATGGAGATAAATGACCTGCGCAAAGGACTGAAAGCAAAAGTCAATTGTCTCAATGAGATGCAAGGTATGAAAAGTAGGGCTGCCACGATTAGTCGACTAGTCACGATTATGTTGACTATTAAAATCGTCGACAACTACTTTAATAGTCGACGCGTCGTTTTTTTTAAAAACTCAAAACTGCTGCGGCACCTTCCACTGCTGCGTCTGCCTTTCTGTCCTTGACACGCAGTAGTGGTAATCTGGGTCAGCCGTGATGTCACCGGAAGTTATACCAGACGGCTCTCTGGTATCATGGCTGCCCGGCGGCAACGGAGCTCAAAAGTGTGGGAGCATTTTAAGAAAACGAAAGAAAAAAGTGTGCAATGCAATATCTGCAAGACAGAACTTGCCTTTCACGGCAGCACAAGTGCGATGCATGAGCACCTGAAAAGGAAGCATGCCGGGCTGACAACGACGATGAAGAGGGACCGTCGTCTTGGTAAGCTAACTGGCTAGTTAGCTGCTTACATTAGCGTAAAACCCCCGCAGACAGTTTGAGTGAAAATGAAGATGGAGAATCTGAGGAGGACCGAAAGATCCAAGTTGTGATAAGTGAAGTCCAGATGTACTTTGGAGAGGCCACACTCTCTAAAAAGGATGATCCTCTCAAATGGTGGAGTGAAAATGAGGGGCGTTTCCCCACGCTCTCAAAGCTAGCTAAATCTTTTCTGTGCATCCCTGCAACCTCCACCCCATCGGAGCGGATTTTCTCTGCAGCAGGGAACATCTGGAGCCGAGTGCACCAGCTGGGCGTACGCCTGGGTGTAGCGTTAGGTCCGACTTAAAACGGAAGGTTACAACCCGTTTAAGGTTAAGACTAGTGCACCAGTTAGACTTAAGCCCTGTGTGTGTTCCGCCCAGGTGTAACTTTTACGCCTAGTGTGGAGCAGGCGTAAGTTGAAAATTCGGACTTGTAACCATGGTAATTTCAACAGAATCACACAGCCAGAAAAAAGAAGCAAGGATGGCAGGACGTCTTGTTTACCGGGTAATTAACGAGAGGGCATTTAGACGAGAAAGACTCATCCGTGACAGGACAAACCCGCTCGATATATATTCAGAAAGTGAACTGATCGAGAGATTTCGTTTTGGTAGACAAGCGCTGTTTGAATTAATTGAAGAGCTCTCCCCTCAACTGCAGCATCTGTCTGACAGAAACTCGGCGCTGTCCCCCGCCCTGCAGGTGCTGATTGCGCTCAGGTTTTACGCAAACGGGGCCTTTCAAAATACGATGGGAGATATGATCAATGTACACCGGACAACAGCATGCCGAGCTATTAGAAGAGTGCCCCTGGCCCTCCAGCGGTTATTAAGGAATTATATCCACCTACCCACGCAAGAAGAGGCCGCAAGGACCAAGCAGGACTTCTATTTAAAATCAGGCATACCCGGTATTGTATAGTATAAATTATGGCTATAAATTGCTCATATCAAATAGAAATTTATTATATCATTACAAGGATGTGTTGAACTATAAAGCAGAAAACATGGAAAATAAACTACATAAATAGAACATGTTAATCAATCAATAAATAAATAAATAGGCTAGTCTCTAATTAGAGAATGGTAAATGACAGACTATCTTGATCCGAGTAGTTGTGTCTATTCTCCTGTCTCCCCAGTAATTTAATTTCCATTCTCAGTTTGGTCTTTTCAAGTTCCAGCTTTTCATGCTCTGCTTTAAGTTTGGCAGTCTCGGCCTCCACACGAAGGATCTCCTTTTCAACAAGGATGCGCTGCAGCTCCGCAAAATCCTTCTTGCTCCATTTTGGGAGGGAGGCAGCAGACAGATGTTGCGATCCCTCCTGCATCTCTGTGTGGGTGGTGAGGCACGCTGTTGGGCTTCCCTCTTCTGTGGGGAGGTCGATTGAGTCTGTAAAATTGTAACATTGTATTTAAAGTAGCTATTTTGAGACAATATCAGCCGAACTGATGGCTGTAGGAAAAAAGTTGCTACTTTGTTAATAACCTACCACTCTGACAGCAGCTGAGAGCAGTCACACTACAGTCTGTGCTGCGGTCCGACACATCAACGGCTGCTGTTGACATGTCTGAACTGTCGATGCCGTTCAGACCCGTGAATGCCGGGGAGTCCTCTCCAAACAGCTCAATGATAATGGTGCTGTAGGGTGATATCTTCGGGGCCGGTCCTCCCCCGGTCGGCGGGTTTTTAAGAGTGGACGAGTCTTTTTTGGCTCTTGATAAGAGATCCTTCCACTTCTTCCTGACCTCTTCAACTGTCCGCGGCTGTCCACCATCACAATTGTTGTTAATAGAGGCAGTGATTGATTTCCACGCCGACAATTTCTGTCTGTTCGTGTTGCTGTTGTTAAATCTTGCAGTGAGGATGTTCTTTATGATCTGCGTAGGCTTCTATCAGCTTCCTGATTTCCCCATCTGTGAAATTTACTTTCCTTTTCTTTGGATTGGCGTTGTCCATATTTATTCTTCCAGCTGTTTGAGAGCGCTTTAGGTAGAAGTGTGTTGCTTGGCAACAATCACTGATTCGAATGTATTCAAGTGGACGCGCATCGTAAGACCAGGCGCAGCTACGACCGTTGTCAGTCAGGCTTGGTGCACTCGGTGTAAATTCCAGTCACAACGTCGGACTTAGTTAAGTCTGGCGTAAGAGTTAAAACCCTCTTTTTTTACGCCCAGCTGGTGCACTCGGCTCCTGCTCTCAAAAGAGAGCAAGCCTTTCTCCAAGACATGTAGAAATGCTAACTTTCCTGGCTATGAACAAGAGCCTTATGCAGTTTGGGATTATATAGAGTCAGAGTGTAGTAAAGTTGAATATAGTTGTGAGCACTGAGCACAAAATGCACTTTTGTTATATTTGAGTCAGTGAGACCAAAACTTTAATAATTCCTTAGGTGCCTACCTCATTGTAGCTATGTTTGATGCCAAAGAAAAATGAAAGAAAAACCTTAAGTAGGCCTATTTATTTTTGTGTTGTTTAGGCCAGTGCCTTGTCCGTTTACTCAGCTGTTTGCACTTTATGCTACAATTGTTTGTTGCTACAAGCATATTTCATTAAAGGTTTAATGAACTATCATCTTAATTGTCTTAATTTTTAGTTAGCATATACCTTAAACACTTCAAGCTGAAAGCTAATGATTGTTATATAAGAGCAGCTGCATGCTGGTGCGATAAACTGTATGTTATACATTCAATTTACGTATGATCTGATTAGTCGACTAATCGAAAAAAATAGTCGGTGATTAGTCGACTATCAAAATAATCGTTTGTGGCAGCCCTAATGAAAAGTATTTTGGTTGGTCAAGTGGCCATGTGCAGGAGAAGTTTGATATTTTGGGAAATACACTCAATCGCTTACTTCCTGAGAGTTAAATGAAAAGATTAACACTCATGTCTGTGTTAGGAGCTGCTGTCAAGGAGTCAATTTGAGGCACATTTAAAGCTCACTAATAACCAATTGTACATAGTTTACCACTACAAAAACAGACATTTAAGAAAAAAAATTTGATGGTGTCATGGAGAGTTACATGTAGAATTTCTTTTTTGGTGAACAACAGCCAGGCAGAGTGGCTTCCCCGAGTCTTGTTTTTGTGACCAATTTTGTCTCAGCAGCAGGTGATACTTTGTGTTTTCTTCTTGATGGAAGGTCCAAATTATTTTAAGGTAAAAATAAGATAACTCCTACTAACAGAATCAAACTCTTTTTCCGCGTCCAAAGACAGAGCAGCTACTGGGGAACTTTGCCAGTTTTCAACCTTAATCTCTATCTATTGGAATTTAGTCAACGGTGAGGGACACACCAGTAAGCCCCCTCAATGTTCCTTGTCTCTGGGGGGCACTGTAAAATCTGGTATCCATCTGAGAACCAGTGACGTCACTGGTCTTCGAAAGGACTACATGCCATTTCAGTTTGGTTCTCTAGTCTCCACCTCTGGGTATCTAGCAGGCGTGATTGAACGAAATAATAAATGTGTGGGGAGTGTGTCAGCTGGCACTAAAACGCAAAACTTCTTTCCTATCTCGCTTGTTTGCAAATTAGCCATTTGTTCAATAGCGAAAGTGTCATTTTAACATGAGCGCAGAGGAGGTCATAGAGGGGGAGACTTTTACAGTGTATTGGCTGACTCTGATACTCAGGCAGGATACTTAATTAAGTCAGACAACAAACAACATGTATTCAACTGAGTCCACTAATTTATGTTTGCACGGAAAATAAACCATTTTCTAATAGACCTTCAGTTTATACGGATGTGTCATTTCAATTGCTACTATATTTATAGTAAGGGCCTTACTATATTGCTACTATATTCATGATAGCTGAAGTCAAAACATGTCTGTCATTACACTGAATATCCTTCCAGCAGTCTTCTGAAAGGTAATTTTGGTGTGTCTTTTTGTTTGTTTGCAGGAAAACCTGAGCTGAGAGGCTACAATCTTTCTCCTCTCTCCTCTGATGAAATCAAAGCTATTAACGGCCTTTTGAAAAAGTGACATCATATCTGCCATCTGCTGAATTTTTCTAAGGCTATAAGGACAAAAACCACATGTTGACAAGATTGCAAGGAGCCCCATCTGCAACTCAAACATGCTAACCTCTAGATGATCTGATGACAAGAAATTAGCCTCCTGGATGATCAACTATGTGAATGTAAATCACATCCTCATAACCTGCCTTTCATAAATGTTTTAAACATTTTCTAACATTCCCAGGTGAAAAAGAAATATACATAAGTTGTATTTTTTTCAGTGTAATTGCAAATTAAATGTGTTATTTTGGAACAACTTATAGTATATTTAGTGCTCTTAAAGAAGTAGTATAGTATATTTTATTGTAGTTAGTTGTGTTAAAATTGGACTACTTTAGTGTAATTCAAGTGCATTACTTTAAAATTCAATTCAAAATACCTTTTCTGACATAATTGAAACACTCTATGAGTGTATCTTAAATTTTGTATAAACTTATTCCCAGGACACTTAGTAGGATATGAGGTCATTAGCAATTTATTATCAGTATCCTCCATGAACCACTTTAAATAGTACACTTTAAGTACACTATAATAATATGTGTACATTTACACAGTAAGTATACTTAATTCAAGTGTAAATTGAATTTAATTAAGTCTACCTCCCAATGGTTAATGCACTAGAAAGACCTTTCAGTACAATTACATTTTCAATTGTACATTACAGATATACTAAGACTATACTATCTGTAAATAAATAAAGTTTAGCAACATGATGCTTTTAACACACTTTAAACTAACTGTACTATAGTGCACTATATAGAAATACATTACATGGACATCTACTTCCCTAATGAAGAAACAACATGTTTTAAACTTTACATGGTTCTAGTGTAATTTGTATCAAAATTAAATCCTATATTGTAATTGGGGCCCAACTGATGAATCAGCCGGGCGAGAAAGGCCATCCCAGTTCTCTTATTTGTGCTCCGAGGATTGAAGAGCGAGGGGCAATCTCTGAGGAGCGATGAGCGAGGACACACAAGTCAAGTCTTTTACCGGCCCCTTAGTTATTGATTGGATGCTGCAGAGGATCAGACTTACCTGATACATCACAACATGACTGGAGTGAAGACGGATAACAGATTAACTCAAGTGTGTCGCCATCAAGTTTTATATTGTGTTTGTTTTCTGATTCAATAGCAAGTTACAATGTGTCAGCCTGACTGTACCACAACAACTTTCTTCATTTATTAGTAACAGTTTTCTTTTCATGGTCTGTTTTAAACAAGTGAGGCTGATCATTCTTAAGAGTCAGATGTTAAATAATTTCAATTTTCCCTGAAATATTTAGCTTAAAAATAGCTTCCAGTGTCCAGAAGACACCATAATCACATTCTGGATTATTAAATTATGATTTCACAATCAGAATATCACTGAATACAGAGTCAAATAATTAATAAATATACACTTCTGAACAAAATCTTAAGACCGGGGGGAAATTACAAGTAGGCCTATTCACGATGGTGGATTGTAACCAGGTTGTAAGTAGAGCTTCAAAATGCAAAAAGAAGAAACAGGAACAAGAGACAAAAAACGTAAAGTAGGCAATTTATTGAAAACTGCATTTAAACTCAAACAGGCTGTTCATCAGCTGATCAAAAGTTTTAGACCATAAGCCCAAAAAAACTCAAAGTGTCAAAACAGGACTCTATAGTGAGTAGCCGCATCATTCTTGTTGATCACTTCAAAAATTCGTTTAGGCATGCTTGACACGAGTGTTTCCAGGAAGCTGTTGGGAACGTTGCTCCATGTGGTGAAGATGGCTTCATGAAGGGCATCCATGGTCTGGAACTGAGGTCCGTTTTTGTAAACTTCACTTGCCATCCATCCCCAAACGTTCTCAATGAGATTTAGATCAGGGGAACACGCAGGATAGTCCAAAAGAGCAACGTTATTCTCCGGGAAGAAGTCCTTCGTCAGGCGGTCATTGTGAACTGCAGCGTTGTCCTGTTGAAAGACCCAGCCATCACTGCACAGACGAGGGCCCTCAGTCAAGAGGGTTGCCTGCTGCAACATCTCCACATAGCCAGCCGCCGTTTGATGCCCCTGCACAACCTGAAGCTCCATTGTTCCATTGAAGGAAAAAGCACCCCAGATCATGATGGAGCCTCTGCCACTGCCCCGCATAGAAAACATCTCCAGTGGGAGCTCCTTGTCATGCCAGTAACGTTGGAAGCCATCAGGACCTTCCAGGTAAAATTTTTTCTCGTCAGAGAATAAAACCACCTTTCAATGTCTCATGTTTGGCGCTTCCTTGCAAAGTCCAAACGGGCAAGTTTGCAGAGGTGGGAATTGTGGAGTCATCAAGTCATCTCCATGCCATGTATTTGTTCTGCTCAGTCACTGAACCAGGTATTTCACTAATTAGCTCACTTTCCTGGCTGAAGAGCTGTGCTGATTGGACTAGGCTGGTTTAGTGCATGAACAGAACAAATAAATTGCATGGAGATGACTTGACTCCACAATTCCCACCTCTGCAAGTTTGTGGTGTGGGAGGAGACGTGGTCTTTGAAGACATTTTCTGTTCAAGCCTTTTGTCTTGCAGATGCTGTCTTATGGTTATTGGGCTGTAGTCAGCATCAGTAAGGGCCTTAATTTGAGTCGAGGATCAGCCTGTGTCTTCACAGACAGCTTGTCTGGCTTAGCCCAGGTGAAATTTTTTTGGTTCTACCACTTGACTTTTTTGTCCCATAACCCTCAGGATCTTCTAAGAAATTTTAAATGACTGTCTTACACCATGGCGTCCAACCTTGGCAGCCATGGTGCGTTGTGAGAGGCCTTGCTTGTGCGAGGGGTGGGGTTGGGGGTGGACACAGGGGCTTTTACTGTCCAAAAACAATGTTGCGCTATAGTAAACAGACTGGTCAAGCACTAGGACCAAGCGGAAAACGGCCGCTCAAGCTGAAGCCTGTTTCCCTTTGTTTAGACCGCCCACAAGCTCCTCGATTGGCTCTGCCGTTTCTTGTGTGATTGGTCGTCCCCGCTGTCCATCTTGCTTGCACACCGGTCTGCTAGTTGCCCAGGAGTCCTTATTAATCTGCCACTGTAAATTGGGCATTTGTTCTGCCTGGGTCACATCAGCTAGAAGGATTGTAATATCAGAGGTTTCATTAACATTAACGTTTGAATCAGTGTCCATGTGCGTGCGTGCATGTGAATGTGTGTTTGGTAATTAGGCGCAGCCAGGATGTCTAAAAAAAAGAAAAGTGGACATAAGAGACTTCTTTAGAAGTCAAAGTGTAAGGGCGCTTTCACACCGCTAGTTCGATTATTTGGTCCGCACCAGGCAGTAAAATTGTTACATTGTAGCATACAGAACTGCGTGTGGTCCGCGTTCACACATGCAAACGGACCAAAGTTGGTCTGAATGACGTTTCGTCATCTTCTGGTAGAAATAACTTTCTTTCACAATGGAGCGACATGTTCGTACACTGTTACTTGCGCTGGTCCTTGCTTTTTATATTGTACAACACCTGTGTGTTGATCAGCTGTGCGCCGGTAAAACACAACACAGCTGATCAACACAGCACATTATGATAAAAAAAAGCGCAAGCATGTTCTTCTGATTATTACCTTACAACCCAGTGGATTGCCTATGTGGTATGCAGAGGTGGCAAAAGTAAACTACTACAGATCTATTTTTAATCGCGATGTGATTAAGGGCTGCGCAGTCACACTCGCAGCCTCACAAGCGGAGCAGTGCAGCGCAAACTTGGTTTAACTGAGTGGCTTAGGAATCACCAAATAAAATAAAGTAAAAAAGAATTTTAAAAAAAAAAGGAATCACCAAATGACTTACTTTAACAAATTTCGTTAGTTTATTTCATGAAGATTTGTAACATATCACTTTCATGAGGATCACAGTCAGAAAAAAAATACATAGCCTAATTATGTTAGTAGCAGCTGCATCATAACGATATCCAGGCAGCACGCATATTAAGCTTTAGCCTATAACCTATTCATTGATGGACATAAATTGTGTTATTTTGCCTTAATAATAATAAGCAAAAGCGGGAAAAATGACTCAACATCTGGGTCAGATGTGTGGGTCACGTTTATACCTGAGTTGATCCAGGTTTGCGTTCTCACCAGAGGGACTGCACCAAAGGTTGGCATGTGGTGCGGAATCGAGTGGACCGAGACCACCCCTTTTTGGAGGTCTCGGTCTGCTTGATTTAGTGCGCACCCGAGTGCAATTGATGCTTTCACACCAACGAAAATGGACCGAACTAAGAGCTTTTGGTACGAATGGACTGATTAGTGCGCACCAACTGCTGTTGGTGTGAAAGCGCCCTAAGTTACTCAAAGAAATGTGTTACACCCATCCTGCAACACCTTCACTGGCTCCCAATAAAGCAGCATATCCACTTCAAGATCCTCCTCATCAATTACAAAGCTCTCAGTAATTTTGTAAGGTGTCTTTGCATTTTATTGAAAGTGCTGATAAATAAAATGTATTATTATTATTATTTTTATTATTATAACTGTAGAGCCTCAACAATGCAACAATTTTAAAAAAACTTATATTTAATGCCAAAGAGATACACTTATTTTCATGTATTATTTTTATGTTGAAAGGCAGCAACTGTTTAAAAAAAACACCAACAATGAAATATTAAGGGAAAAATACAATAAAACCTCAGATTACAAATGTGATTTTATACATCCAAACTCATGATAATTGTGAAACTAAATTTTTTCCTCTATAACCGTATCACAAAATTGATGATTGTTGCACCCCAAATTGTCCCACTGTTCGTGTCACACACCAAGAAAGGGTTGATGCCTTGGACAGGAAGAAACTCTGCCAGGAATTTATCTCTGCCAATGATCTAAGACGACATGTGTTTGGAAGCTTTGGATGAGTTGATCATGTTGACCCTTCTGTGGTCTTTGGGTCAAATTGACCCTTGTTCACTTTTCATTTACATCAAAAATAGGATTTTCTTCATGCCTAAAAATGACAGTGGTTCTGTTACACTCATTTCAAACAAAATTGATAACTTGACTACTTACACTGAATTATGGACATTTTATTCAATTTCTCCCCACCTGTGGGGAGAAATTCCTGCCAGTTTGACCTACCCGACACTGGGTGGTGCTATGTAAATGAGGTCTGTTTACCATTCCAGAAAAAAGTGTAAAATTGGTGGTACTGAATTGGAGTGAAGTTGACTAACAAGGTGAAACACAGAATTGGGTGATAATGTTTTGCTACATGCTTTACAACCAGTCAAACCAAAAAAGGGAACAGTAAACTTAAAAGTAGCAATAGAAAACTAGAAGAACTACTAGAAAACACAGTGAACTGAAAGTTAGAGTTTTATTAAAAAATACTTCCTGCCAGTTTGACCTACCCGACACTGGGTGGTGCTATGTAAATGAGGTCTGTTTACCATTCCAGAAAAAAGTGTAAAATTGGTGGTACTGAATTGGAGTGAAGTTGACTAACAAGGTGAAACACAGAATTGGGTGATAATGTTTTGCTACATGCTTTACAACCAGTCAAACCAAAAAAGGGAACAGTAAACTTAAAAGTAGCAATAGAAAACTAGAAGAACTACTAGAAAACACAGTGAACTGAAAGTTAGAGTTTTATTAAAAAATACTTGTGTCCCCCCCACCTCTGAAATCAAAATTTTGTCTTTGTGTGCAGTAGGGGTGGAGCCGAACCCGAATACGGTATTCGGAAAGGCACAAATAACATGTTTTTTAGGAATACTTATTTCGAACAAATACTTTAAAAAATATTTGTATTCGGGAACAAGAAAAACATCATATCAAGAAGCTACGTTTCCTCATGAGACCGCAGTACATGCCCGGATGAGTGAGTGAGTGACGTTCAGGAGTCGGGGGTGGGGGCGTCAAAACACCGCTGTTCCGACCCCCCCGCCCCCGCAGCTGTCCATGGTGCTGCTGAACCAGGTGACGTTGTTTACATTCTGCGTTGTGGCTTGTCTGTGAAACGCGCGCTGCTCAGGGACTGGGCAGATCTGTCCCACTTGCTTTGTCCCTCACTCCGTTGGGAGATCTTCCACAGAGTAAAAGAAATACACATTGTTTCTCTCCCCGCTCCGCTCGAGCGCGGCTGAACGCAGCTTGAGCCCACTTCACGGGCGCGAGGCTGCTGCAGCCGGCGACCCTGCTGACAGCAGATCGGGGGAGAAAAAACATTCTTTGCTCGGTGCTTTGGTTGGGTTTTAGGCAATGAAGAAACGAGTTGGTTACGTTTAGTAAAAAGACCAGGTAGAGGCCAGAAGCATAATGACCGTTAGCTATAGGCTACTATGTCATATTATTTACAGATCAAGTTTAGTTCTTGGAATTCTGTGCATTAGTAAGAATAGTTCTTTTAAGTATTATTTGTTTTTATTCTGTCTGTTCAACGTCCTCCAACAAGGACGGGTGGTGGTGGGGTTCATAATGTTCACAATGATATTTTATTAGTTGTTGGTTTAACCATGGATGAGGTAATGGCTGTTATGTTATTTTCTTTTCAATGACATTCGTCATTCATGTTCATTGCTGGATTTATGGAAAACCATCAACCAATATTGCATATCCATAATTATTATAATGGATAATTAAAGAATACTTACACTATAACGAAAATTAGAAGTGTAACTCAAAATATATATATATTTTTACGCCTATTTTGAATTTTACTCGAATACAAATACAAATACAAATACTTTCCCCCCCTCAACAAATACAAATATAGATACAAATATCGGCTGCTCTGCACACCCCTAGTGTGCAGCTAAACAACCCTGCCACGTTCAAAGATAGAAAGCCTTTTTGCCTTTGCCATCAGGAGATCGTGACAGTGTGAATTTCTGACAGAAAATGACATGAAAGCCAGATTTTAGCGCAGATTTTGACTTTTTGAGGCTATGGTCTTAAACTTTTGATCAGCTGATGAACAGCTTGTTTGAGCTTAAATGCAGTTTTCAATAAATTGCCTACTCTCTACTTTTTGTCTCTTGCTCCTGTTTCTTCTTTTTGCATTTTGATCCACCACATGCTTATTCTGTGATTTAAAGTGGTTCCTGTGCCTCTGAGCAGACATAGGACACACTATAAATACAGACTGCAGCTTGTTCTTCATGCTCAGGTGTTTGTTAAACAAATAAGAGACAGAAAATCACAGGCGCAGTTTGTACTTAAAGGAATCCAGATGAAATTTAATGTGTATAACAGAAGTTTCGTTTGCATGGAAATGAATAATCAGGATATCGGCAGGTGCGTCACATCCTGACTTGTCCAATGAGTTATAAAACTGAGAGAAGGAAATAGGAACTCCCACAAACCACAAAACCAGACAGCAAAGCAGATGCACATCCAGCTGTTAGAGTTTTAAAAAAATAAACTGTTAAAGCTGTATCGCCCCGTTCATATACATCTACAGTTGCTTTTATCTGGATCAAACAGTCAAAACTACAAATAACTTTATGTCCGTGGTAATAGCAAAGGTATGTCTTTGTGAAACTTTTAACGTTCCTTGTAATTGAATAATCATAATTGTGGCCAAAGTGTTTGCAGTTTATATCAGAATTATGATAAATGATATCGGATCATTTAGGCCTACGTGATCACAGGCAATAGTATAGTATTGTTTACAGTGTTAATATGTGTTTGTATGTCTAATATCCTTGATTATGCCTGCATTTGGAAACTAGACTGTTATTAACATGATTTATGGATGGGTTATGTAAAAAATAAAGAATTGATCTCTATAGCAATTATCCTTATGACTCACCATTATTTTACCTGCTCTGTGCCCTAGATTATAGCCAATTCAGTCCTTTTTTCCTGTTGAAATACCTTTAAAGGGCCAATACAACTCGTAAAAGGCAGTATTTCTCCTGCAAAAAAGTGATTACGGCCCATACCTTGTGACTGAAAGGCTGTTTCTGCATCAACATGACTTCATTTCACTCTTGATGGTTATATTTGACAGATTATAGCCTACACACTGCTTTTTACCTGTTGAAATACCTTTTAAAGGGCCAATACAACTCATAAAAGGCAGTATTTCTCCTGCAAAAAAGTGATTACGGCCCATACCTTGTGACTGAAAGGCTGTTTCTGCATCAACATGACTTGATTTTACTCTTTATGGTTATATTTGACAGATTATAGCCCACTCACTGCTTTTTACCCGTTGAAATACCTTTAAGGGTCCAATACAACTCATAAAAGGCAGTATTGCACCTGCCAAAAAGTGATTACAGCCCATAGCTTGTGACTGAAAGGCTGTTTCTGCATCAAAATTACTTGATTTCACTCTTGATGGTTATATTTGACAGATTATAGCCCACTCACTGCTTTTTACCCGTTGAAATATCTTTAATACCACTTATGTGTCCTCTACCTTGTTTCTGTGGACATATGCACAGTATATGTCCATACAGGTACATATTTGGAAGTAGCCTACTCTTGCATCATGTATCCTACAGACACATCATTCATACTACATATACATAGAATATTTGAATAAACACAGAGTCAGAACAAAACAATATTAAAAACTTGAATACAATGTACCAGTGTACCTAAATACACACAGTAATAGTGGGGAGATGGTGGCAGACATTTCACTGGCATGCGAGGCAAATAAATGTTTGCCTTCTGCTTGTTCGGGGCCTGTTGGCACAACTCCTGTGGTACCAACGTGGGCAAATGTCACAGCCAATCTGAGTTGGACAAAAGATGAAACCAAAAAATTATTATACAATATACAATAGTAATAATAATGGTTGCAAATTACTCTGTTTACAAAGCAGGCCATAGTCTGTTTATGTACTGTGGAATTTAAAAATAATGTTAAGTTGCTTTTTGATGATCATCCTTTTCAAGCCAAACCTGAGAATGACATGTAAAACATGAGCAATTACCCAGTGAGTGTCACCATCCTGCATCCTGCAAACATGACACAGGTCAGTCAAGTCATCTACAATAACAAGTGGAAAATATTAATAATTATAAGCAATGTTTGTGTGAGTTAATAACACTATAATAATAATATGTCAATTTAAAGATTTGGTAAATTTTGAAAATAAGTACAGCAAAAACATGTTTCCATCCAGTCTAAAATAATATGTATAATATTGTTGGTGTTTGTACCTGTATTCTCAAGAAGACAGACTGCAATCTTCTGTCTTATGGCATTAATACTCGAAGCAGAGTTATCAAATGCCACTGAAAAAAACACCCAAGATGCACTCAGCAAACTGTGAATAAAAGGTTAAAGAATGGATTTGTTATGGGGAGGAACAGTTATCTTACGAAAAGTGCTTGAAACATATTGAACCACCCATCGCAGAAAAATTAACTGTAGCATTAGTCTTTATTTGTGTGATTTAAACTATTTAAAGTAACCCAAGGCATGTAAAAGGGGAATGCCTGGACATTCTTATTAACTTCTATATGCTATACTTTCTTACATAATCTATATTGACATATATGAAATTACTTATCTTCTAAATCACACTCTTTGCTTTACCTTAAGACAGACACAAAGAACAATGGACTTGTTCTGTCTAAACCTTCTATGACCTTGGATTTAGTATCATTGTGTCCATGCATGGTTGCCTAGCATACTTGTGTGTAATGTCAAACATTTAATGCAAATTCAGAGTTACTTTTAACCCATTTGATCATTGTTGGAGTTGAATGTGGTTGACATTTGCATATTGTAATTCATGTTACAAGTTTCAGATCTATTAAAAGTGTTTCTAGATTGTCTCTTTTTAAACTTAAAAGCCAATTTGGGGATTATTCAATTTGTTATTTTGCTGATCGAAGAGCTACACCTTGCTGCTAGAGATTCAAAATGTCTTTCATTCAAATCCTAACATTATGCTTAATTATGCTGTAATACATACCTTCAATACATAGGCCCCACATGAAGTTGCATCCTGTTGAAGTGGGTGAAGCAGTGTGTCACATGCCCATCTTTCAGGATTTAGCCCTCTGTGTCTCATGAATGATCTAAAAGACATAAGGATGCTCCAATTTATACTATAAACATAAATTACATGTAACACACACACACACACACACACACACACACACACACACACACACACACACACACACGTAACAAGTTGCTTCCAAGTATTCAACAAAAATGTCCACTTTATAATACAGCACTTGATCAATATAATTCCATAGTTATTTTTGGTAACACTAAAATATGCACAGGTTACTACTGGTACATACAATGGTGGAATACCACAAATCACGGAAGAAAACATGACAATGGAGAAGAAGGGAGTAACATTAACATAAAACACAGTAAATACTGAATACATTTAGGGTACAGTGCTGGGAAACCTTTAAACCAGTGATCATCAACTGGCGAACCTTCCAATCCGGCCCGCGACTGGATTCCAAAATTGTGAGGATCAAAGAGAAAATATCGTGTGGTCCCCGCTATTAAAGCAACAGAAAAAACAACTGAGACTGAAATAACTATCAGATGTCATGGTTCAGTGTCTGTTTGTTTCTGTTTCCTGTTTTACTTTGAAGTTTTGCCCTTGTGTGTCACGTCCTGCTTGACAGTTCCTCCTGTGTGTTTTTCCGTTGATTCCCTCACCTGTCCGTGTCCCTCCTCACTCCACCTGTTTCTCATCCCCTCATTAGTGTTGTCGGTATTTAGTCTTTGTCCTCCCTGTTTTCTTCGTGAGTCCGTTTCATTTCTCCCTCCGTGATGTTTTGTGATTTCCCATTCCCGACTTTTCTCCGTGTTAGCCTGTGTTCGCCTGTGTCCGTCTCTGTCCGTCCTGGTCTGTCTTCCTCTGTGTTTGTCCGTGTTTCCTCTTGTTGTCACCCTTTGTTCTCCACCAGCTTCTTCCCCAGTGTTTCATCCAGTGATTCCTCGTGTCTCCCGTATTGGTATGTTTGTAGTTTTGGTGTCTGGTTTCTCTTTTGGTTTGTACTTTGCTTTTGTTCACACTTTGTTTTAGCTTTTAGTTGCTACTTTGTTTTTGTCCTCGTGACGCATTTTTAGTTGCTTTGTATTCCTCATTTTGTTTGTATTCAGCTTGTTATTAAAAGCTTGCCTTTTGTTTCCCCCTCTCCTGCCTCCTGTGTGTCTGCATTTGGGTCCTCCATTTTTGTATAACCCCTAAGCCTGACATCAGAAATCCCCACCTTTTATGACTCTGTCTGTTTACGTTCCAAAAGGAGGACAAACTCGCTGCACTGTTTAACATTTATTGTTTTATATAGGCCTACTGTTCTTCTTTGACATAATTTTTCCACATGCCCTTGCATGACAAACCAACTTGCATAACTTAAAAGAGCATGGTAAATACCGTGGTAACAGAACAAAACACAAGTCACAAATAATGCTCGGCACATCAAATAAAACGTTGAGTAGGCTAGACTACTGCTGGTGGTTGACTGTGGTATAGGTGATAGGAGCCTGACTGGTAAAGGCTAAAAATGCCTTTAGTTTTGTAATAAAATTAAAATATCTAAACAATAAACATGAAACAATAATGTTTTAGGCCAAAATGTGATTTTTATATCATTTAATTTGAATGTCCGGCCCCCAAGGTGTCTGTCCGGAAAAATTCTGGCCCTCCGACAAATATAGTTGGTTACCCCTGCTTTAAACCTTTAAAGTAATTATGTTATAATGCAGTTTACAGTTGCAATATGAAAACAAAACTGTTGGATACTGTCACAGCTGGCTCTAGGCCATGACAAAAAGAGAGATGCACCGCTTCAAAGGAATAACAAAGGCATGTTTATTAAACATAACCACAAGGATAACTCATACAAAGTGATAACATGAGGTGTGGAGATCAGTAAAGTCAGTCGTGTAGGGTGAGCACGCGTGATGAGTGTGGGGTGTGTAGGCGTTGTAAGGTGCTTAAAAGGAACAAAAGGAGCAATGCAAGCTATGGCTGCCGCATCACCCGGGGAGACAGGCATCCATCTGGGAGGAGAGAGAGAGACAGAATGAATGAGAAACCACTTAAATCGTAAACCAGATCACCAGCCCACTGCCAACCAGCAACAACTCCAGACCCTACTGGCAAACACCAACAGGGGTCATCACAGATACAGTAAAGTAACACTTTGGGAAAGGGACTTTTGGATAGATTATTGGAATTTAGCTGAAATGGATGATGACAGGGGTACTCACTTATTCTGAGGTGTAATAGCAGCCTATTTAAGGTTTCTATTATTAAAGTTATTTAGAGGTAGGTGGATCAAATATAGTTAAACCTGGTGAAAATCCTATATTTTTTCCAAAATGTATAATCCTTTTCTTTGAGCTTCTAACCTCTACATTTCAGACTTTCCCCAAACTAAATGTGTTGGCTTAATATCTTTACAGTTTTGGTAACATATCGCAACCGTGAAATACATAATACACTATAATTATTTGATAGGTTCAAATATTAGGTTTAACATCATTTTTTTTAAACATAACTTTCCTTTCCCAGTACAGTACCCTTAGGGTGTCCAGTATTTACAGTTATATAGTTTTATTAACCCTTTATTTATACTTTCCTCTAAAGCACAGACAGTACTATTTTCATTTTAAAACTATGCTGATGTAGACTAATTTACCTTATAATGTTCTGGCAGTGTTGTATCTCTTTTCATCCCATACGTTAGAAAATACTATTTAGAGTCATCAAAAAATCTATGTTCATCATGTGTTTGGTATAAAAGTTTTTTGACCAAAAACCAAAAAAAATTGCAAAAGTAATGGTCCTATGGTTGTATCTGCATCTAAACTGGTTAAAAACAAAACAAAACAAATAGTCCACCTAGTTTTAAACACTGCCCACCCACACACAGTAGGCTACAATTCCTGATCTGATGGGAGTCTGACATTAGCAGCTCTGTTGTTGAAACTTGAAACAAAGGTATGTTAGACATTTCTTTATTTCAAACATTTTAGTCAGGTCAAGTAAAGTTAAACGTGTAAAATTATCACCAGTGATTTTCAGGTCCTTCCTTATGTTAGCACACAGAGGTTTGCTAGCTAGCCACAGTAGGGTAGCATGAACCAGGTTTGTAGCAATTTGAATTCAAGTATTTGCTGGCAGGGAGAAAGATTGTTTGTTAGCAGAATTATTATACTATTATATAGTATCTTATGTGATAGCATCTAGGCTACTGTAGCTAATATGATAGTAGCTAATATGATAGCATAGGCTACTGTAGCTAATGTGATTGCATCTTCTGTAGTTACAGTAGTATAATAATATACTGCAGCTATATGATATCAGCTAGGCTACTGTTTGTTTGACTATAGGCTGACAGGTTCAACTTTCAGCATCTTTACTCACATGCAAAAGATTGGAAGCAAAGCATGAGTTTGTTACCTTTTTTTCCAGGATGAGATGGCTGAGTGTGTGTTTTGTGGGAACCAAACGTCTGATGAAGCACTTACAGTCAAATTAACTCAGAGGGGATGTGAAGGTATCCACAGAGCCAGTCAACAATGCAATGCCGACATAACTGCAATCCCTGGCCAAGTTGTTCGTGCCGGAAGAAGTTCACAAATCCCAAAACAATAGCACAGAAACAGCAGCAAGCAGGGATAGTTGGTTGTAAACGGAGATCCTCTGCCCCTTCATTTTCATACAAAGATCACTGTTTGTTTTGTGGGGTGCATGACAGATATGCAGGGAAGAAAAAAAAAGTTCAAACTGATTCCTGTCAGGACAACAGACTTCCAGACAAAAATATCTGAATGTTGCACTAAGCGTCAGGACCACTGGTCAGATGCAGTGAAAGGAAGACTGGCCTATGTGAATGACCTTCATGCTGCAGATGCAGTATACCGCCAGGTATGTAACATCAATTTCAGGACTGGAAAACAAGTACCACAGTGTTTTCATGATGAAGACAGCCATGGCCCAAAACGATGCAAAATTGGTAAAGTTGGAAGACCCAAATCTAATGCTGTGGCAGACAAACAGGCTGATCGGAATCTTATAATGGCTGCAGCAGAACTCTTGAAATCTGACATAAGGTCTGTTGTGGAGGAAAAAGGTACCTATCCAACCAGTCTGGAAATGTCTTCGGTGATGAAGACACTGCTCTATGTTCCAGAGTCTCTGAAACTCTTCCTGCGCACACTATTTATTGGGAAAGAAAAGGATCTCGTTACGGATAGGTTGGATACGTTGCAGATAATGCTGACCATAACACCCGGACGATTGATGGTCATGGAACATTCCATGGCATGGGAATTATTGCATGCATAACCCCCAGAATCGAATGAGCATCAGTGATTCCACGTGTCAAGATTACAGCAAACGACCTGGAAAATGTTGGAAGCATCAACATTGTGCCATATGTACCAAAGTCTGGGGGCCTCAAGACCCTTACCTACCAAGAAGTTGGGGAGCATTCTTAAGATGACAGAAAGACGACTAGTGATAGAGACAAAAGAGAGATGGCCGCTGATACACTCTGGAAACTGTCCTTGCTGCTTGGCAAATGCCCAAGGCCTGGATGGTCTGGGATGATGAAAATGCTCAACACTGGAAATGTTTATGTAACAATCATGCGGCTCGCTACCAGGTCACTCCAATTCTAACCTTTGATCAACCACTATGGTGGAAAGTGATGACAATTATAGAAAGTGAAGCATCTGGTAGTCCACTGAAATGTATCATTCTCCGACTTGGTGGATTTCATGTGCTCATGAGTTTCCTTGGTGCCATTGGTCATTTGATGGCAGGCTCTGGCCTGGAAGAAATCCTCGAATTAGTGTATGCACCGAACGCAGTGCCCAAAATGCTTGAAGGAAAAGCAGTCAGGAGGGCCATTCGAGGTCATTTCCTGGTTGATGGAGCACTGAACACTCTACTTGCAGTGAAAACTTTTGAAGTCAAACTGCCCCTCCCAGCAAGCTGTGCTGTAGACCCAAAGGAGTTGACTGGAGATGGCACTGTTGCTGATGACTGTGAGGGGAGAAAGACAGCCGCACATGAACCAGTTTCTGATCAATCAGATGGAGAATCCACAGACCATGCTGAAGAATTGACAGAATATGGTAGCGATGCTGGTGAAAGTGAGGACACACAAAGTGAGACAGACTCAGATGAATCAGTTTCTGATCAATCAGATGGAGAATCCACAGACCATGCTGAAGACTTGACAGAATATGGTAGCGATGCTAGTGAAAGTGAGGACACACAAAGGGAGACAGACTCAGATGGACCAGCTTCTAATCGGCAAGATAAAGAATCCACAGACCATGGTACAGACTTACCAGATACACTAGCAGAAGCCTCAGATCTGTATGACAGTATTATGGCTGGCACCACAACAAGAACAAATGCTAGTGAACTTACAGATATAGCCCAGCGTTTAGAGGAAGAGAAGACAACCATGGTTGATGACCGAACAGCAGCACTATGGCTGCAGTACATGGAAACGCTTGATTTAATCTGTGCATTCATCAGATCAGAGCGAACTGGAAATTGGAATCAGCACCTTGATACCTTGAAAAACTTATATGTCAAGTCATTGAGCATTTTCCTTCAGAAAATGCGTCAACTTGAAAACACACATCCGCAAGTTTACAAAAGATTTCAGGAAGATGGTCTGCAAGTTGTTCGTAGGTCGAATGAATACTGGGCTGGACTCTCCCCTGATCTTGTAATCGAACAAGCTCTCATGCGAAGTATGAAAACAACTGGAGGACTGACACGGGGAAGGGGTATGACTGAAACTCAACGTGCGATGTGGGTTCTTTCTAACCCTGCAACATCTGAAATCAATGCTGCCATGCAAGAACTGACTAGAGTAAATTATGAAACTAGTGTACAGCACAGAGACCTTTCTTCATCAAGACAGGTAAAAGACACTGCCGACATGATTAAAATCCTTAGTTTTTTACAGTCACAAAATCCATTTGATCGATATGAACACCTCCAACACCTTATCACAGGTGAGACAACGGAGTGAATGTCGACCGTTCCAAAGAGATTGGGAAAAGTATTTTAAAGGACATGGATGGGAGACACGTGAACGAATATGTATTCAAGAAAAAAGCACAAGCAGTCACCATGGACTCAAAATCAACAGTCAAATTGAGTAGACGAATTTTGAACGAATTTGTCCATATTGATCCGCAGCTCTTGTTTCAGAGACTTTTGATTGCTGCTACACAGAAAGACGTGTTGGCTGAAGCCTTCAAGTACGAACTATGTGGGTATCCACCTGCACTCTTTCAAACAAGAACTGTGTTTCTTCCGGCAAACAAACCCCAACTGGCAAAAGCAATGTGGAAAGCTGTGCCTCATAATGATGTGCCAGAAGGAGACATGTTGTATGTCTTAGACGGCGGGGCCCTCCTCCACCAAATACCCTGGGAGATAGGAAAGACATATGGGGAAATAGTGGAAAGTTACATTGGTTACATTCGAAAACATGGGCAATCAGTGGTGATAGTGTTTGATAGGTACAGTAATCAGCTCTCTACAAAGGACGTTGCCCATAAAAGGAGGAATGCAACGACTGGCCAGAAGGTTTCATTCAGATCTACCATACCATTGAGGTTGAATAAACAGCTATTTCTGTCAAAAAATGAGAACAAACAACATTTCATAAACCTGTTGGGAGAGGGCCTACAACGTGCCGGGTTTGACGTTCACAATGCTCAGGGAGATGCAGATGTGCTCATAGTTCAAACAGCAGTGACAGTAGCAGTGAAACAAAGAACTGTTCTGGTTAGAAAAGACACAGACCTTCTCATCCTTCTGTTACACTACTATTTGCAAGGAGAGCTGTACTTCATGTTAGAGCCCAAGTCATCATCTTTACAAAGTCGTAGGTTTTTGAACATAGGGCATGCAAGAGATGTATTGAGTGATGATGTGAGCAGCAACATTTTATTCGCACATGCCATACTTGGTTGTGATACAACTTCCAGAGTGTTTGGAGTTGGGAAAGGGTTTTTTTTTTAATTTAACCTTTATTTATCCAGGAAGGATCCATTGAGATTTGACAATCTCTTTTCCAAGGATGTCCTGGTCAGGAAGCATTACAAAACAATCAATCAAAACGAGCGAAAAAATACATGGCAAGAGCAAGGTAGCAAAGAGACAATGATAATTGATACAATAAAAGAGACCCCAAAAGTGCAGTACAATTTGAAAGCTAAGAGTCACAGGTGCAACTGGTGATTAATAGTTCAGAGAGAAATTGTTTAAAGCCAGAAAGAGGGTTGAGAGTTCCCATCCTCATCTTGACTTGCAGGTCATTCCAAGACCAAGGCCCAAAGTAGGAGAGGGTCCTCATCCCTAACTCTGTCCTCATTAAGGGAACCTTAAATCGCAACCAGCTATTAGCTCTAAGATCATGTGTAATTTGAACAGCGGTAAAGTTTGAGCAGAGGTATGGAGGCAGTTTGCCTAAAATAGCCTTATATATTAGAATATACCAGTGCTGTAACCTCCGGGTGTTAAGGGAGGAAAAACCAGTGAGTGTGTATAGAGTGCAATGGTGAGTCCTGAAAGCTGAGCCTGTTATGTACCTCAAGGCAGCATGATAAATGGGATCCAGTTTGGCTAGGGTGGACGGGCAGGCAAATCTATAGATGGTATTGCCAAAGTCTTGCTGTGATAGAAATAAACCTGTGACTAGACGCTTACGGGCAACAATAGAAAAGCACGATTTGGATCTGTATAAGAAGCTCACTAAGAATTTGAGCTTTTTTGTTAAGTAGGAGATGTGATGTTTGAAATTTAGATCCTTATCTAGCCAGATGCCCAGATATTTGTATTTGTCTACAGCCTCTATGACGGTGCTATCCAATGCCTTAAATGGAGGTAGGGTGGTCGTGAAATTATGGTTAAAGAACATGATTTTGGTTTTGTTAGCATTGAGGACTAACTTGGCATCAAGGAGAGCATGGCGCAGGAGGGTAAAATCAGTCTGCAGGTTAGTGTATGCTGTTTCTAAAGAGGAAGCGGAGGAGTATAAAACTGTGTCGTCAGCATACATATGGTAAGAGGAGAACCTCAGGTGATCACAAATATTATTTATATAGAGTAAAAAGAGTAAGGGCCCTAAAATTGACCCTTGTGGGACCCCCTTGTTCAGAGTGACGGGGTCGGATATAACTGTACCGAACCGGACTGACTGAACACGGTCTGTTAGATAGCTTTTAATCCACTTACCCACGTTATCACTAAAGCCAATTTTTTGAGTGATTTTAAGAAGATGACAGTGATCCACAGTATCAAAAGCCTTTGTAAGGTCAATAAACAAGGCTAAACAGACTTTTTTGTTATCAAGGGCAGTTTTTACTTCATCCAGGCCTTCAGAGTGGCAGTGACTGTACAATGACCAGGTCTGAAACCAGATTGTAAAGGGTTAAGTATATTATTAAACTCAAGAATCTGATGGAGCTGGGTGGATAGCAGGGACTCAAATAACTTTGCAAGAGTAGAGAGATTCGAGATTGGTCTATAGTTGTTTAAATCTGAGGGATCACCGGATTTCAGCAAGGGCATGAAAAACGCTTGCTTCCATAGAGCTGGAAATTTCTGAGAAGAAATAGACAAATTAAAAATATCAGTTATTGTCTGAGCAATGAGAAAAAATGGATCAAGACCATCTGGCCCAGCAGATTTCTTAAGGTCTAATGTTTGCAACGTGTGCAAAACCTCAGATGTTGACAAAGGGGTAAAATTAAAACCAGGATTTGAGACTGGCGGGGTAAAGATTGCAAAGATACAGATCTACAAAGGCAAAGAAGCAGATTCTGTCAATGACCTCAGACTGAAACGTTTTTATAGTAAGGTGACTGACAGCAAAACGGCTATCCACCCTCGCAACTTACCACCAACATCTTCATCTGCTGTGTTTCATAGCTTCAGAGTGTACCATCAAGTTCAAGAATGGATGGGAAACTTGCTACCACCAGAGGAATGGGGCTGGAGGATCCAAGACTCATGCCTAATTCCTGTCAATACTGACCAGGACCCTGCACCTCAATCTTTGTTCGAGCTTGTGCACTGCAAGTGCATGTCTGGTTGCCGCACAATGCACTGCAATTGCCGTTGTCAAGGCCTCGACTGCTCCCTAGCTTGCACAGAGTGCAGAGGCGTATGTGCAAATACGTTGGCAAACTTGGACGAGAACATGGATTGAACTTTTTTGTTGTTGACACAGAGTCAAATCTATAAGTGTTATGGCCTACCTCCTATTTTGTATATTAAAGTGCCTACTGGGCTTTCTCTTCTACATCTGTCTCTTCAGTTGTGGATTTGGGTACGTATTGTCTATTTATAGATTTTTTAATATCAATGACTTGTCTGTTAATAGTTGTTTCCTCTGAAAAATTTATTCCGTTTCACTATAATCTTTAAAGGGTGTTTTCTCAAAATGAGGTTTTCATACACTGTGGAGGAGAAATCTCCACTTCAGTAACACCTACATAAACTATTCTTTACAGATTTCTTCCTATCTATATTTTGTGTGTGATTAGCAAGGAGTTCTGTTGATATATTTTCAATAGCCTGATATTTTGTACATTTTATACCAAAAACATGGCGAAAATAGCTTTTTTGATGACTCTAAATAGTATTTTCTGATGTATGGGATGATAGAGAAATATAGACACAGTCCCTTCTTTAATTTTGTCTTTTTGTATTGTGTCGACATAATGAAACAATAATTTTAATCTGGCTTCATCCAATTTTCAGATTTTGTGTTTTGTAATATATGCAAATTATGGTACATTTTATGAAGAAAAGCCTAATTTGCATATATGAACATAAAATTGCAATACATTTTTTCTTTGGTATGATGTCACTTATCAACTGGAGAAGTTTCATAGCGATAGCTATTCATTGAAAAATTTCCCCTATTCTACTCAATTTACTTAGAGTGTTGGGCACAACTTTGGCCTTTAAAGGATAACTACCGTTTTTTACAACCTGGACCTTTTCGTATCATGACAAAATATTGGTGAAATGAACTAGTTTCGTGGCAGATAATGCTCATAGAGGCTGCGCTTCGGTGCCCCGTCACTCGCATTATATGGATATACGCGGTGCTTTTTTGGGCTAGGTTGACTGGCCTAAACTAGTTAGCCAATTTCAAGCTGACCTCACCATACTCGTAGGCAACTGTAAATACTATCAAAACGTGGCGACACTTACCTGTGGCTCAGGTGCAGTTGCTGGGTCCCGTATGGTTGGGACTGATCCTTTTACGAGGGTCAGTGTCGAGGCAAAGCCAGCTTTGTACTGACCCTCATTACTGAAGCAGTGCGATGTGAAACGGTTAGCACACACAAACAAACTTGCAGGAACCGTAGCCGACACGTTGTCGTTAAAAATGGAACACAACCACTGAGACAGTGTTCTTCCGGGACAGAATATTGGTACTTATGTTGATTTTTACAACCAACAACAGAGCAACTTGCGTGTCTAGCTCTGAGCGACGACATTGCTAAACACTGCTATCTTACCACTGGACACACTGAACTTCACCTCGGGGATGAACGCTCCCCTCCCGGATATCTCCGGGGAGAGGGGGGAGTGTTTTCGCACAGAGGAGCCCAGCCTATGCAAATCACTCCTGTCGTTACGTAACAAATCTGAACAGCCTGTAGGAGCCCCGTTTTACCAGTGGGTGGGCTGCAGAGACCATGCAGGACTTGTTTGCTTTCCTCATTCTGGGAGTTGGTAGGCTCAGGGAGGACCAGTTTATATATGTAGAGAGAGGAAACGTGTTTTTCATAATATGGGACCTTTAAATTTGTTTGCATTCATTTCATCCGGTTTTTGTATTGCTCATTTACACGTCAATGTCATGTTGTGCCCTCTGATTTGTAATGGTGCGTCTGCTGCTGCTGAGAAAGTCTCACATACAGAGGTTGTGGAAGAAGGGGAAGGGGGAGGGGGATAGGTTCACCTACTGGACCTCAGCTCTCCCTACTGGTGCGGGGGAGCGGTGAAGCAGGGGATTCAGAATCAGAATTTCTTTATTAGTGCCACAAACAGAGAGATTTGTGCGTCACAGCAGCCAAAGAACAGTTCAATATAACAATCAGCAATAATAATAGTAAAAAATAAACAATATAATAAAAAGGTAAGAAATAGAAATAGAATTGTATATACATAGTATGTAAACAGTGTAATTATAGACAGTGTGGGCAGTGTATTGTTATTAATAAATAATAAATATGAGTATGAAAATGCCCAGTTAGTGCAAACCAAAATGAGGACTGAGTTATGTAGATGTAGCAGTATGAAGTTGTGTATGGTGGGTTTCAGCTGTGTGGCTCTGCCCAGCCAATCGCTGTGAGAGAGCACCTTATAAAGGCAGGCAGAAGGCACCTGGTTGTCCTCTTGCTTGACGGAGCCTGGGTCACGTCACTTCCTGACGCCCTCCACTTCCTCTTTTGCTTAGTGGCAGGTAGGCTGGCGGCGGCGACTGCAGTCTGGTCTGACTCACGCTGTCCATCCAGTTGTTTATTCTGGTTATTTTATTTCAGAGGCTCACTTGGGTGTTGCTGCTGGCTGCACGCTGCTCACCGCTCACTGTGTGCCGTTCGCTGTGTGCCGCTTGCTGTTCGCTGCTGGTCTCCCTCGTGTAGCCGATCGCTTCGCTCCACACCGTGCCGGCCGGGATTGCCTGACCGGTATGTAGCACAGTGACCTTAGCTTCCTCCTCCAGCCATTTGTAAGTTGCTCATATCTGTTCTTTTATTGCAGGGTGAAGACACCTGTGTAGTGGCACAGCAACGACTAACCTCTCTGCAGGAAGTCACTGCTGCTTTGCCTCACCGCTTCGCTGCGTTGCCTCGCCGCTTCGCTGCATTGCCTCGCCTGCTGCTTTGCCTCGCCTGCTGCTTTGCTTCAATGCTATTGCTTTGTCTCATTGCTTGGCTTCGCACTGCTTCGCCTCCAGACTTTTATTTGCACACGCTCCCGGCTGCTCACTACAGCTGGCTAAGCACTGGCTTCCATCATCAGAAACGGACGTCGCTTCACGTGACGCTGCAGAGGAAAGGATGTCTCATTTGTCTTAAAACGTATTTCCTCGGTCCTCTCTCGTCCCTTGGTTTCCTTGCATCTCTCCTTGGTGGGAGGGACTAAGACGCAACGAAAGGACGCAAGTGAGGGAAACGTGGAAACGAATTTAGGTGAAATGAGTAACACCTTCTCAGTCACACTCATCACACTAGCCCCATTCACATTGCTGTTTGCATGCAGGGATCCTGCGCCAACTCTCCGCATCTGCCTCTGTGTGAAAAACCTAACTCACCATTGTGGTAAAAAAAATCACCACGACGGTCAGCCCTCCTGACCGAGACTTAACCCTAACCCTCACTGTAAGTAGTATGTAATCTGTTTCATTTGGATTATGAAGTTTAAATATGATGAGGAACATTTGATATAATTTGCTAAATAGTAATAACGATACAATAGTATTGAAATATCTTCAGCTTATTATTATTTGAAATATTAATTGTATTCTAATTTGCAAGTATTTAACATAATTCAAAGCTGGATTTCTAATTTGTTTGGGCAAAATATTGTAATTTGTTTCTTTTCTTTTAGAACCATGGCAATCAACCAGGAATCATTCTAATACCAACATTCACATCATTCTGGGAAAATAAACAAATAATAATTGATTGCAACCTGTGTTTCCTGGTGGTTTGTGGCTCCACTTCGAACCATTATATCCACAACAAACGATCCTTCGAGCCGGATACTGAGCCACTCTCCACAAAATGACCTAAAATGGCTGATTCAGAGACTGATGGTATTAACCCTGTTGATGAGCTCGCTGATGAAGCTCAGGCTCCTTCTACTGAGTATATAGATGGATACCAAGGTGAAAAGGACATAATCCAGCCTAAAATTGGATAAGGCTCCCCCCGTACTGTCTCAAACATCACCTAGGCCATCTTCACCTGCTCCCCAAACAGAGCCTGTCCTTCCACCTGAACCATTAGCCACCCCTTTGCCATCAGTATCTCATGTTGTATCTGATAACCCTCTCACAAAGCCAATTAGCCAGGGCCTCTTTTCTTTTAGAACCATGGCAATCAACCAAGAATCATTCTAATACCAACATTCACATCATTCTGGGAAAATAAACAAATAATAATTGATTGCAACCTGTGTTTCCTGGTGGTAGTTCCTGATGCAAACATAAAGGAAAACATTGGATCCTCTGGAGTGGCAAACAAGGCGAGAAGGCAGTCAAACCTCTATACCTTCTCAAGGCAATAATCATACATCAGGGGATCCCTACAGATTGCTACAACGACAAAACGAAATAACAAGGCTCCTTGTTCACATGCAAACCTCTCCGTTTCTGCCTCACTGGTAAATTCCAGTTTTCAGTGGGAATATTCTGTAGTTCAAACCATTTATAAAGGCGTTTGAGCATTGCATGGAAGCAAAAACTAACAGTAAAGGGGATTGTTTGTAATATCTTGAATATTTTACTAGGGGACAGCCAAGGGATATTGTACGCAGCTGCCTTCGCATGACAGCAGAGAGAAGTTACAATGTTGCCAAGCATCTGCTTGAGGAGCATTTTGGAAATGGATTAAAGGTAACAATGGCCCTACATGGAAAAGATCATTGAATGGCCAAGTGTCAGGTCTGAGGACGTTGGAGGACTCCAAGCATATGCACTTTACCTATGGGAATGTTCCAATGCTATGGAGGAATTGCAGTCAAATCAAAATCAAATCAATTTTATTTATATAGCCCAAACTTACAATCACATTGCCTCAATGGGCTTTACAATCTGTACAGTGAACGACACCCTCTGTCCATACTACCTGCCGAGGACAACGGAGGACAAAAAAGAGTAAGACAATAAGTAAAACAAAAAGACAAAACATTAAAAAAGAAACAGAGAAAAACAGAGAGAAGAAAGTTATTCTGCCCTCCAGGCATTTACATTCCTTAGTGTGAGTTTCTGGAAGCCCGTACAGCATTTCTGTTTAATGGTACAGTCCCATGATGCAACTTCCTGTCTGGACAGAAAGTAGGAACCAAAACACCACTTGGGCCCCAGGAGGTTAGATTTCAGCCCCACCAGAGCACAAGGCATTCATCTCTCGACATCCTGTTGTTATGCCATAGAAAGTATCGCCTGTAAGGTGGAAAATGTCAATTACCTGTTCAACTATATGTATTAGGAATATTTTGTAACAACTATACTGTATAAATTATTTTTGAAGGAATTGTTTCTATCCTAGCATTTAACATCGAAATGTTGGTTTCTTTAGTGATTTGCTAGTGATATTTGACTGATATTGACTTTAACTTTCAGGCGGAAGATTACAAACATAACAGCTTGCATAACAGTAAAGGAGTAAAATATAAAAAATAATAAACTTATCTTGCATTAAGTTTTTTGATAAAAACAGAAATTGTTTTCAATATTTAAAGATCTAATATTTCAACAGTGAAAAGTATACAAGTACTAGGGCATTAACAGAAAAGCCGATTTGTCGACGTGTCGACGTCAGTGGAGCAAGTCGACGACCCCTGAGAGTGGTCGACAAGTCGTATTTTTTTTTTTTTTGGGGGCAGTGAACAGTGACAACGAATTTGTCTTCAAAATAAGAGCTTTACATTGCACCCCATTGGATTTTAGAACTGGGTTCTTAGCGGGGGGCTTTTAATTTGAAAGTAGCAACAAGCTGACAGCAGCTACTAGCTGTTTGGTTGTGTCCGCTAGCTGTCAGCTACAGAGACCGAGGAGACGCTAGCATCTCCCGGATCTCAGCGGCTTTCCAGTTGCTCATCTTGACGTCCGCGGCTGAAGTGATGGACTGATTGCTGTGATCAGCTGTTTCCTGGTTTTAAAACTCTCCGGCTGCGGGCCAGACACACATCCCATGTATGGAGGTGTTCCTCCGCTGTGTCAATGTGATGACGTCATCAAACGACGTGTCGACTCGACTTCAACTTTATTGACAGATACAGTACAGACCAAAAGTTTGGACACACCTTCTCATTCAAAGAGTTTTCTTTATTTTCATGACTATGAAAATTGTAGATTCACACTGAAGGCATCAAAACTATGAATTAACACGTGGAATTATATACTTAACAAAAAAGTGTGAAACAACTGAAAATATGTCTTATATTCTAGGTTCTTCAAAGTAGCCACCTTTTGCTTTGATTACTGCTTTGCACACTCTTGGCATTCTCTTGATGAGCTTCAAGAGGTAGTCACCTGAAATGGTCTTCCAACAGTCTTGAAGGAGTTCCCAGAGATGCTTAGCACTTGTTGGCCCTTTTACCTTCACTCTGCGGTCCAGCTCACCCCAAACCATCTCGATTGGGTTCAGGTCCGGTGACTGTGGAGGCCAGGTCATCTGGCGCAGCACCCCATCACTCTCCTTCTTGGTCAAATAGCCCTTACACAGCCTGGAGGTGTGTTTGGGGTCATTGTCCTGTTGAAAAATAAATGATGGTCCAACTAAACGCAAACCGGATGGAATAGCATGCCGCTGCAAGATGCTGTGGTAGCCATGCTGGTTCAGTATGCCTTCAATTTTGAATAAATCCCCAACAGTGTCACCAGCAAAGCACCCCCACACCATCACACCTCCTCCTCCATGCTTCACGGTGGGAACCAGGCATGTAGAGTCCATCCGTTCACCTTTTCTGCGTCGCACAAAGACACGGTGGTTGGAACCAAAGATCTCAAATTTGGACTCATCAGACCAAAGCACAGATTTCCACTGGTCTAATGTCCATTCCTTGTGTTCTTTAGCCCAAACAAGTCTCTTCTGCTTGTTGCCTGTCCTTAGCAGTGGTTTCCTAGCAGCTATTCTACCATGAAGGCCTGATTCACACAGTCTCCTCTTAACAGTTGTTCTAGAGATGTGTCTGCTGCTAGAACTCTGTGTGGCATTGACCTGGTCTCTAATCTGAGCTGCTGTTAACCTGCGATTTCTGAGGCTGGTGACTCGGATGAACTTATCCTCCGCAGCAGAGGTGACTCTTGGTCTTCCTTTCCAGGGGCGGTCCTCATGTGAGCCAGTTTCTTTGTAGCGCTTGATGGTTTTTGCGACTGCACTTGGGGACACTTTCAAAGTTTTCCCAATTTTTCGGACTGACTGACCTTCATTTCTTAAAGTAATGATGGCCACTCGTTTTTCTTTACTTAGCTGCTTTTTTCTTGCCATAATACAAATTCTAACAGTCTATTCAGTAGGACTATCAGCTGTGTATCCACCTGACTTCTGCACAACACAACTGATGGTCCCAACCCCATTTATAAGGCAAGAAATCCCACTTATTAAACCTGACAGGGCACACCTGTGAAGTGAAAACCATTTCAGGTGACTACCTCTTGAAGCTCATCAAGAGAATGCAGAGTGTGTGCAAAGCAGTAATCAGAGCAAAAGGTGGCTACTTTGAAGAAACTAGAATATAAGGCGTATTTTCAGTTGTTTTACACTTTTTTGTTAAGTACATATTTCCACATGTGTTAATTCATAGTTTTGATGCCTTCAGTGTGAATCTACAATGTCAATAGTCATGAAAAGAAAGGAAACTCATTGAATGAGAAGGTGTGTCCAAACTTTTGGTCTGTACTGTAAGTCGACTTGAAAAAATCTGAAGTCATTAATGCCCCAACAAGTACCCAATAAAAATGTGACTGTCATGGTCGTTTAACTCTCTAACATATTTACCCAAAGATAACATATTTAACAAACCCACCTCCCTCCCTCCAAGAAACAAAACAAAACAAAAAAAACTTACTATGAAATTCAGAGTAACTAACTGCCAGCGATTGACAAGTAACTTACTGTAAATTAAATTCACAGTTACTAACTGGCAGGCATTGACAAGTAACTTACTGTAGAGGAAATCACATTATTTTACTGAGTTTTCATTTACAGTAGCAGATATACAAATGTAAAATAAAACACAGGAATTAGTGTCTTCTGTATTTCTAGTTACAGGAATAGTTTTTTTTTTACTGTAAGATAAAACACAATAATTTCCAAGAACCACACTTTTGTTTAAGGTAATATTGTTTAAACTGTAAAATAAAATACAGTAATTTTCTAGTACTGTTTGTTAATAATAACAAGTGTTAACTGTAACAGAAAATACTGTATTTTACCAGATGCACATTTTCCAGTAAAATGCTATGATTTCTACAGTAAATTTCCTCAATTGTGTGAATTATTTGGAGGAAATATATCCATTATTTTTAGCTGATTTAGCAGATAACAGTTAATTATGAAAAAACTACTGTAACTGCATATGGTTTGCCATCTACGTTGTAAAATGCATATGTCAATTTTGCAATTATCATTTCACTTAAAATATACCATAACATAAATAACAAATCAATTGCAATACCTGGATATCTTAAAGAAACTAGTCAAAGTTTATTTAAAATACAAATTACATTCACAGCTGTTCAAAATCTCTTACAAAGCCCTTCAAGTGTATAAAGGATCTTGAAAATGTAAATACTGTATATGCGCATATAAAAATAACACTGACAGAAAAGAAAACAGTGAGTTGGAATTACTTGTGACCAACATCAGCTCATACAACACATTTATAAATGAAAGCATGTCATTGAAAGGATTACTGTATTAGCCCTTGTACTGAGCTAGTGTTTCTACGTAGTTCACAACAATCTAAAAGAAAAACATGATATGAAATGTACAATTTCTGGGTTCTCACATCTTCCCTTATTTATCCTAACTCATAAGTGCAAATAAAAATACAGCATATTGCTACTAAAGACTGTTAGCTCAGTAAAGGTGCGTGAGCTGAAGACTTGCAAAGTTGAACTTTTCAAAGTGCTTATAATGTCCCAAAACATAGACGTCATAGCTTTAATACCACCAATACATCAATGTAGAATTAACTTTTATACCAAGAAAATGGTTTTTAACCTGAAATTAAATGTACTGGAGACAGAAACTAAAACATGCTTGAATCTCATCTCAATGAAATGTTAATTACCGGCGCCATCCTAGGTTATATGCAACACAAAAGAAAACATAAAACCTACCTGCTCACACAACCATATGAATGTACTACACTCACAAAATCAAACCAACATTTAATTAAAATGTTTAACAGCATGTTCATGTAGTTATACCAGTTTTTAAACTATACCAACCTGTAGAAACAGGAGAAAGAATGAGACAGGCACAAATGCTTCTGTTCAGTGCAGCTTTGCTCAGCAGAATGAGGAAGTAGCAAAGAGTCCGCTCACAAAGAGAGTGCCACACTGCCTCCTGCTGGCAACAACGAAATGCTCAAAGTGTATTATTTTAGTGCAGCTTTGTTGTCTTACAAAAAGGCAATAATTGGTCATTATGGCTCATAATAGAATGTTCCTCACACAGGAATATCTTCACCAACAGAATAGCACCAAATGTGACCATGCATTTTGTGTGCGTCACACATTGTGGAACATGTGATGCCAAGTAAAGCTAATTAATTCAAACATGTGCTACAGTTTATTGTCCACCTTGATACCCAAGGAAAACTTGCATAGTTCTCATTTTACCAATCTATGAGAAGTCTGTGTGGTACAACATCATTAACTCTGATTTAAGAGTTTTGGGATACACAAGTTAAAAGTGAGTGGCATTCAAGCTCTGATTGCACAGAGTGTGTCACAGTGCCTCAGTGTTTCTTGGTCAGTGGAGGAGAGCTATGCCAGCTTTAACCTCTGCATCACATTGTGAAGTCCATGTCCATTCAGAAAGTATTCAGACCCCTTCAATGTTTTCACATTTTGTCATGTTGCAGCCTTATGCTAAAAGCATTTAAATATTTTTTTCCCCTAATCAATCTACACTCAATAAGGTGTATAGGTCGAAGGAACTGCCTGCAGAGCTCAGAGACAGGATTGTGTTGAGGCAGAGATCTGGGGAAGGCTACAAAAAAATTCTGCTGCATTGAAGGTCCCCAAGAGCACAGTGGCCTCCATAATTCTTAAATGAAAGACGTTTGGAGCAACCAGGACTCTTCCTAGAACTGGCTAACCGGCCAAACTGAGCAATCAGGGTAGAAGGGCCTTGTAAGAGAGGTGACCAAGAAGCCAATGGTCACTCTGGCTTAGCTCCAGAGATCATGTGTGGAGATGGGAGAAACTTCCAGAATGACAACCATCACTGCAACACTCCACTTATCTGGGCTTTATGGCAGAGGGGCCAGATGGAAGCATCTCCTCAGTGAAAGACACATGAAAGCCCGCTTGGAGTTCTCTGGTCTGATGAAACCAAGATTGAACTGTTTGGCCTCAATTCTAAGTGTCATGTCTGGGAGGAAACCAGGCACAGCTCATCACCTGCCCAAAACCATCCCAACAGTGAAGCATAGTGGTGGCAGCATCATGCTTTGGGGGTGTCTTTGAGTGGCAGGGACTGGGCAACTGGTCAGGGTTGAGGGAAAGCTGAACAGACAGACATATCCTTAATGAAAACCTGGTTGAGAGCACTCAGGACCTCAGACTGGGCCAAAGGTTCACAACAGGACAGAGACCCGAAGCACACAGCCAACACAATGCAGGAGTGTCTTAGGGACAACTCTATAAATGTCCTTCAGTGGCCAAGCCAGAGCCTTGACTTGAACCCAATCAAACATCTCAGAAGAGACCTGAAAATGTCTGTCCACTGACAGTCCCCATCAAACCTAATAGAGCAGGGGTGGCCAACCAGTCAGAGACTAAGAGCCAAATTTTTTATTGTGTTACTGCAAACCGGCACCAAAACTTCAGAACAGCAACCAACTGTAGATGTACCAGTAAAGTTTTGTTGTCTGTCATGTGGGTTTGCTGAGTCTTGTACTGAAACTGACTACTTTAGTCACCTGCATAATGCACACTAAAAAGTCAACCATAAAGTCAGTTGCCCTTATAAAGACTGTGACTTTGAAAGCAGTGTCTACTCCACTTTCAAAGCACACAGGAGTAAAGCACACAAGGAACACAGCTGGAAGATGTTCAAGTCAGAAATCATTGGTTGTGATTATGAAGGTCATGATCAGGATGGTGCACAAGAGCAAATATCACATGCTGATGACATGGCAGAGTTGGAAGGAGTTAGTGAAGAAGCTAGTGAGAATGATATTCGTGATTTAGGAAAGCAGCTAGAGCACAACTTAGCATCTCTTCTGTTAAAGATGCAAACAGTTATGCACATACCAGAGAGTTCTGTGCAAGAGGTATTACAGCAGCTTTGTCAAATCAATAAGCTGTCAGAGCCACTTCTGCATTACAAAGTGAGGGCTACACTAAATAAATACTTTGATAATGTGGATAATACAGTTGTGAGCGAAATTACCAGTGCTGTGTCAGTGCAACATGATGTCATTTTGTGGCAAAGATGGACCCTTAGGAACTGCTAAAAAGAGAGCAGCCTATGTACGCAAAGAGTTCCCACTGGTAAACCCTATTGAATATGTTGTGGAAAAAGGCAAAAAACCACTTGCATATGTCCCCATTGTTCCAATGCTCCAGAAGCTGCTTAACAAAACTGACATGTTAGACAAAGCTATGTCAGAAAAAGTCCATGTACTGCAGGAATACACGTCTTATGCAGATGGGTAGTACTTAAATGAAAATTCTCTTCTTGCAAGCGATGAGTTCACAATTGCTCTTAGCCTTTACATTGACGACTTTGAAGTTGCCAATCCTCTAGGAACGTCAAAGCTGAAACATAAAATGTGTGCAGTATACTGGGTCATTGCAAACATACCTGCAAAATACAGGTCCACCCTCAACTCAATCCAGCTTGCTCTACTATGCAATACCTCTACAGTTAAAGAGTGTGGTTATGCAAAAGTTCTGCAACCTCTCATCTATGATCTAAAGATATTGGAGCAAAATGTTGTTTACATAGAGTCACTAGCTGCAAGTGTGAAGGGCACAGTCTTATATGTTGCCGCTGATAATCTTGGTGCTCACTCTTGCAGGATTCCTGGAGAGCTTCAAGGTCGACAATTTCTGCAGATTCTGTCTAGCGAGCAGCAGAGACACGCAACAGCAAGAGGTATGTTCTGGATTCTTTCAGCTCAGAGACAAAGACTCTCATGATAGGCAAGTGCAGGAGGTGAGAGAGGACACAGCACTGAGTCAGACTTATGGTGTGAAAAGAGCATGTCCATTAACTGAAAATCTTGAGCACTTTCATGTGGTCACCGGGTATCCTCCTGACATCTTGCACGATCTCTTTGAAGGCATTGTGCCAACTGAGTTGTCCCTGTGTCTTAAAAATCTGATAAGCAAGAGGTATTTCACATTAGATACACTAAATCAGGCCATCAGACACTTTAATTATACATTCACGGACAAAACAGATCGCCCTCAGATGATCGTAAAGGGATTTTCCACCAAAGGAAGCATTGGTGGAAATGGCCATGAGAATTGGTGTCTCATAAGGCTCCTCCCATTTCTTATTGGTCACTGTGTTCCTGAGGGTGATGACACTTGGGAAATTCTGATGCTTCTTAAAGACATAATCGAGCTGGCTGTGGCACCAAGTCATACTGAAGAGACACTGCATTTCATGGAATGTAAAATAACAGAACACAGACGGCTGCTGCAGTCAACTTTTCCAGGTTTTCAGTTAAAGCCAAAGCATCACTACCTGGAACACTATCCTTACCTTGTGAGGAAGTTTGGTCCCTTGTGCGATGTTTGGACAATGCGCTTCGAGGGGAAACACAAGTTCTTTAAAAAAGCAATTTGGAACGCTCAAAATTTCAAAAATGTTGCAATGACACTTGCTACAGAACACCAGAAAGCAGTCAGTTACCATCTTGACTGCAGTGTATTTTTCAGGGTTATTGTCTCAGAGGGAGACATCAAAAAGTTGACAATGACAACATGACCGGACACACTTGAAGATTTGATTGGCTGGCTTAAAGGCACTCTCCAAGCAAATTACAACTTCGTCCTACAGTACCAAGACCCCGACTTTAACAATGAACTGTGTAACCTTGAAGATGTCTCAGAGTTCCCAGTTAAGCCAACCATTAAAATCATCCCTATGATTGAATTGGTACCAGTCACTGAACCAGTTGAACAACCAGTTGAACAATCTTCATTGTGTAGTGACACAAGCAGCTTGGCAGACACCGAGATCCTGTCCAGCTCCTCTCTGGATAGAAGTGTGCCATGGCCAGAGGTGTTTGAAATTCCTAAATTTTCAGTTGATGTTGAGTACCGACTCCGTCAAGGTAACTTGTTACATCTCAGGGATGGAACTAGGCCTGCACGATATGAGGAAAATCTGCGATGTGCGATAATACTGTTCAATATTGCGATGATAATATAACCTTATATTTAAATATTGAAGTTTGCATATTATTAACTATACAGTTAATAATAGTGTTTCTGCATTAATATGTACACTGCTAACATAGACCCGAAACATTGAATAGCCAGTGCCCACTGAATAAAGAATTAAATAAATTATTTTGAACATGCTTTTATTGAACAAACTGCACATGAATACCCAACCAATTAAGCAGAACATTAATTTAAATAAGACATTATAACTATATGAAATTAAAGTTTAATTCCCCCTGCTCCCTTTAAACTATTTTCTTGTAAACTAAACCAAAACATCTCTTACCAGGCAGAGTTGAAATAAATAAAAAAAAATCCAGGGGGAAACAACTTAAATAATTAAATAAATATAAATTAAACATGGCACTTAACTAAATTAACTGTAATGTCTCTCATCACAATCATCAAGGCCCTTGACTCTGCCTAACAAGATGCAGAGATCTATAGAGGGACAAAACTGAAATAGAGTAGGGCCAGCCCACTAAATCAAGAGAAAATGAAATCAGGAAAAAATATCTACTCTTTAGGTCAAGTCACAACCTGAGTTATTCCCTTAACAGCCGGGGCGGCTGTAGCTCAGGAGGTAGAGCAGGTCATCTAGTAATCAGAAGGTCACTGGTTCAAATCCCAGCTCCCCCTAGTTACATGTCAAAGTACCCTTGAGCAAGATACTGAACCCCAAATTGCTCCTAATGAGCAGCTGGCGCCAAGTGTATGAATGGGTGAATGTGGCATGTGTTGTAAAGCACTTTGAGCTGTCCGAGAGGACTGGAAAAGCACTATATAAATGCTGACCATTTACCTTAACACAAGTTCTTGGCCAAGAAAACCAACATGTTAACTTTCTTAGGTTTCAGACATGTACATTGACATGTCACCACATTCCCTGATGTGCTTACACAGTACCTGTCTTTGTAACAGTCAGTTATTTAATGCCTCCTTTTGTTTAATGGGTAATGTAACATGTACGATGAAGAAGAGCAGGTGTTCCACTCCTCATGAGAAAGGATACCGCTAATAGAGCGAAGACTTCCCATTTTATTTTGTCTTTATTTTGTAAAGTGTTGGTAGAAGAACCTCGGCCTGTGTTCGTTTGCATGTATGCCTGTAACATTAGTGCCGTAGAGACCTGGCATGGTACGGTCGGTGTTATGAATAAAAGTGCCGTGAGGAAACCCCCACATGTTGCCTGCCGTCTCTTGAGTAACCGGAGCTACCCGCACTAAAGTGGACCATCACCTTCCCCTTACCAAGCCCACGTTACAACGTCGTCTTTCCTGAATCCAAAATAAGTTCATATAGCAGAAGTGCTGTTTCTTTTCACCACAAGGTCTTCGTCGACCATTTTCATCGCTTTTCTCTCCTCCCTCAGCCATCATAACCTGGCAATCACCACCAAACTGATGCCGATTGATTTTGTTAGGGTAGCTAACGGCTAGCTGGGGCTTCATCTGATCGGCCCTTGTATCCAAGGCTCCGTCTGATAGGCTAAATGTTAGCATGCTCACGGTGCATGCATGGCGCATGTAAACAAAATGATTTTTCTTATTCATCGCGTGTAAGGCAGCCTTTTGCGATGTGTTTATCGCACATGTTCATATCGCAATGACAATGAAAATTCGATTTATCGGGCAGCCCTAGATGGAACCTATCTCAAAGTGACAAAAGAGCTAAAGCATGATATCCTTGAGAAATTGGCTGAGGTCATCTATGCATTTGATGCATACCCAACAAAGGACGATTTAGCGGTTGTTGCACAAGCTTTAGTAGAAACGCACCCATGTCTTAAAGAAGCGGCCTCACCCTCTGGCTGTGTTGGATGGAAGAACAGTTTGAAGTTCAAGGTTGGAAATTACAGAGCCAAAATGTGCAAGCTGGGCCGACTTGACGTCACTGTCAATAGTGGTAAACGTGGAAGATACTCTACAAATGGCGACCCTCCAAACAAGGACATCAAGAAGCCAAGGAAAGGAGAAATAAATTTCCTGCCTCAGTATCCAGAGGGGTTGGATGACCACAACCTGGAAGCAGCTCGCCAGGTTCTAGTCAATGAGATGATGAAGGCAAAGCCGAATGGGTCCCTTTTTAAGAAAGAGATGGATAGGACCTTTGCCTTTGCTGTTTTCTCCTACTTCGGAGAAAAGAAGTTGTGACAGACAAGCCTGCAATTACCCAGATTGTACAGCGATGGCCAGCACTTTTCTCCGAAAGCCTGGTTTGTATGCTTGTTTTGAGTATTTACAAATCACTGTGTGACCCAAATCGTGTTGTGTTGAGGGTCATAAATGTCTTTCATTTGACCATGGGCCTATACATGTTGGGCTATGTCAGGTGTGTTATGAGTTCACCCGAGTGGTGGGGAAAAATCTCAAAGAAAGCTTCTTTGAGGCACTTGACCGTTTCTCGCCAAACTTGATGGACCTCTTCAGGAAGAAGAGGGGCCTCAGTGGACAGCTTTTAACTGACCTTTTACGTCAGACAAAGGTAGGCTGACTTGTCTACCTAAGCTGACTGCCTCTCTTGCCTCTCTATTCTTCCCCCCTTTCTTCTCATCTCATTACTTTTCATTGCTCTCCCGTTTCCATTTCCTTCTCTTTTCTCCTACTCTACACTGTAAAAAAAAACAACTTAAAAAAACGGTCAAAGTGCTGGCAGCAGCGGCTGCCAAACAAAAACTTTAAAATTAAAGTAAAATGTCCTAATTCAAATAAAGTGATTTTACCCCAAATTTACAGAATTTTTCATTAATAATTCTACAAAGAAAAAACGTTATTTTACAATTTTTTCCTGTACTTATTACAATTATACACCTTAAAAAAACGTAATTCTATGCATATTTTTTGTAGGAAAAACTGTAATGCTACATTTCAACTCTGTCTTTTTGCATTTAAAAATTGTTAAAGATTTTCTCCAAAATGATTACGATTAAACAATTTTAATATAAGGAAAACGCTTTTGTTTCCACAGAGAAAATGTGTTATTTCAGCGTTTATTCCCAGTGTTATTACGATCAAACACTTTTAACATAGGCAAAACGCTAGTGTTTCTATGGTTAAAAAATCGTTATTTTAAAAGATTTTTCATAATTGTTATTGTCATACACTTTGAATATAGGAAAACCGCGCATGTTTCTACTGTTATAAACTGCTATTTAAATCATTTTATCATGAATATTACAATCGAAACATTTCAATATAGGGAAACTCCTTGTTTTACCCAAGTGAATAATTGTTATTTAAAAGATTTTTTCAAAATTATTACGACCAAATACTTTAATTACAGGAAAACCACGTGTTTTTCCACAGTGAAAAATCATTATTTAAAAGATTTTGTCAAAATTTCTACAATCTAACACTTTGTATATAGGGAAATGACTTGTTTTTCTACAATTGACATTTTTTTCTTTAAATGATTTTTTCTCTTTTATTATGATCAAGCAATTTCAATATAACGCTTGTTTTTCCACATTTAAAAAAATGTTATTTAAAGTATTTTTTCAAAATTATTATAGTCGACTACTTTAAATAAAGTAAAACTACATGTTTTTTCACAGTAAAAAGTATAATTTCAAGGATTTTCTTCAATATTATTATGTTCAGATACTTTCAATACAGGGAAACAACTTGGATTTTTACAGTGGAAAAAATGTTATTTGAGAGACATTTCCAAAAGTATTACAAATAAATACTGAAAACAAGGAAACATTTTGTGTTTCCGCAGTGAAAAATCGTTATTTAAGAGATTTTGTAAAAATAAATATGATCAAAAACTTTATATATAGGGAAACCAATTGTGTATCAGTGTTTAAAAAATTTTATTTTAATAGTCTGTTTCAAAATAATTATGATTAAACACTGTGAATACAGGTTATCCACGTGCTTCTGCAGTGAAAAGCTGTTATCTTACACATTTTTACATGATCAAACACTTCATTGAAATTATCATAGTTTCTGCAGAGAAAAACCCGGTATTTTACACTTTTTTTATTTTTATTTTTAAGGTTAAATAGTAAAACTGAAATCATCTCAAACTTACACATTAAATGTGAACACAAATTCTGTAAAAAAAAAATTCAGCTCAAGAAAAAAAAAAAAAGAAAACACAACATTATTGTCTTTGTTGCACTTATTTTTAATGTATTCATCTTCAAATTTACAATATACTGTAAAGCAATTGAAAATTCTATCTATCTATCTAAAAGTCTATCTTGCTTATTCGAGTCCATAATGAGGATACCATGATTTCAACCCCAAAAGTAGTGTGCTTGTATATTCCTCAATTCAGTTTTAACGCGTTAATTAAGATTAATTAATTACACAAAAATTAACGCGTTAAAAAAAATTTACGCATTTTAATCGCACTTGTATTTGCACCGCGGAACATTTCTCACTGGATGAGTTTCAGGCGTACCGATTATACTGGAGCACAATTATTTAACGAGTTAAATAGCCGCCGACACTTGGGGTGCGTCTCAGCTCGGGTCAGTAAAATTAACAGGCTGACAGTGACAATCACGTGAAACTGAGGCGAACTCATTCATGGTTGCCTCTGATTATACTGATAATAGCCTACCTATTAGCTTCCAATGTAGACGCGCGACATGCGCGCTCACAACCCAAAGCTGTGCGTAGCCGCGTGCATTCGGTGCGACGCCGTTTTTTCCCCCCGTGCATGTCCGTGGAGCTGTGCGCCGCGGACGTGCACGGTTCCCTACGTTGCTTTGTCAGGCAGGTGTTTCCCACGGAGCTCTGCCCCGTTTCAAAGGTGAAGGAAGCCCTCAGTGGAAAGACTTTGCCTCCGCAATGTAGAATGTGTTTTATAGAAGAGAAACACACATTTCAGGACCGCTGACTTGTATCATCAAAACAGACAAATGTAAACACAGAAAGCTGAAAATCACTGGACATGTCTGTAGAGCTGTCAAGATGTATGCAGTAGTTAATTATTGCATATCCTACTGTACCTATCACTCCTATTGTTTCTGATGTACAGGTGCATGAGAATGTCATGGGAGAGTTTATTAAGGCCTATGTCACTAATTCAATTCAAAAAGTGAAACTAATACATTATATACAGTACAGACCAAAAGTTTGGACACACCTTCTCATTCAAAGAGTTTTCTTTATTTTCATGACTATGAAAATTGTAGATTCACACTGAAGGCATCAAAACTATGAATAACACTTGTGGAATTATATACTTAACAAAAAAGTGTGAAACAACTGAAAATATGTCTTATATTCTAGGTTCTTCAAAGTAGCCACCTTTTGCTTTGATTACTGCTTCGCACACTCTTGGCATTCTCTTGATGAGCTTCAAGAGGTAGTCACCTGAAATGGTCTTCCAACAGTCTTGAAGGAGTTCCCAGAGATGCTTAGCACTTGTTGGCCCTTTTGCCTTCACTCTGCGGTCCAGCTCACCCCAAACCATCTCGATTGGGTTCAGCTCCGGTGACTGTGGAGGCCAGGTCATCTGGCGCAGCACCCCATCACTCTCCTTCTTGGTCAAATAGCCCTTACACAGCCTGGAGGTGTGTTTGGGGTCATTGTCCTGTTGAAAAATAAATGATGGTCCAACTAAACGCAAACCGGATGGAATAGCATGCCGCTGCAAGATGCTGTGGTAGCCATGCTGGTTCAGTATGCCTTCAATTTTGAATAAATCCCCAACAGTGTCACCAGCAAAGCACCCCCACACCATCACACCTCCTCCTCCATGCTTCACGGTGGGAACCAGGCATGTAGAGTCCATCCGTTCACCTTTTCTGCGTCGCACAAAGACACGGTGGTTGGAACCAAAGATCTCAAATTTGGACTCATCAGACCAAAGCACAGATTTCCACTGGTCTAATGTCCATTCCTTGTGTTCTTTAGCCCAAACAAGTCTCTTCTGCTTGTTGCCTGTCCTTAGCAGTGGTTTCCTAGCAGCTATTCTACCATGAAGGCCTGATTCACACAGTCTCCTCTTAACAGTTGTTCTAGAGATGTGTCTGCTGCTAGAACTCTGTGTGGCATTGACCTGGTCTCTAATCTGAGCTGCTGTTAACCTGCGATTTCTGAGGCTGGTGACACGGATGAACTTATCCTCCGCAGCAGAGGTGACTCTTGGTCTTCCTTTCCTGGGGCGGTCCTCATGTGAGCCAGTTTCTTTGTAGCGCTTGATGGTTTTTGCGACTGCACTTGGGGACACTTTCAAAGTTTTCCCAATTTTTCGGACTGACTGACCTTCATTTCTTAAAGTAATGATGGCCACTCGTTTTTCTTTACTTAGCTGCTTTTTTCTTGCCATAATACAAATTCTAACAGTCTATTCAGTAGGACTATCAGCTGTGTATCCACCTGACTTCTGCACAACACAACTGATGGTCCCAACCCCATTTATAAGGCAAGAAATCCCACTTATTAAACCTGACAGGGCACACCTGTGAAGTGAAAACCATTTCAGGTGACTACCTCTTGAAGCTCATCAAGAGAATGCAGAGTGTGTGCAAAGCAGTAATCAGAGCAAAAGGTGGCTACTTTGAAGAAACTAGAATATAAGGCGTATTTTCAGTTGTTTTACACTTTTTTGTTAAGTACATATTTCCACGTGTTAATTCATAGTTTTGATGCCTTCAGTGTGAATCTACAATGTCAATAGTCATGAAAAGAAAGGAAACTCATTGAATGAGAAGGTGTGTCCAAACTTTTGGTTTGTACTGTATGTCTAACTAAACGGCTTTAGAATAACCCAAAATTCTACAATATATTACACAGTCACGTTAGCACTTTGGTTAGATGTTAGTCACACTACTCTACTCATGCATTTTTAATTTATCACATGCCTTCAATATTGATTTCTCTAATTCCACTAATTTTCCTAAGTTGAAGGTTTCCCACTCGTGCATGTGGAAGTTGCAGTACGTAAAAGAATAATTTCATACTTCGACCAGCTGTAGCAGTCAACCAAATAAACAATTGTCCGTACGTCCACAAATGTCTACTTAGCGTATTCACTAGACTTCTCCACTTTAAAACAAACAAATCAACAGACAACAGATAGCGACAAAGAACACTAAGTTTGGTCCCTCTGATCAAACTCCAACAAAGATGCATTGCATTTTAGCGCACATCTCGTAGCCTATATATATTAATTCTATATAACGCCTTTCTATCATGTTTCCCTGCCTGCTCCTTCCCTGAACAAGCTCTTTTTCCTTCACCTTCTCTCCACCTAATATCCCTTCAGCTTCTCTTTGTTATTTTTATCATAATTTTTCTTTCTTATATTATTAACAGTGCCCTTTGTATATATTGGTTATCGCTTTCTTAATAGTCAATTTAATTTTGTTCACTTCCTTTAACATACAGCCAATTCTTGCCAATTAATAATCCTTCATATGATATATATATTATCGGGCAGGTCTTTTGAGACCTAAATTTGATTTTACAAGGACAAGCTTAATGAGGGTAAAAGCCATAGTAATCAATTTAAACTGGGAACAAGGAATAGTATTAATAACTACTTATTTATCCACTTTTCTTTTTTTTTTAACAGGACTCCAATCGTCGCTTAAGGCAAACCAATAACCCACTTGGCCAAAAAAGAATGACAACTCCTCATTAATACATTCCTATAGGTTATTCATTTATTATTATCTCTTTTGTATATCACTTTATCAATTACAACGCCTATGCATTGTATCTATTTTATTCTAGTAATGCGCATTTAATATCTAGATTACTCATAATTTATTATTCGGACAAACAATCAGCTTTCACATCAACTTTAACTGAATCTCACCATCCCCACACAGCTTGAGAAAATGCTTTAAGCACAATAAACACTGAACACTTCACACAACTGGGCCCCAAAACACATCTTTTAACACACAGCTAGCTTTCATCACAACTCACACATCACACATCCTCTGCAACTTGGTCTGTTGGACTCAGAATACGGAAACCCGCCTCTAACAGCCCACCAAGTGCTCTACCACATTTTTTTAGAGTCCGCTGGCGTCACATGCACCCTTCTCTTAACGAACTTGACAAATTTTCTCCTGTCACAACCAGAAATCTGATTCGACTGAATCTCTCACTTTTTCTTTTGTGGTCTTCATCTCTTCTTTCTTTCTACCTGGCCAGGCTTTTATACTCTTTTTTACTCTTCTTTACTTCTTTTTTACTTCTGTTACTTCTTTGAGCCAACTCTCCGCGCAGCAAATGGTGATTAATCTCACGCATGACTTACAACTATGTAGGCTAAACGCCTTGCCTGCCACGTGGCACCGTATTTCCAATTAGCTCACTCATTTCTACCACATCAGTTGCTCTTATTCTCATACTTTTTTGAGCCAACTCTCTGCGTAGCCAATAGTGACTGATCTCACGCATGACTTATGACAATGCAGGCGTAGCGTCATGCCATCAATGTCCGCATCGTATTTCCAATCAGATCACTCATTCCTACCCCATCAGAGTTGCTCTTAGTCCAATATGTCAGTAATCTCTTTCTTCCTTCTCTGTATTATCCTGACATTCTTCTCTTCTTCACTTCTCTATTTGAGACAACAAGCACGTAGGAAATAGTGACCAATCTCACGCATGACTTATGAGAATATAGGCTTGGCACCATGCCTGCTACTATCAGCACCGTATTTCCGATCAGCCCACTAATCTCTACCGCTCAAGTTTCTCCATTTTCTCTTAATTCCCTTGATTTAAAAAAAAATTAGACAGACCCATATCAACAAACTAAACACCTGTTGCCCATTCCCCACATTTTGGTAATTTTCAGCCTGACAACCATTGGAAAACATACACAGTCCCGTCCAGGGCTCGAGCCTGACCCCTTGCCGATGCCCACATTGGATACATATGCATAATTGTTGCACAGAGTCTTTCATGGTGTAGATGGAATCAGTGAAGAGTATGAGGTTGTTCTTCTTCCTTCCTTCTTTGTGTTGGGCATAGTCAGTGAAAAGGACTTCTGGATTTTCATGTAGTGTCTTCTCCTTGTGTTTCTCCCTAGCTGCTGCACTCTTACATTTACCAGGGTATTCAACCTCCCTGCTGTCTGTTCTGTTAGCTGCCTTCTGACCAGTTTCCATGGCAACCACTTGTTTACTCAACAGGGGGCTAGGCCAACTGTTTACTTTGTTAGCTTTTCTAGCCTTTAAACAGTTTTTTTTTTGTTCTTTTTTTCTTCTTCTTGTCTTCATAGAATACCTCTTCTGTTATCGTCTTTAGTACAGTTTCTCCTTGGAAATGTTGGTAACAGTGGCAGGTAGTAGCCTAGTTAGCAGTTGACAGCAAGCAAGTTGACAGTTAGTTAACTATTCAGGAGATCTGACTGTCCACTGACCTCTGTAGAATGTGGGAAACACACAATGCACCTGACAATCCTTATAAATAATCGCTTGCCACCCATCACATTTGCTTCCCATCACCCACCTAACTCCAGACTTCATTTTTTTTACATAGCAACAATCCTGTGTTGTCTTTGACAGAATCAAACAAAAACACTTTCAGATGTAACTTTATGTCCTGTAAACACATTTAGTTCTCCATCCTTATCCAGTTTTCTGTAATTATTATAATTTTTGCAGAAATGATGGAACTCCTTTCTCTTAGGCCAAGTACTCCAAGGTGTACAACAAAAAGTCCAGCAAGTAGAGCTTTGCTTTAGTAGAACGACTAGGGTCGTTGTCTTGCTGCATGACCCACATTCTCTGTAGATTCAGTGCACGGACAGATGTCCTGACATTTTCCTTTAGGATTTGCTGGCATAATTCAAAATCCATTGTTCCGTCAATGATGGCGAGCCGTCCTGACCCAGATGCAGCAAAACAGGCCCAAACCATGATACTACCGCCACCATGTTTCACAGAAGGGATAAGGTTCTTATGCTGGAATGCAGTGTTTTCCCTTCTCCAAACATAACACTTCTCATTTAAACCAGAAAGTCCTATTCGGTCTCATCTGTCCACAAAACATTTTTCCAATAGCCTTCTGACTTGCCCATGTGATCTTTAGCAAACTGCAGATGGGCAGCAATGTTCTTTTTGGAGAGCAGTGGCTTTCTCCTTGCAACCCTGCCATGCACATCATTGTTCAGTGTTCTGAAAATTACTATTAGAGTGATATACTAGTGAGAGAGACCTTTAGTTGCTTAGAAGTTACCCTGGGGTCCTCGCCGATGATTATACATCTTGCTCTTGGAGTGATCTTTGTTGGTCGGCCACTCCTGGGGAGGGTAACAAGGGTCTTGAATTTCCTTCATTTGTACACAATCTGTCTGACTGTGGATTGGTGGAGTCCAGACTCTTTAGATACGGTTTTGTAACCTTTTCCAGCCTGATGAGCATCAACAACTCTTTTTCTGAGGTCCTCAGAAATCTCCTTTGTTTGTGCCATGCAGAGCCGTTTCTTGATATATGCGGACTATGCAGGTGCAAGGGGCCCCCGCACCACTAGGGGGCCCCCTCAAGTTACAGGTTGCAAGTTGCAGCTATGCCTCTCTGCGGCGCGGTAGGGACGCCGGCCGTGAAGCTCTCGCTGGATGATGATTTTCTCTGACCAATCAGAGGGCATATGTATCGCCTTGGCTTGTGTGGAACCTCAGCGGAGGTGCTACCGAGCCGGTACCATGCAGTGGAAAGCGCGGGTCACTCCTCAGATATTGAGGCCGGACTTGCAACTTGAGGGGGCCCCTAGTGGTGCGTGGGCCCTATGCACCCGCATAGTCCGCAAATAGCAAGAAATGGCTCTGCTCTTCGCTACGAAGCAAGGAGAGGCGAGGCGAGTTGAGTTGAGCCAGTACCGGTCATTCATGTTAGTGAGGAGAATGACGGTGGAATTAACATGGCATCAAAATGAACATATTCATCTGGTTCAGAAAAAAGAAAAAAGAAGAAAACAGATGAAGAGAAATGCTCACAGGATAAAGGTTAGGTTTTTTTTCATGGTGTGGGGTAGAGGGGGTAGCTTTAATGCCGACTTTTTAGCTAGCTTAAGTGTTTGCTTTAGGAAAGGGCTAAAATAAAATTGATATGTCACATTTGAATGCCATGGGACTGATTGACTGAAGTGACATCTGTTTTGGTGAATTATAGCAGGTCCAGCGCGTTGGCATTACATTTGGAGGGAGGGTGTGTAATTACGCAGATGTCTGTTATGTCTGCTGTATCCTCGTCCAGTGGGAGCTGCTTGTCCGTCATAGACCTCCAATGCTGTTAAATATTTGCCATGTAACATTACTTTAGGATTATTTTCATGATTTATTTATCCATTTTAGTGTGTCCTCAGTTTATAGGTCTCTTATATGAAAGTGTGCTAAACAACATTAATACATATTAGGCCTTTTGTGGATTATTATGGACTATTGTGGCAGTGAATTATTGCTCTAAGTGGATTATTGTTAACTCTACTGAGTTAGTTGCAGTCTTTCTTAACCACATTTATTAGAATATTTATTGTGACAATATAATTTGAACAAATTTGCCTACATTCCTACAGTTTAGTTATGTTTTTGATTTATTACTTTGTTTTATTCAAAAGAATCATAATAACACAAATTAAAGTAAATTTAAATTAAACTATACTTAATATGACCGTTAGTTCTGCCCACAGAATAAAGGTTAAGACCATATCATCAATTAGGCACAAGTAGTCCACTTTGTAATACCCTGCAAAATATACACAAAAATATTCCTTCGATATCATATCATATATCTTCGTTTTATTACTCTAACAAGTACAATGTGTCGAAAACTGCTTAAGGTGCGTTCACACCGGACCTTTTATTTTTGTCGCTGGCTACAAGTTTACATATTAAGTCAATGCAAACGAGCGACTGAGCGGTTAATCGCTACAGCGTCCGAGCGACGGAGCGAAAAAACGCTCAATCGCTCTGCCGCTCGAGATGAGAAACCCCAAGTCTCTGGCCGTCAGATGCTTGTCACTCAGCGCTGATTGGCTGCCGTAATCTATGTATAACTATGACAACTACTGAAACCATGGAAACGTAATACAACTCCGCCGGTCGGGAAGAGCAAAGTCGGCTTTACGTTGACACACACACACACACACACACCGGAGACAAATGGCCAGGCGCTCCTCAGCTGGGATGGAGCGCCTGTAGTTGGTGTCCAACCGGGCAATCCTGCCTCCGATTCTCGCCAACAGCTCGTCAAACTTGGCCGTTGTCAGCCGCGTATACCGTTGAAAACGGGAAGAAATGAGCGCCTCCGAGCGACGTGAAATTCACTGGAATCGCTTGAATGATGTTATCAGAGCGATCTGTTGAATTGTGCCGACAAGTGACTGCAGCTGAGCAACAGAGCGACTTTTTTGGAGCGACAGCGACAAAAATAAAAGGTCCGGTGTGTGAACGCACCTTTAAAAGTGACAACTTTGGAATTGGAAGCATGCTTTAAAGGGACACTGTACTGTATATTGCAATGTTTAATATAAAAACAGATTATGAATTTCTGCATTAGTGCAACATAACGTATATGTTAAGTTATATATATATATATATATATATTGAGAGAGGTTTTCACGACTCTAGCCTGTTTTCCTCTTAAAATGTAATAGATTGTTGCATCTTAGTGGATCACTTAAAAGGGTTAGGAACCTATCAATCATAGTTTGACAAAACTGGGGCCCCAAAACAGCATCTTGCATAGGGCCCCAGAAAAAGACAGAAATGGCCCTGGTGCCATGATACACTTTCACAAACATGTATTGTGAAGATCAGACATCGATAGATCAGAAATCGCAGGTTAACAGCAGCTCAGATTAGAGACCAGGTCAATGACCCCACAGAGTTCTAGCAGCAGACACATCTCTAGAACAACTGTTAAGAGGAGACTGTGTGAATCAGGCCTTCATGGTAGAATAGCTGCTAGGAAACCACTGCTAAGGACAGGCAACAAGCAGAAGAGACTTGTTTGGGCTAAAGAACACAAGGAATGGACATTAGACCAGTGGAAATCTGTGCTTTGGTCTGATGAGTCCAAATTTGAGATCTTTGGTTCCAACCACCGTGTCTTTGTGCGACGCAGAAAAGGTGAACGGATGGACTCTACATGCCTGGTTCCCACCGTGAAGCATGGAGGAGGAGGTGTGATGGTGTGGGGGTGCTTTGCTGGTGACACTGTTGGGGATTTATTCAAAATTGAAGGCATACTGAACCAGCATGGCTACCACAGCATCTTGCAGCGGCATGCTATTCCATCCGGTTTGCGTTTAGTTGGACCATCATTTATTTTTCAACAGGACAATGACCCCAAACACACCTCCAGGCTGTGTAAGGGCTATTTGACCAAGAAGGAGAGTGATGGGGTGCTGCGCCAGATGACCTGGCCTCCACAGTCACCAGACCTGAACCCAATCGAGATGGTTTGGGGTGAGCTGGACCGAAGAGTGAAGGCAAAAGGGCCAACAAGTGCTAAGCATCTCTGGGAACTCCTTCAAGACTGTTGGAAGACCATTTCAGGTGACAACCTCTTGAAGCTCATCAAGAGAATGCCAAGAGTGTGCGAAGCAGTAATCAAAGCAAAAGGTGGCTACTTTGAAGAACCTAGAATATAAGACATATTTTCAGTTGTTTCACACTTTTTTGTTAAGTATATAATTCCACATGTGTTAATTCATAGTTTTGATGCCTTCAGTGTGAATCTACAATTTTCATAGTCATGAAAATAAAGAAAACTCTTTCAATGAGAAGGTGTGTCCAAACTTTTGGTCTGTACTGTGTATATATATATATATATATATATATATATATATATATATATACACATATATATATATATATATATATATATATACACATATATATATATATATATGTATATGGATAGATAGATATCTCTTTATAGAGATATATCTATATACATAGAGATATATAATATAGAGAGATGTATCCCTAACGTTTCATTACGTAAATTGTCTTTCATTCAGTCTACGCCCTCTCTATACGGACACGTTTTATTATACAATATGTATTGTTTTTTGGTTGAATGCCTAAAATAAGGTCTGTGGTTACCACAGGCTTAGCATATTTGCAAATGTTTTTCTACAACATAAAATACATCATTAAATGTCCCACAATTTCATGGTGGACTAAGTTACATGTTTGCAGCTAACGCTACTTTGCATGTTAGGTCACTCTGAGTCCTCTGTGATCTCATATGATTTTCAAATCAAGCTCTAAACATGACCTGTAATGTTTTCTTACCTGGTTACTAGGAAATGAGCCATGTCAGCATCTGTTCTCAGTCCCAATTCAAGTTGAAGCTGCCTCCATGAGTCGAGCGCATATCCGATGTTTATTCGGGTGCCAGCCCGGCTTTGGTTGTAATTTCGTTTCGACTCACAACATGCCACTGATAAAACCTTCGTTTTCTTCTTAGTATGACTTTTTAGTGGACTTTGTGTGGTGGTGGGTCGTTTGCTAGCCGTAGCAGAATCCATTACTGCCCAAACACTAGTTTGGGTCCACCGCACTTGTCTTCTTCCCGTATCCAAGGACGCGCATTCAGTGTCTTCTGAAGTCACGTCTGCAAGACTGCGCGGGAAATTCGGACACCGAATTGCAGTACATTATGCAGCACAGCCTGTTCAAGGCAATGGAGAGATACATGGGTGGGCTCATTCTTTTTGGTTTTGAACGCTTCATCACCCATTAGCATTAAAAAACTTAAAATGCATGTTTATTTTTAAATTATGTGACCGCAATGTAGTGTGTTTATGGCCAAACAATAGCCTTTTACTTCTAGTAATTTAATTTACGATGCGAAAATCACAAAAGTGGTGTTCACCTATGAAGATTATTTTACTGAACAAAATGTGCATCAAACTTTGACAGCATTGCAAAATCTGATTCAAAAATCTCATAGGCTTTTTGTTGAGGGAACCATGGAGATGCTAACTTCTGGGTTAGCCTTAAAAAATACATCATTACCACTCTATTGCAGGTAACAGGAGGAACCTGCTCTCTGCACGTTCACGAGCAGACAGGACCACCTCTTTATAGAGTTCTCTGTCCTGATTGGATAAAGTTGACAGGGATACCAGACATTTCTTTTCTCTTTTACTGCATGAGAAGAGACATGGGTTAGTGAATTTCAAGCCATTTGACACTTACTGTATGTACTGTTTTAATAAGAAAATAATGCTTACAGCAGCTTTAACATTTGTAAAATGGTGATTCAGTACTACATATTCTCAGTATATCCAAAACACATGTTTTCACTCTTTATGTTGCTAGCTGAGGCACCTTTAGAAAATCTTTGTGTGGCTGTGTTTTTTGGCCGGGACTCATTAGGTTACCTGAGATGAGACAGACTTTTTCACCATTTGGGCAGCAGACCCTCAGCACACAGAGTTGTACAGAATTTAGTTATTATGCTGTTTTTTATTGTTAATGTCATGTCTCTGAAAATATTGGTGTTGGTTGAGTCAAAACTTTGAATGACTCGATTAACAATGTTTAGCATCATAAGGAAAGGTAGAAACAAAAACATCAAAGTCCGTACACTGTCTGACAGAAAGCAGACATCACATCTTGGCTGTAGCACTGCAGCCTATGAATTCAAAGTCTATATTTTTACAGGACAAAACTGTAGCTTAAACTATCGACACTTCTGCCAAATCATAAGTGACGTTATGTTGTAAAACAACTAGAGCATCAACACATAGAAGCAAAGCTTCGTCCAACAAAGAGGCAAACTACGGAGGCTTCAGTGCAGGCGTTAGAAATAGAAAAAGTTGTCTAAAATAAACAACAAAGACAAGTCAATTTCTTGTGCTTAATTTGCAGAATATCAGTATCGATCATGTAGGTCACACTGTAAAAAACTTACTGTGATATTCACAGTAACTTACTGGCAGCCATTGACAAGTAACTTACTGCACAAAGTAATCACAGTAACTAACTGGGAGCCATTGACAAGTGTAGTGCTTCATGCGACATTAATAGGGAGTTTTGGGTTAAATTTGGCTGTCGATAATAATTAATGATTATCAGGGATAAGAGCACCACCCTTGAAGAAGGGAAAAGATAGCCAATTCATCAAATCAGTCTCAGAAAAATCCAACATTCCTGGGTAGGAAGCGTCCTTGAAAAACCTTTTTTCAGTGAAATACAGCTTAATCTACTTCCCAGTGCAAAAAGATGCTTATTTCACAAATCTTGAATTTGCCACAAGTGAGTTTTGACCAAAATGAATTAAAGAACAACTGAAACCATGTTTGTCATTATTTCAATCAGGAGAGACTCCATTGTGATGACATAATAATTGGGGAACTGATGAAGGTGACCCTGGAGTTCTGACGACAGGGGGAGTTGATTCTGGTGAGTCGACCACTGGATGAAGAGCTGGCAGGGGATGGGGTGGAGGAGGGTCGCACGAATGCCTGAAATGACAGCTGACAGCAGAGAGGAGACCGGTTTTAAGTTTGACAGCAGAGACACGATTGGCTGATGGTGTTCGAGACAAAATCTGGTTGCTTGAATGGAGAGAGAGTACATGATGAAACACCCATGTCAGGTGAATGGAGGGAGCCAGGAGAGAGGTGAATGAAAAGATAGTCTTCCTGATTGAACTTAACTTTAAACATTTCTTTGCAGGAAACTTGCTTGAAAAACCCTCTTTTTCAGAGAAAAACAGCTTTACTTACTTTACTGTGCAAAAATGTGTTTATTTCGCTGAGATAAGCCCAAAATTGACAGTACTGTTTTCTACACAAAACATGAAGCAGAACTCAATTGAAACCAGGTTTGCCATATTTTTTATCCAACTTGACACATTCTCTGGTATGAAACATGCTTGACACGATGCAGCTTCACTGTGCAAAAAAAGCTAGAGCTTAGAAAAGCTAGAAATTGCCAGAAGTGACTTTGGACCAGAAATTAATTAAACAACAAGTGAAACCATGTTTGCCATAATATTTATCCAACTTTTAACATTCCTTGGAAGGAAACTTTCTTAAAAAACATTTTTTCACTGTGTAATGATATGTAGGTCTTGTGTAGGAAGTAGGCGTGGTTTGGTAGGTTGTAGGCAGGGCCGGCCCGAGGCATTAGCGAACTAAGCGGCTGCTTGGGGCCCCCTGGCCACCAAAATATGATGATTATGGCAAGTAGAATGACATACCTTACAAACTTTGTTACACACAGTCAAGTGAATAAAGCTGTATTTCAGTGAAAAAAAGCTTTTGCAAGCAAGTTTCCTACCAAGAAAAGTTTAAAGTTGGATTAATATTATGACACACATGCTTTCAATTGAGTTCCACTTTATGGTTTGTGTAGAAAACAGTAATGTCAATTTTGGGCTTATCTCTGTAAAATAAACTTCTTTTTGCACCGTATAAATTAGCCAGTATATCACTAAAAACAGGTTTTTCAAGCAAGATTCCCTCCAAGGAATGTGTAAAGTTGGATAAATATTTTGGCACACATGGTTTTAATTGTTTTTCAATTAATTTTTGGTCCAAAGTAATTTAAGCCCATTTTGAGCATTTCTCTTTGAAATTAATGCCCATATCCCAATGAATTGTGGATAAATAAATCACTGAAGTCTAGTGAATTCCGCTCCCAAAGCATACTCTATGGAAGTCTGCAGTGAGTCCACTTGAGAGCCCTTGTGGACATGATAAATTGTGGGTTTGGACAGCCCTCAAGACTCACAGACTTCCCACAAAGGCGCCCGCACAGTCCGCGAGTCTGCAAGTGAGTTGAAGTCCGGACATTTGGAGGCAGCCATGATGTCTGTCTCATAGGTAACAATGTGACTGACATGCCTCTGGCCTCTAGATATCTCACATTACACACTGGCTGGATTCAAATTTCCACCCTCTGGACTTGTGGAGGCCCTCCTGGACTTCAGTTGTACGTACCCTGATGTGTTCACTGTTATCACTTCAAGTGAGTGCGTGAGACTGCAAGGCACTGATGGACAGCCCTAAAGACTACGGTAATAAAATGCATTTGAATTACCTCCACTATGGAGCTAAATCAGGGTCAAAAGTTTTGTACTTGAAAAAGTAAAATTTGAAACTGAAATTTTAAGTTTTGATCTTAAATTTTGAAAAATAGCGTATTCAAAATAAAAATAAATGTACAAAAAGTTTTTTCAGGTTAAAAATAATTATGATCAACTCTGGTAATTCTTTTGAATAAATCATTTATTTTCATTTTTCACTTTCATATGTTTTGATATTCGGGATCCTATTTCTTTCAGTTGCATGTTTTATCTTTTCAGATTCAGATCTTAGTTTTTTTTAGTTTCAAATCTTTTTTTCAGTTTCAGATCTTTCTTTTTCAGTTTCAGACTTTTGACCCTGATCTAGCGTGGGGGGCGTGGCATCAACTGAGAGGGGTGTGGAATCATGACAGACAGCTTAACCAAAAGGCTACAGACCATCCCCCATCATGTTGCCTTCAGGGAACGTAGGATCTAAAACGATTCGGCTACGCCACATGAATGGCAGTGAAAAAACTGCCGTTAGTGACAAACTTTCATTTGCACACCATGCACGGCTAAAACTTTTAATTTCCAAGGCTGTTTAGATGTGAGATGTGGAAGCTGTTTTAGACAGTACTGAGGACCAATTGTAGTACAGGAGCAACAAAATCACGCCAGATTGTGCACAGACACCCACACATTGAGTACTGAAATGTCCGACATGTAGCATTGGACCCAGCACACAGGTGAGAAAAGTAAGGTTGGGAAATCGTGATAAATATCAAAATAAGAGGTCGTTTTGTGTTTTTTTCAGCACCCCATGCATTCCTGCAACCACAAAACAGCACTGCCTTTATTCAAATTAACAGCATTATCTGTGTTTTTCACGCAGTATAGGCTAACGTTACTACCTACTACTGCGTTAGCAACTACTCGATGCTAACGTTGGCCCTATGCTTAACCTCTAGCTTTGACAATTCACCAATTAAAAGATGTCAGAAACATTGTATGTTGTTACATAACTACCTCTCATTTTGATATTTATCATGATTTCCCAACCTTAAGCCTGATTTATGCTTCTGCGTCGCGGCGACGGCATAGCTACGTCGTCGGCGCAGACCCCTACGTGGACCCTGCGCCGTAGCCTGACGTGCGCCTCCAAAAAATCCTGACTACGCGTCACGTCGACGTAGTCAGGATGCGAACGGCAAGGACTGTGATTGGTCCGCTCAGAATGTCATTTCCGGCAGTTGCTTTTCCGGTCAACAGTATAACAACACCGGTTGGCGGTGAATTGCAGAACAACGCGTTCCCTTGACGCAGAACTTCGAATGCTCAATGACGGCGTAGGGTCTACGACGTAGCTACGCCGTCGCCGCAACGCAGAAGCATAAACTAGGCTTTACTTTTCTCACCTGTGTGCTGGGTCCAGCAGGTGAGCCAGCAGAACCGGACGCCATTGCCAGCGGACACTGCGAGGCATTCACAGTGCTATGTGGAAATCGGACATTTCATTACTTAAAGTGTGGGTGTCTGTGCACAATCTGGCGTGATTTTGTTGCTCCTGTACTACAATTGGTCCTCAGTACTGTCTAAAACAGCTTCCACATCTCACATCTACACAGCCTTGGAAATTAAAACAGTTTTAGCCGTGCAGGATATTCGTGCATGGTGTGCAAATGGAAGTTTGTCACTGACAGCAGTTTTTTCACTGCCAATCATGTGGCGTAGGCGAATCGTGTTAGATCCTACGTTCCCTGAAGGCAACATGATAGGGGAAGGTCTGTAGCCTTTTGGTTAAGCTGTCTGTCATGATTCCACATCCTTCTCAGTTGATGCCACGCCCCCCACGCTAGATCAGGGTCAAAAGTCTGAAACTGAAAAAGCAAGATCTGAAACTGAAAAAGAAAGATCTGAAACTGAAAAAAGATTTGAAACTGTAAAAAAAGATCTGAAACTGAAAAAAAGATCTGAAACTGTAAAAAAAACTACTATCTGAATCTGAAAAGATAAAACATGCAACTGAAAGAAATAGGATCCCAAACATGAAAACATATGAAAGTGAAAAGTGGTAATTCTTTTGAATAAATCATTTATTTTCAGAGTTGATCATAATTATTTTTAACCTGAAAAAACTTTTTGTACATTTATTTTTATTTTGAATACGCTGATGTATTTTTCAAAATTCGAGATCAAAACTTGAAATTTCAGTTTCAAATTTTACTTTTTCAAGTACAACATTTTTGACCCTGATTTAGCTCCATAGTGGAGGTAATTCAAATGCATTTTATTACCGTAGTCTTTAGGGCTGTCCATCAGTGCCTTGCAGTCTCACGCACTCACTTGAAGTGATAACAGTGAACACATCAGGGTACGTACAACTGAAGTCCAGGAGGGCCTCCACAAGTCCAGAGGGTGGAAATTTGAATCCAGCCAGTGTGTAATGTGAGATATCTAGAGGCCAGAGGCATGTCAGTCACATTGTTACCTATGAGACAGACATCATGGCTGCCTCCAAATGTCCGGACTTCAACTCACTTGCAGGCTCGCGGACTGTGCGGGCGCCTTTGTGGGAAGTCTGTGAGTCTTGAGGGCTGTCCAAACCCACAATTTATCATGTCCACAAGGGCTCTCAAGTGGACTCACTGCAGACTTCCATAGAGTATGCTTTGGGAGCGGAATTCACTGGACTTCAGTGATTTAATTATCCACAATTCACAGTCTATACTTCTAAATATTTCTGTATTATCATGTGGTTGAGTATTATTTCTGGCCTACACAATTCAAGTAACAGTATAATAAAGTAATTGTGTTACGTATTCATAAAAAGTTCTACAATGTCACGTCCATATTGCAATGAATTGTGGGTAATGAAATCAGTGAAGTCTGAATGCAGACTCCCTGGAAGTCTGCAGAAAGTCTGCTTGAGGGCCATTGTGGACTGGATGAAATGTCTTCAGGTGAGACATCCCGCGAATGTGCCCAGGGGAGCACAGAGAGGGTGCTGTGCCGGCAGGTCAGGGGGAGTGAAAAAGTGAGGGAACACAAAACTAAAACTGTTACAAACTGCATCCACACTATTGCTTGTACTGTAGGACAGCAGTTTGCATGGATTCAGTTGAATTGCCCATATACACTGTACATGTCTGAGCTTTGATGTGAAATAATCCAGTCTGTCTTTGTTTTTGCACTTTATTACTTCATTCACACACAAAGTTTGATATAACAAGGACTGTGGAATATCATCAGTGAGCCTGTTGGTAATGATGTGTCTGGACAGTTGACCTCAGTAGTCTTTTTGGCAGTGAACTTCATCATCAACAAGTGGATTAAATTAACAGCAGTATCATCGTTCCAGGCAGCAAAACATGTTTAATCATACAAAATACTTTGTGAATTCACAAGCATTTAAAGAAACACATTATTGGTATACATTCACTTTATTGCTAAGTTTTCTGAAAGCAAGCATATCATTTTTTTATTTTTTGCATAGTTCAAGCAGTTTGTCTATTTCCCCCCAAAGTAGCAATAGTTACATGTGATAGTGAAATAAACAAACTCAAAACGAAAAAAATATATAATGTATATTCTATATTTTCATAATCCTCAAATGCTACATCTAGTGTGTGTGTGTGTGTGTGTGTGTGTGTGTGTGTGTATGTATATACATATGTATATATGTGTATGTGTGTATATATATATATATATATATGTATATGTATGTACATATACATATATACACATATACACACCCACACACACACACACATATATATATATTTATATATATATTTAAAAATTGAACCTGTCAACTTGTCATAAAATGTTCATACATCTAAAAAAATATGTTTTTTTGAAAGTATTCCCTTTTAAAGAAAAACAACAAGAAATATAACACGAAAAAAAACGTAATGTCTTTGTATTGTCTCTGACTCGGAGTATGGATATAGAATAACTTTCTATAAAGACAGGTCACTTGAAAATTGAAGTGTGCAAGAAAAAAAAGCGCATAAACAACATACACAGGTGTGTGTGTTTGTGTGATTGCAGCATTCAAATCTGGAGGAAGTTGTACTGATGAAGAAGCATGGCTAAAACTACGATCCTGTTAGAACTAGATATCATTTTGGAACAAGTTCAGAACACATCCTGAATTTTTGCTCACGTTTTTCATAATACAGATCATAATGATATTCTTTTTTAGATTTAGTTTATAGCAACATATAAAATCCAGTAACAACTAACCCACACAGTCACATGCTCATTGTGTTTAATCAGTGGCTTAAAGTAGAATGGTTTTTGGCAGTGAATGTGAACCTGGCGGCCCTCCAGGCCTGTGTTGACTCCCCACCTAGCCTGAGCATGGAAGAATTTTAAGAAAAAAAATACACACACACATCCCAGTTACATATTATTTCAAATGACTTCATAATATTTGGTTAATGTATTAATTTTGGTGCAGTCAATTCATACTGGCCATTTGCACATAAAGCCACTGTGTAGATGCTAAAAAGGTCTAACTGGCAATGCCATTGGGACCACTAATCATTGCATTTCCTCCAGATTCAAATTCCTTTCTTAGTCAGTTAATTAATATATCTATTCATCACAACATATAAAACACAGACATGTTTCAGAGTTAATGGCACTGCATCATTAGCTAACACCTCTTTAAACAGACAAGTGTTTTTTCTTGCAGAGTTTAACTTCTTCTAAGGTCACTTTTATTTTCACTTTGCACATACAGATTAGCTTTAATAGATTCACATCCAACATACTCAACCTGTTTTAAGGTAGACTATCACTGGGGGTATTTTTTGAGAACTTTGAAGTCCACTGAATTACATATGTACAGGAGCTGCACACAGTGGCTGGTGGTGAGGGGATCGTGTTTCTTCAGGATGCAACTCTGTCTCATATGAATTACATTCATATACATACTGTCTAGATTAGAGATACTCAATGGCAACATTCTTTGCCAAAAAAGTTCAGAAATGTGATATTCATATATTGTACAGTGATAGTGTAGAGTTCATGGTGTTAGATGGCTGTATAACAGTTGACCTTCAAACTAAATTTCTATCTTAACCTAAAACTCCTATTTGTAGGATAGATGATTTTTGAGTCTCATTCTCAACTCATCCAATACTAACGCCATTTTTCCCAACTCATCAAAAACTGGTGCTTTGGGTTGATCACCGACCCGACCTATCAACCATAGAGTTTTTATACTCTATGATGTTGAGTTATCACACAGCTGTACAACAGTCAACTAGTTGAACTATTCATTACTTAATGCTAACTTTCTCAGCTGTTTTGGCCTACTCACTTGCACTCGCTATCTTAATCTAGTACCTCTTGGTGCACAACAAAGTAAAGACTGTTATTTTTCTGACTTGATGACATTTATGTTAAACCATGAATTAACTTTTAATAAAAGAAGGACCGGATAGATAACATTAAATATTATACAACATTTATCTGATAGTGACAAGGGAGGTGCTGGATCCTATCAAATCAGTGCCGGTCCCAGGTCCAGGATCCGGCACAAATTAAGCTCTGCAGGCTTTGAGGCATCTTGTTAATTCAGAAAAACAGAGCAGATTTTTTTTGTCTAAAATGAATGCAATATATTTCCGTAGCTATCCAAGTCTTTCATAATGTCTAAAAATAAGCGTGTTGCTAAATCACGACCAGAAATGTGGCCTTTTCTTTTTTTTCTCATCTCTACCCCAGCCATGCAATCTGGCTAGGCCATGCACAGCAGCTGTGTGTCACAAATGGCCATGAAAATCCAAATGCACTGTATATATATCCAGAAAATGTTCCTAAAACAAGAATTCTGAATATTGTCGTATTCGGAATAAAAGTGGAAAATTAGTGTGCATATAAATTCAGGCTACCCAGTGTTATCCAGCATCTGACAAAAGTCTCTGACATAGGCTACTTTGACATTCAGTGCCAGCAGACTGCTGTGGATTTGTATGGGTAGTGCAGACCGGCACACAGTTCCATTTGAATTCTAATAAGCCAAAGTAGAGACTATGAGCCCCATTTAAATGATCTGTGGTGCATGGTCTAAGGTCCACAGCGCAAGTGCATTTTGGGTGTGTCCAACACCCTTTTGCTAGCAAAGCAAGGCTCAAAGTGCATAAGGGTTGTATTTAGACTGTTTATTAGTCATAGGTATGTTATAGGCGTAACATAAATTAAACCAATCAATGTCATCTCCCATTCTGATTATGAGCCAGTTGCTTCCAGACCTGGCCCACTGATATTTAAATGACACACCTCATTTTTATTGAGGGACAAGAATGTAGTCCTGAGCTGGTGGAACCTCCGCCTCCGTCGTCTCCAAATCATCGGTCCCATTATCCCTACTTTTGACAACATCTAAATAAATATAAATGACCATCCTCATGAATAGCCAACGGGGAGGCTGAAGCAATAAATTATACATCTTTATGAGGAAAATATTAATTACACTACCAGCAGTGATCCCCCAACAGAAGAAATGATAAGTCTGTCTCTCCAGTAAGAGAGACCCATGTGGGCAGCTTAACTTATTGATTATTTGAATCTTGGGGCATGTCAGGCTCGGTCAGAATCTAATGTTAACAAATGTTTTGTGTTCTTCTACAATTCAAAATCTTGGAATGGCTTCTGGACTCATAATCACCCTTGTCGTTGAGCTATTACGAACTCTCATTGTTGGATTTGTTTTTGCCTCAGACTTATCGTCTGCTGTTTATTTGAAACAGCTGTTGTAAAAGATGAAATACACATGGTGTCCCTAAGCATATAATATACTGCTGGTGTTATGCTCTTAATTATAACTGGGAAAAACATGACATTTCCTATCTCATATCTTTGGTTTGAACCAAGGACGTAGGTTTGGTTTTGATATCGGTGATTATTATTCCTTTACAAGCTTCAGTAATGTATTTTTCGTCTGAATCTGGTAATAAGGGTTTCATACTCTGAAAGCCGAAACTTACTTGCCAAACAACCAAAAAAAAGCAAAGGAAAAAGCAAATCAAGATGTAGGAATTTGCCTGTGCAACATCTGACTGATTTTTGATAGAGCACGTAACAAATGTAGGCTACTGTGACTGAATCAATATGAGACATTCTTCTGACATTATTTATCCCCGGGTGCACAGAACAGCTTTGGCGCAAATAAATTCAACTAGGATGTAGCTAGCTACTACAGCAAGCCCGCATTCATGAGCCAGCCTATCACATGTTGGCAAGAAAATGCAAAGCCAATCATAATAGCGATATTGGTTTAGGGAGGTGGGACTAGTAGAGAACAAGATCTGTTAACCGTTTGTGTACCAAATTATTGCCGAGGACTATTTATTCCTCACTGGATATTGGTCGGGGCATATTGACTTATTGACTTCAAACTTGGTAGCTTTATGTTTTGCCATGTTTTATGTTGTTTTACAGTTTATTTTGCTGGTAAGCCTGATGAACTAAACTGAATTTTGACCCCCAAATATACTGTCCTTCCTGGCCAATGGCATTGCAGCAATGACCTTTGTCAGAGGTATGAAGACTGCTCTTTGCAGAAGAAAGTACAGCCTAGGACAGGGGTCAGCAACATTTACAATCAAAAGAGCCATTTTTGCCCCTGTCCCTTGCCAAAAAAATCTGGCTGGAGCCACAAAACATATTTGTTTCTTATAATGAAGGTAACACAGCCTAGAAAGTCTAAATAAGCCTATCAAGATTATTAATAGGCCTAAATGAGCATTAATTTATATTTTCACATGATGTGGCAACTCTGCAGTGGGCTACTTATGCTTACAGTATAAGGTACTTGAACTTTGCATTTCCATTTCAATGATGCCAAGTGTTGTTGCATTTATGAAACAAAATAACTAGCCTACAATAAGTAGAAATAGAGTAGCAATACAGAACCATATATGCAGACCTACTTAAAGGGGACATATTATGCAAAACTGACTTTTTCCTTGCTTTAGTATGTATATTTGCGTATCCGGAGTGCCTCCCCACCCCCTAAGCATGAGTTTTGACAACTGAGTCAATATTTTGTACCTGGCAGAGTCAGGAATTGAGTCTCTAAATGAGCCGTTTGGATTTCACCCGGATTGTTACGTAACAGTCCGGGTGATTTGCACACTCCCAGCCCTTGCGCTGGGTATCTCCTCCCACATTACGCCAGCTACCTGAACGAGGATCCGCCATTTTCTCGTCCTCGCTAACTTGTACGCGACAGCCTGACCGATACCATGTACAACCCGAAAGCCAAGCACTGCTGCTCTGTCGTCAGATGCACGGATCCTCCTGTTTCGCTACATCGCCTCCCTACCAAAGAGGATATCAGAGCGAAGTGGCTACTTTTTATTTATCAGGGTCCCAGCTTCAGTGAGCAGAAGCGTTATGGTCTGTGCCAGTCACTTCACGCTGGACTGTTTCAGCAACCAGGGTCAGTATAACGCTGGACTGGCAACGAGATTGTCCCTTAAAAGATGGATTCATACCGACTGTCAATGATGGAACTGTAAGTATTTAAAAACAGTATAGTTTGTGTTACTTCGGCCGTTTAGCCGTTTATTCATTAGCATGTTGTGCTAAAGGACAGTGTGTAAGCAAACTTCTAGAAGCGTGTCTTGTCTGAATGCACTGCTGACTGTGTGACAGCCCGAGGAGCTGCTGTAGTTGGGCAGATGTCATGGCTCTGGGAGACTGTCCTCTGACCGTTTTCCTGTGTGTTGGTATACATGTAATACGTGTGTAGCGTTAGCCGTAACGTTAGCTGTAGCGTTAGCTGTAGGCTACAGCTAACGGTACAGCTAATGCTACAGCCTGTAGCTTTAGCTGCTGGCATGAGAGACCAGACCTCAGGGTACCAAAACGTTATCTGCAGTAAAGCAGTCACTACTTTGTTTTGGAGCCGGAGACAGGGGCTACCTGCTACATGTCTGCTGTGCTACTATCAGTTATATGCAGGCATGGACACAGAAAAGCTGCGTCGTGCTGTGTATCGCTTGTTGTTTTTGTTTTTGTTTTGTTTTTTCTCAACTTTATTGAAAGTTGCTGTGTATCGCTCGTTGCCATGGTCACGCGATGCCGTCCTCACGTCTTCCGGCCGGCAGGAAGAAGTGGGCGGCGCACACAGTAGCTCATTAGCATAAAAGGGAAAGGCACTGAAACCGGCCGCTGAGAGCAGGGCTGTGAAACTGGTGTGTAAACAACCCTGCTGTGCTCAATCCTTCGGTTTTTTCAACCAAAGCATGTTACTATCATTTCATTTAGACATCAAGGAACCATGTCAACAAGCAGAAATGAGCATAATATGTCACCTTTAAGTCCTCCCTGTGTTTTTGAAAATGTACAAAATTAAAATTAGCCTAATTTGATAATAAATAAAACGCATAGTGGCAGGCTAGATTTAAAAACAGTAAATGTAAAAAACTAATTAAAAAAAACACAGGATAGTTTAAATTTTATTTTAGTCCATTTCAGTGTGAGTAAATCCTTATTTTAATCCTCAGCCACAAACGGCAATCAACCCTTGAGCTTGAGCCAAAAACACAATGATATTAACTCAGGATCAATCAATTAATCACAACTAGTAACTACTAATAGAACAGATACAATTCTGTGTGTAGGCTACGCATTTTTACTTTTGGAGAATGCAAGAATTCTGTAGGCCTAAAACAGTGATGATGTTAAAAAAAAAAAAATAATAATTTTCATGTAAAATGTCAAAGCCACAGGGAGCCACTGCAGAGGGGCAAAAGAGCCACATGCGGCGCTGCAGGTTGCAGACCCCTGGCCTAGGACAATCCTTAGAGACATTAAATTTGACCCAGTCAAATGTATGGATTGCTTATGGTTGCATATGAGTGTAATTGACAGCAGACACGTTGATAGCATGGAAGTAGTGTAGAAGATGGAGGTCTGGGTGAAACAGGCATCACAGTGAGTTCAGAAGGAGAGTCCTTAGCATTTACAAAGATGAGAGGCTTCACTCTGGTCATTTGTCAAAGTGTCAGAATATGTCAGTGTGGGGAAACACCCTTCACCTGCCACTGAGCCCCACTCCTCCCTGTGCCACAAGCCACAGCGTGTCCTCAGTGTGTGCCTCTCATATGCAGTGTTCCCTTGTAAACTAATCAACCTCGAACCCTGATTCACTGACATTTGTCCTTATAAGTTTAAAACATAAATGTAGTTCATCAGTAATCTATATTTTTTTGTCCTGAGCTAAGTTACATATAAATATTACACAATTTGAAGCTGGTTAGAGATCTTGAGCCGTACTTTGTGCTGCTTAGCACAAAATGGGAGGCTGTTGTGATTTGAATGACTTGGAGTTTGGAGATGTGAGTTTGCAAGTCTTTATAACTTCCCTTCCATTCATCCACGGTTTTATGTGTTTTTGTTGTATAGTTTAGGTGCTAAAGAAAATAAAAGTAATCTCTCTTCATTGTTCAGTTTGTCCAGTGACACTTCAAAGGGATGTTCCATCAAACTTTACTGCAGCTAGGGCTTGAGCTACAGACAAAAAGAAGTAAAGAAAGACAGGGTAAGAGGGATACAAAGATCATTTCTGATTACCTGAGTATCATTGGGTACAGTAGTACCCATTAGTGTTTGTTATCATAGGAAATATATGATGATGATGATAAATATGATGATTTTGTCTTGTGAAAATATGACGTCTGTTATCACTGCTACAGCAGGTACATCTACAGATGTTTTATACAGGAAGAATAGATTTTTTAGGGATAGCTTCAGCTCTACTATCCTATGTTACCCAACATGTTCTAAGCTACAGTGGATGGTATACTTGTCAGTGACCAAAAACTCTCAACACAAGGTCCAACTTACTTGCTGTCTGTAGGTGTCAGTGAATGGGGGTGCTTAGTTGTTATGTGAGATGGTTTCAAAAACAACAAGTTGGACCTTATCTTGAATGAGTTTTTAGAACAAAAGGAAAAAATTTCACATCAAGTATACAATTTTGCGCAAATATTTGCACAAAAGTAGCAGTTGTAAATTATGTTATTACCATTACTTCTTGCAGACGAAAGAGACAAACATTTATTTTCTCCTGAATTTGGCTGTCAGAAATTATGTTTTGACCTATATTATCTATGTCTGTTTCATTATTTTGTTTTAAGTTTGAGGGTGATATGGAGCACTTTCACCAAAATGGATCATCAGACTCTTAAGCCTGTAAACATGAGCATTGCTATTTAAAACCTATGTCAGTCAAAAACATTGTATCATATTATAAACCTCAGTAGATGAAAAGCAGTCACACAGAGTGAAATGACAAAAGGGTCTTAACAGGATAGTGGACAAAGGTTGGTGTGCAGTGACTCACCTTGTATGACTCACACCTTCATGATGTGGGTGGAGTTGGGGAAGTCAGCAGAGCAATGGGGAGGTACAAGGCTGGTCGGGGAGGTGGGGGGACTGGAGCCGCACTGGACTGGAATAAAATGGAGGGAGGCAGGAATAATATAAAAATAGAAAGAAAAACAAGCCATGAACATCAAAGAGAGAAGTACAGGAGCCTGCCTATTTTTTCATGTCTTCATACATTGAAACTGTGCTAAACGGCGTCATATTACTGTAAAGGTGTAAATATGACTATAAACAGATCATTTTCACTGGTATTTTTACTAAGAACTGCACGCATCAGGAAGAGAAAAATAGACGACAAGGTGAATATCTAGGTGAAGCACAGCTGCAGCTGTGCATAAGCTGCACTACTGACTTGGGCTGGGTGGCTTCTGACCTGTTAACATTGGTGCCGTAATGAAGCGCAAGAGGTTCCATGATGCAAACGCACAGGCAGATTTAGCACATTTATTATCTATGTTCAGTGTTTCGGCATGCAACATTTGTCAGTTAACATTAAATCAAGGAAAGAAAGAAAGAAACTCCTTCAGTTTCAATTCAACAGGTAAATTATCACGGCACACAACTGAAAGGCACTGACTATGGACTTTATGATCAACTTTCTTGACAGATGCAAAACACTACTCCGATCAAAAAACAAAAATGCAAGAAGGAAAAAAAGCAATCATCTCAGTTTATATGTTGTACATTCATGGCCAACTTTTTTGTGACAAACAAACCTGTCAATTGCAGTCCCCCACAGCATAATCTTTCTCTTTTTCTGCTCTGTGCCCCCTGACAATTTGATTTTGTTCAACTTAGAACTACAAACTTAACATTTTTAAATCAATGTCCTTTCTGGTCACGTGTGATGTTTGTCAGGGATCTGTCCTGGGCCCCTTTCTATTTATTATATACCTCCTACATCTCAGCCATGACGTTCTGTGAGTTGGGCAGTGCTTGGTTTGGGCTAGGACTAAGTTTTGAAACAGGAAATAGTAAAGCAGCAAGCTGGTAACAAACGATATGGTATTACATCTAATCATTACACTAAAATATTTTTCTGAAAACTTTTTAGGAGAGAAATAGACAATGGATAGTGTGGTTCCTGTTTAAACAGCATTGCCTTGTTTTACAGTTCGATCTAAGTTTTTTCAGCTGCCATTTTGAGTACATAATCAACATAGTTCAGGTGGAACTGGTGGAACACGGACTTTCTCTATTGCAGCTTTACAGTATGCTAAAATATGTTTCTGAAAGCATTTTAGGCAAAATATATGGCTTGGTAACCAAATCTTGGTAATAGGGTAAGCACTGCCTAGTTTAGACAGTTTAACTGGAGGTTAGTGAGACGGCCCTCACTCAATCCAAGAGAGAGAGGGTGCTTTCACACCTACCTCATTTGGCCCGGACTTTCAGACTTTTCAGTTTGATCTGTACCAAAATTCCAGGTTTAACAGACCACGAGGTCTGAACTAAACAGCTGGTCCAACCAAAAGAGGTGGTCACGGTGCTGATCAAACTAAACCATGGTTCCGTTCATTGCCAGTGTGAAAACATTATTTTGTAAGGTTCAGACTTTCAGACCAAATACAGGAAATGATGAGGTTGTGTGACATACAAGACTAGCACGTCTAGAGTTTTTTCATGGCCAAATTGCAACATAGTTCTGTTATGTTCCAAGTTTCAAACTGCCTTTTTTTCTACATTTTAACATTAATGCTAAATCAAAGTTAAATCTGTTCATCTCTCTTATATAAACATACAATCCCAAGTCCAAGCCCAAAAATGTTTCACTTTTACAAGACTTCTTGTTAATGTCTGTTCATCATTCTAATTAATGCGCAGCCTATAAAATAAGCAACCATAGCAGCAGGGAGTCAGTCAACACCTCTGTTTACAATTTATTGCAACATGTTAACGAGCTAACATGTTATTACAACACTGAGTGCTTCATCCTCATCCACAGGATGGTGACTGTAACACACAAGCTGACAGAAGTACACTGCCCCTCCGAAGTTTGCATCACTATGTTATTGACTTTGAATCTTGCTAGCATTAAGTTGGCTTTCTGGCCATCAGCTGAGTGGGAATTATCTCCTGTCACCAAGTCCTATGAAAAGTTTGTTGTCTTTCCTTGAGTGTTAACATTTAGACCCTTATGGGATGTTAATGTCAAACCTTCAGGTGATATCACGGAAATGGCGTTATGACTTTTGAAAAAATTCAACCTAGTTAGATTTTATTTGCAAATCGCATTAAATTATAAATTAATGATAGTATTTCTTTGGCCAGTGACCTTCATATAAGCGGGATAATGCTTGACAAGGCACTTATCAGGCATTACTATAAAGTTCAATACGTTTGTAGCAAATTGGCTTGTTATGCATCTGTCTTCATATTTTCTAGCATTTAACAAATCCAAGCACTTTTCAAACCTTGAAAACACCACATTCAATTTCAAGCATTTTCAATGATTTCCAGCACCCATATGAACTCTGCACATGTAAGCCTTCTCTTTTGCTTCTCCACGCGGTACTTTTTCCTGTTGTGTGTACATGCAGCTCGCCCCCAGTGCACCCCGACCACTAGTTTAATCCAACATCCAGCAGTGATGGCTGAACGAAAGAGGAGCAACATTTGGAGCCATTTTACAGCTGTAAATGAAAACGTTGCGTACTGTGATGTGTGTATAAGGCTGTTTACTACTGTGAAAACACCACAAACTTCTTTAAACACATAAAAAATAAATATCTAAGTCAAATTGATTGAATATAGCTTACTATATCCAGACATCCAAATAATATATTTGGCCTGTTGAATCTTGATATCTACATGAATTATGTTAATGAAACTGAAAAAATATTATATACATCAAACCTGAAACATGTAAATAGCTGAATATAATCACATTTTTGTGTAACTGTGAAATGCATAGGATTCCTATATTTAGGCTACATGTAGTATATCATAGGCTATAGACATTTATTTTGATATTTTACCTCATTGAATCCCCAAGAGCCCAACATTCTTATTATTGCTATTGTTATAATAAAAAGTATCAGTACTGGTATCGATATCAGTGATATTGGCCTTTTATGACTTGGTATTGGATCAAAACCAAATTTTGTGGTATCACCCACCCCTACTGGGGCGGCAATAGCTCAGTCCATAGGGACTTGGCTTGGGGACTCAAAGGTGGCTGGTTCAAGTCCCACTTGGACCAGAAAAGTGTGATGTGGACTAAGCACCGACTCCTAACACTGCTCGTTGGGCGCCGTGCATATGGCAGCCCCTTCACTCATCTCCTCTATACACTGTGTGTGTAATGTGAGTGAAAAAGAGATTTTCCCCATTGTGGGATTAGAAGGGAAATTAAATTAAATTAAAAATTACTGCTCGGGAATGGCTGGAGGAACGTGACAAAGGGCTCAGGCTGTTGAGCTGGCCTTCAAACTTCCTAGATCCCAATTCGATCAAGCATCTGTGGGACCTGCTGGACTAAGTCTGATCCATGAAGGTTCAAAACCCACAGGATCCACCACTGGTGCCAGTGGTGCTTCTTGTCTTGTTCCTCAGGCCATTCCTGAGCAGTTTTTGTGGCGTGTCATTGTCCTGTTGGGCGGACTACTGCCTTTGAGGAGTGCCATTGCTATGATGTGAAGTAGCATCCACATGAACGCCAGGGCCCAAGGTTTTGCAGAAGGACATTGCCTTTTAACAAGACAATCAATGCTATTCACCTTACTGGGAGTGCAGAAATGTGTATGAGGTTGTTTGTGACTTGTCCTGTGCTGTATGATCACAGCGTGCAGTTAGTGGAAGAGTTGTGGTGATAGTGTCATTGGCAGCCGTGTATAGAGACTCCTCACCAGAGAGAAGGCGGCTGCGACGAGAGGCCTCAGCAGCCAGAGCACAGGATATCTCTATACGCTTCTCCTGCTCCTGCAACTGCTGTTGGGAACTGACTTGAGTTCCGCCCTCCACTGGGCCATCCAGAAGAGGAACAATATTCTGCAAACTGACAGTGGTAGAAAAAGCAAATGCAAAGACAAAGAAAAAACAAAAGAGGGTTGTTGTCGCAGCATCTGACAAATGTAACATATTCTGCATAGCTATGTCAGTAATATTTATACCTTTTATAATTGTGTCTGATCTTAACTATAAACCTAATGAATAATAATGAAGAAAGTGAACCGCCTGAGTGGTAACCTGAGAATGAGAAAAATCCACTATATTTCTTCAGAATTGCATAGAATTTCTGTGTGTGACTGTGTGTGTCTGTGTGACTCAAATGTGGAGACAGTGCAATAGTTTAATTGAGATATTAAGTTGACTGTGTTAACTGTGTAATGAATTTCATTGTTTAGTTTGTCAAATGTATTTTTGTCAAATGTGGAGGCTTTTTGTTGACACAGGAAATGATGATTATTTATATTTATCTTTATTTAATTTATTATCATTTGTTGTAACAAGCAGAGAAGAAAATAAATCCTGTCTTCCAATTTAGTGCATCTGTTACCTAATAATTTTTTTTGTGGAAGAAATATCAGTATCGGTACTTGGTATCGGCAAGTACACAAATGAAAATACTCGTACTTGGTTTGAAAAAAATGTGATCGGTGCATATGTATATGTGTGTGTGTATATATATATATATGTACATATATATGTGTGTGTGTGTGTATGTACGTGTGTATATATATATATATATATACATATATATGTGTGTGTGTGTGTGTATATGTGTGTATGTATACACACGATATCTCACAAAAGTGAGTACACCCCTCACATTTTTGTAAATATTGTATTATATCTTTTCATGGGACAACACTGAAGAAATGACACTTTGCTACAATGTAAAGTAGTCAGTGTAAAGCTTGTAAAACAGTGTAAATTTACTGTCCCCTCAAAATAACTCAACACACAGCCATTAATGTCTGAACCGCCGGCAACAAAAGTGAGTACACCCCTAAGTGAAAATGTCCAAATTGGGCCCAATTAGCCATTTTCCCTCCTCGGTGTCATGTGACTCGTTAGTGTTACAAGGTCTCAGGTGTGAATGGGGAGCAGGTGTGTTAAATTTGGTGTTATCACTCTAACACTCTCTCATACTGGTCACTGGAAGTTCAACATGGCAGCTCATGGCAAAGAACTCTCTGAGGATCTCAAATGTGATCATGTGATCAGCAGCAAACAGTCAAGCTTTAAAGTTGCCGCGTCTGGAGCAAGGGCGTCTTTCTTGCACGGCAGCCTCTCAGCCCATATTGATGCAAAACACGCTCGACTGTGGACACTGATACCTGTCTTCAAGCAACTTCTAATTTATCGCTGACTTGCCTTTTAGTCGTATTTGGTTGACTCTTGACCATCCTAACCAATTTTCTCTCAGCAGTAGGTAATAGTTTGTTTTCTTCCTAATTGTGGCAGTGAATCTGATGGGTGTATCAAGCAAGCCCTATTTAAATGGGCCCAGAAAACTCATCAGCTTTTATCAATCATAATCACTCAGAGGAAGTTCAGAGGCCATGCTACAAAGCAAATTTGATTTACACAACTCTCTATAATAACCACAATTGATCGTGCAACATTATCAACATTATGAACTCGGGTTCATAATGTTGGTAATATCACTATCACAATACATTTTTAGCTGTTGCTTGAGATTTTATATCAAAACTTTAAACTTCAATCTAAAGTATATTTTTTACAACCAATATTTGTTTTGCTTCATTTTTATTTTTGTTATTCAAAAGTTTCAAGTTTCAAGCAGTTGTTTCAATAAATCTGGTCAAATGATTTCATTTAAGAGCCACATTACCTTCATCAGCATGTACAAACACAGTACTGTTTTGAGAAAGACCAGCACTTTTTCTTGTACAGGATAGTGCAATGCTTAATGCTTAAAATTGAACCAATTGGCATCAGTTTATAAAGTTTTAAAGCATACATATGTGAGCAGCATAGACAACTGAATAATAACGCTATGTCTGAATCAAAACCCACTTTGATTTGGCAATGAGGGTTTTGATCCGCTCCAGTTTCTTCTGCTTCTCCTTCTGTTCCTCAGGGCTCAGAGGAGTGTCATCCCCCAAATCCAGGTAACGCTCCGGGATCAATACCTTGTCAGGAGCCATCAGCTACAAGAAACATGATGCACATAAAAAAAACACACAAAAAACCCAAACATGAATTGACATACATACATACAGCTTATATACAGACAAAAACACATGCTAATATTATATGCTTTCCTTGGCATCCTAATGGTGAGTCAGGAAGACCTTTTTAAGGATGTTATTCATAAGTGCCTTATGTGCAGGGGTGGAAGTAATGAATTACACGAACTTTACAGCAACAATGTTGTATTTTTATGTACTTGGTCAGTGTATCTTTTGGCCCTTCACTTTTCATTTTGAAATGGGTATTAAAAACAAAAAATGACTGGTTGTTTGATTTTCAAGATAAAATGCAAATATTAAAATTGAAATACAACGACAAGGCATTTTTCTAATTCATGGTCAAAACGGAAAATCAAGTTTAAAAAAAAGTTTGACTTTCATTTTCTATTTCTTAAAAGAAATAAATCCAGTAGAAAACAGAAATAGTCTCAGAATGGATGTGGTCATCTCTTCACATTGTGCGTGTTGAAATGCTCTTACTTTCACTATTAAACATACCCATGAGTTCTACTGTTGATTTTTTACGATTTGATTTTGGCCAAGATTTATTTCCAACCACATTTCTTCCTCGAAGATGAAGGTTCATCCTTCCAGGTTTTAATAATTCGTTGGACAGTTCTTAACCCAGTTTCAGTAGTTTCAGCAATCTCCTTAGTTGTTTTCTTTGCTTGATGCAGTCCAATAATTTGACCCTTCTGAAACAGAATGACATCTTTTCCATGACCACAGGATATGTCTTCGGACATGGTTGTTTAAGAAATGAGAAGCTACTCATCGCATCAGTTAGGATTAAATAACTTGTTGCCAGCAGAAACATATTAATCACTGCAGTAATTTTCCAATGGAAGGCTCTTACCTATTTGCTTCTAGGTGGTGACTTTTTTTTGGCCAGGCAGTGTATGATTTTAGACATGGTAATACAAGTCCTGTCATCCATAGAAATGTCACTGCTGTCAACTAGGAAGTAATTTGCGCAAGCTGGCAGCCACTTGATGTTGACGTTACTAGTGCTTGGAGCAGCCAAAGACAACTAAAGATTTGCATTAAAATTGGCAATTACCTTTGATAAATTGCACATCGTGACTCAATAATAAGATAAGATAAACAGTGTGTAACTGACAAGACTGTACAGAGACAGTACATAGGTATTCAAGACAGTAATATCCGAAACACAATTAAGGATTCCATTGAAAATTTCAGCTAATCTCTTTTTTTTATGACGTTTGAAACTTATTAAAATTAAAATTATGATTTTGGTGGATGACGGGGGTTGTTTTGCCATGTCTAAAATCATATAAGAGTAGGGTTCCAAAGACATTTTAGCCTAGGCTGAAGCAACATTGTATGGCACATGTACAATTCTTCATGTTGTGCTTTTGTCTTGTAAATGACAAAATGTCAATAAAAAATAAAATAAAAAAACAGGCAATTTTTCATTTCTGTTTTTCAGTGATTCATGGTAAAACTGTAACCTGAAGTGTACATTTACGGCCACTAGAAAACTTCTCTGCTAAACTTTCCCTTCTACTGGTTGCTACCACCAGTCGCTCCGAACACAGCTATCTCTCCTTCTCTTGTTAGACCACTGAGACTCTAGACAGTAAATTTGTTTGGCTGCATTATAGGGAATTCCTAATAGTACTACTTCTGTCATTTAAAATGTGAATTTCATTTACAGTATACATACTTATTTTAATTTATGTAAATATGTTGTTGTTTACACTTCTGAGTTCATACACAAATGTTTAAATAAAACATATTTTGCATAAGGCATGAAGTTTTGGTGGGTGATTGGCATTCCAGACAAATAACAGTTTCATCATGTATGGCTAGTGTTGATCAGGTAGGCCTTTGTGAAAGTAACTACTTGAGCGCTAGTTAAAGCCCAAATTACACAAAAATAACTTATTGAGTTGATATCATTTGCTGATAGCTTGGTCCCCCCCAGTTCAAAAATCCCATCTGCACCCCTGGCTAGCAGGCAGAAAGAAAGTAGACACTAGTAGTTAACTTGGACTGGGGCATTGCTACCGAAATAAACATGGTCTCTGCCATTTCTAGAGTAACATTTTACCTGTCGTTTTATAGGACACCAGAGAGTGATTTAGAGGGGATATAAGCTAACGTTAACTTGTACAATCATTTTTCTGTAACGTTAGCCTAGTGAATGATGAAAGCTGTGTCTGACCGAGCTAACTCTCAAGCTGCGACGTTATGAAATTAAGATGAGAAATGTTGACAAGTGTATTCTAAATTACTAAAGTGTATTGGTGTAAATTATTGTGCTGGGGTGTGATGAATGTATTTAATTATATTTTCCACATCTGTATATCAGTGGTTATATGATAGGCCTACTGAAAACTGTATATTTTCCTCATGTTGTAAATGTAAAAACCTAAGTAGCCATAGTGCGTGCTCCAGCACATAAGTTAGTTCCTCTGTGTTGAAACTATGTTAAATCACATTGTCCCTATCAACTGAAATGTAAATAGTAAACAATGAAAAGAAAGCTATGCCCAAGAAGAACATTCAAGCAATTCCAATTCAATAATGTGTTAGCATTTTAAATTGACGTTAATATAATGTTACTATGTTATAAGTATCACTTTAGTATCTTTCCTCTGGATCATTGCTGAAGTTTCTGGCACCAGCAGCAAAAGAGGATAACTTGCCACTTCCAAATGCTGATAACGGTACCTGTAAATTCAGTATTCCACTTGATTGATTATAACTGCATATGTATTGCATTCAAAATAATATATATAATATGCCTTTGGTAGAATCGGTGCTCAAAGGGTGTGGGGGTTGGCACTCATGGGCATGTGGGTTTAGTTCCCTAAGATAACTTTTAAATGTTGTATTTTTTACATTGTGTATATATATTAAGATAAAATAAGTTATTTAATATTTTCATTGTCCTGTATGTTTATATTGTGCCAACTTATTATATTACTGTGAACACTGGCTGTTAAGATTTATGGTATGTTTAAGTTATTTTAAGTTGTGTTATTTTTTGTTCTGTTCTTTTATTGCTATTCATATTTATATGTTTCAATTACAAGTTTTTTTATGCTTTTTGGCAGTTTGAAATAAAAAATGTTTTACATTTCACAATGTTGTTTTTAAAACAAGAGTTCAAAAGTTTTCATTCAAATGCTCCCAAAATTGACACAGAAGCCATTTAGCTGTTTCAAATGCTGTCAAATGATGAGTCTGCATTAATAATCAATATCTTGCTGTAATTTGTACTGTATGCAAAGTTCCTTTTTTTGCTCAGTGTTGGGTTAAACACCACTAAAATGTTTTGGCACCACACCTGCAACCAGCAGAATGATTTCTGATTCTTTCAGAATTTTCTGACCAACATCTTGACAGTAGGCATTTTAAGTTCAAACAAACAACAATATCCTAGTCTGGTGCTTATGGTGTCATTGCTTCACACTGTAAGGTGTATGGAAAAGCCATGTCTTTCCCATGGCACAGTCAGTATGTCACCCTCCCTGTGGATACGTTTGGTTTTAACCTTCGTGGACAGCTCCAAGCCTGTCAATTCACACCTGACCTTAAACAAATAGACATCCTCTTATGACCACTTGAGATCTGATCTCACTTCCCCACTTTCTATGCAAATATACACCTACATAAATAGATGCGATAGGAGAAACAGATACGTTACACAAAGAAACAAATCTATTGATGTACTGTATAACGTTTGCCAAATGAAGTGGAAGAAATGTGTTGTAGACAGGTCTCAAAGTTTAGAGACATGACATGTTTGTTAGAAAATCTATTGTGTTAGTCTGACTTAAACCGGACTTTTAAAGTCCATGTAAACATGTTGGTCCGACTGAAATTGTACTAAATCAAATTTCTCAAAGTCGGACCAACACACCCAGATAATGGGGTTGGCTAAGTCGGACCTGGACTGGCCTTGGAGTTCTGGGCATGCACCACATTCCCTGCGCTAGGCATTGACCCAGAAGTCGCCCATGGCATAAATCCATAGCAGAACAATTTTGGACTGACGATGAGACACAGTTTATGTTGTCTCATGTTTTCACCGTTCGCTGTGCAGTGTGTTTGCCGTTTTTTTAACTTGTTTGGTATGTGACGTAATAAGTCAACTGGTCCAGTAGTAACCAGCTGAAATAGTGCATATCGCCACCCACCGTAGTGGAGTCGGACATAGTTATGGACATACTTTCAATTAATCGATTCTCTCCTAGTTGTCATGATTCAGTGTCTTGTTCTTGTGTTCTTTTATTTTGATATTATGCCCTCTGTCATTATTCAGTGTCTTCTTGTTTTTCCTGTTTTATTTTGATATTATGCCCTTGTGTGTCTCTTCTTGTATTTCAGTTCCTCCTGTGTTTTTTCCCTCCCAATGTTTTTCAGCTTGTTTCCTCCCCTGTTCCTCTTCCCTCCTCACTCCACCTGTTCCTGATCCCCTCGTTAGTATCTGTGTATATAGTCTTTGTTCTCCCTCATGTGTTTGTCAGTTCATTCCGTGAAATCCGTGATGGTCCCTGCTACTCCATCATTCCTCTGTCATTCCTCCATGTTCTGTGTCCTGTGCAAATCCGTGAGTTCCGTGTTGTTATATGTTACTCTGTCTTAGTATGTCTTCCTCTGTGTTGCCTCCCAGCATTTCTTCCCAGTGTTTCTTCCAGTGTTTTCTCCAGTGTTACCTCGTGCCTCCTCATGCCTCCCATTTTGTATGTTTCTGATTTTGGTTTCTTGTATCTCGTTTCATTTGAATTTTGCTTTTCTGTTGCACTTTGTTTAAGCTTTTTATTTGCTACTTTGTTTTTGGTCCTAGTGACTCATTTTTGGTTTGTATAAATTTCTTGTGTTTTGTATTTTCAGCTTTTATTTTATTAAAGCTCGCTTTTCGTTCCCCCTATCCTGCCTCCTGTGTGTTGTCTGCGTTTGGGTCCTCTCCTCATCTAACACAGTGTAAGACTAGTGCTCGTATATTGGGACAATGGCAGTAGTCCAATTAAATGGCCCAATCGAGCAGACAGGATGCACATAAACATGAAAAACAGACAGACAGTGATGCTGTGACATGCTTTACAAGCAAATACAATGTATTGTATTTAATACTGAATTTACAAGAAGGCACCAATGATTTAGAATTACCTGTAGATGTTGCACAAAGTTTAAGTTCTTGTCATTCAACAACTCTCAAAATCACACGATTTCTAAGGGAGTCTGGGATATTGCCATTATTAGTGACTTTATTACGTGGTCCAAGTCCATGACTTTCACACACAAAGCAGCCCACTTCTTGCAACAATCCCCAGAGAGAGAGTCTTAGGTGGTCTCTGTCACTCACGAAAGAAAATTGTGCGTAGTTCCTTTTGGAAAACATGTTTCTTTTAAGATATTTATATTGCTAATGTAAAGAATACTCATTACATTGAGAAATTCATTATTGGTGTTCAAAATAATGGTTTTTCAGATGTGATTTTTTTACTGCTTTCATCGGAGCTCAGACCCTACATTATGGGAGCTCAGTTCACATTGGCTCCCATGTAACTTGAACCCTGTCTCAGAGCCTCAAACAGAATGAGTGAATGAAGGAGCAATGCATCCACTGGATTATCTCACCTCTTTGCTGATGTCGAGGTCATGGTGTTCTGGTTCAACTTGTAACCGTCTCAGGCGAGCAATTTCTTCCCGAGGTGATTCCTGCCCCTGGCCTCGAACTGCTGCCTCCAAGTCTTTGATGTCAATCTCATGGGCTGTTAGCCGCCTACGGATCTATGGACACACACATAGATATACAGTTGTGTTAAAAATAACAGCAGTCCAACATCACTAACCAGATCAATCACTTTTTTTTGGTAGAAATTATATTTCTACATGGCAAATAATTTACTAGTAGGTGTAGTAGAGTAATAGAAAATCAATAGTCATGACATGCATGCTGCTGATTCTGTGTAATTGAATCATTAATTGAAGGGCGTGTTCAAAATAGCAGTGTGGAGTTCAATTAGTGAGGTCAAGGCAGCAAATGTTGTACATGTTGGTTATAGTGCATTTCTCTCTGAAAATCTGAGTAAAATGGGTTGTTCCAGACATTGAGAAGAACAGCGTACTTTGATTAAAGTTGATTGGAGAGGGGAAAACATATAAAGAAGTGCAGAAAATGATAGGCTGCTCAGCTAAAATGATCTCAAATTGCTTTAAAATGGCAGCCAAAACCAGAAAGAGGTGGAAGAATAGGGAAAACTACCATTTGAATGGATCGAAGAATAGCCAAAATGGCAAAGACTCAGCCGATGATCAGCTCCAGGGTGATCAAAGAAGGTCTAAAGTTACCTGTGAGTACTGTAACATTTGGAAGACACCGAATAAATGACGTGCTGAAGAGGTTACAATTTGCCAAAAAAACACTGACTGACCTAAAGTGAAATGGTGCAACATTTTGTGGACTGATAAAAACAAGATTGTTTTTGGGTCTAGGGGCCGCAGACAGTTTGTCAGATGACCCCCAAACACTGAATTCAAGCCACAGTACACTGTGAAGACAGTGAAGCATGGTGGCGCAAGCATCATGATATGGGGATGTTTCTCATACTATGGTGTCGGGCCTATTTATCGCATACCAGGGATCATGGATCAGTTTGAATACATCCAAATACTATGCCAAAGAGGTAATGCCATTGTAATGGGTGTTTCAACAAGACAACAACCCCAAACACAGTAAGTGAGTTGCATCTTGGTTCCAGACCAACAAGATTAACGTTATGGAGTGGCCAGCCCAACCCCCAGACCTTAATCCAATAGAAAACTGGGGGTTGACATTAAAAAATGCTGTTTCTGAGGCAAAACCAAGAAATGCAGAGGAATTGTGGAATGTAGTCCAATCGTCCTGGGCTGGAATAGCTGTTTACAAGTGCCAGAAGTTGGTCAACTCCATGCAACACAGATGTGAAGCAGTTCTCAGAAACAGTGGTTATACAACTAAATATTAGGTTCAGTTATTCACAGGAAAGCTAAATCTTCAAGCATTTTTCAGTTTATACAGTAAATGTTTGAGTTTGTAAAGAAAAATGCAGACACTGCTATTTTTTTGAACAGCCTTTATATTCCCTTTTCTTTACTTTCTGTAAAGTAATAACACATTTGATACATTTATCTTGATGCTTTAATTGGGAATAGAATGTGCAGTGTCCCCAATCCCATTTGCGTGTATGGAAATAAAAGCTATTATAAGGATTTTGAGCTTTACTCACTTTATTAAACACATTGCTATTACTTCGAACACAACTGTATGCATGCAAAAACAGATACAATCTAATAATCCACAAGCTCAAGGCTGCTCTGTTCAAACAAGAATTAATTTATTTAAATAATCAGAGTATATGTTGCTTTATGCTGCTTTATGCCTATGCAAATTGTATGCTGCTGTATGCCTACGCCAATCAGTCAAGTTTCAGTCCATGTCTGTGAAGGCTTATATGGTGTGAAGACGCTTTGAAAAAAAATGTATGTAATGCCAAATTAATCATACTTGATCCACAAGTTTTTGAGACCTCTACATCATCAGTGTGATCATTTTTATCCTTAAAAACCTGTTGTATACAATCAGATACATGCAGTGTACAGATGATTCACCAGGGGTCAGACGATATGCCCTTGAGGACCTTTAAATGAGACATCCAAAATGGCCTTTGTCAACTCTTTGTGGTTTTGCATGAATTTTTAAGTTAAAGTGAGACGAACATTCAAATTTTTGATGATAATTCAAAAGGAGTAATTACTTGATTGAGGCAACATACAATCATCAAATTTTTTTGTAACTAATTTTATTGTAAAATCATGGTGAAAATGTGTGAATCCAATTAGATACATCAGGTATAAGGCATAAGGTATGTAAGGCAGCACAGCGGTACATGTTTTCCCCGTGCCTGCATAGGTTCTCTCCGGGTATTCTGGCTTTCTCCCACAGTCCAAAGATGCAAGTGAGGTTAATCAGTTACTCTACATTTACATTACATTTAGGGCATTTAGCAAACGCTTTTGTCCAAAGCAACTTACAGTAATTCATACATAGCGTACTTAGCATAAATTGCCCGTAGGTGTGAGTGAGTGTGAGCGTGACGGGTTGTTTGTCCCTATATGTCAGCCCTGTGAAGAACTGGTGACTTGTACAGGGTGTACCCCACTGCTCACCCAATGTCAGACCCTGCAACCGATAAGCTGTTACGGACAATGGATGGAGGTATATAAGGAAATTTTGGCTATAAATCTGTCAATCTTCATTTTCTTGCATAATGCATTCCATAAAGCAACATACTAATTTTAATACTAATAATTAAACTAATTAAAGGTTTAAATGAGTGGAAATGTAGATATTTCCAGTAGGAAAGCATTAACTTTGACAAGCACAGCATCTACACACTACAATACAGGAGTGGTGGTTTGCACCTTTAAAGTTTGAGATCTACTAGTAAACACAAACAAGAACACTTGAAGAAGAAGACTAGAGAGCCAAATATCGTCGCCATTGTTGATCATTTTACAGTTTCAGAGAAATACAAAATAATTGCAGTTTGAAATTTGCAACACATGTTCCACAGGGTGTCACAGTGTGTGCCGTGTCAGCCTTTTTGTTTCCCTATTGTTTTCCCTTACTGTTTCCCTGCTCCTTTTTCCCTCACCTGCTCCTTCCCAGTGTGTGTTCGTGGGCTTGGCTTGCTGGTTCCTGTTGCGGCAGAGAGACGCACCTGACAGTCATCAGCTCATCAGCTCATCACCTCCTGCATTACCCTGACCTCTCCACCTCTTCAGTGCTAGATTGTTCTGCCACGTTCAGTGATTTTTCCAGTGCACTCTTTGATTTAAGTCTTTTCTCAGAGTTTCAAGCGACTTCCTGCTACATTTTTGCTTGTGCCCTTTATACAACTGTTTTCCCTAGCTTTGGCATTGTCTCATGCTTTGTGTTTTCCCCTCTTCTTGTGCAGATTCCCTATAATCTCTCTGCTCAGTCTGCAGTCTCACCTGCTTTTATGGAACCTCTCCTCCCTGCCATCATAACTGTCAACTGTCATTCAGCCTGCCTGCCCTCCTCATTCTCTGCTTCAAAGTATAGTTTTGAATAAAACATTTTTGGACAGCATGTCTGTCTCTGATCTCTGCATTTGGGTCGGACAAAAGCTCAGCCCTAAAATAGGGGTTCAGAGGAGGGAAAAACATCTAAAAGTATCTTATAAGAAATCTTATAAGAGCTGTGCAATACCCTTGCATAAACTACAAGAAATGAACTGATTATTTTATACGTACAACCTGCTGTATCATGATGACTAATTGGATGTTGCCATGGCTCACTTGCTAATAACGGTCTTTTGGTCACTAAATTTTTACCAAAAAACAAACAATTAAGAGATGAATACACAATAATTTCTTTTTGGTGTGTGTTTGTTAGGCGAAAAAAGCAACGTGGGAGACCCAACAGAAATGCAAGCACTGCACAAGCATTCAGTTCTCGATGCCTACTATGGAAAGTATATATTAGCCCATCTTTGCCTGAAACAGAAACTGTTTTCTCACCTACCACAATGCAAAATAAAGAGAGTGATACTGAGTGATAATGAACTAGATGTGTACTCAATAATGAACCAAAAACGAGAGACCACTTTGCAATGGGATCACACCAGCCATAACATCAATCAAAACTGCCTTTGTAGAAGTTCACGCTACAATAGATGTCACCAAGAATATAGAAACAAATGTGGGCCATGGACATGGTGTGTAGTTGAAAAAGTATTGTGACGCTATCAGGCTGAAAAAAATCTGTCCACAGACAGACCTATAAACACCTGGCATAATACTTAAAATTGCTTTTGGGTTAGTTCGTCCTACAAAAGGTTTCACCATGACACACACACACACACACACACAGACTCACAAACTAAAAGGTGGAAGGTTCCTCATCCACCCTGGTGGTCCCATTGTTGGTTTTGTCGCTGCTACATTATGTAGCTACAATGCCTTGCCTGGTATTCATTTTGAGACTATTTCTACAGAGGAGTACATAGAACTGACAACCACCTGAAGGTCAATATCAGCAAAACCAATAAGCTTGTGGTGTACTACAATATTCAAAATATGGACATGGATGTTTCACACACATCTTAAATCCAGCTACACAAAAGATCTCCATAACCATAGTTGGAATAATTGCCAGAATGAATGAATTTATTATAGTCTTCTGAAAATGTGACCAAATCTGCTCGCTCAAAAATATACATACAGTAATTCTAATATTTGGTGAAATGTCACTTGGCCATTTTCATCTCAATAAGGTGCCATGATACATTTGTTGGCCTCCTGGCACAGACTTGTTTCGTCAGCACAGTCCACATGTTCTCAACTGGGTTCAAGTCAGGACTTGAGAAGACCATTCTAAAACCTCAATTCTGGCCTGACCCAATCTTCTGGCTGGTGATTTTAGGTTTTCCTGAAGAATAATTTTCTTCATTATTCCATTTACTTTCTTTAGAGCACCAGATCCACTGGCAGCAAGACCAGGGGCGGAGTGGGGAACCAAAATCCACCAGGAAAATTCTGACCACACTGGCCCACCACCGGCCCACCCCCTACATTTCTGTAAATCAGTGGCGAACGGTGCCTATCAGAACTGGGCCTTCTGTACCCCCCCCCCAAAAAAAAATCACTAACGAAAAATACGTGGTGTCCCTGGCCATTTTTAAGATTTAGGCAATATATAATTTTTCTGCTCCATCTTCAAAATTGCATTGTTCTAGTTATGCACACAGCCACACACACACTAACGGCCACACACACAGCCACAGACACAAACAGCCACACACGCACACGCTATCGAACGTCAGGTAGACAGTCACTTTATAAACAATCATTTAACAAGTGTGTGGAAACAAAATGCAACCAGTTCAACGAGATGCAACACTGTAGCAAAACCAGCAATAAAAAATCAGTTCCACTCACCAATGACGTTCACTTAAAGACAAAATCTTTTCATTAAGCGGTCGTCTTGAAAAGGGCACTAACAATAAATCTGCGACAATATCATCTCCACCTGCTGTATCAATATCATCTCCACCTGTTGCCATTTTCCATGTCGGCAATCGATCACAACTCGCTAGTTAAGCTAGGTCTCGCGTGACTGCAATCGGTTTATTGGATAAACGCAGAGTGATAGGCTCTGTATAAATGCATTTCCCATTCCCAGGAGGCTTTGCTCCATTCTACATTAATTTAAGAACAAACAAACAAATTAAAGGTTGTTTTTTTTATTTGTGACCATGAAAGTTCTGTAACGCCTGAATAAGAAGAATTAAATTAAGATAGGCTACACAAAAATCAGTAGATTGATGGGAGAGATCAGAGATGAGTGTGCAGGGTAACCATGACTGAGATATAGAGAGAGAGCAAGTCGTATAAATATTGGTTAGACTTCTTCTTCATTCTAGTATAGTAGATCTTAGGGATTTTCGCGGAGAATTTAAACAACGTCAATAATTTCGATGATCTCAAGAGCCGGCCGCCAACGTCTCACGGCTGCTCAGAATAATATGTTGGCCGGTTTGCACAAAATTCATCGGGCCGGCTGACCGGGAAAACTCCTCAAAACATATTGCTGGTCATTGTGAGCAAACAACTCAACTTTTGTTTCATCTGACAACAGAGTTTGCCTCCAGAGGGTTTTTCTTCAGTCAAGCTTTAAAGGTGCCATGTCTAGAGCAAAGGCTTCTTTCCTGCACGGCTAATTCCTTGCAGACTTGCTTTTTAGTGGTTATTGGTTGACTCTTGACCATCCTGACGAATTTTCTGTCAGCAGCAGGTGATAGTTTGCGTTTTCTTCCTGATCGTGGCAGAGACACAACTGTGCCATTCACTTTATATTTACAATTATTTGCACAGTTGATTTGGGACCTGTAACTGCTTTGAAATGTCTCCAAGTGATTTTCCTGACTTGTTCAAATCAATAATGTGCTCTTTCAGATCAATGCTGAGCGTTTTAGACTGTCCCATTGTAGTGTTTGTGGCTGAGTCTAGTGGGTGTATCAAACAAGCCCTATAAAATGGGCCCAGAAAATTCACCACTCAACCATAACCAAATTTGATTCACACACCTTTCTATAATCACCTAAATTGATTGTTCAAGTAGCTCTATGTATATTTTTGAGGCAGCAGATTTGGTCACATTTTTAGAAGACTTATCATGAATTCAGATTTTAATGAATGTTTTTTTGTGACAAAGTAGTATGTGTTCCACGCATTCCATCACAGAAAAATGAGAGCTGCAGAAATCATTGGAACTGAAGACTGCCATGATATACATGTTCATTACAAGTGTATGTAAACTTTTGACCGCAACTGTATGTGTTTGTAATGTATGTATACATGTAATCAAATAATGAAGAATGATCTTTATTTGAACTTTACCTACAATAAAATAAAATATGGGTAAGTCTAAATTTAGTGTGGCTGTTAATGGTTTGGTTTAAATCAGGGGTCTCAAACTCAAATTACCTGAGGGCCGCTGAGCGTCCAGTCTTGTCACAAGGGGGCCTCAAGTATTCCACAAAAAAACAACTGTTCGAACAACTGTACAACTGTACTTCTCAACATGAACTATTTTACAGTCATTCTTGGCTTTTCCTGCCTAATGCTTGCTGCCAGACACCTGAGAGTGCTTCTTCTCAGACAGCTGGGCCACATTTGCTCTGAGGGATGTGGCAGTTGAAACCCTCAGCATGGCTTGAAGATGGACATCAGTAAGTCTGGACCTGTTCTTTGATTTATTGAACTTCATAGTGGAGAAGAGTTTTTCACAGAGATATGTGCTTCCAAAAAGGCACATGGTGCTCTTGAATATCCTGGGAAGCTCTGGGAAGGATGGGTGTAATTCTCTCAGAATACATCCTTGGCTGTGGTACGGCCTTGCATCGGATTCACACTTAGTAACTCTTCTGTTACTTCGAACTGGTCATTAATACCGCGGACATAAACGGCAAGCTGAGCCATATAATTAATGTCAGTGCTCTCGTCCAGAGCCACAGAATATGCGCTGAAACGTTTGCCTTTGTCACCTAACTGTTCATAAATGTTACTTGACAGCTCAGTGATCCGCTCTGCCACTGTGCTGGCTGACAGACTGATGTTGCTGAATTGACTTTTTTTTTCTGGACAGACAATATTTGCAACTTGCAGCATGCAGTCTTTTAGAAACTGACCTTCAGTGAACGGCTTTCCCGCTTTGGCTATCATCTCACTCACCACATTACTCGCTTCAACTGCTGCGTTGGCCTCCTTTTTCCCTCTCTGGAAGAGATTTTGTTGCATTGATAGTGCTTTCTTTAGCTGTGCAGCTCGTTCTGTCCTCTCATCTCCCTGGTACTTTGCATACTGCTCTGCATGTTTAGTTGAAAAATGTCGCTTGATGTTATATTCCTTCAGCATGCAATTTTCTCTTTGCAGATGAGGCAGGTGGCATTCCCCTTGAACTCCACAAAGAAATAATCATTTTCCCACTTCTCCAGAAACTGTCTGTGCTCATCACCAACCTTTCTTTTGGCCTTTGAAAGAGACATCTTGACAACAACTTTGACGATGTTAGCACACCAAATGTTTGTTTTTTTTCACTTGGTTTCGCGCAGATTATGTTGCGTTCAAGGCTCAACTCAGAGCTCAGATATTTTATCCCGCGTCTGGACAGCGGGCCGGGCCTTGAATGCAGCGGGCCGCGAGTTTGAGACCCCTGGTTTAAATAGATAATCTCCTCATCTCATTTTCATGTCCGCTTATTCCTGATTCGGGTCGCGGGGTGTTGCCCCTTTATCCCCCCTTTCGGGGGGTTGCGGGGCTACTGGGGCCAAATCCAGTTATCAATGGGCGAAGGCCAGGGTACACCCCTGGATGAGACGCCAGTTCATCGCAGGGCCCTCTGATGGCAGAGACTGCCTCGTAAGGTGCCAACTGCGCATCAGGAGCAATTTCAGGGTTCAGCATCTTGCTCAAGGATGCTTCGGCATGTAGCTCAGTTTCGCTCAAGGGAGCCGGGGTTCGAGCCAGCGACCTTCTGACCTGCTCTACCCACTGAGCTACAGCCGCCCCGTTTAATTAAATAAATAATGGAAAAAGAAAATCTTAAAATCTCTTACTTTACATGTCCTTTAAAGTTGGTCCCTAGCTTTAGCACATCATTTACCTGTTTATTGACAAGTTGTGCAAGATATAAACTGGGCCATGCTTTCACATCAGGTCACCAGATAAATATAATACTAGTGCTGTGTCAGTCAAACTTGCTTGACCCTTGGCCATAGGGTGGTGCTGTTGGCACCATGCTTTGGGTATGCAGCAAACATGCTCATAGAAAGCTCCTGCGCAAAGTTTCATTTTCTTAAAGACAGTAGATTTGAAGAAATGTATGTTACAAAGTTTCTGTAGCACCCCTTGGGGATGGAATTATACACAATTTTACAGACTGATGCAGTATGGCTCTATGTACAACATTCCCAGATTTGGTCCTAATCAGATTCAACATTGAAGATTTATGGCCTGTCAAGTGCAGAAGGCCTCAATTGTTTAATTATGGACAAACAGTGTGAATGCTGTGTCAGAATTCTGATAGCTGAACTGAGTCTAAAATAGTAGCTGAAAATGCAGAAATGTGAAATGGATTGCCAGAAATATCATAAAACTGAAATGCATTGTGCTACACTTCTGAAAAACCAAAGTCACTACTCTCCTCCAACTAGCTCCACTAACTTGAATAGAATAAAATGATCTAATAACATGGCTCTTCTAGACTTTACAAATGTTAACAGATGTTATGTATCAAATTCTGAGTAATTTCGTGGGGGTTGTGACTCAAAAAAATATTTGAGTTGACTCGAGTTGACAACTGAGTATTAGGACATCCAATCACTCACTCGAACCCACTGACTCAGGAGTGTGACCTACCCCACTCACATGATGAGATTAAGAGACCATATTTTTTTTCTCTCTCACTCTCAAATGCATGGAGAGACACACATTACAAACCTCCTACATGTGTATGTGCATGTCAGCACGTGCATAAAGTTAAATAAAAGTCCTGATGGATAAGGGATGTGGAATGTTTTTTAAAAAGTCTCGATGTTTCATGTTTCTTTATTGTGATAGGATAAGATAATTTGAAAGGAAATGGGATGTGAAAGTGAGTGGGGATGACACAGGGTGGATTCAAACCCTTGCAGACTGTGGTGAGGACACAGCTGCTGTATTTGGGGGACATACTCTACCAATTGAACTACTGTGGCACTCCAGAAATGTTGTGTGTTTTAACATGTAGTGTCTATCAAACTTGCAAAGAGAATCTGACACAGTTTAATAGTTTTTCAGGTGGTTAACTTGTGACCTGGACTCTAAGTACTTGACTTGTAACAATCATATTTGAAAAAAAAAAACCATTCAGACACTGATATAGGTGTAATCAATCATCCAACAAACCAAGTGTATGCATGTGTGAAATTTGGAAATGTTTCTTTAAATGAGGAGATGGGACCCTGAGCCACATGCTTTATCCACACTATAGTAGTAGTTACAGTAGTTTAGCAGTACTTGTAGCAGTAGTAGTAGTAGTTGTTGCAGTAATAGCACCAGTAGTAGCAGGGTTGTGAATATTTTAACATGTCTAAACCCTATTGAGTCTCTCAAAAGAGAATTACACAAGGAAAACCTTAACAGCAAAATCAACCATGCAATCAACCTCATGTATGTACAGAAGCCCTGGGGGGCAAGTGAGAAATTAATTTTTCTGTTGCTCCATTTTCTAAGTACTAAAAATATATTTTTTTGTATGTTAGCAGGTTATGTAACATGACAATCAAGTTTCTTTTGGTGAGGAATATGTCATACTAAGCACTGATCTGCCCTTAGCGTCACGGGTGGAATACTGTGTATTATCAGCCTTCTCATCAATGGATGTCTACAGTGAACAGTAAATCATGGCCACAACAGAGAGGAAGACAAAGAAAGTGCATATTTCTGGCACAGAAAACAAGTTGTCTTTTTTCTTGAGAACTTTTTGTTTTTGTTTGTGTGAAACCCAGTGCTAATTTTTTAAAATGTTTCTCTTATTTTGACCACAATATAAACCAACCACCACAAAAACACAGACAACCAGAGAATATTTGATTTGAGTTCACCATGCTGAAATCCCAGTCAGAAAATCTTTAACACTGCTGTGATTACTTGTTTCAAGGAAATAACTCATTGCTGTAGAGCACACAGCAGTGTCCCTCTCCAATCCCTACAGTGCATGTGTTCTAGCACCAACCTTTTGACAATGTTCATAGATTCAGAAAATATTTAGCAATCAATTTGTTCTATGCTCGCTTGCTATGATTAATACATTTATTCTTTAATTTTGAAACAGTACCCTTAAGTTGTCATTGCATGGGTAATTTACTGAAATATTTATATATATATATATTAGGGCTGGGACTTTAACGCGTTAATTAAGATTAATTAATTACACAAAAATTAACGCGTTAAAAAAATTAACGCATTTTAATCGCACTTATTTTTGCACCGCAGAACTTTTCTCACTGGATGAGTTTCAGGCGTAGCGATTATACTGGAGCACAATTATTTAACGAGTTAAAAAGCCGCCGACACTGATCACTGCCCATGGATCTATAAAGTTTAATGTAGCCTGAACGCAGCTCAACCGACCCGGTGCCTCAGCACTGCGACCAAGCTTTGATAAACACACCGGATCCGCGCAGGTTTACAGTGTCCTCCCGTAGTTTAACCGGTCGCTACTGTTTAAAAAGCGCTCGTCGCAGTGGAGCTGAGAACAGCGGAGTTTCCTCTGCTGCAGCTGAACAGCTGACATGTGGTCAAGACGTAGGTAGCCTACAGACCTGTCACTGTCTCACGGTGCATAAGACTTCAACCTCAGAGCTCTCTGTCTTCAGACTGTCCTGACCTGTCCCTGAACATCACACAGGGAAAACATAGAGCTGCCTGTGTTTTATTAATGTTTACATCAGGCTGAGTTCAACACATCAGTTTATGCTACTGTGATTTAAGTTGTTAAATACAGTAATCATCACAGTGTAGTGGCAGGAAAGACCATTTACCAAATAACGTGTTACTTAAACATTTTTCATTCCGTACTCTCCATGGATGCCTCCCCCTTTTGAGATCAGGGCTCCGTCAACAAATTCACGTGTATTCATTTTCCCCAGGGATGCTCATACAGTGACAGTATTTACGACACTGGTAGCAGATAATTGCGCTTCTCAACCAGCCGGGGGAAGTAATGAGTCCAAAGTACCTAGTGTTGCTTTAATTGAATTCTATAACATAACTATGAATTATAACCATATTAATTTATATTGCAAAGATCAAAATGTATGAAAAGTGCTCATTCTGTTGTGTATAGCTATGTACATGTAAAAAAATAATCCTATTCCCTTCAAGTGTCCAAATGTCCCACTCCAAATACATTGACATAATGTATTACAAATAGTCCACTAAGCAGATATACACATTCTCCTTAAGCACAGGTTACCATTAAGCCTTAGTATGAGGAACTCAGCTCAACAGTTGTATGAACATACTACAGTTGTTTGAACATAAAACATGAGAAAACACAAACGCACTGCTGCAACTGACAGTGACCACTATTACCATAAACTATTGTGTAATAAGAAAATGCTAATATATCAGAATTTGAATAATACTACATATGAGGTCATAAAATGTAAATCCTTGCTCTGACTTGCTGATAATACATAATATTCCACCTGTGACACTAACGGCTGATAAGCCAAGTATGAAATATTCCTCACCAGAAGAAACATGACAGTCATGTTACATAACCTGCTAAAATATACTGTCATACAGCCATCTTGAGTTTGAGTGCTGAGAGAAATTAAAACTCGCCTGGAGGCACATGGATGCTTTTCACCTCATTCAGGACATGAGTTGTGGTGCACTTCAGCCTCTTGTGGTCAAGATGAGTAAAAAAAAATGTTTCACTGGGTTTCACATACAGAAAAAAACATGGCTTGGCCTCACTTGGCTCGACACGTTAAAAAATAAAATTGAACTAAGAAAATGGAGCACCAGTAAGAAAATATTCCTCCCTTGCCCCTCAGGGGAAGTGTGTTTCTTTCTGTAATACTCATTTTGACCACAAGAGGCTGCATTTGAACATTGTGGAGATGGGAATCTGGCGACACAGAGATGGTTAATTAAAGCCAGATTGCAGAAATTAAACATGAGAGGCATTATTTTACACATAATGATGAATCTCACATTTAATTTCACTTCATATCAAACGTTATTTATAGACCCATATTGTCATTAAAGGTCCCATATTATACTGTTTTTCATCAATTTCACACAGCTGTCAGAGGTCCAACAACACTGTATTCAAATTTTTTTGCCCCAAACCCAACCGTGGTCCTGAATTTCAGCAGTCGCTCAAGTGAGCTGTACTTAGAGCAGGCTGTTTCTGTGCCTGCACCTTTAAATGCTAATGAGCTCCATCTGTCAACGCCTGACTTGCCTGCTACACGCCCAGTGTTGCCAACTTAGCGACTTTGTCGCTATATTTAGCGAGTTTTCAGACCCCTCTAGAGACTCTTTTTCAAAAAAGCAACTAGCGACAAATCTAGCGACTTTTTCTGGTGTATTTGGAGACTTGTGGAGACTCTGACGTGAAAGCAAGTATCATTCAAAGAGCAGCGGGTGCTGCCGTGGGACCGTCCCAGAGCACTCACAGGCGGCCCAGTCCTCGCGCAACAGTCCCTCCCAGCTGCAGTCAGAGCAGGAGAAGTTCACCCCTCACGTCCAGACTGCGAGTCACGCATGCGCAAAGCCGCCGCTGGCTGATCCCACCCTGGGTTACAGTCAGGGCTGGATGTAAATGTAAAATGTTCTTTGTCCAAAATAAATCACCGTACTAAAATAAGTTCATTTGTAGTTCTTTACATATTAAGGGTGTTTTTTTTATCTCTCCCATGACGTTATTCCTCTCTCCTACAGTGTCCATTACAAATAATGCATATGGCCACTTATGAACTGTACCTGAAATTGTCTCCAGGTTTGGACTTTCAGGCGGGCCACGTCCCACCAATCTCTTGCAGTCCCGTGGAGCACATTTCTCAGGGTGGCAATGAGCTCCTCATCAGTGAGTGGGTTAAGGGCAAAGAAAACCTCACATCGTTCCAGGTACTGAAGGGGGTCTGAGGGGTCATTCAATCCTCCAAAAGTAGGGAATTGTAGCCTGACAGGACATGCTCCCATGAACCTGCTCTTTGTTTCTCCTTGAATAGTGGATCCTCCAGGTGACCCAAAATTGACTTCTTGCATGTCGGGATGTGCGGTGGAGTATAATCTATGCCGGTTTGAGATGAGCGGTGGTGCCTGTGGTTGGGTCTGAACGCTTGCATGCCCAAAGGTGGTAGAAATTTTGACTGCACTCACCTCCTCTGACAGGGTTTTCATTGTTTCTTTGCAACAGGAGAGCTCCCCCTGCAGGTGAGTTATGGCCTCTGCCACTGGGGTGAATGCAGAGTGAAGATCTTTGAGCAGTTCAGTGTGATAATGCTTTAACCTCCATCCATGTGCTGCATTAAATTGTGTTCTCATATATTCAAACTGTTGCTCCATGTGTTTGAAAACTTTATTTTGTTGCTCATGTAGTTGAACAGTCAGTGTTTCAGTTACTTTGTCAGTATGGGAGGTGATTTGTTTTGTCATTTGTTTCAGATTTTCCTTGAGCTCCTGCTGGTGGCAGGTCCATCCTCCGACAGTAGTTTCAGCTGCTGCTTAATCCTAAATCCAGAGGCTTGGTCCAGAGGAGGGGAAATGACAGGCTGAGGGTCCTCTCCCCCTGCATCTGTGTGTTCCATATTTTGAGGAATTAAGAGAGTTGTGAGGTCAGGATATATGGTGAGGTCCATGTCCAGCAATGAATGTGATGTGAGAGGCAACTCCAATGCCACTTTGGCCTCCACTGATCCTTCCATGTCAAACAAGGCCTGAGGTTGAGCTGCCATTTTGTCTCCTTTTGTTCCTTTGTTTCCAAAATAAACTTTTTCACAATTGCCATGGTTGCTTTGTTTCTTTGTTTTTGTTTGGTTGATCCTTTAAGCAAAAGGTTTTTCGGTTTTATTTTGTAGTTTTATGGTCCCATCTGGGGTGCCATTTTTTATGTGGCAGTTTTAATGTGAGGGAGCGTTTGGGTTTTTTTTTTCTGGGTGCCAGTCAGGTCTCTCTCCTAACACGAGATATTTATTATTTGATTTTTTTAGAATCCAAACACAATTTAGAAAAACCACACACAGTCAAACCCCACAAAAGCAATACACATCACAGTGTACAGCTCATTAATCAACCGGAAAAAAAAACAGCACTTATTAATCAACATAAATCACAAAAACACTTTCAATGCAAAGTCAGCAATTGTAGTAATCCGCTCCGGGAGGAGATGTGGGGTTCCAGGAGACAGCAGATGATGTTGGTGTTGACGGTGGAGGAGGGATCCGTGCGGATCGCTATCACCGGATAATGCAGTGAGTGGTTTACGGCTCACTGTTAACGGGAGGAGATGCAGGGAGACAGCAGATGATGCGGGTGTTGACGGTGGAGGAGGGATCCGTGTGGAGCAATGCGGTGAGGATTTACAGCTCACTGTTCACTACTGAGCATAGGAGCTCCAAAGCAACCGACAGCATAACACTCTCTGTCAAAAAACCCACCCGCACAGCTGCAGAGGTGGAGATTTAAAAACTGGCGGCATTAATGCCAGGGCGAATCGGCGCCGCACAGCGCACCGAGGGGGCGGACATGAGGGCGTGGACAGCCTGGCTGTCACAAGGTGATGACGTCATTTAGCGACTTGAATTTATTAAAGGATAGCCCCTTGAGATGTAGCATCTCATTTTCAAGGGGGTCCCTAGACAGACATATAAATAGAACACATGACAGCAAAACACTACATTACATTATAGGCATACATATGACAAATACAGACAAATAGACATCTTGCTCACCCACTCCCACACACTTCTAGTGCCTTTCAGGACAGCCAATACTGACTTTCCTTACTGAGGAGTTGGCAACAGTGTACACGCCCCTCTCAGGGAGAGGATGCCGCTTACGCTAGCGGTAGCATGTGCTAATGTTAACGGTAGATGTATCGCTATGGCTCGCCGAGATGCTGTCGTTCAACCATACCAGTTTGACCCAGAAGAAATACAGACTCTGCGGCTGCAGCAGGACGTTTCAGAATGTTTAGTGTGTCTGAATATGTTACTTAGTTACCAAGCTCCCTCGTAATATTATTAACATTAAACTTGCTTCAAACGCCATTGCATAGCGGACCGAAGCGGAGCTAACTAGTTAGTTACATAACGACAGTCGTTACATAACGACAGGAGCTGAATCTGAACAGCCTGTAGGAGCCCCATTTTACCAGTGGGTGGGCTGCAGAGACCATGCAGGACTCGTTTGCTTTCCTCATGCTGGGAGTTCAACTGGTTACTCAGGGAGGACCAGTTTATATATGTAGAGACCAAAGAAAACGTGTTTTTCATAATATGGGACCTTTAATATTCAAACCAGCAGTGTTACTTCCGTACTTGCACTTCCGTATCTGCGCTTGTAGTGAAGTGTAATAATTATTCCACAAACACCTTTCAGTTGTAAAAATATCAGCCCATTCAAATCTTAAATCAATATTTCCTCAGTCAGAATTGTGTCATCGTAACATTCCCTAACCTGGAACGCAGTGCAGAGGGCTGCACTGCTTGGTAACTAACTGATCCAATTACCATAATTGATGGGAGAAATCCAAGATTAAATCAAATAGCATTAAAGAATGAATGCTGTGCATATTTCACCAAGTACTCTGTGCACAGAGGGCACCGGAGACAGTGCAGTCTCTGCATCTTCTCCAGTCAGCGCATGTGGAACATCCTCACCACCTGTGCATGTGGACTGTTTGATTTATCAAAGCCTGTGAGTCCTAATCATGAGTTCACCGTAACTAGACTTCAATAAATAAATGGTGTTCACACATCAAATGTCGATTTTCAAATGATATCCCAGGCTAAGGGATACCACTGATTGTTGTGCATAATTTGGAACGTGAAGCAGTCAGTCTGATCGCTGTAAACAGTGTGCGAAACACAGGGGGGGGTCCAGGGGGGGGTCCAGGGGGGCGACCCCCCCAATTAACCCATGAGACCCCCTGAAAGCCTCAAAAGCAACATTTGAAGGGGGTCTCAAATTTTGTCAAAAAAATAAAATATTTTATTGTCACTAATGGTCACTAAAATGTTTTTTAGCTCACCATGTCCAGTATTCAGAATCCAAAACATTTATTCATAAATATGCTCTATTTTTTGCCAAGCGGAGCCAGCCAGTCCTGTGCAATTTGCGTATGCAAATTAGCCATGTGAGCCAAACGGAAGAAAGACCTAAAGTTGAGAAGTCATACTAAAAATAGCTAGCAAGCGAAAGCCAAACCAGAGTGTATCACTCACACACTTTGGGCTCACATCCAAAAAGGTGGCACTCAGAGATGAAGAGGCACCGAAAGATGATGCTGGTGCAGCTAGCACAGTGGGCCCACTCGCTACCAGAACAGAGGATCCTCTCCCACCCAGTGACTCCCCAGAAGAACAACGTGGAGTTGAGGCCGAGTGCTCCGAAGACACAGCAGGTGCTGAGGTAACGTTAGCTGCTACTGCTGCTAGCACAAGTGACTTGCCGGCTGGTTGGACAACGAAGCAGGTGGGCGAATGGAAAGACCACAAGTGATATAGGCCTTGTGGTTGGTTGTGGTCTTAGAGAGAGCACCCGCCGTGCTTTTTTCAATTTGAGAGATGGCCTGTTTGCACGGTTAGGCGAATGTGCTTTGTGTATGTGTTCAATGATGTATCTGTCTGATCGTATTTGCTGTAGATGGATGGTTAAATAATGTCACACGATCGGTCATACTGCAGGCTCTCATTTGCAAGTGCACTGATTGCGTGCCAGTCTCCGATAGGCTATACCTGGCATTTATTCAGTTGATTGCTCTTGTAAGTGCACCAGATTGGTGCCAATTATTGTCGTGTCTGCACTGTAATGCACAACTTTGCCTCTGCTTGTTATAAAACAACGTGCATCCAAACAACTTTAGCCAATGCAACCTCCTATGTCAGTGTTGCCTTACGAATACTATTGCATATCGGATTATCAAAAATTGTTAAGTGTGTGTGTGTGTGTCTTGTCATGTAGGCTATAGACTGATTGTCTTGGCTTGCATCCATGAAATATTTTAATGTTATAGGCCTTCTGCATAGTGAGAAGATTTAGATCGGTATTGCGCAACAATCGGGAGATGGGGACCCCCCCGAATATTGACGGGTATTTCGCACACTGGCTGTAAACATAGATATACTGCGGTGGCACCTGGCTTAATGCTGATGGATGCATGGACTTTCACTGTCCTCGCACTGTTAAAGGACAACATTAATGGAATAATTAAAAACAAGTGTTTTCCAACGTTCATCTCAGACACATACAACTCGTTTTCTGTGCAAGAAATATGCACTTCCTTCGTCTTCCTCTTGGTTGTGGCCATGATTCAATGTTCAGTGAAGACACCCATTGATGAGAAGGCTGATAATACACAGTATTCCACCCGTGACACTAGTGGCAGATTTGCACCAAGTATGACATATTCCTTGCCAAAAAGAAACTTGACAGTCATCTTACATTGAAAAAAAAATTTTTGAATAAAAAAAAAAAAAATCTCACTTGCCCCTCAGGGCTCCCGTATGTATGCATGTGTGAAGTCGTTAACTTTGTTGGAATTTTTTGTTAAAATGGAGAGATGGGGAATCGAACACCTGACCATATCATGATGAACCATGTGTTTTACCCATTCTTCCACAGGACAACAGAAGAAACTACAGGTGTAACCAATCATACAATCAATCAGGCTTATGCAGTTTTTTGTAAAAATTGTAGTATTGGTAGTATTGAGGCTGTAGAGGCTTTAATAACAGTAACAGTAGTAGCAATAGTTAAGCAGTAGCAGCAGTAGAAGTTGTAGTAGCACCAGTAGTATTAGCTGTAGTAGTTGCTACTACTACTGCTACGGCTACTACTGCAATAGTAGTACAAGCACTAGTAGTATAAAGGCTGTAGTAGTAGTAGTGGTAATAACAATAGTCATACTAAAGGTTGTAGTAGTAGCCGTAGGTGGGATTCCAACTGCCTACCTTGTGATCATGTGCCTCCCATTCATTCTCTCGAGCAAAATTTTGTTGAAAAAAGCGTAATATTTAAAAAAGTACAATAGGTATGAAAAAATTAAATACAAGCGCAGAAAAATAATAATGATTCGAGTGACTAGAGTGTAAACTAACTAGAGTGTGAAAACGTACACATTCACTCTGATAAAGAACAGAAGAACAATAGTGTGTATGCTTTGTATGCATTCTCACTGATAAGAATAAGAAATAATTCAACAACATAGTGTGTAATCCCACAATACGCACTTAGAATAATATAGTGTGAAATTCCACAATAAAAATACAACAACACAAATATTAGCATTAAGTGTGGTATCTACATTATTAATTGGCAGTAGGGGTAAAGTAGGTAAGTAGTTATTAATATATTTCGGATCTGACATGGCATTGCATTAAGTAATCCTTTAAAGTGGTCAGATAACTTTTTTGTTGTAATGAGTAACGTAAAGCGTATGTTCTGCAATTCAAGTAATCCGTTATTTAGTTACTTTTTCATAAAAGTAATTGTTACTTGAAAAAAAAATGCTTTCTTTTCCTTTCCTTTTGTCACCACAAAAATAAAATAAAATACCTGAAGCAATCGACCTGTTTCTGTTTCCCTCCTGCTATTGTCCGCTGCTGCGTCGCGTGATCCAGATATTTGGTGTCTCGCCTATTTCTACCACGACAAGTGCTACATGTGCCCAGAGTTGATCCAAGCTTCCCAGTTCTACAGCTGTCATCTGAAAGATACTGGTAGCTAGTACAAACACAGGGTTATGTTTTAGTCTACTGACTCTACTGGTTTTACTGTACTGACAATTATCTGTTTTATTTGGACTTGTCATATTTTACAGCTGAAAAGTGACAGGAAATGGGATTATTGTTGGACAAAGGTCATCACATGGTTGATCATACCACTTTGTAGTGGGCTGGAGACTGGCCACCTGACAGGGTTAGACTCCGCCTCTTGTCCCTCACAGAGCTGCTCAGGTTACGGCGGATTCGCTCATTCTGCTCCTCCACACTCATCTTTGACTTCACCTCTGCAGTAAACACAGCACTCTTTGGACGTTCCTGTGAAATAGGTGTGGCATGGACAAAGAGGCAAGACTTCAGTCCAAGTCTGATTGGAACTTATTGATGTCTTTGACACAACTGAAGACAAAATACTACTAAATAGATAGAAATCTGAGTTATACTGTGATACAATGAGGTTGAAATCCTATCTCAAGGACAGAGGCTATTTCGCCTCACTTGGCAACTATGTATTTGAGAAAACCAACATGTGTTCTCCAGGATTTTAATACTTGGAACTCTATGCTCCCATTGTACAAATTACCAATACAAAAAAAACAATCATAACCATACATATTATCATTATTATTATTATTATTGTTGTTGTTGTTGTTGTTGTAAATCACAAGATAAAATGTAATTAAATCAGTCTAAGTTATCTGGACATAACATGTTAAAACATGAAAATGTAAGCACTTTACTATGGCATGCCTATAACTTAACTTGATCCATTTGGGTACCCTCATACTTTTATTAATCCAGGCAAGACTGGAGAGAAATCATTTTAACAGCTACTCACATTTTGACAGGACCTCTATGTCGATCTTTGACTTCTTCCAGATGTTCTTTCAAATTAATAATATTCCATACATCTGAGTATTAACATTGCAGTCTGCTCAGAACTTCAAGATCTGTTTTCATGTTATGTCTTTTATTAAGGTATTAATTTGACGGTAATCAAAATATGTATGGCTGTTTCGATCTTGTACTATATGTGTCAAATGTGGAAAATACTTAAGAATACTTAAGAATCTGAGATCAGGCAATCAATAGTTAATGTAATGGCAATTACCTAATAATAGAAACACCAGGAGGCACTCATTGAGGTTCTCAGTCCACAAATGAGAGGACTGGGAAAGAGACATGGTACCTGCTCTATCAAAAGGGTACAGGAACCCTTTGACCAGTGTGCACAGGATTACACTGGTCAAAGGTCCAACAGAGGATGATTTGATTCCCACACAATGTTTTATATGAAAAATTGAGGCCACACATCTGTTACATTTGGATATATGTAACAGGATATATATATATATTTACATATAGTTTAGGTTGACATACCCTAGGTACTCTGGCATTATACCAGGAAACTCCAACAGAGCTGCAGTGTGATTCGTCGGTGGGGGACTTCGTTCTAGGAGGAACAATGCCAACTGGCAAGGGACACAAGAGGTAAATTCAAAACCATGGTAAAAAGAAGAGGGGGCTGAATTCTCAAAGCTAACACTTTGACAATGGATGCATAACCTGCCGGTCTCACTAGATTTAATGACATTCAAATCTCAAAAGAGGGTTTTCTGTCATCTGTAATTTACACATTTTAATAGAAGCAACATCATCTGTGTAATTGCATGATCCACGAGTTACTGTGTACCAACCCAAAAGTAAACTGCTGGATAATGTAAGTACGTTGATGAAGGTTCTCAGTAATCCAGGTCATGGCAATTCTAAGTGCTGTATTGTAGGCAACTGAAGAGGCTTCTTCAGTTCGAATGACCCACAAGTGGCCCTAATGACTCTGAAACTAAGAGCTCACATGTGACCTTAACAACTCTGTAAGGACACTCCCACACAAAGTTTAAAAGCCTGCAACTCCCCTCCAGTTAGTTAGAACTGAAGAAGCCTCTTGGATGAGGGGTGAAATGTCTTCAAGAAACTGAAACATGTACAGTTGCCTACAATTCAGCACTTAGAACTAGCTGTGGTACCTTTATTCATGGTAGATTGTCTGTCCTGAACCTCGTCCTGGACATCACTGATATTTCTTTCTTCTCCAAACTTGGGCTGAAAGACAGAGAGCTGATATAATGTGTCATGTCATTACAATTACACCTGAAGGTAGTGAAAATATATAACACCTCCAAAGCCACTGATAAAATAGCAAGCATTGCTGTGTATGGACATGGCGGCATCATGTCAAAACACCTGGTATTTCTGTAAAAGCAAAAGCAATATGTTACTTGCAAACAAAGTATCTGTATTACAGTATTAAAGACACATGATCACACCAGTATGTATGACAGTGACATTTCAGAAAAGAACCAACTCATTTCAATGGAATTGCAGTGATGAGTGGCTTTGTTCAGTGAGCTTTTGTAAAGGGTTTAACTTTGGTTAACTTTTGATCTGTAGACCAGTTGCAAAACCAACATGAGGATGTTGACCTTTGAGGGAACAGAGAGAATTTACTCTTATTTCTCCTGGAGTATAAACTGTTCCACAAAAGAGATTCAACTTGGTTTATATGGGTGAATGGTACATATATGTTCCCTTGAATTATCTGTGTTCATTCATTGTCCAGTTCGAGACTAAGGGTGAAAGTCTGTCACGGTGTTACTTGCTGGTGTTACCATATACTAACATGACTACAACAAGACACAGCACAAATAGGCACATTGAGTTTGATAGAATACCAAATACAGACACCAAATATAACCAGGTACTAGCACTAATACCAAGTAAGAGACTACCAGTAAGTTTGCCTTTCTGTTTTCTTTTTCAGGTGTTTAACACTCAACGTGACGAACAGGCTGGGAAACAGGGAACATTTGAAAGCAGAAGAACCTATACCTTAACAGACTGCATCCAGAAAATGTTAAATGTTGGTTTTTAAAATCATCTCAATCAGTAACATTCTGAATTAGACACATTGTTATGTCTGGAGCTGATGATAGAAAATCCTAAGGACTGAGATATCTCACTTCCTTCTCATGTCTGCTATGAGATGCATATGTGCAGTATCGATTAGGCAGCAGGAAATGATTTGGTACTGACATGGAGGTCACTTTTAAAAAAAAAAAAATGTAATGGTTAGTTTTATAATGTATTTTACAGTCTCTCTTTCAACTGGGTACTTCTTGAATGGAGACTGATGGAAAAGTATGTATGCGCCAATCCTGAACTTCCATGCCCATGACGGCCACTGAAAATTTGTGTGTCCACCCATGTGTCAAGTTTCCATTGTTGCTGATCAGAGCTGGAGTTGATAAACACTACTAGAAAATCATTTGACACAGGAATGAATGCCAATTATATCCATTTTCACTGAAGAGAAAAAGCAGATTTATATGGGTGTTACTGGGTTTTTTTGGGTATAACAAATATTAGTGGCAGAGGCAGCAAAGGAAGAGCAATCATGTGTGGAACAAGTGATATGGAGACACAGGCACAGGCAGTGGGTTCAGTGAACAAATGGAGGTTTGGAAAGAGGAAGAACAAGTAGACTTGCATGGACAGTGGCTTACAAGATTACAATTTAAAAATGTTTTTAAAACATGACATTGGACAACAGTTAGGACTGGATGAAGCAAGACAGGACAAGACAAGGGCAGAAATACCCAAATACCTTTCTGAAGTGAGAATCTTCAAAATCAAAGTAACCTTCATCGATGCCCAAGCTGCGTAGCCAGGCGGTGCTGTCAAAGGGCAGGGTGGCAGTTGAAAGAGAGAAGGTAGACGAGAGCTCCAAAGGGTAATAGGACTTGGGGAGGGGAGGCCTTGGGGGAACACTTTCCTAGATAACCGTAAGGGCAGGAGGGAGGGAGTAAGGGAAGAAGAGAATGGATAGAAGGAAAAGAGAGTGCTGCACATCAGGAGAAAAATAAGAAGCCAGCCAAAATGCAGAGAAAGGATTCATGGGAATGATTCCGTGGAGTGGGGTTTTGATTCTAGGTAAAGGAGTTAGAGGTGAAGATCCCCTAGTGGCCTGACAGCTTTTATGAATTCTTAAATCCAAACAAACCATAAAAAGGCTCTGTCAGCTACTACATTTCAGCTATCACTATGTAAGTAATTTTGTCATCTACAGAAGACAAAAAAGGAAATGGCTAATTTAGGCTAATGTGGCTATTTAACATATTTACAGCTTTGCATTGCCAAGAAATAAAAGTGTAAAGCTTGTCATTGCTGTTTAATACTGTGCAACATACTCTCTATGATTTAAAATGTGTTTTGAATGCTGACAAAACAAAACTCATGATGTTATATCTAAGGATCTTAAGATTCCACTGCACCCGCCTCGGCTGCGCTACGGTCACTGTAGCACATTGCAGCTGTTCTAGACAATGCCCCTGTTTTCACCAGCTGCAACACGGCTGGTTTCAGAGGCATATCTTCGCTTTGCTCTGTGGAGAATGCCGAGACTATTTTTGACAGAAATATTAGAGTTACTGTATTTACATTTTTGACAAAGTAGTATGAGTTCCACTCATTCCATCAAAGAAAAATGAGAGTTGTAGAAATCATTGGAACTGAAGACTGTCATGATATACATTATTTGTATGTAAACTTTTGACCATGATTTGTGGCATTTGTGGCTATTTAATAGCCACAAATGACATTATCTCATTACTATGCATTCTGTAAACAGCCGTGGTTACAGTATTAAAAACATTCATTGGTTCAAGCCAGATATAGATCTTTATGAAAAGAAGAGAGGGTGCTCAAACACACAGGGGCTGGAATCAACATAAAATAAAAGTTCTTTGTCGTTGCTTTCAGCTAAGTTGCCAAGTTCATATTAAATATTGTTCTAAAAGGAGAAATTCACCATGTTTTATGTGTACATTCCAATCAGTGTTGATGGTAAATTTAGTTAATTGAGTCAATCCAATCCAAAGTGTGTGGTGTCTTGACAGAGAGAGTTGGGTCATTAGAGTTTTCCGGCTTGCACAATGCACAGCCTGCCTACATGTACCAGGATGCATTGCATGCACCCTCCTGACGCTGCACCCCTTAATACATCCAAACCTGCCCAGCACGTGGAGGTGGGCGTGTCAAACGGGGCTGTGTACAAAAAGGCATCTGAAATGAAGTTAGCTATGTCACTGTCAGTAAAGGGGAAGAAGTAGAAGTTACATGACTGAACATTTTTTCACAATAAAAACTATTCAGATACGTTTGTTCAACATTCAATGAATATATCAAAAATAATGATATGAAAGATGGCTGAGTGGACTGATCAACTAATAACTCTTTCAGCTACAGTTAAATCATTGGTCATTTCAAGCGACACTAAATCCAACAAGAAGAAAGATGCATAACCTATTGGTTCCCAACCTGACCACTTTAGTGTATTATGTTGTGGTATTAATAATGATGAAAAGTAATGTTGAAAAGTACAGCACTTGAAATAAACATTCAGCTCGAATGTGCTGCAAAGTATGAGGAATATTATATGCCAAGTTTACTGCCTGTGGTCTGTCTGCTGAGAAAAGGAGCCTCATATTTCAAGGATTTCCTTGGGTAGATTAGGTATTGGAAATCTAGGGGGAACTGAGGAAAAGCATGTTCATGTTCAACCATAGTAATAATTACCATCTGTATGCAGACTCAGTCAGACTTTGTGTCGATACCTAGGCTTGGGGTCAGTTTTCAAATGAAAGCACTATACATGAGTTGGGTTGGGGTTTAAGACTTGGGTTGCGTCCGAAATTCCATACTATACGCTACATACTCAATATGTGTACTATCGTTCAACATACTTTTGAGTGAATAACAGTAGTATGCATCTTTTCCGACGCACTGCTTAGCGCGGAAGTGATGCACTTCCTGAGAGCCTCTTGCCGGTTGGATTGGAGACGCGTAACCGTGGTAACCCCCGCCAACCTCACCTCTACCGGCGATCTGCAATAATACTCTTTTAATACATCTAATAATACATCCTTGATATGCATCCAATAAGAAGCCACACAATAATAAATGCGAACCGAAAATGAATGGTTGAGTAACTGATGCAGGCTAATGTAATTAATCCTGAAATTTCCTACTTGTACTTTTTGAGCCAGCTTGTGTTTAAGTGAAAAAATTGTTAACAAAATGATATATTAAGAAACATATTTTATTTGGCTTTTATGTAAAATGACAAACATACACAATTTCTTTTAATCCTTTAATCTGTTCATGTTTTAGAATATGAGCACCATGACGTACTGCCAGCTGAACACAACAGTGCCTATCATACAGCAGTATTTTGATGAAAAAGTTGACCTGCGCCCCAACCTGCGTCTGTCTCGTCTGTCGATTGCTGCCTTAACTGCTGCCCTTCACTTTGATGTAGCCCATGGCTGGGCTAAGGACATTGAAGTGCTAGTATTTGTCTACTGGTTGGCTCATGCTGCGTCATATAGGGTTGTCTCCACTGCCTTTGACATCCCGAGGTCCACAATACATGACATCGTGCACAGGACAAAGAGGGCAGTCATCGGGATCCTGGGGCGAACAATCCACTTCCCGAGAGGTGACCAGCTGGAAGAAGTGGGGGCTGGATTCAGTCACCTGGCTGGATGTCCCCCATTCAGTGTCGTGGTTGGGGCAGTTGATGGCTGCCACGTAAGAATCAAGCCATCCATACAGCTGCAGGCCATCTGTGACCATCGAGGCAGATTCCTGGACATCTTCGTTGGTTTCCCCGGCTCAGTGCATGACGCCCGTGTCCTGAAAAACAGCCCAGTATACGTGAGGCAGCTCTACCCACCAGAGGGGAAGTGCATTTTAGGAGATGGAGGATACCCCTGTCTGGCTGCCCCTATGCGTCTGGTAACACCATACCGTGAGCCTGTGCAGAACCCTGCTCAGTTCAACCGGAAGCACTCAAGGGCACGGTGCATCATCGAACGGGCGTTTGGAATGGTGAAGAACTGTTGGCGCTCCATTTTCTTTAAGGCCCTAAACGCCTAGCTACCTTAAATATTTTCTTTTACTGTTTTGAACTGATTCAACTATTTTATTATCTATTTTCTAATCAAAAGTTCCATTAGCTTGAGGAAACGCTCCTTTCTCTCTTTTGTCTCCCTCTCTCTTCTTTCCTTTCTTTCGATTTTCTCCCTCTCTCTTCTTTCCTCTCTCTCAATTCTCTCCATCTCTCGTCTTTCTTCTCTTTCTTCAATCTCTCTCAGCTGTCTCACTTCTCTCTCTTGTGCCTCTCTTTCTCGCTCTTCCTGTCTCTCCTCAACCTCCCTCTAGTACTGGAGGACATCTGTCCTACTTCTTTTCCTCACTGGAGTGTCTTTCTCCTGCCTGCTTGGTGTTGGAGGGTGGTGAGGATACAGCAGCATCTGGGCTGGCTGAGGCAATAAGGACAGGAGGTGTAATGGATGGCCTGCCGCCTATTGCCTCATCCATGGCATCATACCACTTTCATGATGCTGCTGTAGCCTCACCACTCTCAGTACTAACCCCTGACTGGGGACATTTCAAGTCCTACAAAACATAATAGCAAAAATATCAACCATTAAAATAAGCTTTTCTAGAACTTACTGTTGTGACAACTGTTTGACCAACTTACTTCATATTTTTGCTTTAAGTTTTCCCACTTCTTCTTTACCCAGGCAGGGCTCAGCACTCCTTGTAGGCCAGTTTCTTTTACAAATTTTCTAAAGCAGGGGTGGGGAACCTTTTTCCTATCGAGGGCCATTTCAATTTTCATAGCATCCCTCAGGGGCCATGATTTTTTTTTTTTTTTAAGGTAAGCAGCTCACAACATATTTTTATGGCCTTTTCAACTTAATTGCAATAACATAAATATCATGACCATTAATTAATGTTTTAGCCAATTTGATCCATCTCAGTGTATCTTATTGTTTTAATCCAATTAATTTTTTAATAATCTGTTCCTGTTGGTTTTATATTCACTGATATTTAGTAGTTTAAGCAGTAGATAACTTTATAATGTACCTCAAATCATGAAATAAAAAAAAATCAGCCCTCTAAAATGTCATATATCAGCTTTAAATCACTCGAAAATGACAGGTCTGACTTATATTCCCCCTGAATTCAGTATGCTATTGAACGAACAACTTCACCTCAGATTGATAGTAGACAACCTCATAATGTACCTCAAATCATTTCAGAGCATTCTGATGTGAAATTAAAAAAAAAATCAGCAACCTAAAATCTCATATATCAACTTTAAATCACTTGAAAATGACAGATCTGAGTTGTCTTATATAAGGCTATTACTTAATTGGCATTTAGAATCTAAAGCAAACACAATTATGTTCACAATTAATACAGCAGAGTTTTTCAGATGCAAACGTTTTATGGTGTTTAATTAAGAATACACATTAAAGAGCAGGGTGCCTGTAGGGTCCACCAAGTCAAATGTAAGACCTTTTATGACCATTTACACTGCAATTTATGTCCTACTTTATGCATATAAGGGTCAACTTACTCAAAACCTTTCATAGCAGCATGTCTTTTGCCTGTAAACAGGCTGTCGTTGGCTGCTCGCCAGTGGATTACCTTTTTTGTCAGCTCATCTGTCCCTGGGGAATCAATCAAATAAATTTGGCAATAAGCAAAGGAAGAGAGCAGTAACCTACTAACGTTAAATCATTTGGGTAAGTTAGCAACTTCCCCTATCCCCTCTCATTTCATTTAACGTTAACACATAACGTTAACGTTACTCACTTTTTAACGGTAGCCGTTTAATTAACGTTAGCTACTTAGTTAACTCAGTTAACATTAACATTTAAGTTAACATTACAACCACAAAGTGTCATCATAAGTGAAACCTTATACTTACACTTAAATTGAAGCGTTATAACGTTAGACGTTACACCAGAGCTGCGTTGGTCGCCGTCTGCCATTGTCTGTTGTGTTGTTGTTGTCGTCACCGCTGCATTGCATTGTGGGATATTTATGCCGGCGTAGTGTCCAGTGCTTGCATACTGTATAATAGTATGCACCTCACGTACTATTGGGTTCATACTTAGGTTTCGGACATACTAAAAAATCTCACATACTGTTTTAGCATACTGAATAACATCTTAACATGGAATTTCGGATGCAGCCTTGATCTTTTATGCCCTTCTCGGTTGTTTTTAGAGTCTGAGCCTGGAACTGTGCCAGGTTTTGAATTGGGATTGGTCCCCAGCTGGGTGTGTCCGGTGCTTACCTCCTGACCCAGCTGTTTGGTTGGGGAGGCCTGGGAGCCCGGCACTGGGGAGAAGGGACTGAGTGGGCTGGTGAGGCTTACTGAGCTCATGGGACTGGCTGGACTATTGGTGCTAAAGGAGCCTGATGCACCGCTGGCCACTGCGCAAGAGAAACAGAGGGAGGTGAAGGTGGCAGGAATAGATTTATTAGAACATATATGATAGACATATACATGGTATTTCCACTAAACGTGATTATTTTCCAGCAGTGTGTTACCTCTGTTTTTGCCTGTGTCAGTACCTCTGGATGAGTTATTCTTGTGCAGCCCCTCTAATACATCTTGTACTCTCCAAAACTCTTTCTGGATGTGCCTACGAACCAGTTCCCTCTGCGAAAAGATATGACAGATATTTCTTAACATGGTTAGAAATTGAATATTCAAACAAGATACATGCCATTACAACAAATAACAATATTTGAAATGTCTTGTTCATTATTTATAAGTTGGGGCTAACCAGGTACATGTAGAATCATTTAGGATCTGTAAAAATCTTTCTTCAGTTCAATATTCTAAATATTTACCGTACAGTTTGTATGGTAAATAAAACTGAGGTACATTGCATACTATGAATTGTGTATTGCTACATCTTACACTTTATTTTTTGGAAATCTTTCTTGAGCTCTTTGTTAATACTAAAACCTAGGGGTGTGCATCTCTCTCTTATAAGACAATCAAATATATATCAAGATGGGCTTTTGTACGTTTCAGGGACTAAACATTTTTTTAATACAGGATAATTTGATGGAATGCATTGCGATGCAATATGATGCAATTTGATTCAGTTCTCAACATTTTTTTAATGTAGTCATTCATTTTCCAATTTAAATTTAAATGAGCCAGTTCTATAAGAGTGGCAATACCTGGGATTCTCCTGGTCTTTCACAAAGTATATGTGATACACTACATAAAAGACCAGGGAATGCCAAGTATTTTTATTACTTTATAGCATGTGGGAAGATAAGCAAGACAGTCAGAATAAAATACCATTGTATTTATCACTTGTGCAATAGACTTGCTGTATAAGTAAACAATTTAGACATTAAGAATATAAACACAAGTCTTTTTCACACAGCCATGCTTTGGTGCCTCAGTTTGGTAGTTAGGGGGAGAAATTTGAAAAATATTCTGCAAAAACAAAACAAAACAAACTGTCTAGCGAAAATAATAGTTGCCAAACATATATGGTATAATTCTGTGAAAACTAACCTAAATAGGAACTCGGTTAAGGAGTTCATCCTGAAGGGTGTTCGTGTAACCTCTTCTGTATGTGTTCTGACAATGGTTGCTGTATGACACATAAACTATGTATTGTACATGTATGGTAAGTTTATGTTCAACCTGTGGTGGATGTGGAGATTGTGACTGTTGCAATTTTGTGTATTGGTTTTCTACTATAAAAGATGAGGAGAGACTGCCTCTCTTCAGTCTTCATCTATGCGCTGCTGATGTGTGATTCTTGTTTGCAAGCAATAAATAACCTCTAGAAAAGAAATATTGTGTCGAACTTGGTCTTTGACCCACTCTCATCTGCACTAGACAAGCAACTGGTTTTCAGTTGCCACGACCATTCTGGGGGCTTGTCCGGGATGTCCCGGAGATACACTCACACACATACACATATACCTCTCCCCAAGAGAGGATCGTTAATTGATCGGTGAGGATGAGAAGTGGTGCCTGATTCAGATGTGTATCACAGATTTCTTGACTTGGCATCCTGAGGGATAAAGAATTTAAAGGCGAGGACACAATATTTGATAGGATAGGCCTAGTGTATAACCCGCTGAGGGGCTGACAAGCTTATCAATGATGTTGGACACATTAATCGGGTTAAAAGTAAACTACTTTGACTAGTTGAAAGTAAGCTAGTTTGACTAGCTGAAGGTAAACCAATTGGACTGGTTGAAGTACCTTTAACCAGTTGGACTGGGGAAAAGAAAACAAATTGTGTGGGAATTGCTGAAATCTCTGGACTTTTTATTCAAAATGGCTCAAAATGGGGAATAAATCAAAGTTAACTTGACTGGACATGTGCACATTTGGCATTTTGGAGAAACTTTGTTCTCCAATAAACGGTAGTTTTAGTCCCAATCAGATAGAGGAATTAAAAACTCAGTTGAGAGAAATACAGAAAAATAGGCATAGTAAAGGGGGGTAGCTAAAGTGCAGTGTGCTAAGCTCTCCACAGGGAAAGTTGACCGGGACCTGGACTGTCTCTCTGGGGAAGTGGCACCTCCTCCCTACGGGCCTCCTAACGCAACACAACTTGATGAACCACTCGTGGGTGTTCAACCCGCAGCGCCTGGCCAACTGTATCCACCCCTGCCTCTGCTTGGTCTGAATGCTCCTACTACACCACCAATGTTGGGAAGGTTGCTTAGTGGGGGACGTAAAGATCTTCTAACCCCCACCAGCCCCACTGGCAGTAAATGTCCAGCACCCATTCTGTCTGAAATAAGCAACTTGTCTCTATGGGGGACCGAAAAGAGACAATATGGACAAGTCTGTCCTACAATGCCTATGGTCGAAGTAGCAAATTCCAGAGCTGCAGGGACAATGTATGTGTATCGACCATGGACAGCAGCTGACTTGAGAGATGTCATGGAAGGATACTCAACATGGGACGTTTGGGTGACATGCTGGCACATGCTCAACATGCGTAGAAAGTGGTGCCAAGAAGTGAGGAGCAAATTGAAAAAAAAAAAGCAGAAGTTGGGACACAGACTTTAAATGGCTCAGACGGAGCAGAAATTGCAATATAATCGGGGCAGAGGACAAAGATTGGCTTTTAACAAGAGACGCCCAGAGGGTTACTTCCATTGTGGAAGATACGACCATTGGGTGAGAGATTGTCCTGAACCAGAGTCTGAAGACAAAGAAGAATGGGAGTTCTGACCAGAGAACCAAGTGACTGTGACTAACTCAAGAGGGAGAGAAAGAGGAGGTTGTGGGAGAGGGGGCTGCTGACTGGAGGCAGAGACAGAACTGGGCGTGGAAAAGGGTGAGCAGAAACACGTGGACGCACACACACAAAAGGATGAGACACATACACATGTATATGATAATTCTCAAAGTACAACAGAAAAGCATGATTTTAGAAATTACTCAATGTGTAATTCTCCCATTGCATTTGCCTCTGATAAAAACAATGTTAATAGCAGGAAAAGAGATATAGTTTTTTGTAGACTCAGGTGCAAAACATTCTTTTTTGTTTTCATCCTGCTGTCCTATAAATTTAATGGCTCGTGATTTGATGTGTGAATATGGTTCATAGAAGAGGGTTTGCAAATAAAGCATGTATACAACATGTCTTTTCAGGGTGTGTATTACAATCCTACTCCTCCTCTGTATGATTACTCATGGAGTTTGAAAACTGATGATCCTCGTTCAGTTGGGAGGAGATTAACACTTTAAAGGTAAATGATTGGATTTCCATCACCAGAGGGTGAAGGAGTTATATACTCACCATCCAATAATAAAACATACTGTTGTACATTTGTGGGCATACATGCAATGCATCTGCTACCCCAGAAGGTGTATGAACAGTTGCCATTTGTGATTGCAACCTATAAGAAAGGTCAGAGGCCAGCTCCATCCTGGGATGCCCTCTTGACCCAGTGTAGGTGGTGGGAGAGAGCAGGATGATGGATAAGCTGTCATCGCTGCTGGTGAAGGAGTCCCACGCCCTGCAGGACACTATCACAGTACTGGGCAGCTCCTTCAGTGATAGACTGATACACTGAAGGAGAGGTATTGCAGGTCCTTCCTTCTTGTTGCTGTCAGACTCTACAATCAGCACTGCTCCCAGTAGACCTCACTGTGCACTTTGCAATACAAACTGTATATATAACTAATTTCTCATTTTGGTTTGCACTAACTGGGCAATTTTCATACTCATATTTATTATTTATCAATACCAATACACTGCCCACACTGTTTATAATTACACTGTTTATATTTGTACATATTATGTATATATGAGTATATTTCTATATCTGCTCTAGCTCTTCTTACATTGTTATTATGTTGTTGCACACATTTCCCCATTTGCGGGACTAATAAAGGAATTCTGATTCTGATTCTGAACACAAATGACACTTGATGATCCACAATTGGCTGATGTTCCTAATGAACTGTGGGCAAAACACAAATATGATGTATGATTGATGAAAACAGTAGCACCATTGGTTGTCACACCTAAGTCTAATTACAGACCTTCTAAAGCTCAATTTCCATTGAGTCCAGAAGCTATTGAAGGAATAACTCCAGTATTTGAATCACTCATGACGTAAGGGGTTATTGTGCCGTCTCCAGACTCACCATGTCGTACTCCTGTCTTCCCAGTAAAAAAAGTCTCCACAGGAAAATCAGCCTACAACTTGGCGATTTGTCCAATAATTAAAAGCTTTGAATGACCTTGTGCATGCCAGAGCACTGGTGGTTCCAGATCCCCACATAATTCTGTAACAGGTACCTAATGAAAGCAAGTACTTCTGTGTTGTAAGATCTAGCACATGCATTTTTCAGTATACCAGCACATCCAGATTACTTGTGTTCAGAAAGTAAATAGGCCGGCCAGGCTGACACAGCGGCAATGCTACAATATTTAGCAGCACAAGGCCACAAAGTCAGCCTCTCAAAGTTACAGTGGGTAAGACAGGAATTAACCTTCCTAAACCACATCATTTCTCATGAAGGAAAAAGCTATCAGATGATATAATCCAAGCCATTTTGAAAATTCCTAAACCAATCACAGAAAGAAATAGATGATGGCTTTTTTTGACAGGCTACTGTAGGCAGTGGATTCCTGATTTTGCCTATAGCATAGCCTCTGCGGAGTATGACTATGGACTTCGACCGAAAAACACATTGACGTGGACAGAGGATGGACTTGCAAGTTTTGTTAAACTTAAACAAGCATTGACTGTAGACCCGACTTTGGGCTTGCCAGATCCACAGCAACCTTTTACACAGATTGTGTGTGAAAAGGATGGGTTTATGTCATCAGTGTTGCTGCAGAAACATGGGGGTAAACTTAGACCTGTAGCCCATTCTCATCAAAGTTGGATTCTGTTGCAGCAAGATTGCCGCACTGCTTGAAATCTGTGGCTGCAGCATCAGTAGCGGTACTAACATCAACAGGGGTGGTGGGATAACAGAAACAATTTCTTTTTTGGTTACACAAGCAGTGTCATTGATCCTTCTGGAGCAGAGAACGAGTCACCTGACTCCGGCAAGAATGATGCATTACCATAATGTATTGCTCACATTTCCTAATGTTATTATAACCTGAAGCACTGTATTAAATCCTACAACTCTTTTGTCTACAGAAGCAGATGGTGAACCACATGACTGTTTGGCTGCAATTGCAGAAATCTGCTCTCCAAGACCTGATTTAAAGGTATAGTTGGTAATGTTGGAGAGCTAGCAAGATTTGAAAGTGGCACCTCGTCTAAGCTCCATCCCCTTCTCCCCCTCCCGTCAGTGCTCCGTCCAAAGCCTCACCCCCACAAACTTGAGGGGGGTGCAGGTAGGACGAGACATGAAGGCATCTGATTGGTTCTTTCCATTCGGACCGAATGGCTGGGATTGGTCAGAGTTTTTACAGGCCTGCAGCTGCCACAGAGGTCTGATTTATTTCGTTCCTTTTTCTGAACACATTATGTATGGACTACTCTCAGGATGGAAGGACCATTTCACCCAGTATAACAAAAAGTGTTTCTGAACAGGATTACCAACTATACTTTTAACTACTACATCCTTAATAAATGTTGATGTGATTTTTTATGTTGTAGGTATCTAACCTTTTGGAATCAATATTATTTCCACAGGAGATGTTTGCAAGTGTGAAGCTCACACAAAAGCACAAGATTGTGTTTCAAAAGGAAATGCAAGAGCTGATCTGGCTGCTAAGGCAGCGGCACAAGCTCCAGTTGTAACAACATTACAAATGTCTAACATTACTTCTTCTGTAACCCCTACAGTCTCCTTTGCAGAACTGGTTGAAGCCCAGAAGAATGCTCACTGGAAAGGCACTGGTTGTAAATATGTCAATAATGTTTGGTATGGTCCAAACGGTAACCCATGTTTGCCTAAATTTGGCAAAGTTGACACATGAAAAGGATCACGTGTCAAAAGGAGGGATGGTGGAAACAGCTAATAGATACTAATACTAATACTAAAATATTTTTCTTTTGTTTGAAGTGCCGAGTGTGTCTCAGGCATGATGCAGGGCAAGGTCAGGCAATGAAGCAGTCAGCCATCCTACCCCAGATGCTTCATTTGACCATTTAATGATGGATTTCATTGAACTGTCACCATGTGAAGGAAAGAAATATTGTTTGGTGATAGTTGACATGTTTTCTGAATGGATTGAAGTTTTTCCAAAGGCAAAAGCAGATGCAACAGCAGTAGCAAAAGTGCTGCTGCGAGGAAAATGCAAGACAGGTTTGTCCTCGTTTGAGATCATCATGGGGCGGTCCATGAATACAGGGTTGTCCTCCCCAGGACAAAGGTTGTGCCTAAGGGGGGAATAATTTGATGATTCTATGTTGAATTACTGTATTAATCTCTCCAACTCTCTAAAGTCTATCCACGCACAGGTGAAAGCAGCCCTACCAATCCCACTGCAAGGACCATTGTATTTGTTATAGCCTGGAGATTGGGTGATGTTGAAAGACTGCAAGAGACGGAATTGGAGAAAACCATGCTGGACGGGACCATTCCAGGTGCATCTGGTGACCAATTCCACTGTGAAAGTAGCAGAGAGAGCCACATGGATAAATGCCAGTCACTGCAGGAAGGCTCCAGCGTTAGAGGATCACAGGCCCGCCACTGAGGATGCTATTGAGGATCAAGGAGGCCAACAAGAGCAACTGCTGGCTTAGCAGACTTCAACCCAGCCTGCAAAGCGATGGAGCCTGAGAGAAGGCATGGCACCCATTCAGTAGAACAGGGTGTGGACTGAGAGGCACTTTGTGCTTCAGATGAGTTTTGTCATGGTTGTCCCAATAATGCTGTGGTATGAGCATGGGAATGAAACTGATGACACTGACTTTGATAATCCAACCCAACCACAGGATGAAGATGTTGCGGACCCAACTATACATGACTTGAGACGATGCAAAAGAGAGCTGTTTAAGGGTGATAGGTGGAGACCATGGGGGTTTGATGCAGACTCCCTGAGGGCTGATGATGTAAGTAATAGAAATTTGTGGTATTCTTTGTTTAGGCATCTAGCCAAACAATCCGAGGGGGATAACCAGCCAGTTTTGGCTATACAAGGTCCACCAATGTCACGGTCAAATATGTTTAATTTGACTGCCAGTCCTACACCCTGCCCCCCACAAATCCTGAGTATCCTGTATCGCCAATCTACATTGACACCGAATACACACAAAAATTGGGCACACAGAATGTGTGAAAATTGGCTGGTTATCGCAACTGCCCAGGCTTGGGAAAATGCGACAGGTTTACTGAATCCAGAAGTCCTAGTTTGTACTGTTCATTATTGTCAAACAATGCTTGAACCTTCTAAACATAGTAATACTAGCTATGTGACACCACAAGAAGCTACATATACATTTGTTGAGTCAATCTGTCATAATGGTAATCAATTATCTATGGGGTTTACTAAATGTAGGGGAGAGTGGGGTAAGATGAGCCAGTGGGTAAGTTGACCCACCCCTTGTATCTATGTAACCGTGCACATGTTTTGTCATGTGACCATAAATTCAGGAAGCACCCATCATTTCCATCTTGCTGTGATGCAGAGAAGCACATGGGAGAAGTGGTATTTTTAAATTTTCTGCATATGAGGTCAAATGACTGTTATGTCAAAGCAAATTTATCCAGGTCTAAAATTATATATTATACATGTTGGTGATTTGCTAATGCATAAAATCATGTGAATCACTTCACTAAAGATTAGCCTGAATTTCTAAGCTAGCTTGTTTTTTCCAAAATGGTGGCTATGGGGCAAAGTGAGCCAAAGACTATGGGGTAGATTGAGTCAATGGTTCAACTTACCCCACCATAAGGCACTGAAATTCAGTTAAGTCTCTGACGTATAAAATGGTATTTCAGTTGAGTATACTCAACTGGTTTTGTGTGTTTGTCATATGTTAACCATTGTAGAAAAGGTATCATGCCTAGAACCTACAAGAGGAAAATAAGCTGGGGCTCAACACCCCTTGAAGAGATGGAGAGAGCAGCCAATGCTGTCAAGGGTGGAAAGTCCATCAGATCAGTGGCAAAAGAGAGAAATATTGACAGGTCAACATTGAGGAGGTACATGAAAAAGAGGAAGGCAAAGGAAGTAAAAACAGTAGGGTACGGTGGAACAGCAGAAGCAAAGAGAGTCTTCTCAGAGGAGGTGGAGAAGGAGCTAGCAGACCATATCAAGAAGCTCACGGAGCAGTTCCATGGCCTAACTCCAAAGAAATGTCGTGAACTGGCAATGGAATTGGCAGAAAAAAACTATATTCCTACCCCCAGCGACTGGAGAGAGAAAGGTTTAGCCCGTAGGATGTGCAAAAAGTAACATGATTCAGTAGGTTGGCATAGACTCATTTATTTTGTGTATTTCAATACAGAACCATTACTTTATTTTTGGTAAAGATTGGTTCAAGAATTTTATGGCACGCCACCATCTCTCCTGCGGTATGCCTGAAGCGACATCTTTGGGAAGTGCTATAGCCTTCAATAAAACTACAGTTGGGGAGTTATTTGCCAATCTGGCTAATGCGATGGACAGGTAACAGAAATCATATATTTGAAAACATTACATACAACACTACATACAACAGTTAAGTAAATAAACAACAAACTGACACGTTTACTTACCAGCTATAATTACCATGGTTTATTAAGGAATGTGTACTTTCTAATATTTTTTGCATTACTTAAGGTTTAAAGCTGGAGTTTGTAGAATATGTTAAAAAAGCATGAGACTGGGATGGAAACAACTGCGCTCCCCCCTCACCTCCCTGTTTCGACTCCATAGCTCCACACTTTCACTTTCCACTCTCGTGGACGCGCGCTAGCACTAGGAATATTCACGTCGGAGCTTTTCTGTCATACACTTGCCGTGGCCGAATTACAGGTAAGAAAGTACTTTACCTTTCTCTCGTGAACAAATTGAACGTATGAACAAACAAACATTACTTTTGCATCGTTTAGAAGAGCGATAGAGACCGACAACAATTATTTCTTGCTAACATCTCAGCATGACATAGCCTACATGTCTGGCACTAATAACGCTACGATATTTGTCATACTGACGTGATACTTATACAGCACAATCTAATGACAACAGCAACACTTATATATCACGGGAAAGAGGTGTGAATGCTACGAATAATAAAACATATAACGCTAAAGCAAACAATTACCCCCACATGCACGGACTATCGGAGACAACCACTTTATTCAGACACTTCTTTCTTTTCACCACAACCTGAAAATAAATAATAACTGTCACATCCATATCTACAGGACACACGTCCTCTGTATGTCGTGTATATATAACGCTACTGACAATACATTTGACGTTGACTTTGGCTCTGACTTGCTTGTAGCTGTCGTGAGCCTTTGGCTACGGTTAGCATAAAGCTAATCAACTCACAACATTACTCGTCAATTGTGACCACAAACCGCCTGCTTTATTAGCTTCACGGTCATTTCAACTACACAGCCAATTACTACCACACATTTAGATTATCAGCTACGTAAAACTTGCATTGGAGGCTCACCTGTCCAGGAGAAGAACAGCAAGCTCAGTATCCAACTCAGCCCGATGCTATCGCTCAGCTCTCTCCACCTCGGATATGCTTGTCCAATCTTTACACGTGATTTATTCCGTTTATTGTCACTCTCCCTCTTAGATTCTCATTTCTCTACATCGGTCTTCCTTTTTTTGGCATGCTTAGCCGTGTACGCCTTTGTTGGTAATGCTGGGATAGCGTCTTTTCCTGCCTGGATGTCCGCCATTGCATCTTCACCACCGTTGGAAGGTGAACGCGCATCGACTTTGGTCGAGCAACCAATAGGAACCAATAGGAAGGAAGAGGAGACATAGAAGTCCAGTGTTCTGTCATAACACTATGAATTACAATATGCTGAAAGCTTATTATTGATTTTTGACCAAATGACGCCAGAAATAACTTACACACTCCAGCTTTAACTATTCTGATTATCATCATTGCTCTTTTCTTTGTTTTACAGGCATAAATTCCCTCCAAACATGATTTATAATAATAATAATAATAATACATTTTATTTAAGACGCCTTTCGGGGCACTCAAGGTCGCCTTACACAACATATAAACGATTTAAAGAGCAAAGGACACATATGAGTGCAATAAAAAACAAAAAAATAAAATCAGAAAACTGCAGGGTGGAAGACAAATTAAAGTGAGTATGAGAGTTTGAAGAGGTAGGTTTTTAGACGGGATTTGAAGATGGATACAGAGTTAATGTTCCTGATGTCGGGGGGGAGGGAGTTCCAGAGGCGGGGGGCTGAGCGGCTGAAGGCTCTGGACCCCATGGTGGACAGACGGGCAGAGGGCACAGTGAGGCTGATGGAGGAGGCTGATCTGAGTGCCCGGGAGGGAATGTTGATGTGGAGGAGGTCAGAGAGGTATGGGGGGGCGAGGTTGTGGATGGACTTGAAAGTGTGAAGCAGGATTTTAAAGTCTATGCGAAATTTGACAGGAAGCCAGTGGAGTTGTTGAAGAACGGGCGTGATATGATTGATGGAAGGAGTTCTGGAGACAATACAAGCAGCTGAATTCCTTTACCAGTTGGAGCTTACGGATGGACTTGTGGGGGAGACCGAAGAGGAGGGAGTTACAGTAGTCTAGGCGGGATGTGACTAGAGTGTGGACCAGGATGGCAGCACTGTTGGAAGTGAGGGAAGGACGGAGGCGGTTGATATTGCGAAGATGGAAGTAGGCTGACCGGGTAACATTATTAATGTGAGTCTGGAATGACAAAGAGCTGTCAAGGACGACACCCAGGCTCTTAACCTGAATGGAGGGGGAAACAGAGGAGTTGTCAATGGGGATGGTGAAACTGGGAGTGTTAGTGAGATTGGATTTTGAACCAACGAGGAGGACCTCAGTTTTATCGCTGTTGAGTTTGAGAAAGTTGGAGGATAACCAGGATTTGATTTCCTGTAAACAGACACAGAGGGAGGGGGGCGGGAAGGTGGAGGTGGGTTTAGAGGAGAGGTAGAGCTGGGTGTCGTCCGCGTAACAATGGAAATGGATGTTGTATTTTCGGAAAATAAATTTATATTTATTTATAATTTATATTGTTGATGAAACAGGTGTAACAACAGTACAGACACCAAAGCAGGTAGTGGCAGAAAAAGGAAAGAAGCAAGTGGCCGCCATCACATCTGCTGAAAGAGGCGAACTTGTGACTGTGGTCTGTGTAGTCAATGCGACTGGTAATGCAGTCCCTCCCATGTTTATCTTCCCAAGGGTTAGATACAAAGACCACTTCATTACAGGAGCACCTCCAGGATCAATTGGTACCTCCACCAGATCAGGCTGGATCAATGAAGACGCCTTTGTTGAGTTCCTTGAACATCTGGTTCAGCAGACCAAGTGCTCCCCTGACCTGCCACTGCTGCTAATCTTGGATAACCATGAAGCCCACATTTCACTGAAGGCTTTGGACATAGCAATAACAAATGGTATTGTTATGCTCACAATTCCACCCCACACATCCCATCACTTGCAGCCTCTGGATAAGAGTGTGTATGGTCCATTTAAGACCTATTTCAACAGAGCTCTTGATGGTTGGATGAGATCCAACCCAGGCAAAACAGCCAGCATATACCAAGTCCCTGGCTGTGTGAATGATGCTTTCATGTCAGCAATGACACCACGGAATATCTCCTCTGGATTCAGATCCACTGGGATTTTCCCTTTCAACAGAGATGTCTTCTCCGATGCAGAGTTTGAGCCATCCATGGTGTCAGACAGGCCCAACCTGGAGCAGCAGCCTTCAGCTGCAGGTGATGCAACCATGGTTTTAACCTCCCTTTCTGCTGAGCTACCTTCACCAGGCCCAGCACATGCATGTGCTTCACCAAGTGACACAAATTCACACCCCAACCATGCTGGATATGTGTCTCCTACCGAGATTCTACCCTTACCCAAAAGTCAGCAGCCCAGGAAACAAACAAACCGAAAGCGTGTGAAGACAAGAATCCTGACTGATACACCTGAAAAGCAGGCAATCAAACGTGCCCATAAAGAGAGGAAAAATAAACAGAAAGGCAAAACAGAAAGAACCATCAAAGAGCAAGGAAAGCTGAAGAGGAAACAAACTCAGACCAAAATTGCAGTGGAAAGCAGCTCTGAGGAGGGTGATGTTGCCATCCCATTTTATTACACTTCCAAGCATGAGAGCTCCAGCGATAAAAGAAGTGAACCAGATGTCTCAGATCTGGTAGTTGGTGACTTTGTCATCGTAAAATTTGCATCCAAATGCAGGAGCCACCATTAAATTGGCTTGGTTGACAGCCTTCGGGGCAACAAAGTGAGTGCCAGATTTCGCAGAAGGATCTGAGGGACCACTGGCAGTAAGAAACCCACCTTTGCATTCAAGGAGAAGGATGAGGCATCTTTCCCACAGAGTGATGTGCTGAAGAAGCTACCTCAACCTCAAAAAGCTGGAGGAATTGCAAGGAGGGAGCAACAGTTCACATTCCCCTGCAACCTTGACAGTTATTTATATAATGACCTGGTTTCGCAGACAAGGCTTATATCAAGCCAGGAGTAGGCCTAAGTCAGACTAGTAAAGCTAGGTCATTTAAGTGGCTTGCATGAGCGTGGCTTACATTTGTCTTAGTTAGTCCCAGACTGTGGAGTCCTGGAGTAAGCTTAAACGAGAACACCTGGGTCAAGCCTCATTAGCCTAAAGCTGCGTTCACACCGGACCTTTTATTTTTGTCGCTGGCGACAAGCTTACATATTAAGTTAATGCAAACGAGCGACTGAGCGATTAATCGCTCAGGCGAAATGTCGCTGGGGCTCTGAGCGACAGCGTCCGAGCGACGGAGAGAAAAAACGCTCTCTCGCTCGAGTTGAGAAACCCCAACTCTCTGGCCGTCAGTCGCTTGTCGCTCAGCGCTGACTGGCTGCCGTAATCTATATGTAGGCCTAATTATGACAACTACTGAAACCATGTAAACGTAATACAACTCCACCGGCAAAGCCGGCTTTACGTTGACACACACACAAACACACCCACACACACACCGGAGACAAATGGCCAGGCGCTCCTCAGCTGGGATGGAGCGCCTGTAGTTGGTGTCCAACCGGGCAATTCCTGCCTCCGATTCTCGCCAACAGCTCGTCAAACTGGGCTGTTGTCAGCCGCATATACCGTTGAAAACGGGAAGAAATGAGCGCCTCTGAGCGAAGTGAAATTCACTGGAATCGCTTGAATGACGTTATCAGAGCGATCTGTTGAATTGTGCCGAGGAGCGACTGCAGCTGAGCAACAGAGCAACTTTTTTGGAGCGACATGAGCGACAGCGACAAAAATAAAAGGTCCGGTGTGAACGCACCTTAAGTGGGAGCACAGCCTGTTAGCCTATTGGTGCTCATAAAAACCTGGAATGGAATTGAGGATAGCTTTGCTGGAGGGAATTTTGACACCAAACATGGCTGAAGCTAAAAGAACACGCTCAAAGAACTATACTGAGTATGAAAAAACTCTACTTAAACAAATTGTGGGAAATCATGCTGTTATTGAAAGTAAAGGCCATAGTGCTGCTATTGAACAAAGGAAGAGGAGTGCTTGGGCTGCCATTTGCAGTGAATTCAATGCAAATGAATATGCAACCACAAGAGCGGTACAGCAACTGCAGGTGAGACATGTCTATTATGATCTGTATATCACAGATGTCATATTGTTTATATTGAATGATATCTGCCTTCATAGACTCTGTGGAAGAACATCAAATTAGATTTTTAAAAAAAAGGAATGCAGAGGCCAGAAGAGAGAGATTTACTACTGGTGGTGGACCCCCACCTAGTAAAGACAAGACCGATGAATTGGCTGACTTGTTGACTGGGATAATAGAGGACCAGCAACCTCTGGACGGTATACCAGATGATGACCATTTGGACAGTGGACATGAAAAACTGAGCACAAATGGCAAATATACCATAGAAAGTAAATTAGTTGCCTCATTCTGTACATACAGATTATTCCACTGTCTGTGTCTATCTTTATTTTTATTTCATTCTAAGGACCATGTGAGTTTTTGTATCCAACAGTGTGTTCTTTTCACAGAGGAAATCATTCTAACCCTGGTGGAAGAGCCAGTGCACAGTGACTGTGCACCCTCCACATCTGGTATGGCATCCCAGAGAAAAGATGCTGCCACCACCTTCCAGCAGAGACCAAAGAGGATGTCCATGCATGAAAAGTTAGCCTTAGAATTTCATGAGCAGAAAATGAAATATCTGAAAGAAGAGCATGACATGAAAATGAGAATTCTACCGGTCGAATTGGATATGAAATTAGAAGAGAGAGCTGTTCAAAGAAAGATGCATGAGAGAATGTAATGAAATACGTTGCGAAAATAAAAATTTTCTCACTTGACAAGAGTGTGAGTATTGTAGTCACCACAACCTACATTTTAGAACAGCCTTGGTTAAGTTTCTCATTTAATTTTTCAGCACACTATTTATATATGTTGTACACAACAAACACTATTAAGGCAAAAACAAGCCATAATCAATACATTCCATGGTTAGATGTATCTTTTTTCTAACTGAAGTGCTGCAATGTGAAAGCAGCTCAGAGCGCAAGTCCTCCTTGGTTATTTCCTGCCACGGGCATGGGCACATCTGGATCATTCTGGTCTTCCATTGGAGGGTCAGGACAATTATGCTGCTTCAGGTAGTTGTGCAGCACAGCTGTAGCAATGATCACCTTGCAGCATCTTCTTGGCTCAAAACGAAGTGTATTGCGTAAAGACTGGAATCAATTCTTCCACACTCCAAACATACGCTTGACCATCCCTCTAGTGCGAATATGAGCTCTGTTGTATCTTTGCTGCTCAGTTGTTGTGGGATGTGGCCAAGGTGTGAATAAATAGGAACTCTGAGCATATCCACTGTCACCAAGTAGTAGTCCACTATGTTGCCCTCTCTCAAACTGAGCACACAAGAGTGTGAAGAGTTGTGAAAAATCCTTGAATCATGTGTTACTCCTTTCCAACGGGCAACAATGTTTGAAAACTCTGAATTGGGAGTGCATACAGCCTGAACATTGATGGAAAACCAGTTCTTACAGTTCCTGTACTCCTCTGCATCAGGAGTTGATGGACACTTGATTTCAACATGACATCCATTTATACAGCCAATCACTCCCAGGAAGTTCCCATATTCATAGAATCGCAACTTTTAACCTGATAGGAGAAGCTTGCATGACATTAATTCCAGACAATGAGGATAATATTACAAGTGTAATAACTGCTCTTGAAAAAATCAGAGATACCTTTGGACCTTCAGATTCTGCAGGCAATAGTTTTAACAAATGGCTGAATGATAAACTTGGTCCATGGTGCAGTTATGGTTCAAATTCTCATTCCAGTTTTGATGGTGTTTGGTATACTTTTGTGCATATGTACTTGTACCCTGACATGTATGAAAGCTGTGATGTATAGATGGATAGGTGGTGTTGTAGGAGGGAAGGTTGAGCAGTACGTTCAACTCCGCACCACTGATCCTGATAAGGAAGAATGTCTGGAGTATAAGAGGGATGGGGACAGTTTCCAAACCAGTGAGCAATCGCATCAGTTGGCCAAACGAAACAGGCCCATGTAAGATTTTGAGAATTATTTGCTTAATGCTTGCTGCATGCTTTGCTTAAATGTGATTAGCTTTGTGATTTACAAATAAATCAAAGGGGGGAATATGAGGCAAATTCTTTAAAGTCCTTTTTTATTATTTTGATATGTTATTCTTGCATTTGAAACTTAACAAATAGTAATATGTGTGTTGGGTGAAAACTTGTGTTCGCAGGCCTCCTGCATGGTTTCTGTCTAGTGACAGTTATATAGTTGCCAAACATATGGTATAAGGCTGTGAAAACTAACCTAAATAGGAACTTGGTTAAGTAGTTCATCCTGAAGGGTGTTCGTGTAACCTCTTCTGTATATATGTGTTCTGTGTATATGGTTGATGTATGACACATAAACTATGGAATGTACATGTATGCTAAGTTTATGTTTAACCTGTGGTGGATGTGGAGAAAGTGGGAGTGTTATTTTAAGCACCTAGAATTACCATGACCTGGATGACTGAGAAACTTCATCAACAAATGAATCCTCATTCCATACCAAAGTTAGTTACGGAGGTTCCACAATGTCAGAAAACACTTTGTTTATTTATATTCATTGTTATGAAGATGAGACACAATTATACTTATCTGTAAGCCAGATTGCACTAATCAGTTAGTTAAACTTCAGGCATGTCTTAAGACATAAAAATCTGGATGGACAGCAATTTTCTGCTACTGAACTCAGACAAAACAGAAGTTATTGTGCTGGGCCCTTAACATCTTAGAGACACATTATCTAATGACATAGCTACTCTGGACAGCATTTTTCTTGCCTTCAGCACCACGGTAAGAATTCTCCAATCGGAATTTTTCCTTAAAGTCCTACATAAAACAAATTTCAGGCACTCTCAATGCTGCACTCTCAAAAAGATGCAGAAGAATTAGTCAGTGTTACTTCAAGGCTGGATTATTGCAATCCCCTTTATCAGGCTGCCCCAACAAGTCTCTAAAGACTCTTCATCTGATCCAGAATGCTGCTATGCGTGTACTGACTGAATAACTAATTTTAGAGATCACATTTCTCCATTGTTGGCCTCTCTGCACTAGCTTACTGTAAAATGCAGAATAGAATTTAACACCCTCCTCACATACAAAGCCCTTCATGGCCAGGCACTGGTAAATTCTTAAAGAGCTCATAGAACTCTATTACTCAACTAGAACACTGTGCTCCTAGGATGCAGGGTTACTTGTGGTTCCTAGAGTCCCCAAAAGTAGAATGGGGGGCAGAGCCTTTAGCTATCAACCTCTTCCTCTTTGGGACCATCTCCCAGTGTCGGTTTGGGAAGCAGACACTCTCTCTACTTTAAAGAGTAGGCCTAAACCTTTCTTTTTTAATAAAGCTTATAGTTAGGGCTTGCACAGGCCCTTAGCTATGCCGCCATAGGTTTAGACTGCCGGGGGACTTCCCATGATGCACTGAGCTCTGCTGTCTTCCTCTTTATCAGTACACATTCATGTCTCATTAATGCATGTTACTTATTTGGCATCTTCCCGGAGTCTCTGTGCTCTCTCATCTCACAGGTTCCCATGGATTATGGTTGGCTGTGCTGCCATGGTCCTGCTTGTCTCCTATTATCAACTCCATCATCATTGATAGTAGTAGTAGTTGTAGTAGAAGTAGTATTCATATTTCAATTATTATAGCTGGTATTATTGTTGTGCCATTGTTGTGGAGTGAGCCGCAGCAGTTCAGCATATCAGTAAATCTTTATACCCTACTGAAAACCTTTTGGTCTTTGATTTAAAATTATAGGCACGATGTAAAGGAATTTACATGTAAGATTAAAATTAAAGCTCAAAATATAAATATTAGTATTGATATGGATATACGGCTGCTTCATGTGTGTAGGGGATAAGCTCTTCACAGCTGCACTGCTGTGAAGAGTTCATGCCGCAACAGCCGCAACCGCCGTCGTGTCACTATTGAGTCTTATTTCTTGATCCTGCCCCAAGTTCCTTTACAGTAAAACAATAGAAAAACTGGAATGTGTTACCAAGCTGTCATATGTACAGAAATCACAAAATGACTTTATAGCAAAATATTCATTACGATACTACAGACAAAACATGAGACAGCAATGAACAAAATCTAAACCCCACAAATAATGAAGAGGTGTGGGCTTTAGGACCAGTGGCTAGAAAGCCATGCTGTGTTCTGCAAAATCTGACTGTGCCATCATTCAATCAATGAGAGTGTTAAAATGCAGAGAAGGTTTCATCATTACAAAAGGGAATAGGGAGTAGGTTTGTATCTAGTATTCCCTATTAGTCTTTGGCTCCCCCTCGTGGGGGTCAACCCATAAAGGTGTCTTCAGCAGCTAAACGCTAAGAAAAAAGCAAGAGAGCTTTCTGTTGTTTTTTGTTGCAGTCTTGAAACAGGAGGACTTCACCAGAACAGATGCAATGCATCACATCAGTTACCAAACCTTCTTTATCTTGAATTCTTATTAAATATTAAATTAACACATATGTTATAAGGTTGGAGTTTGCTGATTTGAAAGGTGGCACTCTCAGCTTTTAAATGATATCCATTAAGACATAGGAATGCACAGTATCTTGCAAATCTAGCAAGACAAGAGTAGTCACACTGTCAATTCAGATGTAAAAGGAACCTACAATTCATTGCAATACAGACATGATGTTGAAAAACATTTTATAAATGGGTAAAACAATAACTTTATCATAACGTTACTTGAATCACACGTGTGTGAGAAGCGCGATCATGCATTCAGTGTGGCCAGTCTAACCCTGCACTGTTGGGAGACACTGCCACATAGAGTGGCTGCACTTTCGATTTAAGAAAAAAAAAGTTAATCTATTCATATTCTAAACCTCTCACTCTACAACTGTATACAAAACTGAATAACTGTATGCTATTATGCATATAGTAAAGGGATTCAAACACTCACTGGTTATTGATGTTACTGAGTATATGTGAGTGTATCGGTTTTTTATCATGACATTTTGAAACAAATGATGAAGAACCATATCTTAATTATAGTTCTAATCAAATGGTTGATAAATGACCATTGGCTTATGTTTCAGGCTGTATATCAAATATCCATTTGGAATCAAGGTTTCCATTTCAGCAAACAGAGGTGTTAACTGTGTAAATCTTACCTGCCCTCCTGCATTAAGCTGCTCCCACAGATCTCCATGAATGGCACTGGCCTCGTCCTCTAGTGTTTCAAACTCCATACGCGTGGTGGTTAAAGCCTGAGAGAGGTACAAATAAAGGCAGCCATACTCAGAGATTGTTTCTAACATCTTTGCTCAAATAAATCATGCCTTTCTAATACCCTTCACTATGAAAATGAATTAACTAAATAAATTAAAAAACGTTTAAATGAAAGATGGGTATTTTTTCAACCTAGCTCATTGGGTGTTTTAATTTGGGCCATGATTCTCCTCAGCTATCAACAGATTAATGTCACCAAATTGTCTGCTACAATCTGGAGATATGGAAACACTTACAGTAGCAGTTTTATAATAGAAGAAGACGAATGCCCCTAAAATGTATCCTCTCTACTGCTCTTTATGCATAAACAACAATGGCAGCACAGTATTAAACAAAGAAGCTCTAATGTGTGTAATGGATGTTTACTAACAGCAGTTTGTGTAACAAATTTAAAGGGATAGCTTGGATATTTTGATGTGGGGCTGTAAGACATACTTATCCCTAGTCAGTGTATTACCTGCAGTAAATGACTGTCAGCACGCCTCCTGTGTGGAGAAGCAGCGCATAGTACCGGCAAGGAAGCATAGAATTGTACCACTGTATAAGGGTATTGCTATGCACAAGCATAGCTGTTTCCATTATTATGTTTCTGCAGTAGAGGAGGCAGCAGTTTCAAGACCACAGTTCTGGGACCTTAGTCTTTCCCACAGCAGGATTGGACCCGAATACGGTAGTTTTAAAGGTTAACGCTAGTTTTAAAGGTTAACATTGCAAAACAATGTAAAAATAACTGGAGTGGCTGGTAGCAAATAACAGTTAATGTGAGGTAAACAGTCAACATGGTTTAATTCATACAATTATTCAAACTTAATTATATGGTATAACAGTGAGAATGAAACAAGCATATACACTGAAGACAGTAGGCTACTGCTGATTTAATGTAGCTTACCGACACATACGTGCTTTTATCATCTTTTGAAGTTTAATTATTTTGCTGAGCAGAATGAATCATCACAGTCATTATGTCAACAGTTAGTTAATATGGGACAAGTAGTTGGGCTAGCCAATTGCACTATGGTCTCATTAACACTAAACAAATATACAAATAGGCTAACAGGTCATTTGTGCAGCAAGCTAGCTTAGCTAAGAAATGATTCTTTGTAATATTAGGGTCTTTAATACTATTACAGTGAGTTGAGGTTACTCGTTAGCTAACGTTAAGTTTTTATTGTTTGAATTAATCTGTATTTTAAAACACCCAAATTGTTTTCAATGTTTATTTCATCCAATTAGGTAAGTGGTGCAGTAGCAAAAAACAAGGGGTCCCAGAATTGGGACTCGCTGTTGCAGCCATGCACTGTATTACTCCTAATGTCAGCTGTTTTGATCAGACTTTCAGGGGTTTACACAAAAGATCAAATCCAACAGAAAAAAAGAGTGATTACGACAGCTTTGACCAAATGCTCTCCACTGTGGTGACAAGAGGATACCTGTATGAACCAGATTAGCTGTACAGAAGAAGAACTTTGGCAGGTGGACACTGAATCGGCCAAAGGAGAGAGAGAGGAAACATCCGAGGAAACTGGAGGCCAAGATAGAGCCCAAGCTATGTGGTGGTGCTGATGTGGAAATTGTAAGCCCATGCCCACTGACCCAGAGAGCTACTGCTGCCTTTAGTGGGACTTAATTACATCACACCACACCACACCACAAACAGGGGAGACGAGACGACAGGGAGGTGAAGGGACAGTCAAGGAGAAAGAGAGAAAAAGAGGAAAGAAAGTGCATGCAAACAGTAACGTTAATCAACTGCTACTACCCACCTCTCCCTGATGATTTTGAGTGATTACTGTGAATGCTCTGATTAGTAAATGTAAATAAAAAAATTGCTTTGTAAACTGCTAGTCCCAAGGCATTGTCCAATGTGCTGCAGGCACTGCATATTTTTGATGTGCTCCCTGACTTTTTCGCTCACCCTGACCCTCCGGTGGGACAATTTGGAGGTTTCGGGTTTCTCATTGAGAATTTTTGTGTATTTGTCATATGTATTCTCGTGCATTTTACTAGGTGATTATATACTTTATCTGGCTATAGCAGCATGAGAGAAATCATCAGTAGGCTTACATTTTACAATTTACTCCAGAAGAAGTGCCCCAGATCACATATTTGAGTAATTAAATGTCCTTAAGTGTCCACAAAATGCAGTTATGATTGCAATGTATCAGCGTAAAGGATGCAGTGATACTTTATTTTAAATACGTTTAATTAAGGGGTAATAGCTTTATATTAAAAGTTACATTGAATTTAATTAAAAAGTAAACATATTTACTTTTTTTATTTTTTATTTTGCCTTGAAAGAAAGAGAAGAAATGTGACATACAACTCCTTAACAGAGGTATGGACAAACAACAACCGACAATAAATAAATACATTAAAAAAGAATAAATAAATAAAAATTGCACACACAAAACAAAATAAAACAAAACGAAACAAAACAAAACAAAAAACCCTGTATGCTGTTCCATATGGTACAACAGAAATAAGCCACTAATTCATGTTTAAGCACAAAAACAACTAGGCTCTATCCATTTGTCATTGACCAACAAAGTATATGCGCTTAAGTAAAGGTTACCCAAACAAAAACCAGCGAAAGGAAAGACATAATTCTGAACAGATATACGCCTCCAGACAATAATTTAAATAAACCATACATTAGAATAGCCCAGGAATATAGGCAATAGCCTGAGCCCAAATAGCTAATGTCTCAATTTTGGCACCATTAACTTTGGCTGTAGAGTTTTCCAACAGACAAATATCATAAAACAATGCAACCCAGACTTTATTCAGTACAATACTTGGTTCAAACCAACTTTTAAGAATAGTCTTTTTTGCAGCCGTTGAGGCAGCAAGGATGATTCGTATCTGTGTGTATGGTAGTATAACATTTGGGTTGTAACCAAAGAGCCAAAGGGCCGGGCAAAATGGGAGATGTTTATCCAACAAATCTGACAGTGATTGAGCGACGTGGACCCAAAGAGTTTTTACTGTTACACAATCCCAAAACATATGTATATAGGTTCCGACTTTTGAACAGGGACACTTATCACAAAGATCACTGGCAATCAGTTTGAGTCTAAACCTACGTTCGGGGGAAAAATAAACTCTATGAACAAATTTAAAATGAATCAGCTGGTGAGCAAGATTTTTGGACGAAGAAAAAACATAATTCCAGATCTTAGGCCAATCCAATTTAAAGCCCAGCTCATGAAGGTCTTCGTCCCAGACCGATGCGATAGCTAAAGACTTAATATTATGTTTTAATAACCAGTTGTAAAAAGACTTAACAAACCCAGACTTTGAGGCAGAAAAAAGATGTTTTAGAATAGGGTGTGAACCTAACGGACGGTCCCATGGTACTCCATATGTTTTTAGGGCCGTACGGAGTCTGAGGTAGAAGAACCAGGAAGAGCCTGTTAAATCATGAAACCTACAATGTCTACACTGTAAATATTTAACTATTTGATACCAGACAGTCAGAGAATTTGATATAATAGACCCCATACGTAACCGTATCGTCCTAATCTTTGCGCCGCAAAATAGCAGATCCTGCAGTCTGAAAGGATGACATAAAGCATTCTCAAACGTTCCCCATGGAACACAGGAAGAAGAGTCGAGCCATACTGTCAGTGAACTTAACTGAAAAGACCAGTAGTACATTTTAAAGTTGGGTAAAGAGAGTCCGCCTAATACTTTGGGATGTGATAAGGTGGAAAAACTAATTAAAGGGCGCTTGCCTTTCCAAAGAAAATTTCTACATATTCCCTCCAAGTCCTTAAAAAACTTACAAGGAGGTGAAAGAGGAAGCATGGAGAAAATAAAATTGATACAGGGGGAGGATATTCATTTTAATAACTGAGATGCGGCCATGGAGAGTCATGTGCAAGGGAGACCATTTGGTAAAATCGCTATAAATTTTTGCCAAAATTGAGGTGTAATTATCCTTAACAATAGAAAGAAGGGTGGGGCGAATTATTATTCCCAAATAAGTAAAAGCATTACACTCCAGAGTTACTGGCGGTGAAGAAATGTTAATTTTAGCTGTCGAGTTAAGGGGCATTAAAAGAGATTTTGACCAGTTAATTCTATAGCCAGAAAATGCCCCAAAGACCTTAAACAAATTTAGCACCTGGGGGATAGAGGTAGTCAAGTTGGACAAATACAGTAAAATATCATCAGCATAAAGAGAAATAGAATGAGATGTTCCTTTAATTGAGATTGGTGATATATGTTGATGTTGTCTAACAGCTTGTGCCAAGGGTTCTAAAGAAAGTGCAAAGAGGCCAGGTGAAAGAGGGCAGCCTTGTCTAGTAGATCTATGCAGTGCAAACTCAGGTGAACCCATGTGGCCAGTTTGAATGCGTGCAGTGGGACTGGCATACAATGTACGGACCATATTAATAAATGTCGGACCAAATCCAAAATGATTTAAGACTGCCCATAAATAGTCCCACTCCACGCGGTCAAAGGCTTTTTCAGCGTCCAGAGAAAGGATGGCAGATGGGTGTTCCAGAGATGGTGCTGCTTCAATAATATGCAATAATCGATGGATATTATCGGAAGCCAAGCAGCCTTTAACGAAGCCAGCTTGGTCTGGATGAACCAAGGACGAGATACAAGTGTCCAGTCGTCTTGATAAAATTTTTGCATATAGTTTAATATCACAATTTAAAATTGATATGGGCCTGTAGCTGGAGCATTCCAACGGGTCTTTGCCTTTTTTCAAAAGAAGAGAAATAAGTGCAATCTTTTGATCCCGATGGAAGCTTCCAACTGCAAGTGAAAAATTAAATGAGTCCAAGATGACTGGACCGACCAGGTCCCACAAAGCCACAAGAAGTTCTGGTGGGATACCATCCAGACCAGGTGATTTTGCTTTTGGCATTAAGTCCAAGGAGTCTTTCATTTCAGCTAATGTAATAGCTAATGTAATAATTAGGAAAGACAATATTGCTGAGTTATCTTTGTGAGACTCAGATGTATATAGTTTAGAATAATATGAAGTGAAAGTTTCATTAATTTGTGAAGGATGTGTACATAATTCTCCATTAGCATTTTTGATCATATCTATAGATGCTAATTGTTCAGATTGCTTAAGTCTCCATGCCAAAAGCTTGCTTGGTTTCTCCGCATTTTCATAAATCTCTTGACGAGTTTTGAGATGTAAAAAGTCCGCTTTAGAAGTTTCTAGAGATTTAAACTCTGACTTTACTATAGATAATTCTCTCTGTCTACTTTCAAGAAAGGAGGATTTCTGAAGATATTCAAGTCTGGATATTTCCTTCTCTAGCAATAGAAATTTACTTTTACGTTCTCTACTCAAATGAGAGGAGAAAGAAGTACATATGCCTCTTATACAACACTTAGTTACTTCCCACAGGGTATGAGGGTTAGTCCCTGGTTGTAGATTCACTGCCAAAAACTCAGTTCGTTGGTGATTTTGTTCAAAAATTCAGTAGACTGCAACAGAGAGGTGTTGAAACGCCACCTTCTAAACCGAGTAGATCCAGGCATAGTTTCAAAAGAAATAAGAACAGGTGAATGATCGGAGATAAGCATTGGTAAAATAGACACATGTGAGATGCATTTTAGAAAAATTGGGGAGATTAATACATAATCTATTCTAGAGAATGAATGATGGCGAGATGAGTAAAAGGTGTAATCCTTAATAGCTGGATTTTGGATACGCCAGGCATCAACAATATTCAAGTCCTGTAGGAACGAACTAAAATAAGAAGAATACGTTTTCCGTGCAGTGGAGTCAGAATTAGTTGAGTCAATAGAGGGGTCTGCTAATAAGTTAAAGTCTCCCCCTAAAATGTGTACTGAATCAGCAAAATCCAACAATTTCAGCTTCACACCATCAAAAAATGTAAGGTTAAACACATTGGGTGCATAAACTGAAGACACACAAATCTTTGTTCTGTTGAGGGTTAAGGTTGCATAGCAAAACCTACCCTCTGCATCTCCACCTGAGATACCCATTTTTATATTAAGTTTCCTTTTTACTACAATTAATACACCTTTTGATTTATTAAGGGCACAGGAATATGATATAACTTTATACATTTTATTGTTAAATCTATTTATATCTACCTGTTTCAAATGAGTCTCTTGCAAAAAAGCCAGATCCACCTGCTTGAGTTTTAAGAATTCAAAGCATTTCAATCGTTTTACTGGTGAGTTCAAACCTCTTACATTCAGGGTCATGAAGTTGAGGTTGGCCATAGAATGGAGTAAAAAGATAATGAGAGATTATAGAGAACATATACCATAGTTGGATAAAGCATACACAATAAACAGAACACAAGGCAAAAAAACCAAAATGAAATAAAAATAAAACATAAAGTAACATAACAAATTAAAAGAGTGCAAAACAGTGTGCAGTCTAGGCTATATAAATTAGCTGTAGAAAACAGACAACACAAAACCGGCATGCCAGGGAACAGCACTGGAGAGTCCCTGTGAAAGCACCGATAAGTAAGAGCATGTAAGAGCTCCTTGGGATACTGACACAGCATGGAGGGCCGATCTGCAAACTAATAAAGTGAATGAATTGTTTACAGTGCTTAATTCACTACTTTATAATACCACGTGAAAAGTCAGCAGAACTACAAGACCTGCAAAGTGTTTAAATAACCCAAATTTATTTTTATTTATTCTTTTTTTTCTCTCTCTCTCCTTTTAAACCCAAAAATCGCCCAAAACACAAAAAGATAGAGGCAAAAAAACCAAAAAACCTCCTAATAGGTTCAATTAGACTGAAAAAAAAAAAAAAAAAAAAAAATCAAATTAAGTGGGCCTATTTCTGAGCGACAGCACACAAAAGAGGGACTAGGCTGTGGCGAAAACAATGCGACCCTAGTCCAGATAAACTGTTATACATACATAAATCAAGTTGCCCTGGGATCAAACATATCAAGTCATTGTTTCTGAGAATTGTAGCAATGCCATGATCCCAATTTGAAAAGAGAAAGGAGAGGCAAGTAAGTTGCTTTGATCCCACTGGAAGTGCGCGCGTGTCCAAGAGCGTGCGTGTTGGCATCTGTGAGCGACTGTCGGTGTCTATCAGTGTATGAGCGTCTGTAAATATCTGTCAGTGTAAGCGGGAAGAGAAGAGGGGGAAAAAAAGAGGAAAAAGGAAAAGAAAAGTAAAAGAGGGAGAGGAATGAGGAATGAGGGGGGGGGGGGGACAGCGGTTCACCTGTAGCAGGAAGGATTTCGACTATAGTTCAGCTCACTGTAACTCAGTCAGGAATTTCTCAGCATCCTCCGGGGTTTCAAACATGAACTGTTTACTGTCGTGGGACACCTTTAGCTTGGCTGGATAGATGAGGAAGTGTTGGATGCCTTTCTTCCGTAAATTGGACATTACTTGGGCAAAAGCTTTCCTCAGCCTGGAGGTAGATGGAGAGTAGTCGGCAAATAGGAGTAGCTTATGGCCATCGTGGGAGAGAGAAGAACCGGCAGCTCTATAGGCATCCATGATAACTTTCCTGTCAGAGTAGCGAAGAAGTTCGAAAATCAGTGTCCTGTTGAAGTTCTTGCCCTCCGATTTTGGAGCAGTATAAATCCGATGTGCTCTTTCAATCTCAATAAACCCCCGGGATGAGAGGCTGGGTAGCCAAACTGGTAGATGAAGCTGAAGAAAAGCGATGGTGTCACCCTCCTCGGCTCCCTCAGGTAAGAAAATTAATCTCAAATTAGATCGACGGGTGTGATCTTCCATTTCGGCCAGGCGATCTGTGAGATTTTTTATTTTTTCTGCGTTGGAGCTGATGGTATCCCTTTGTTTGCGTACATCAGCCTGGATTAAATCAGTGTGGCTTGATAAAGTCGTGATAGACCTGTTTAAAGTAGCAAGCTCCGTTTCAATATTGGAAGTCTTTGATTTCATACACACCAAATCTGCTTGCATCCCGGTGACTGTTGCACTGGTGTTGCTGACCTCCTCACGGATGTTTTCAAGGGACTTAATTTCTGTGACTGCTGTGGAAATTCCAAGAACAATAGATAGGACTGAAGTGCCACCCCCGATGGCGGCTGAATCAGCTGTGTGCTGGAATGGATTAATTAGGAGGACGCCGTCAGGGACTGTTTTCGCCTTTTTATCATCTTGATAAGAAGTAGGCGATGGAGTAGTTGGCTCCATATTGTCCTGGTTTCTTTTAGTAGAGTTAGGCATTAAAATCCGTGCCTGTTGGTTAAATAATCACTGTAGAAAGCGCTGTAAAAGTTTGCAGAGGCGAGAGCTGTGCCCCTACACCACCATGCTGCTCAGCTCCTCCCTGACCTCACCCAAAAATGTAAACATATTTATTTGATCACTATCAGTTTTCAAATTATTTTTATAATATCCACCCCTCATAAAACACATCAACCCATTATTACCACACTGAACATACAGTTAGGAAATAGCGCGTTAGATAACAAATTATTGTCTCTTTTGTAGTCTGATTAAACAGTAAATTCATTGTAGCCCTCTGAGCTTCTTCCCTCTGGTTGCACATCAGACTACCAGGTAACACAGGGCAGCGTGGACACAGGAGGACAGCCAGGAGCAGGCACTGGGTTGGGAACATGGGTCCCACTGATCTCCCTCCCTCCTGATATGTTATTTCCTAACTTTATGGTGTCATTTTGCTGTGCTTGTGTTTTTCTTGCAGTTGTTAAAACGGCCCGCGGCGCAACTGATGCAGCAGACTGTGAGCCGTAGTTACCCTGGTAAACAAATACACTACACTACAATACTGGCAGTCAAAGCTGTAGCCTCTCCCTGGGCTTGTTCGGTCTAGTCCAGATGATATGCGAAAACATCGTTCACTTTTTCACTGAAGCATGAAACTTGGTACACTTGTGGTTTGGGGCCCTAAACATTTTCAGAGATGGAGGCATCGCAAAAACACCACGTGGCAACCATTTTACTTTCCGCCATAACTGAATTTTGTATTTTGCATCATATTTCCTGAACAACATGATAACACAGAAAAAGTTATATCTACCCCCATGTTTTGATGTTCAAGGATTACGATACCACGATACCATATCTTACACCATACATTTTTCAGGTGAAGAGGTAATGGTGGATTCTGTTACACTGTGAGAATGAAACTAGAGACCATCTTGCTATGGGAACACATACGCCACGATGCTCATGAACATGTTGACCCATGAGTACTCAGTACAAGTCATTACTACATCATTACATGAGTTCTCAGTAATCATAGGTCAGACCACACCCATCTTCACACTCAGCCTTCATTTTGATCTCAACTACACAACTGTAAAGTTTCATGACTGCATCTTGCTATGACACTGACAGACAGACATATCACTTGGCAAAGTATTCAAAACAGCTTCTGTGGCTGGTTCCCACTACAGTAGGTGTCCAGTGAGTGAGTGTGATTTAATTTAAACTACATAAATGAAAATTACATTAAAGTATGGATGTAACTCAGTGCACAAAGTAAGAGCTATCAAAACTGACTGAAAAACAAATGTCCTCAAAACTGAGCAACAGTATACAAAAGAAAGAACAGTGACACCAGGTGGGTAAGTAGGTAAAAAGGCACATATGGGTGACTGAACAGAAACAACGAAAATATGACAGTTCACAAAGAAACAACCTACCTGCAGAAGACAATATAACAAATACATTGCTTTCTGGTCCTTGTTTTTTTGCACCTCTGCTCCTAAACATGCAAAATAACAGATTTTACACAATGAATTTCTGACAACGTGCGGCACGGCAAATTACAAATGGCACCCAAAAAGTTACATTCAAATACAGTAAAAACTTATGTCAAACCAGCAAAAAATGTCACATAACAGCTGGGTAACATAATGGCATCAACAGTTAACAGTATATACCAAAGGCTACACCTTAAAACGGTCTGATTCTTAAAGTAAATAATAAAATAGCGCAGCAGCGTTTTTCCACACAACTTACCCTCAGCAATGCAAAATGGCACTGTGAGGGGCAGACAGGAGGAGCTCCTGAAGTTTACATACACTTATAAATAGCATGCATACCATGGCATTCTTGAGTTCCAATGATTTCTACAATGCTTATTTTTCTGTGATGGAATAAGTGGAACACATACTGCTTTGTCAGTAGTATGTTTTCATTCAATAATGAATTTATTATAGGTCTTCTGAAAGTGTGACCATATCTGCTGGATCAAAAATATACAAAGAGTAATTTTAATATTTGGTTACATGTCCCTTGTCCATTTTCACCTCTCCTCTTGACAGAATCAGTGAAGTTCAGTGGGGTTCAAGTCTGGACTCAATTCTAGTCTGATTTAGCCATTCCTTTACCACTTTTGATGTGTATTTGGATCACTGTCCTGTTGGAACACCCAACTGCACCCAAGACCCCAATCTTCTGGCTGATGATTTTACATTTCCTGAAGAATTATGTTCACATGCAGGGCCCTAACCAGGGTCAAACCACAGAAGGCCGGAGGCCCAAATAACATCCCGGGACCTGCGCTCAGAACATGGCTGGTGAGCTAGCAGATGTCCTGACTGACGTCTTCAACATCTCAGCAAGTAGCAGTACCAGTAGCAAAGAAATCAGATGTATCCTGTCTAAACGTCTACCGCCCCGTCGCACTGACACCAATTGAGATGAAGTGTTTTGAGCGGCTCGTCAAACCACACATCACAGCCAGCCTCCCTGCATCACGTGACCCACACCAGTTTGCTTATCGTCCCAACCGCTCCACAGAGGATGCAATATCCACCACTTTGCACTCAGTCATCACCCATCTGGACCAGAAAGACACCTACACCAGAATCCTGTACATTGATTCCAGCTCAGCATTTAATACCATCATCCCCCAGAGACTAATGGAGAAAGTCCTCCTACTCGGCCTGAACACCACCACGTCTCTGGATCTGGGACTTTCTGACGGAGAAACCTCAGTCGTCCGTGTTGGAAATAACACCTCCAACTCCATCACGCTGAGCACTGGCTCTCCTCAAGGCTGTGTACTCAGTCCATTGTTGTTTACGCTGCTGACACACAACTGTGCATCCAGACACGAGGGGAACCAGATCATCAAGTTCGCGGATGACACCACAGTGGTGGGACTCATTCATAGAAATGAGGAATCAATGTACAGAGAAGAAGTTAAACACCTACAGGGTTGGTGCAGAGAAAATAATCTGGTGCTCAATGCGGACAAAACGATGGAGACGATTATCGACTTCCGGAGGTCACAGCCCGAGCATGCTCCTCTCAGCATCAGTGGCCACACAGTGGACAGAGTGGAGAATATCTAGTTCCTCGGAGTGCAGATCTCGCAGGACCTAAGCTGGAATGAGAACACCTCAGGGATCACGAAACGGGCCCAGCAGAGACTGTACTTTCTGAGGAAGCTGAAACAAGCCTCTCTCCCCATCAGCATCCTCAGGACCTTCTATAGTGGTGTGGTGGAGAGCATTCTGACATATTGTATCTCGACATGGTCCTCCAGCTGCAGTATGTCAGACAAAAAAGCCCTGCAGAGAATAGTTAGAGGAGCTGAGAGGGTCATCAGAGTTTCCCTCCCCTCTGTCCAAAAACTCTTCCTAAGCCGCTGCAGGAGCAGGGCACTGAACATCGTCAGGGACCCCTTCCACCTTCTCCACACATTCTTTGAACTGCTCCCATCAGGAAAACAGCTCCGGAGTCTAAAAGGCCGAACAAACAGACTAATCAACAGCTTCCTTCCACAAGCTGTTAGATTGCTGAACTGCTGATCTGGAGCATGCGCACTACTGCACTTCATGACCCTTAGTCGTAGTTTTAGTTTAGTCATTACAGCACCAGATCCACTGGCAGCAAACAGCCCCACAGCATAAACCACCACCATGCTTGATAGTAGGTATAGTGTTCTTGGGGTTCAAGGACTCATCTTCCCACCTCCAAACATATTGCGGGTCACTGTGGCCAAACAACTCAATTTTTGTTTCACCTGACCATAGAGTTTTCCTCCAAAAGTATTTATTTACTTTGTCTATTTGATCAGCAGCAAACTTCTGGCGAGCTTTAAGGTGCCACGTCTGAAGCAAGGCCTTCTTTCTTGCACAATCCATTACATTGTGTGACATGTTACGAGCTGGACACATACAGTATCTTCTGTCATTCACTGTCTGTGTGTGAGGGCCAAGGGGCTGCATTTCACTGACCTACACACACAAAACATTCATTACAAGTAACTAAGCGTGCTACGGGCAACTTTATGGTAGCATCAAAATCGCTATTTTTAAAACACTAAGAAGACTCGACACAACATGAAACTTTGCTCGTAGTATCACCAGGATCCCTACACATGAACACGAGCATTGAGAACATTGTTTGTGTACAAACAAAACAAACAAATTTACTAAAAAGAAGGTTTCTTGAACAACTCACGTTAGAAGTCGCTTGTTCCACTCGCCACCGTCCTGCCAGTCGAGATACGTCGATCCCCGAGTACGACTTAACATGGAGGAGAGTAAAGATGGAAAGCTCCATGTTACGATCGACGCATCTCGACTGGCAGGACGGCTACTGCTATTGCGTGAGTTGTTCAAAAACCTTTCTGGTAAACTCTGTGTACACAAACATTGTTTTAAAAATAGCGATTTTGATGCTACCATAAAGTTGCCCGTAGCACGCAATTGAAAATGATTTTGACCCGAAAACTAAAATACAGTAAATCTTGAAGCTCTGGTCACCGATCTGAGAAAGATTTGAAAAAAGCACCCCCCCCCCACACACACCCCTCCCCTCTGTGCTCCTTAATCCCTCCCCTCCAAGCTGGTATCGCTCTCCCCTTGGAGCCTCTCGCGACACACCCCCTCCCACAACAAGAGCAACAAATCGGCCGGCAGAAACCAAATATAGCTCCAGCTTTGAATGCGGAGTAACGATGTTGGATTCACAGGTAAAGTTATTACAATGCATGTTGAAACTCACGTAAAGCATGTTACAGCTACGTTACGTTACAGCTACGTAATAAGTTACTATTTATCAACAGCTAAGTTAGCCACTTCTAAAAGTTATTGAGGGCCAAGAGACTAACAGATGCTGCCGTCAGCTTTAATCACAACGATCGCTTCCACATTGTGGCTGAAAAATAAACCTACATGAGCCTCGGACCAGCTGTGTCCCAGCTGTTGTCTGAGTAGCACCAGACCACGACACTAACGTGCCCCGTAAACCGTAATCTCTTGTTTATGACAGATAAGACACACAAAAACACACATCGTAACGCCTATATGATAATCCATCATATTGATTTAGCAAAGGCTTCATTGAAAACAAATGGACAAGACCGGGAGGAGGGTTAGCAAAACAGTTGAGTAGTGACCGGGCAATAGGTTGTTATGGAGAAATAAATCCGGACAAACAAAATAAAAATCGGGAAAAAAATCCAAAACCCCTCCGCTTCACGTTGGGGTTTCATTCATTCTTCTTACTTGCATTACTTGCTGCTTCATTTAGCTGCCACGAGCAAATAAATAGGCTGATTTGGTGTGACAGCAATGTTAGCTTGATGTTAGCTTATAATGCTAGCATAGAGGCTAACGTCTCCGTCGAACAAATAAACAAATAAAGTGTTGACAATACTGCAGAGACAGAAATTGTCTCGACACCGTCTAATAACACAGAAACAAACTAACAGCAGCTTTCACAGTCATAAGCCAGCATCGGCATGAACGTTATCTGTGTCACAACATTCACAATAAAGACGAAAGATTACCTGTTCAACAGAAACTCCGCTGTATCAGCATCGGGTCCATATCTTCACGGACCTTTCGCCACCGTTCAAACGATGACCCGATGTTTATTCGGTTTGAGCCCTCTTTGTTTCACATCTCCGCTTTGTGTCTTTTCAGTGACAGACTTTCTTTCTTTGACTCTTTGTCAGTGGGGCGAGCAGAGGCAGCTGAACTGCTCAGGGCTAAACAAACCTCTTGTCCGCTTGTAGTTTCAAATGCGGAAGTGGGTCGGGACCAGACGTGACCAGAAGCAGGAGAGTGAGCGAGGGGATTGGGTAGGAAAATTGATCCAATAGGAGCCATGCAATTTTCCAATTTTCCGAGTTCCGAGGTTCCTATTGGATCAAGTTTCCGAGTGGAACCAGGCTCAGTGGAACCAACCTGTCTCCCCACAGTGGAGTCACAATCCATAAGACCAGAACACCTCTGTCTGCTGAGCGGGATGATGTGGGCTCTGTCATGTATTATGGGCAGTTTTCCCCACATGAGATATTCACGTCCAGGTTCATGGCAGGTGACAGGAGTTACATCTGACTGTACCAACCTTGTCAGGAACATCTTTGCCTTTCCAGGGGTTCAGACCAGAGAGCATGGACAGGAAATGATCAACTTCTGGGTCTCTGCACAAGCAGGGGGCAGACACTGACTTCTAATAGGACTCACATAGCTTAGACTGGTGTGGGATGTCAGGTTTCTGTTTAACATCAAGTGCAGGGTCACTATGCAAGGCAATTTTCCTCACGTCTCTGGCCTTGCCCATCAAAAGGGTCATAAATCTTCTGCCTGGTCATACACAGGAATCTCTTGCTTTCTGAGATGAGTTGTAGTCATGTCAATCCTGTCCAGTATTGTTACCTCTGAATGTCTGGAGTCTTTCAACAGTTGTCTTTGGCCAGAATCACTCAAAGGAAGACAGTAAAAACAATATGATGAGCAGGACACTACTTTGTTGCAGTAGCCTGGAAAATGTATGCACCATCTTTGAAATCTTGAACCTCATAACAGCATTTTCTTACACAAACAGCTAATGTGCAGCATAATACTGTGTGCTTGTGCGTATGAATATGGTTGAGGGAATGTAGTGGCAAATAAAAACTCCTGCCTGACAGCAATGTAAAATGCTGAGAAATGTTCAAAATACCACATTCAATTACGTATATATATAATTTTTAGGTCGGCCTTCTTTTAGTGGCTAAATCTTAAGGCTGGCCCTGTATACAGCGGTACAATGGTCTGCTTCCCTGCTGCCACAACATGCTGCTTCTCCACAAAGGGGTGTGCTAACAGTCATTTACTGCAGGTAATACACTGGGATAGGGTTGGGACCATACTCGGTATGTTTAAGAGTACTGACTAAATTACGCTGGTAGGATCAAGTACCAATTCACACTAAATCAAACTGTGTCAAATTTCGGTACCTCATAGTGCATCTTTAGAGTAGAGAAAGGAAAGAAAGAGTGAGGTGTCAGAGTGAGTCACGGCAAAACTTACAGAATAATATATGTGAAATTTGAAACGCAAAATACAAAGCTGACTAAGGCAACACGTCTAACTGAGGAAACACATGGTCAAACATAGAATATAAAAACTGCAATTTGTGCAGTGTTTTACAGCACGAACACCAAATTCCTTGACAACAACAATGTAACAGAAAAGGCTGAGGCTGCTGCTTCTACGTTGGATAAGGCTGATGAGATGGCGCAACAGTGCATTACTGCTGTCTACTGTTATACTAATGTTCCATTTAATTATGTACTGTATATATTTTTTTTGATACTTATATTTTTTATTAGTTTTAATTCAGTAATAATCGAACATGACAAACATCACAGTACATTCTAATGGAAAATTACATAGCCTGGCAACTGGATCACTCGAGGACAATCAACATGTACATTTTTATAGCTCCACTCAGTCTTACAGTATGTGTCTCTTGGAAAGCATCTGGCGGTTATACACCCCATCAGGCAGAGCATTTGCAAGACAATAAGATGCAAGACAATAAAATAAAAGTAGGGGGGGGGGGGGTTGAGTGACGGCATGAGTGACCCTCCTCGATCGTCAAGAACACCGTCCATTTTTTCCATCTTGCATAATACAGGTCTCTTTTTAGTCTAAGCAGGAAGGTTAATCTCTCCATCTGGTGAATTTCTTTAATGACCTCTAACCAGTCAGAGGCTGTGGGTGGGTCTGACTGCAGCCACTTACGGGTGATTGTTTTTTTTGCTGCTGCGGACATTATTTTTAAGAGGTATCTATAATTTTCTGCCATCCCGTCTGGTAAATCACATAGATAAAGAGTTGTAAATGGCAGAGGAATCTGCTGTCCCAGTATGCGTTGTATGGTTTTCACAATATCATCCCAAAAAGGCCGCAGTCCTGGGCAACTCCAAAAGATGTGGTAGTGGTTTGCCTCGTCATTTCCACACTTTCTCCAGCATGTGTGAACCGTTGCTACTGAATATCTTTTCATTTTAGGTGTTACAAAAAAACGAACAAGGTTCTTCCAACAGAATTCACGCCAATACATAGAACAAGAAGTAGAAAAAACAGCATCACACATATTATCCCATTGTTCACAGGTTATTTTGTAATTTAATTCTCTTTCCCATCTCTCTTTGATGTATGTTGTGGTATTATCTCTGCTCTTTGCAAAGCCTTGGAAAAGCCTTGAAATAACAGATTTACAGGTACCATTATATGCCCGTATTATTAGTTGTATTATTTCGTTTGAGTCCGCAGTTTCATTTTCCCGGATTTCTTTCATAAAATATTGACGTACTTGTAAATATCTAAAAAAATCATGATTTTCTAAGTTGTATTTTTCTTTCAGTGCTTGAAAACTTTGTAGCATATTTTTTTCCATTATATTACAATAGGCAGTAATACCTTTATTTGTCCAGTACTTAAACCTAGAGTCCATACCATTCGGTTTAAAATCTGTGTCGTATCCAACCCATCTGATTTTTTTCAATTGGTTCCACAAATTGAATTGTTTCACAACCCCAAACCAGGTGTGTAATGTAAAAGAGACAAATGGGCTCAAATGTTCTTGAAAGGTTGTCATTAATTTGTTATCACCAACCATTGCTTGTATGGGGATGCCCCTGCATTCCCTTTCCATGTCCTTCCATTTTGCCTCATAACCACTATCACACCAGAGGACCACATATTTTAACTGGGCAGAATGGTAATAATCCCTGAGACATACCACCTCTTTCTTTATTAATAGTCAATGTGCTGTATCTAATCCTTGGTTTTTTCCCTCCCCAAATAAAACGTGAAATTTGCTTGTCCCATTCCTGAAATTGACTGTTTGGAATTTTAATTGGCAGTGACATAAATAGATATAATAGTTTAGGTAAAATAGACATTTTTATAATGTAGATTCTTGCACTGAAGCTTAGTAGAAAAACTGACCAGTTACCAAGATCTTCTTAAATTTTTTTGTTTACCTTTTCATAGTTTTTTTTGTACAAATCATTAGGACAGTATGTCAACCAAATTCCAAAATATTTAATTACTTTTTGAGACCAATCAATTGGTATTCTGTGTTTGAGCTCCGGTGACGGGATATAATTGAACGTGAACACGTGTTTTCTGTATGTTGAGTTTATAACCCGAATATGAGCCAAATACATCAAGGAGATCTAGAAGGATAGGAAGGCATTTCTCTGGGTTATTAATATAAAGCAAGACATCATCTGCGTACATCGCTATTTTATGTTCTATATTATCAATCAGAATTCCCTGTATGTTACAGTTTTCTCTTATTGCCTGTGCCAAAGGTTCCAGGTACAGCGCAAAAAGGGCTGGCAATAAAGGGCATCCCTGACGTGTGGATCTTTCCAAATTTATACGATCAGTGAGGCTTCCGTTAATCCTAATTCTTGCTGTAGGGGCAGTATATAATGTTTTTAAATTGTTAATAGCTTTTTCATTGAAACCAAATCTTTTCAAAACTAAAAATAAATATTCCCAGCTAACACAATCAAACGCTTTCTCCGCATCTAGACTTGCCAGCACTGCACTTGTTTTATTTTTTTTAATGTTCTGTATTATATGAAGAGAGCGTCTGATATTATTATGTGTCTGACGCCCCCTGATAAAACCAGTTTGGTCACTATCAATTAATTCTGGCATAAATGAGTCCAGTCTTCGGGACATGACTGATGCATATAGTTTATAGTCCTGGTTTAGAACTGAGATCGGCCTATACGAACTACATAACATTTTATTCTTTCCATACTTGGGGATAACAGAAATGATCGCCTCACTCCATGAGGGTGGAGATGACTTATTTTCTAATGTCCAATTAAAAGAGTTAAGAAGTATTGGATTCAGCTCTTCTTTAAATATTTTGTACCATTCGCTTCCTGGTGTCTTATTATTTTTGAGTTTATTCAATGCTGTTTCCAGTTCTTTTTCTGTAATCTGTGATGTTAAACATTTATTTTGATGATCTCCGATTGTAGGTAGATCTAGGGAATCTAGAAAGGTTATTATATTTTCTTTAGTTTCTAGCATTGGCTGCGAGTATAGATTCTATTATAATACGACTGAAAAGCAGCATCGATTTCCTCTAAGTTATGGTATATTTGTCCTGTTTTAGCGTCCAATATTTTATATACTGATTGGGAAATTTGTTTTTTGCGTATTTTCTTTGCTAGTAATTTTGTAGCCTTAGGGCCCACTTCGTAAGTATGACTGTTTTAAAAATGTATGTTTTTTCTCGAGTTCCTCTTTATAGATATCCGATATCTGGTTTCTAATTTCTTTCATTTTTGACAGAGTTTGGGGGTCTTGGTTTCTGCAGTGTTGCCTTTCCAGTTCTTTTAAACTGTCTTCAAGCTGTTTTAGTTTATTTTCTTTTGCCTTCTTGATTGCTGTGCTGAGGGATATCAATTTACCCCTGACCACTGCCTTTAAGGTATCCCATAATATATTTGGGTTCACCTCCCCATTATCATTATGGTCAAGAAAGGTCTTAATTTCAGATTTCACGTCTTGTATGACTGTTTTGTCATTAAGCAGACTTGTATTCAGTCTCCAAATAGTTTTCTTCGTTCTACTGTCTAGATATAATTTCAAATAGAGTGGCGAGTGATCTGAAATATCTCTAGTTCCGATTTCGCAACTCAGAATTCTATGTCTATCATTTTGAAAAATAAAAAAATAATCTATCCTTGAATGTACTGCCTTGGGAGCAGAGTAGAAGGTGTAATTTTTGTCTATCGGGTGAAGATCCCTCCAAATGTCAAGTAAGCCCATCTCATCCAGGCCCTTCCTCAGCACTTTAGTTTGAGGAGTTAAATTTCTCTTACTGTTAGATGTGTCTAATTTGCCATTCATTACTATGTTAAAGTCTCCTGCCCAGATTAGCGTGCCTTGAGATTCTGAACCAATCAATTCAAGGAGCTTTTTTATAATGTTTTGATCACTTAGTGGAGGTAAATAAACTGAAATGAGCGTAGTCAGGTGATTTTCTATTTTGCCTTGCACCAATATATATCTGCCTTCACTATCCCCAATCTCCCTAATTAATTCAAAATTAACAGAATTATGTATTAAAATTGCAGCACCTCATTTATGACCTGATTTGAATGTGCTGTAGAATGTGTTTTTGTATCCAAATGTTTTCAATTTTTCATGTTCATTTCGGGATAGGTGGGTTTCCTGCAAAAATACAACTTTATTATTCTCCCTTCTTATTTTTGTCATTACTTTACTCCTCTTAACAGGATTATTCAAGCCATTTACATTCCAAGAAGCTATTGTCAAATTGCTATAGCCCATAAGAATAGGTCAATCCACATGTGCCGACTGTATAAACATATGTACTGTGAGAACAACAGAAAAAAGCACTTACATGAACAGTAAGAACAAGTGCAACATTGACTTCCGACCTCAGGGTCTTACACTGCCCTGTCTTCTTCCTACACCTACTCATTCACTGGTGGAGAATCAGTCCTACTTGTGTAGGGGCTCCCTCTTTGCAATTAGCAAAGTGTCCTTTTCCTCTTGAACCAAACAGTCATTTACTCTCCACCCGATCAAGTGTACTCTTGTGGGGGGGGGTTTAATAATAATAACAGGCCTATTAATTAATTAAAAAATAATAACAATGTTTATAATCAGAAAATAAGAAAGAAAATTCAACCTACAGAGTTTAGGCTTGAGTTAAATCTGTGTGTCTATCAGAATGCAGTGATTTATATTTTCTGCATTAGGCCTATTTGAAATTATGTGAACAGTACCTCGTGAGCTCTATTAGTGTGATGTTTACATTACTGCTGATGAAAATCTCTGAGCCTCTCCCGGACGAGTGTGGATCGGTCTCTGTCCTTTCTGCTCCAGCATGCGCCCTGGGTGAGTTTCTGCTCCCAGTTGGTGATAGTTTTTTGCGGCAGGTCGAGCTGGAAGCCTCTCTTTCTCATGTCCTCAAATACTTCTGTTGCGTTGTTGTAGAGGCGCGGTCTGTTATCCCAGTGGATCCTCATCCGGGCAGGGTAAGGAGTCTGAAAACGTATCTGCTTTTCTTTAAGCATCTTCTTTATATCCCTGTACTCCCGGAGTCTGTTGTTAATTTCTGTGGGAAAGTCCTGGGCAAATGTGACTGATTTCCCGTCACAAGAGATTTTCTTTGACCAAGCCGTCTTCAGTATTTTATCTTTGGTGTCATACCTCTGGAAGTTGACTAGGATAGAGCTGGAAACTGCTTCATCCTGAGGTTTTGGGCCGATAGACCGGTGGGCTCGTTGGATTTGTAAATCAGCGGTGCTATCCAGCGCTAGCTCCGTCTTCAGAAAGTTGTCAATGAACGTTAGCATCGAGCTTCCTTCGGTGCCCTCTTTAATGCCGTATATACGAATGTTATTACGGCGTGATCTTCCTTCCAGGTCCGTTACTTTATCTTGAAGCAGTCTTTGCTGTTTCAGTGAATCGAGCAAAGCATCCCTCAGCTCAGTGTTGGCGGTCTCCGATTCTTCCACTCGTTGCTCCGCTTCAGTTAGCCTTGTACCGTGGTTACGGACATTGCTGACAACACTTTGTATCTTTTGATTAGTCTCCGCTCTGAAGTTGTTAAACTCCTGCTTGATGTCGTTCTTGAAGTCCATTAGATCTCGTTTGAATTCTCTATACATGTTTTGAATGTCTTTACTTAAGTTTTGAATGGCTTTGGTCATTGTGAGGTTCTCCTCTTCACTGCCAGATTCCTCCATGCTAGCTGTGTTGTTGTTCGTTGTTTCTTTCCCCTTCTCCTCGTCTTGAATTTTGTCTTCCTGTTTTTTATTTCCCCGCGATTTTGTCTTGCTTCTTGTCCCACTCATTCTAAGCCATATTAGTTTCTTGTGATAGCAATATTCGTAGTTTGGTGGGTTTTTCTATTAATTTGATCGGGAGAGCTTTCTATCTATGCCGCCAGCTTGGAACGCTCACCGGAAGTCCCCCTTAATTATGTATATTTTTATATATAGTTCAAGGACATACGGTGCTGACATTCTATCAGTTTTTACATTTTATTCCAGTTATCCTGGATGAGTAAAGCAGAAACAGTTTGTCTAGCTGCTTCCAGATCTTTAAACAGCTTCTCTTTTGAAGAAATGCAGATGTTACACCTGATTTGGCATCTTATATTTTACAACTGATATTCAATTTTTGCTTTTACTGAGAATTAAGTACAGAAAGAAGGTACTGTTCGGTACCGGGAAAGAATTCCAGTTACCGGGATTGGTACTGTATAGGTTCAAATGTCAACAATACCGAACCTTATTTGGGATATGTACCTTATACCTATATTTTAAAACATAAAGGCAGATTGTCAAAATCTAATTTTTTGTGACCACATATAGGATCCTGAACATGTTAGCCAGTGTCTTACACTTGAGGCCTGGGAGAGCTCCCCTCTGATGTCGATGAGCTGGTTCTGCAGGGTTTCCTTTGTGAACTGCAACTTTTCCATGGCTAAAGGCTGGTTATGGTAAAGGTCCATCTCCTGATGAGTTGCCACTAGCGCTTCCTCTAGGCTGTCCTGGGAACAGCAAGCATGCCAAGCAAAAACAGGAAGAGTTTATTGCCTTCATGCATTTTTTCCCAAACTTAAACAAAAGGTGAAGAATTTTACCTCACAGCTATGAGTCTTTAGATACACAACACACAAACAAGCAATGAGTATCTTATATGGTGAGATGAGCTTTATAGGTTTCCTTCATTAAGACAGATCTGTGGTAGAAAGTGTTAAAGCATAAGTTCACAGTTTTGATTAAAACAGGACAGAAAACAATTGAAAAACCGGATACAACACTTTGAAGAAAATTAAGCACCTTGTCCATTCTCAGTCTGTGGACTACAGCCTCGTGGTCTTTCAAAAGTCGGTTCTGCTCACACAGTCGACCCAAGAGTTTCTGTTTCAAAAAGGACAACAGGTTTTTACCACATGTATTTTGGAGAAACCATGGAAAAACAAAAAAAGAGTAAGAGTGCAAGAATGTATCACCCTGAGTACATGCTTGCAGTGAAAGGCCACTGGACCCACATGTGATAGCTGAACATGTTCTTAATCTGTTACAGAAACAGCATCCATTCTTCAAGTTTCCGTCACAATAGGGCAATCTATCTCTGATGCTGGGTGATAAGATCTGATCTATAGTCATCTTATCACGTAAATAAGGTGAACTTGCCTATGCGCACTCAACTCATGTTGGACCCGTCTACTGAAACACTGTTTGTCTGTTCTAGACAATCTAGTCTGCAGTCCCTAAACTGAACTGATAAACCAGGTAATTGTAGAGTAACACTGAGCTTAGTAAGTTTTCCGTATCACGTCGCACACACCCTATTGCCCATCACTTCCTATCACTCCCTGCTCCCCAGGGAGTACAAGTGCATTGAAACATAATTGAATTAATATTTTGCCAAACCTCCATATTTTAGAGCGATCTCTAGCTGTCAGATCTATGCTATAGTCAAGAGCTTTAACCAAATTGTACTTATTGGTTACAAGTGTCACTGTGCACAGCAGTTACCCTGTCAAAGGTCTCTCTGACCCTAATGTCTGTTTCTTGGATTCACTGGGACACTCCCTGTAAAATACCTTGATGTTTTGTCCACAACACAAGGAATCTAATAATGGACTTATAGCTACGCCAATAATTGGATAAAAAGATAAAACAAAGCAAACCTGTATCCAAGTAAGAAAGACACAATTATAACACTTTTTAAACACAGTTTAAACCTTTTGTAATCAATTGATGATTTTTATATAATCAGGTTTTAGGAGGTGCTGCAGCCCCCCTTTAAAAAGTCATGGTAAATGCCTCTCAAATGTCATGGTTTGGGTTTTTTGGTTTGTTGATTAGTTGATTTATTTTGTAGTTATATCCTGTGTATTGTTGTCGATTTCTACTTCCTGCTCACCTATGGTCACAGTTTCCTTCCCAGCCTGAGCCCCCCCAACACCTGTCTAACATCAGCCTTGTTAGCTGTCCTGTTTCCCAGTGTCTCTATACCTGCACCTCATCCCCTCATCAGTTTATTCTGTATTCAAGCCTGTGTTGTTCTCTTGGTTGGTTTGTCTGCTTTCGTCCACACTTCTCCTGTTCTCCTGTGCCTCTTCCCCAGTCCTTGTGTGTTCCCTGTGTCACTTATTTGTTCCTTGTGGTTTTCTGGGGCCATATTCATAAAGCATCCTAGTACTAAGAGTTGCTTCTAGTGGCAAAATTCTAGAATAGAAATAGAAAGAATTTTCTGAGAATTATGATGTTTTGTAAGAAATTTTCCTCAAAATAAGGACTATATCCAAGTAAAGAAAAGAGTTGTTCACAAAGCATCTTAGTCCTTAAGAGAGCTCTTAAGTAGGGAGGAGGACTTTTAAGAGCCTTAGATTGGATTTACAAAGAGGGAGGAGAAATTTCTCCAAACCATGAATGACAATTAGTCAATGAAATGTTACAGTGTAGATCGTGCAGGGATATTGTTTGTCACAATAACACTATAACGCCAGATATTACAACAGTGATCACAACAATGACAAAAACAATTGTAACTCATGTTCTGTCTCCCTCTTGCTATACAACACTCCTCACTGGACATATGACATAATATGATTGTCATTATTACACCATATCGTAAAGCTATTTGTAAGAAAAATTTATTTTTGAGTGTCATTACCAACTCGTCAAAAACTGATGCTTTAGAATGGCGACTGACTTGTCCTACATTCCAAAGCGAGACTCAAAATAGAGACTAAATCCTATGTTAAGGCCTTTTTTTTTGATCAACCAATCACAGCTTTTAAAAGAATATGTCACAATGGGGTCAACCACACTTCCTCACTAAGATAAAGATTTCTGTCCCTTCCTTGCTCAGGGTTGCTTTAAGAAGTTTACAAAATCACTTAAGCTAGGACTGGAAGGAAGGAAGTTGGGAGCTATCTGAGAGAAAATTCAGAATGTTTGTGAATATGGGCCCTAGTTTCTGTGTAGTTTTGGTATTACTTGAGTGTTTTCCTTTGCCTGCCTTTTCATTGCCATTTTTTGTTGCCTGCCCTGTTGTTACTTGGATTTTGGACTTTGGTTATCAGCATTAAAAGCTCACTTTTTGTTATTTTACCTGCCTGCTTCTGTGTGTCTCTTGCATTTGGGTCCATTTTTGCATTAACGTGACACTTAACTTTTTTTCCTTTAAAATAAAACAGAACATTGTTATTTATGTTTATTTATTACCCAAACATTGATTGGTAATACAGTTAATATGGGGGAAAGAAATGCATTGCATGCCGATTTTAGTGGTGCTCCTACACTCTGTGCTGGTGCTCCTAAGCACTAATGCTACTAGGTGAAAAAGTTAGTCAGGATCTCAGATAATATAGCATCCTAATCAGCGGCCCAAACCCCAGGTCTAAATATGTAGATAGCGCTGTTTATATACTTTTGGCCATGTAGTGTATGCAGAAAAGTGTGAATCATCTGGATGTAAGAATGTGTTTGTATGTTTATTATGTCTGTGCACTGTTAGTCTCTTACACTGGTTTCAATCTCATTGAGTTTTAATGTGGGATGTAACTCTCTGCTGTAGACATCGTGGAAAGGAGGCACCTGTGAAAACAGAGATTGAACAAATGATTAACCATTCAGTTTTTACAGAACTACGTCTGTCTTACAGTATGTGCACAACAGAGTACAACATTGTGAACACCTTTCATGAGAGACTGTCTAAATGTTATCCTAATATGTATGATTCATCATTAAAAGACACACAAACCAGAGTGGGATGCAACTAGGAGGAGGGGGCAATAAATTATAGTGTTTACAGCCAATTTTTGTTAAATTCTGGTGAGTTATGTTCAGTTTTGTTTTTTTATGATGATGATGATGATTGTTATGATGCCATAGCTATGGAGTCAACATTGAAATCTTTTTTTTTATACTCAACGTGTTCCTCCGAGTATTTATTATGAATATGGCTGCATTCAATTAAATGGCAGCCTAATTTTTAATGCATATTAAATTATTCATTATGCAAATAAAAATTACTTTTTTGCCCAGTAGCCTCTGGTGGCAGAGGTCCATGACAAACTATGTTTTCTCCTCTAACAAACACCATCAACTAAGTTGTTTAAGGTTTAGGTTAGGAATAAAAGAGGTAGCGGTGGGCGATCTAGCCAAAAACATGATATCACTATCTATTTAATTGTAGTCAATATCCATGATCTCATTTAGGATTTTTTTTTTGCTTAATATTTAAATGCTGTGTAGACTAAAGCCAGGCATGATATACAGTAACCTATGAATTTCTTCATTTAGACTATTAAAACACAATATTGCTTTAAAGATACAAGGTCCTCATCCACCATGCCACTTGCTATAAGTCTTGTTGCATTATTTACAATACAAAGAACCGCATTACGTAATTCATCCAATCAACATGGCCATCTAGTTGGCTACATCACTCTATTGGTATGTTCACGTATTGCGTCCCTGCTAGTGTCTGAGATTATGGGAAGATTGGAAACAGTAGTAAGAGACATTAAATGCCACAATCTCTATAATTTGCCAAAAAAGTAGATTTTCGGTGCCTTCAACCTAGATCCCGATCCAAAATTGTCAGCCCACCCCTAGATTGAAGTTAGGGTTTAGGGTCCATCAATCCTGGTTTGCAATTTGTAAGTAGCCTAAGAGGAAATGCTGCATGAGAAGCTAAACATTATCCAATATACTCACTGCTGTACCTAGAGATTTTAGTATGAGTTCCCAATGATAGTAGAAAAGGCTTAAATAGGCTTAAATTGTAATTTGAGTCAGGTTCATGTTATCGCATGGCATGTATAAGCATATCACTTTGAGGCCTCCCTGTGGTGCTCCCTCCCCTTGAATGGTTGCTGTTGAGGAGCACTTTCCCATTTGGATAACTATGTAAATTAGGTGGCTTCCCTCAAGCACCTGGAGATTCAGCTCAGATTACAGACCTGATGACAAGCATATGTGACAGGAAGACTGGAACAACATTGGAACTGATTAAGGAAAAGCTAGTAACATTTTTAAGGATTATGTACAGGCAAGTGCCTTTGGGAAGGAAAGAAACAACACAGGGAAGTAACATCTGTAATAATTAATAACTAAATAACTTCAGGTGCTAACCATTCTAACACTTACTGGGAAACACAATGTGTGAAATATGGCACCGTAGTGCGCATGCGCCGGTGCTCTCTTACCTTTTGGTCTAAGTATTCCAGGTTGCGCTGCAGCTGAAGGTCTAATATGTCCTCCTGAGCCAAGCAACAACAAAACACATGGAAATCAATCAATACACACTGTACAGATAGCACCACAATCAGTCTGCCAGTCATACTAGGGCTTTAAAGCCCCTGGGCAAAGATCAACTTAAACGCTATAAAGATAATTAATTAGATGTGTATGGCTGCAATGTTTCTGTCTGATATCTGCTTATTTCATTGTTCTTTGGTCTTTTTGGGAAAAAACAAAAATCTTACATTTTCTCTCAACTATTATGGGGCACATAAGGTATCGTATGGATTCCTGTTCCATAAAGTGCGCTAAGAATGGAATTGAAATGGTTTTCATAAAGATAAGCTCAATCCAATGTCATGAAATCACACTTATACAACACAGGTACAACTGGTCACGATAATTGGGTATGCATGCTATTCATAAGCAGTCTATGAGCAGATATGAAACTGATCCACCATGGTAAAAACCAGCATTTAACAGCAAGCAGCGATGTTCACAGCCACAGAGCAGCACTTACTTTCGAAAACCTTCAAAGAATTCACCACACATTGAGATGGAGTTCAGTCAACATTACATAGAAACTAGCCTATTTTTTTCTTTCTTTTTATTTTTTTAACTTTTAATGTTTTAAAAGCTAGGCTGCTGCTATATGTTTTATTTATTATAAAAGAAGGCTACTTTTTCATTTTATTAATTTTCACAGACACAGGGAGGGTTCAAGTCGCCTACACATAGTAGTTCAGTTCAGTTTTTTGTTTTGTTGGTCATTGCATTACCCATTAAAAGAACATATATAAAATGTTTGCACCAAAACATGGTATTATTGTATTAGTAGTAGCCACGTGTGAAAATATTAATGAATGCTCATTAGAGCCTAAGGTTGCTGACCCATGAAGTCGACAGAAGGGCACAAATTTAGAGGAAAAAGTGGCCGTAGTGACATTGAGAAAACAAATGTTAAAAAAAAAATGCCTCTCACTGCAAAAACTGTGCTCTGTCTAAGCAGAATCGATTGGTCTTCTAAACTGGGAGTGCTTGCTGTACTGCAGTGGCTGTCCTGGATTGAAAACTAAACAGAAGAAGATGGGGAATTAGGAATAACAGAGTTGACCCCACACGGGTTCCCACATTGGAACCTCTGTGTGGTTATTTTATTTTTTCTGGAAAGTATATGCAGGGCGCATATACTTTACACAAAAAATAAAATAACCATCGGCTACACAAACATACCAATCTAGCCATGTACAGCATATGTCCATATGTCCATTGACAGTACCTGCCAAAATGACTGTTGAATGTGTGCAATTTAGAGCTTGTGTCATCCATCTTAAGCATACAAAATCCTGATGATGCATCTAGCTTACTGAAATACTGTGTATTTGCAAACTGGGACATGATTTCTTCTCTTGTAGAAAGTTTGAAGTGTTTCAAACAATAACTCTTTATTGCTCTGTTTAGATATTGTGGATCCATGCAGACTAGTTTATCAATTATTTTTGTCCACAAAGGAAACTCAACCACTCAGTTGGGCCCTCAATCTTTTAAATAACTTTCAAGCTTTCCATTCTGTCTAACTCTGCTTTCAGCTTCTTTTGAAGAGTGAATGGGACTTCTCAGCAAGGATGAATGCTTTGTGACACTCTTTTCTCCACCCTGATTGTGTGTTCTCCAAGACGAGACAAGTCAAGACCCTGAAAAAGGTCCCTGTCCCTGTCAAGAGCTCATCATAGTCAGTATCCCCTCTTTCAACCACAGACTCACACCATACCTGGTTCAGTCTCCTACAGGCAGATAAACCCAGTATAACTTGCACATCCTTTGTCACCACTATGAATACAAGTGTATGCTGCCTGTTCTTGTGTGTCACTCTCACAATGCATTTTCCTTTCACTGGTATTTCTGCTCCTGAGTATCCTCTTACTATCACTTTTGCTGCATGCAGTTTAGGTCTGGGCCTGATTTTCTTTAAATGATATCACATTGGCTTGAGCTCCTGTATCCAGCGTCAATGCCAGGTGAATATCATTCACTTTCAGTGTCATTATCCAGTCCTTTTATCTGTTTAATTTTTTGTTCCTCAGGTTCACACTCATTTGCTGCATGGACTTTGAGTTTGTTTGTTGAGTTGGATTTTTATAGCACCAAGCAAAATCGTTATTTTTGTTGCTGTTGTAGCGCATTTTTCCATACGCTCTCTCTATATATATGTGTATATATATATATATATATATATATATATATATATATATATATAGATAGATAGATAGATAGATAGAGATACAGACAGACAGACAGACAGAACAGCCCCCAGACCCTGGTTCAGCCCTGACTAATTTTTAGGCATATATACCTGTGACATCTTTATTTTGTGTCTTATGAATACTTTTGGTCCCCAAAAAAACTGTATTTAATTCGCTAAAACTCTGGACACACACCCAACACTTGATAATTAGCACAAAGTCAACAACGGCTACTCCCATCACATACATGGATGACCTGATATCTTTGGCACATACTGCTCACTAGATGTTGAATATTTTTTGTAGCATGTTGCTCCATTCTGCAATGACAACACCTCTATGGGTTCAGGTTGGATGCATGGTGACCACATGAGCACAGTGTCGGGGTGCGTTGTCATTCATGAACATTAAGTTTGGGGTGAACTGGCTCCACTAGGGGATGATGATGGGCTGGATGATGTCCTGCAGGTACGACTGACCCATGACTGTTCCACTGAAAAACACCAAATGGATTTTTCTGTCCATGGATATTCTGGCCCACACTGTTGCAACACCTCCTACAGCTCTGATGACACTCTGAGCAGTGTTGCCAACTCCTCAGTAAGGAAAGTCGCTACTGGCTGTCCTAAAAGTCGCTAGAAGTCGCTAAATGACGTCATCACCTAAGTTGGCAATACTGACACTGAGACACCTTGAGTTCATTGGCAACATCTATTTGCCTACTCCGTCTGGATACGGGCCAAAGCTTACATCAGTTGACCAGGACTATTTCAAATAGCCACAATGGACACTCACTCATTATCCAGTTATCTACATTCACATTATGGCCCCTTAGCCCGCTCTGTAGTTTGGGAAATTGGGAAGCGATGCAGCAGTAACTTTATGGATGGCAAGCAGAAACAAACCTCCTTGGGCAGAAATGGATAAAGAAAAGGGTCTTTTCAGATGGTTCTCTCGACAAGAACAAAGTTATTTGCATTTACTGTCGATGTGAATTAGTTACCACCGGAGTACGTCAAGTCTCAAATACCATTTGCTGGCCAAGAACACAGCTGAGAGCCCTCCTCCCCCTCGCCAAAGGCAGACAACGGCAGACAACGCCTGAACAACTCTACATGCGACAAACTTTCAACAGCGATAGCTAAATGGGTGGCTACAGCTTGCAGGCTGATTAACATTGTTTAGTTAACCTTTACAGGTGTAAAGTTGGACACTACATTGTGTTAGTTTTACTACGGAATGTTACATTCAGGTCAATATGCCCATGTTTCTTATTGGATTACAGCATATTTTTTGAGCATGCAGTACCTTTGAGGTTGTTCTGGAGAATATTCTGAGCAGTATTTGTTTTGGAGCAGCAGACTTTTTACCTTACTTTTTATGTGAATGCTCTCTGTCATCAAGCCCGGTTTCTCTTATGTGTAGACTCTGACTGAAAGTGGTTCCAGTGGGATGTTGGGAAAAGAAAAGCAGAGAGGAGTAGAGGAAAGAAAAAGTTCCAGACCGAGAGTGATTTGTACAGGGTTTGGGTACTGGGATGGCCAATCCAGAACATTGTACCTGTTCCTCTGGAGTATATTTTAAGCAGTGTTTTGGGTTGTTGTCTCGTTGAAATATCCAGCTCCAGCCCAACTTCCACTTTGTGACTGATTCTTGAACATTATTCTCAAGAATCTGCTGATATTGAGTGGAATCCATTAGACCCTCAACTTTAACAAGATTCCCAGTACCGGCACTGGCCACACAGCCCCACAGCATGATGGAACCAGTGTTAATTTTGTCGGCTATTTTTCAATTTAGTTTTAGTCTTAGTCTTGTGTCAAATGCCCTTATTAGTTTTAGTCATATTTAGTCAGCTTGTATTCTTTTTTGTTTAGTCACATTTTAGTCGACGAAAAGTCTTGGCATTTTAGTCTAGTTTTAGTCGACTAAAATCCAACGTATTTTAGTATAGTTTTAGTCAATACTCTTTTTTTAGTCTTTGAAAGCATAATTGACAGTAATGTTAATCACAATTAATCTAGTCAAACCAATAGATTCATTTTAGTCTTTTTCTCACTCATCTCACAAGATTTATGTCATTATTACCTGATGAAGTAGCTCCACATGTTGAATGATTAGGAATGCTACGTTGCTAGAGGAGCAGCTGCAAAGACACGTGTTGCTGCTTTCTGTCGGCCCGTGCCACACCGATGTGAACCAAAAACACTGCTGACGTGATGTCTGAAGTAAGATAGGTAATACGTTGCCAAAGATCCCACCAAATTTAATTTTTTTAAGCAGGTAAATCGACCCAGATGAAGCTACGACATCTCAGGAATAATAAGTTTTATCAGGCACGAATACATTTATTGAAACACTGGTTAACACGTGAAATTACTCTGTAGCACGTTTCACCAGAGAAGCTCTGTTTGTACTCGCCGCACTTAGCACAGAGCACCGGTGTTGTGTGTGCTCCTCAGTCAGGCACACACACACACACACACACACACACACCCCTGGCAGCAGCGCAGGAGGAGAAAAAAACTGATGCGCATCCAGTGAAGGCACTTTTTGGATTGTAATTTAAAAGTCTGTGACGAAAAAAGAAAGAGACATTTTATTAAGTTTTTATTTGATTAAGTAGATTTCGTCTCGTCTTTTTTCGTCAACAAAAAAACGCGTGTTGATTTCGTCACAGTCAGTGTTTAAGGGCATTGATTTCGTCTCGTCTTCGTCTCGTTTTGCATGAAAAAAACCATTGTTGACGAATATATTTCGTCTCGTCTCGTCTGACGAAATTAACACTGGATGGAACCTCCACCAAATTTTACTGTGCATAGCAAGTGTTTTTCTTGGAATGCTGTGTCCTTTCGCCGCCATGCATAACGCCCCTAGCTGTGACCAAATAACTCAATCTTTGTTTCATCAGTCCACAGCACCTTATTCCAAAATGAAGCTGGCTTGTCCAAATGTGCTTTTGCATACCTCAAGCGACTCTGTTTGTGGCGTGTGCGCAGAAAAGGCTTCTTTCTTCACATCACTCTCCTGTACAGCTTCTCCATGTGCAAAGTGCGCTGAAGTGTTGAACGATTCACAGTGACACCATCGGCAGCAAGATGATATTGTAGGTCTTTGGAGCTGGTCTGTGGGTTGTATTTGACCGTTCTCACCATCCTTTGCCTCTCCGATATTTTTCTTGGCCTGCCACTTCTGGCCTTAACAAGAACTGTGCCTGTGGTCTTCCATTTCCTCATTATGTTCCTCTCAGTGGAAACTGACAGCTGAAATCTCTGAGATAGCTTTTTGTAGCCTTCCCCTAAACCATAATGTTGAACAATCTTTGTTTTCAGGTCATTTGAGAGTTGTTTTGAGTCCCCCATGTTGCCACTCTTCAGAGGAGAGTCAAAGAGAAGAACAACTTGCAATTGGCCACCTTAAATACCTTTTCTCATGATTGGATGAACCTGTCTATGAAGTTCAAGGCTTAATGAGCTCACCAAACCAATTTTGTGTTTCAATTAATCAGTGCTAAGTAGTTACAGGTATTCAAATCAACAAAATGACAAGGGTGCCCACATTTTTGCACAGCCTATTTTTCACATCTGATTTAATTTCATACAACTTAATATTGCTACACTAAAACACATCTTTGTCTGGAAATTACCCCAGTACTCAGCTTTTATTAGAAGATGAATGGAATGCCACTGTGATCATTTTCTGTGAAGACAGAGTAAATTATTATGCAGCCTCAGAGGGGTGCCTAAACTTTTTCATACCACTGTAGATAGAGGACAGGTGTGTGGAAGAAACTGCACAACTGACAGCAGTTGCAAAGCAAATCTACACATATATGCAAAGTGCAAAAAATGCTGTAGACTGTGCCACACCAACACAGGACTGTGTGTGACCATGTGTTATATAGATGAATACGTATTAGCACATGAGCAGCACATACCATGTTATTGTGGATGGAGGGGGACCTAGGGTAGTTGTAGTGGTATAATCCTTGGCTTAAGGACCTCCTATTTCCATGGTATTCGTACTGAAGGAAGGAAAAAAGGTAATGAGAAAAAAAAAGGGAAAGATTTAGGCAAGAATGATTAAAAGTTTTTAGAGTGAAGTATATGAAAACAAATTATTATTCTCTGGTTCTTTCTTTCATCCCCAATGACTTTTGATAATCTTGTTGCACAGATGATTTACCTTCAGAATTATAGAAAAAAAGTGAAACTGAAAATTCTATTCTATATGCTATGAAACATTTTTATTTAATTTAACTACATGAAATTTAAACCTTCATTCAGTGTAATATTGAGTGAAATTGTAGGATAAAAGCATTAAATTAAGATGTCAGATCCCCTTGAGTAATTTTCATATATTTTAAAACAAAAATCAAACAATCTAAACAAAAGCAATCATCGCTTTGAGGTGTATATCCACTGTATTATGCTACAAACACATGCACACTCATAGTTTCACCTTTGGTGAGCTGGGGGATCTCCTCAGGCTGTAGACGGAGGGATCAGCATAGACCACGTCATCCCTCATCCTTGCTGGAAACCGCTCAAAGCAGGCAGATGGCGAACGAGCCGGTGAGGCAAAGTTGGGTGGCACCGGTGAGAAGGGCCCCCCCGATGATGAGGACGGTGACCTGGGAACAGACCTGGAGCGTGGCTGAATGGATAGACGCTTCATGGATGTTTCCATTCCATAATAGTATTGTTGCCTCCATTGGTCCCTGGGTATTGGAGGTCCATAAAACTGATAGTGTTCATCCCTCAGTGACTGGCGCTTCTCGTCAACAATCCAGCGTCGGTCATACCCCCCCACAGCAGAGACAGAGCAGATGCTGTCAGGTCGGACCCCTGGCAAGTATAGAGGGTACTCCTCCACATACTGGGGACCACCAGGGTAACCATAGTAGTCAGCCGAGACCCCATGGCTCACTGGGTAGTAACGAGATGGGCTGGAAAGACAGGATGGAGGTCACTGCCTTCTTATTAAATGTTAAGGAAAGTCATGAAAATAAGACTGCTGTTGTTCAAAACAGGAGCGACACAGCAGATTGAATCACAGGTCTTCTACTTGTTCCACTCGAACACTTAAAAGCTGAGCCTGGCTGCTCTATACGCTTACTAACCAAAGGGCACACCCTCCTATCCATGTCAAAGTGGGTGTCAATGTTTACAACTTCTACTAGACATTCAGCCAGAATGAAGAGAAAAAAACAATGAAAGTGAATTGCTGCGTAGCATTCAGGTAACATTTTATTCTCACCATTTCTGGCTTGATGTTCGCAAATAACAGACGTTAAATTGATATGCTAGCTTGCAGTGCATCTCTCTTGGTCTGTCTTGGGCGAGTCATGTGCATGCATGGCTTGACTCGGTTTGGCTTGGCCTGTCAGGGATTTGCATCTCATTTAACATCAACAGGGCTACCCGCTTGAAGATGTAAGTTTAACTCATGGCTGTTCGCAGCTGTTCACAAAGTTCTGTTAATTTGGTGATAAACACGTTTAATTTCCAATCAGTTCTTCACAATAAAATCCCTCCTTTATTTTGCTGATGAAAAAACTTTTTTGTGAAACAGCAAACTCAGGAACTGTTGGGTTTCCACCAACAGTAACTTAATGCCTGGAACAGCTGAAAGCAAACTAGATGAAACAATTGAAAGTACCAACAGGGACTCTACACAGACACTAAAGAGATTCAGTTAGAAGCTACAAAATTACTCAGAGCTCAACACACTCTCTCTTGTGTCCTGCACAGTCATGAGTTGAGCATCGCAACACATACTTGTTTGAGGGGGAGAAGGTTGTCATTGTGTGTGAACATTCGTTCATATGTGCAACCACAAAATGAAATGTGGATTTGTGATACCGAAAGATGACCGGCAGTGGCCTTCGTTTTACCTACTTTCAAGAACTCATGTAAACAAAGTCATGCCCATGACCCACGGAGGCAGAACTTCCCGCACTCTAAAAGCAGGGATTACTTCCGGCTTGTCCTCTTATTTTGAATGCCTCAGAGTGTTCTGAGTGACAAGGGCCATGATGGTCATCCTTCGATCTCACAGATCCATAGTTACATTCAAAACTTATGTACTGTTTCGACCTCACTCTGACAAACAGAAAAAAAAACCAACTTGGTTGTCGAACACCGCTGGGCAACAGACATCAGCGCAGCACTGCTCACTGGTGTTGAACAGGTCACATCAATTGTGTAAAATTTTGCAAATGTACATGATGTGGACCATGAAGCTTCATCCACAGGAACTCTCTTCAGTGCAGCCCATGAAGTAGCTACTCTTCTGGTTGAGTGGGCTTGTATGCCTGTCAGACCTATGTGACAGACGCTGCTTAGAAAGCAGTAACCCTAGTTTGGCCTTCCCATAGCAAACACAAAGATGGGAATGAGACCTCCTTAGTATCGCATGTGGTGCCCTAACTGGACAGAGGGTGAGCAACCCGTCCCGACAAAGCTTTCAAGACCCGTCAGCAAGAGGTTCATATGGGGCCCTAGTGCGAGATTTCAACACAGGATGCAAGTCCCAGTTTGGTGCCCGCAAAGTACGGGCTGGACACACTTCAGAAACTGACCCACTGCAGGATGCCAACCCATTGGCAGGCCATCAGTCCCCCCATGGAAAGCTGAAATGGCCAAGGCATAAACCCATACTGGCTGCCTTGCTTTGGTCCAACTGAGACCACAGGAAGTGGAGGACAAGTGGTGCAGGTTACTGGGTCAATGTTTATGCTTGAACACCAATCCAAAAAGATTCTCCATCTTAAGGAGTAATTAGCTCAAGTGAATGGGGTTCTAGCATTGTTCAATGTCTGATGGACCACAAGAGTCCAGACTCACAGGCAGAAGGCATTTGGGTTTGGGTGCCGAATCTCCCCATCTACCTACCAGGATGTCTGATCAGCCTGGACACCATGGTCTAACCAGCCAGCATGGAGCAACCAGCAGGACTGTCTAATGACCCCCCTTGACCCTACGGAGGACTTCAGGTATCAGAGGGAGAGAGGGAAAAGCGTGTAACAAGTCTGTCAACTGCCACAGAAGGTTGGCAGCTCTGTTTTATGCACTGGGGATGTAGCTGCCCTCAATGAGGTAAGCCGGGGCCATGCCAATGTCAGTAGTTTCCTTGCTACCTGGACACAGCGTAGTGACCTCGTTCCACCCTGGTGATTTATATGGTAAACTGCAGAGGTGTTGCCTGTTCTTACCGACACATGCTTTAGATGTATGAATGGCAACAAACCCCTGACAGCCAGATGAACAGCTCTCAGCTCGAGCACATTTATGTGTTCTAGTAACCAAGGGGGCTTCCACGTGCCCATCACTGTCACACAGCTCCCCAACCAGTCAGTAGTTGTGTTTCAATAAAGCAAATGCTTTATTTACCTATGCATATTTTGAAGGATATGGCATTAGAAATTTTATGGAAATGGCAAAATTCGAAGAAACTTCCTCTAATTCCCAAAAAAGTTGCTTGAGGTGGTTTTTGATCAGCTGTTACCTGATGTGTTTGTCGTCTCCGGACAGCATGTAACATTGCCAATGCTAGCTGACATGGAAGAACAATTCCAGCCTGCCCTATCAAAAAGTTACTCCTGAGGACCTCTCTCCATTTTGTCTACTGATTTGTTTACCTCTGGCCTCTGTGTACTTCCACATCCACGTGTGATGTAGCCTACAACTCGTTATCCTCTGATGAAATTACGCTTTACGTAGCCTAGTTCTTTTGCCAAAACAGTTTGTGGAAAGGCACCAGATTCACATTTTTATTTTTTTTGCAAACTGCCCCGAGCCCAGAGTCATTGTCACAGAGTCGAAGTGAAGGCCAAGAAAAACCTGTTGATGAGGCTTGTAACGCCCACCAATGTAATAATGTCCACAAACTTAACAAAACACAAATGTAATAAAAATCTGCAGCATTTAATGTAATAAACCCACAAATGTAATACATTTTCCACAAACATAATACTACAAACATAACACGCAATTTCCCACAAATGTAATAGCTATTACGTTTGCAGGGATTTATTACATTTGTGGGGATGTGAAAATCTTTATTATAATAACTTCCCACAAATATAATAATACAATGAATAATGGTTGTTGTGGTTGTTGATTGTTTGTTTGCCTATACACCTACTAATACTACTGACCGTGGGTGCAAAATCCAGCTGCTGACTCTCAGCTCCGCTATCACACAACGAATCCCCCCCCCCCCCCCATTAATTGTTTTGTGGCATATAAATATCTACTTTAAACAGATTTATTTCTTTGCATAAGCAAAATGCTTCTTGTTAATGAGGAACATCTCTCTCTCTCACCGCTGTCCGCAGTGCTGAACCAAAGAAGCCCTGACCCATGCATCACTCCCTTGCCAAGTCTATTGATTTTCCCCCTCCACTCAAAACTGTGTTTTTCATATTGTTCCTACACTTGAATGTTTGAGTTTATATTTGCATATTTCTTGATTCTGGAATTTTTAATGAGGGAAAAGGATTTTAACAAGATAGGGGCCTACTTTAACTTTTTGTGTGTGAAAAACTATATCAGTCACATTATTATTCAAAGAAAAGTATTTATAGACTACATCTTGAAACATGTCTGGAGGGAGTCTTTAATGATTGCATTTTGTTATTTATTTACATCACAAATTGATAACTTAATTGTGATAATGTTCAAAGTTACTATTATTATTATTATTATTATTACACATAAAAACACACACATACACACACACACACACACAGCAAGTATAACGGTACTGTACTGTTTTCATGGTTCTTGGTGCTTTAGCAATATTATTTTTTTGTTTTATTTCATTCATTATTCATTGTATTATTACATTTGTGGGAAGTTATTACAATACAGATTTTAATAATTCTGTTTAAACTAGATATTTATATGCCACAAAACAATTAAAAAGGGGGTGGGGGAGGGATCCGTTGTAAGAATGTAACAACAAAGATTTTCACATCCCCACAAATGTAATAAATCCCTGCAAATGTAATAATTATTATATTTGTGGGAAATCATGTGTTACACTTGTAGTAGGCAGCGGTTATTAGGTTTGTGGAAATGTTTTTACATTTGTGGGTTTATTACATTAAATGCTGCAGATTCTTATTACGTTTGTTGACATTATTACATTGGCAGGCGTTACAAGCCTGCAGGTTGTTCTTTTTCCAGTTCACTGTGAACCCCAGGGACTGAACATGAGCCAGCAATTATTACTATTAATATTTACTATAAAATAGCCTGCTTGGATATTGTAGATCTACAATATTATATCATATTATCATCTACAATATGTTTTATTATTTTTAATGTCGTTACACAATCTTGCCAGTTAAAAAAAAGTGACTTGAGCCACAGTAAGAGGTGGACAAAAAAGTAAATTTCCAAAACTGACCTTATTTATGAAAATGACCATGTTTCCCCTCAACCTACAATCCATGAGTTAGGACTGTATAATATAATTTTTCATGGAGCTCTGGATCTCAACAAGGCTATGGTGAATAAAAAATGCTTGAAATTCAATTATTTAAGCTGTGCCACAGTTTCATGAAATCAGTGCTTTTGGTGCACAGAGACAATATTTGGCTAATTCGTTATAAGAGGCCCAGCTTTTAAATCAAATAGCAGTTGCTGGACCAAATATGTCCTTGTGTATAAATGTTGCAAATGAATCAACTGTGCTGGAAATCAATATTAAAGCTGCTTTGATTAGAAATTTTGTGGAATTAGTGGATCTTTCAATTTTTTCTGAAAAATTAGTCAATTATAGAATATAGAAGCCTGGTTCTGAAGCATTTTTTCATGTTACAGCATGACATGAAAATAATGAACAATAATGAATAATGAAGGTGCATGTGGAAGATCACCTGCACACACCTCATCAAATGATTATTGTGCCAGTGTAAGGTCCAATGACATCAGCTGATAGTACATCAGCACCACCAGTGTCCTTATCCTCATGACCACTGATACGTCATCTGAAGCTTAGTGTAAATAACAAAACAGAAGAAGACCTGACCAATTATAATTCTCCTCTTCTCCATTGATCTACCTGTTTAGGTCATCCTGGGAAGCCATGCAACGTCGCTGGTTGACCCACTGCTGCAGCTGGGCCATGGAGCTCTTCCTCTGTGCCACCCTCTCTGGCGCTGTCCTGGGTACAAAGCCCCTTCTTAGCACCATGTTCTCCTGCTGTCCCTCCCTGGGACTGTGTGATGGACTGGCATCCCCCTGGGGGTGTCCCTGAGGGGCACGATGTCCACTTCGACTCCTGGATGGAGGGTACAGTGGTACGGTTTCACAAGGGCCGTAGTTGCCACAACCATTTGGATGGTGATTTGGTTGAGCGACGTAGCCAGCACCAGGTCCTCCAACATCATCATCGCCTTCCTTGCGCTTTCCCTCATTGTATTTTTCCTCTTGATTTGAGAGGGGGGTGAAGGGTGAGGGTGTGTCAACGCTGTCAACCCCATTGATTTTAGGGTAGGGGGGCAGGTCACTGTAATTTTCATTGTATGTTTGTGTGTGTGGATGCTGTTGTGGGTCGGGTGCCTTGGTCACCATGGTGTGGTTGAGTTCAGTTGTAGCATCCCAATTCATTCTGTCAAGTTTGAAGAAAAAAGAAAGCATGAAAATAGATGGGCAAAATAGACAGGCATCTTTGTTTTGAGGCACAACATCTCAACACATGGCCAAGTAACTGAGTCAATCATCAACACATGTACCGAATGTTCATTTTTGTGATTAGGAATTAGGAGTTTTTCTTTTTCAATTATTTCTTTATTATTTTTCATAATACAACAAACAGGTTAAGATAAAAATAATTGTGAAAAGGTGCTATTGAGAAAAAAAAGTGAATAAAAACATCTGACAGAAAAAATAAATTGATAAATATACACAACAAGATCACATCTAGCCCAGCTGGACATATAGTCAGAGGTACATAAGAGGTTACCCTGTTGTCAGAAAGATATCCTGCTTATTTTTTCGAGTGGAAGTACCCTGTTCCAGTTGTATAGTTTCACTCATAATTTGTTTAAACAAATTGAACTATAGTGAAAAAAAATTATAAGGCATGTGCTGCACTAGATCAAGTTTAAAAAAGGAAGTGTTGTAGAAATTAAACAATCAGGTGCTCTTTAAGGATGCAGACAGAGGTTGAATACAAATAAAAAGGCAAAACACTGACTGTCCAGCTTACTTTCAATGAAAATCTATCGTGTGTGGAGGCAGTCTGACTGAAAATTGGAGGAACTCTGGTAAATTTAAAGTTCCTTTTTTAGGTGAATGGATAACGCTTATGTGTTTTGACTAAGAGTCTTCATTGAGGCATAAAATATACAATGAAAAACAGGTGCTCAAATGTCTTCCAGTTGTCATGTGCCAGAGACCTATATTTACATGTTTGTTTATTTGAACCTGTACCACAAGACAATTTAAGCATCTGCTTTTCATTGTGTTTTTTATGCCTTGATGGAGAGTCTTTGTAGTTGAAATGTGTAGGCGTTAGCCATCCACGTTAGCCATCCAATAAAGGATTTTTTAAACTTCAGTCAGACTGCATCCACAAACCATGGATTTTCACTGCAAGTAAGCTGGACAGTCACTGTGTTGCCTCTTTATTTGAATCCTAATAAATTGCTGAAAACTGGCTGTAAGAGCCATATTGATACATGTAAAGTTTTAGTAGTTTTTTCTTTAAAACATTTTGTAATGCTCCTTTAAGTACACACGTGATGACATCACCGCCCCCTAATCAGACTAGGTTAAGCAGCCCAAGGAGCTACACAGTTTTTGACCATATAAAAGAGAAGAATCTTGTAACTTTGTTTTTACTTTTTTAGTAAAGTTTTTTCCTGAACAGAAGTTACCGCCTCAGAAGATTCTTGTGTGTCAAGCTTAAAAGCGAAGAGGACTGCTTAATAGTGGTGGTAAAGTGCATGGCGGACATATTTCCGCTACATGTGAGTCAAAAACTCAGTTCTCAATGGAAAGAAGAACGGACTAATGTGGATTAAAGCCGTTTCTGGATGGATGAGGAATAAACGCAAGCCCTCATAGTGGAAGAAAGTACGTTTATGGACGCTTTGCAACACGATTTCAACTGCTCAGTAAACTCACACAAGGACAGCTAGCGCGCTGGAGTCGGTCAGTCTGCCTTAATTACCTCGTTAAGTGGCTGCTTGTGTACCATGTCGGAGTTGCGCAGCGCAGAGGTGGATGCATTTCATTAGGACGGATTTTGGATATTAGCTGTTTCAAAAACGTGACGTGCATATGAAGACACTGTTGGACACTGTTTTTTCCTAGGAGGACGCACTGTTTTGAGCTAAATCTGAGTCCAGTGGTTTGTGCTGTGGTGGTCATGGATGAGTCTGACCAAAGGAGGGCGCCAAAGCCCACGCAACAGGCAATGGATGATAAAATAAGCAGGCTTATTGGATCCAGAAGAGGTAAATTATCTCAGCTTACAGGCATGATGAAAAACATTGAAAATTTGAAGCTTGATGGTTCAAATGTGGATGTAGTGGAAGAGATGCTTCACAATAGTTTTCACAAAGCATATTTTGAGTTTGAAGATATCAATGCTGCAGTAGTTGCTTTAATGGATGAAGATGAAGGACAAGCTGATCAGCATAACTGGTATGAACCAAGAACAGCACCTGTGAAAGACTTTGTTGAAAACTCTGAAAACTGGTGTGCTGTAATGAGGAAAAAGTCAACAGAGGTAAGCAATGTAAGTGAAGTTAAAGCTGCAAGCGGGAACCCAGAAGGCAATATTAGTCAGGATGACATCCAAGCAGAAGACAGCATATCTCAAGTTGCTAAAAGCAGTCGTAATAGTAAAAAGAAATCTTCAGTTGCTTCATCATCAACAACTGGGTCTGCACGGAGGAAAGAAGAAGCAGAGCATGCGGCCTTGTTGGCGCGTTCGGCAGCTTTAAAAAAGAAGCAAGCGCTGGAGATTGAAAAGCTGCAGCTGCAAGCTAAAATGGAACAGCTTGAACTTGATACAGCTATTGCAGAGTCTAACGCAAAGATCAAGGTGTTTAAGGAATATGACAGTATTAAAGGAAGTACTCATAATGATGTACCATGGATGCGCTCACAAAGTAGACCTAAAGAAGAGAGTGACGGTGCTTTGCTGACCTCAAATGCTGCTGCAGGAGGACAAGAATCATATGTTCCTTGTTTGTTGGCACAGTCTTCACCAGACACACAACAAAATGAACCACGTAGCAATAGACACACTCAGGTAACAAGCACTGAAAGAGGACTGTTTGAAGTCATGCAGAAGCAAAATGCTATTGCTGAGATGCTTTTAAATCAACAGACGAGGTCTTATCTCCCTTCTAAAAACATTCCAGTTTTTAAAGGAGACCCTCTCACTTACAAATCATTCATCAGGGCCTTCGAGCATGCCGTGGATAACAGAACTGACAGTTATCAGGACAAGTTGTACTACTTGGAGCAGTATACCAGCGGGGAGCCGCAGGAGCTTGTTCGTAGCTGTGAGCATATGTCACCTGACAGAGGCTACCATGAGGCCAGAAAGTTACTCCAGAGGCAATATGGTGATGAGTTGAAGATAGCAAATGCTTACATGGATAAAGCTTTGAGATGGCCTCAGATTAAACCAGAAGATGATAAAGCATTAAGCGCCTATGCTCTTTTCCTGATTGGTTGTAAGAATACGATGGATGATATTGAATTCATGGAAGAAATGGATAACCCTACTAATATGCGAGTTGTTATTGCAAAGCTTCCCTATAGGATAAGAGAGAGGTGGAGAACAACTGCATTTGAGGTCCGTGAGGCAGGAAGAGGACGAGCAAGGTTTTCTCACCTAGTCGACTTCATTGATCGGCAAGCCAAAGTAGCTTTGGATCCTCTTTTTGGAGATGTTATAGCAGGTTCGCAAACCATCAAGGGTAAAGAAAAGGAGACAAAAGAAAGAAATCTCAGGAAGACCGGACAAAGAGAAAGCACATTTGCTACAGGTGTACAGAACACAACCATGGAAGCAACAGCAAGGAAAAACAGCCCTGTAAAAGGTGTTGTAACAGCCTTTCACAAACCCTGCCTGTTTTGCCAGAAGAATCATGCTCTTTCTGTCTGCAATAAAATTAAAGAGCTGACAAACACGGAACGGATAGACTTCCTGAAATCTAGAGGCCTGTGTTTTGGATGCCTTACTTTTGGGCACCTTAGTAAAACTTGCAAAAAGAGACTCAAGTGTCAGATTTGTTCCCAGTCTCACCCAGACATACTTCATGTAAAGACAGAGGATAACAGTGGTTCAGAAATGACGGAAGAAAACAACACTGAGAACGACATAGTTTCTAGTGCCTATGTGTTGTTGGGTCAAGAGTCGTGTGGAAACACTGGGGCTGGAGAAGAGGAATGTGTGCTCGCTGTTGTACCAGTTAAGCTCAAGTCTAGGAAGAGTGAGAGATATGTGGAAACATACGCTTTTATAGATCCTGGTAGTACAGCAACATTTTGCACTGAAGACATTCAGAGGAAACTAAATCTCAAAGGAAAGAGCACCCAGTTCCTTCTTGACACAATGGCTCAAGACAACTCTGATAGTCACAAGTTAATGAAGAGTGTTGTCCTTTTAGATCTTGAGGTGTGTGGTCTTGAAGAAAACACATACATTGAACTCCCAAAGGTGTTTACACACAGCCACATCCCAGTGAAGAAAGATAATATACCGCAACAGGAAGATATTGCAGAATGGCAGTATCTGAAAGAAGTACGCCTGCCACGCATTAAAGCAGAAGTGGGAATGCTTATCGGTGCCAACGTCCCAAAAGCCATTGAGCCATGGCAAGTCATAAATAGTGATGGAAAGGGACCATACGCTGTTAAGACCGCCCTGGGATGGGTGATCAATGGACCGCTCAGAACAGACGACGGCCCAAAAACAGACAGTGGTAAGCTGCACAGCTACACAGCTAATCGCATTCAAGTGAGTGAAATAGAAGAACTGTTAGTGAATCAGTACAACACAGATTTCCCAGAACGAAGCTGTGAAGAAAAGGAAGAAATGTCCCAGGATGATCACACGTTTATGCACCTGGTTTCAAGTTCAACAAAGTTAGTTGATGGACATTATAGTCTGAGGTTACCCCTGAGAAATGACAACACCAAGATGCCAAATAATCGCTGCATGGCTCAGCAGCGGGCTGACAATCTCAAGAAGAAGCTAAAGAGAAACCCAGACTTCCATAAAGACTACATAAAATTCATGAGAGACATAATTGACAGAGACTATGCTGAGAAGATACCAGCCGAGCAGCTCAGCCGCAATGACGGCCGTGTGTGGTACATCCCCCACCACGGGGTGTATCACCCCAAGAAGAAGAAAATGAGAGTGGTCTTTGATTGCACGGCTACATACCAGGGTGTCTCACTAAATGAACAGTTACTCCAGGGACCAGACCTCACTAACAACCTCATTGGCGTCCTATTGAGGTTTAGAGAGCATCCAGTGGCGCTGATGGCGGATGTGGAGTCTATGTTTTATCAGGTGAGGATCCCGAAGGAAGATGCAGATCTACTGCGGTTTCTGTGGTGGCCAAATGGGGACCTTAACCGTGACGCAGAAGTGTTTAGGATGAATGTACACCTCTTCGGTGCTACGTCTTCACCCAGTTGCGCCTCCTATGCACTGAGAAGAACTGCGGAGGATGCAAAAGAGATTATGAGTGCAGAGGCAGTTGACACTGTGCTAAGACACTTTTATGTTGATGATTGCCTTAAAGCAGTGGAAACAAGTGAGCAGGCAATCAGCCTGGTACAAGAACTCACAGCCTTATGTGCCAGGGGAGGTTTCCGTCTCACCAAGTGGGTGAGTAACAGTAAGCCAGTCTTGGCGTCTATTCCAGACAACGAAAGAGCACCTGAAGTTAAAGATCTGGACATGAGCCACAGTACCCTCCCAATGGAGCGTGCACTTGGTGTGCAATGGTGCACAGAAACTGACAAGTTCAGCTTCCAGATAAACATGCAAAACAAGCCTGTGACCCGACATGGCATCCTGTCCACAGTAAGTTCTGTCTTTGACCCCCTCGGCTTCTTAGCACCACTCATATTGCCAGCAAAACTCATCTTGCGCGACCTGTGCAAAGAGAAACATGGTTGGGACGAGGAGATTGAAGGCGAACATGCAAAAAGATGGCATGAATGGTTAGCAGATTTGGAGAGTTTGGCAGAGTTCAGCATACGCAGATGTATCAAAACAGAAGAGTTTGGATCTGAAGCATCAGCACAGTTGCATCATTTTGCTGATGCTAGTGAGGATGGATATGCTACTGCTTCCTACATATTGCTTACCAGCCATGAAAACAAGAAACACTGTTCCCTCCTCATTGGAAAATCAAGAGTGACTCCCTTAAAACACGTCACAATACCAAGACTGGAACTGACGGCAGCAGTCGTGGCAGTAAAAATGGACCGAATGTTGAGACAGGAGCTTAAGATCCCATTACAGGAATCCATCTTCTGGACTGATAGCACTACGGTGCTCAGATATCTTTCAAATGAAAGTGCTCGCTTCAAAACCTTTGTAGCAAACAGAGTCACTACAATACGGGATCATTCACATCCTACCCAGTGGCGCTATGTGAACTCAGAGCTAAATCCAGCGGATCAGGGCTCTCGAGGAGTTAAAGTGAGGAAGTTCCTGCGGAACAAAGTCTGGATACATGGTCCAGATTTCTTGCTGGAACCTGAAAGTGAGTGGCCGAAACAACTGGATAAAAAATGTTTGACCACAGAAGAAGACCCAGAAATCAAAACATGTGCTAGAGTGATCATGACCGGCACGCAAGAGAGCGATGACACAATCAACAAGCTTATTGCTTACTATTCGACATGGCAACGACTAAAAAGGGCTTTTGCATGGTTTCTCAGACTAAAAGAGACACTAATGCTACTGAAAAACAAGAGAAAGGAGCTTGAAACAACAGTCCGTCAGTCTGAGAACAATCCTGAAAACCAGAGCAAGCTCATTACACTGAATATGAAGAAGTTCAAATCAACATTTCAGCAGCATCCGTTGTCACTTGAAGAGCTAGTTGAAGCAGAAACAGAGCTAGTACGGATAAGTCAGCAACAAGACTACACGGAAGAAATTTGTGCTCTAAGTAAGCATGCTCCAATCAAGAAAAAGAGCCAGATCTACAAACTTGACCCCATGTTGCAAGATGGTATACTGAGAGTTGGAGGCCGCCTTAATAAAGCTGCAATGCCACAAGAGGCTAAACATCCAGCCATCCTCTCTAAAAGTTCACACATAGCCAACCTCATACTGCAACACATCCATCAAGAAGTTGGACATTGTGGTCGCAACTATATGTTGGCAGTACTGCGAGAAAAATATTGGATCCCTCAAGCTAATTCAGCTATAAGGAGGATTATTTCAAAGTGCATTGTGTGCAGAAGGCTCAATGCTAAAGCTGGAAGACAAAAGATGGCTGACTTGCCTGAAGACAGGCTACTACCTGATCAGCCACCCTTTAGCAACGTGGGGGTTGACTTCTTCGGGCCGTTTGAGATTAAACGTGGAAGGAGCCTTGTTAAACGATATGGTGTAATTTTCACTTGTCTCACAGTAAGAGCTGTGCACATTGAGATTGCTCACAGCCTGGATACAGATTCCTGCATCAACGCCAGACGCAGGTTTATATGCAGAAGAGGACAAGTAAAAATTATACGCTCAGACAACGGAACGAACTTTGTCGCAGCGGAAAAGGAACTGCGTAAAGCATTGGAAAACCTGGATCAGACTAAAATAGAGGACACCATGACAAAAAAGGGTATCAAGTGGATTTTCAACACCCCGGCAGCCTCACATCAAGGTGGCGTATGGGAAAGGCAAATCCGCACTGTAAGGAAAGTATTGAACTCCATATTACAGCAACAGACTCTAGATGACGAAGGACTCCAAACCGTCATGTGTGAAGTTGAAGCCATCATCAATAGCAGGCCGATAACCCACTCATCGGATGACGCTAATGATGTTGAAGCCTTAACACCTAATCACCTGTTGCTTATGAGAACACAACCTGATATCCCACCAGGAGTCTTTGACAAAGACGATCAGTATGCACGGCGTCGATGGAGACAGATACAGTACATAGCCAATCTCTTTTGGACTAGATGGACAAGAGAATATTTGCCACTCCTTCAGGAGAGACAAAAGTGGCTCACACAACAGAGGAACTTCGCACCAGGAGATATTGTACTGATAATGGATGAATCTGCCCCTCGCAACTCCTGGAGTATGGGTCAAGTGATAAAGACGTTCCCAGATTCCAGGGGTACAGTGAGACGAGTCAGCGTGCAGACTAAGACTAACATACTGGACAGACCTATAAACAAACTGTGCCTGCTGAAACATGCAATGTGAACAGCTTGAGAATGGCAATAACGGTTTACTTATGTGGTTTTATATTGTGTAGTATGATGTACATATAACAGTATAACTGATATTCTGTAGAATGTTAAATGGCTCTCACGTTGATAATATTTGATAATTGTTCTGCATTTAGCATAAGCAATTAGGGGCTGGAAATGTAAGAGCCATATTGATACCTGTAAAGTTTTAGTAGTTTTTTCTTTAAAACATTTTGTAATGCTCCTTTAAGTACACACGTGATGACATCACCGCCCCCTAATCAGACTAGGTTAAGCAGCCCAAGGAGCTACACAGTTTTTGACCATATAAAAGAGAAGAATCTTGTAACTTTGTTTTTACTTTTTTAGTAAAGTTTTTTCCTGAACAGAAGTTACCGCCTCAGAAGATTCTTGTGTGTCAAGCTTAAAAGCGAAGAGGACTGCTTAATAGTGGTGGTAAAGTGCATGGAGGACATATTTCCGCTACACTGGCACTGTATGCCTATTTCATGGACACAGTGCAACACATAGCAACAATGTCATGTAACATTATCTATCAATATTACCTAGCAAAGCTTAACATCATGAACTACATGACCCTCAGTTTCAGAGATAGCCAGGGAGATAGACATGCACATGCAGACTGTATGACTCAATACAATCAGAGTAATGTTTATATTTTCTGGAAATCAGAAGATTAAATCGCAACGACAATATAGCCCCATATATGTATATTTTCACCCCAAATCCAACGCCACCACCTGTGAGTCTACAATTGTGGAGATAAATTAGACCTGCATGTGGGACTACAAGGGAGACAGTGAGCAGTAACCAAGTAACTGTCATGTTGTTCTTTTCACAAATATGGGAATGATAGTCAAAAATATCATTAAAATGCATAGTTTTACATAAAACAGCATAAACATTTTTCGTCGGCCTATACAAGGGCCCAATTAGATTTATTTTCATTGGGCCCAAAATCCCTGGCAGCGCCATGGTTGTCATGTAGGCTATAGATTGATTGTCTTGGCTTGCATGCATGAAATATTGTAATGTTATAGGCCTACTGCATATTGAGAAAATTTATTTCGGTATTGCGCAACAATCGGGAGATGGGGACTAGGGCTGGGGCGACGCGTCGACGTCATCAATTACGTCGACGCAAAAAATACGTCAACGCAAAAACTGTACGTCGACGCGTCAACCGACCAAAACAAAAAATGGCGGCAGCGAGTAGCAGCAGCAGCAACGCCAGTAGCCCTTTTCACACAGACGCCGCATTATCGCCGCAGCGGTGGTTCGCCAATTCTCCGCCGTTGGTTGTTTACACAGAGCCGAGCAGCTCCCGCGTAAAAGACGAACCAGAGTGTAATTCACACAGAAAGCTGGCGCCGCGGCTCCAAAAGAGGCGTGACGGTACGCATCATGGTGATGACGTGTGTTTTTTTCAACGTGTTTCCCCGGTGTCCTCCTGTTAATCTAAACATATACCTGCTGACTGTTTATAATCATATGGATGCTGTTATAATGTGTTGTGATGAGATCCTGACCCACCAAACATCCTGGAAAGTGACAAAGTTACGTTTTTCTCTAAATTACATACAGTACAGACCAAAAGTTTGGACACACCTTCTCATTCAAAGAGTTTTCTTTATTTTCATGACTATGAAAATTGTAGATTCACACTGAAGGCATCAAAACTATGAATTAACACATGTGGAATTATATACTTAACAAAAAAGTGTGAAACAACTGAAAATATGTCTTATATTCTAGGTTCTTCAAAGTAGCCACCTTTTGCTTTGATTACTGCTTCGCACACTCTTGGCATTCTCTTGATGAGCTTCAAGAGGTAGTCACCTGAAATGGTCTTCCAACAGTCTTGAAGGAGTTCCCAGAGATGCTTAGCACTTGTTGGCCCTTTTGCCTTCACTCTGCGGTCCAGCTCACCCCAAACCATATCGATTTGGTTCAGGTCCGGTGACTGTGGAGGCCAGGTCATCTGGCGCAGCACCCCATCACTCTCCTTCTTGGTCAAATAGCCCTTACACAGCCTGGAGGTGTGTTTGGGGTCATTGTCCTGTTGAAAAATAAATGATGGTCCAACTAAACGCAAACCAGATGTAATAGCATGCCGCTGCAAGATGCTGTGGTAGCCATGCTGGTTCAGTATGCCTTCAATTTTGAATAAATCCCCAACAGTGTCACCAGCAAAGCACCCCCACACCATCACACCTCCTCCTCCATGCTTCACGGTGGGAACCAGGCATGTAGAGTCCATCCGTTCACCTTTTCTGCGTCGCACAAAGACACGGTGGTTGGAACCAAAGATCTCAAATTTGGACTCATCAGACCAAAGCACAGATTTCCACTGGTCTAATGTCCATTCCTTGTGTTCTTTAGCCCAAACAAGTCTCTTCTGCTTGTTGCCTGTCCTTAGCAGTGGTTTCCTAGCAGCTATTCTACCATGAAGGCCTGATTCACACAGTCTCCTCTTAACAGTTGTTCTAGAGATGTGCCTGCTGCTAGAACTCTGTGTGGCATTGACCTGGTCTCTAATCTGAGCTGCTGTTAACCTGCGATTTCTGAGGCTGGTGACTCGGATGAACTTATCCTCCGCAGCAGAGGTGACTCTTGGTCTTCCTTTCCTGGGGCGGTCCTCATGTGAGCCAGTTTCTTTGTAGCGCTTGATGGTTTTTGCGACTGCACTTGGGGACACTTTCAAAGTTTTCCCAATTTTTCGGACTGACTGACCTTCATTTCTTAAAGTAATGATGGCCACTCGTTTTTCTTTACTTAGCTGCTTTTTTCTTGCCATAATACAAATTCTAACAGTCTATTCAGTAGGACTATCAGTTGTGTATCCACCTGACTTCTGCACAACACAACTGATGGTCCCAACCCCATTTATAAGGCAAGAAATCCCACTTATTAAACCTGACAGGGCACACCTGTGAAGTGAAAACCATTTCAGGTGACTACCTCTTGAAGCTCATCAAGAGAATGCAGTGTGTGTGCAAAGCAGTAATCAGAGCAAAAGGTGGCTACTTTGAAGAAACTAGAATATAAGCCGTATTTTCAGTTGTTTTACACTTTTTTGTTAAGTACATATTTCCACGTGTTAATTCATAGTTTTGATGCCTTCAGTGTGAATCTACAATGTCAATAGTCATGAAAAGAAAGGAAACTCATTGAATGAGAAGGTGTGTCCAAACTTTTGGTCTGTACTGTAATTAAATAATCACCATCAGTAAACTGGACGCTGTCTGACTCTTTCACTCGCGGGGAGGGAGGCTGTTTTCTGGGGAAAGTTCACTGAAGTCTCGGTGGAGGGCTGACCGTCCCGGTGATTTTTTTCACCGTGACAAACACTTGGTGAGTTAAAGTTTTTTGCCGGGGACAGATGCTGTTTTTCGGCCAGAAATGTGACGAAGAGTCGGTCGGACCGACAGGCTGACAGACACTTATCCATGAATAACTGCGGTATTATTGGACCTGTTTAGTTATCACAAAGTGAACACCATCAGACCGACACGCCCTCACTCCGTGCCGCCGGCTTATCCGTTCACACTGGTTCGGTTCGCCATTAATACGCCTCTGATACCTCCGGAGGAGCATCAGAGGCGGAGGGAAATTTCACCCCTCGCCGCATCTGAAACTTTCACACAGAGGCGGATGCCGAGAATTGGCGCAGGATCCCCGCATGCAAATGGCAGTGTGAATGAGGCTACTGAGTCAGCTGACGCTGAACTCAGCAAAAAAAGAACACGTATTTCGAAGGTATGGGACTATTTTACAGTAAAAGGGAGCAACTCTGTTGTTTGTCAGCTTTGTAAAATGGAAATGGCCTATCATAAAAGCACGATGGCTATGCACCAGCACCTCAAAGTGCTGAAAGACATGAGGCCGCTTGCTATTCATTACTTGAATTTTTTTTTGGAATTTGGTAATTAAGAGCAATAAAAATGTATTGGAATGAAGAAATTTGTGTTTTTTCATTGAGATACATAAATTAGCATATGTAAATTGCTATATAGGTCAAATTATGGGGAAATAATCGCTAATCGAATCGAATCGGAATAGAATCGAATTGAAAAATTAATCGTTAGATTAATCGATGCATCAGAAAAAATTTAGCTAGATTAATCAATTACAAAAAAAATCGTTTTGCCCAGCCCCTAATGGGGACCCCCCCGAATATTGATGGGTAATTCGCACACGGCCTCCAACTATGCACCAAGCAGTCTCTTTATTAATTAAAAAGGATTTTTAAAAAAACCCTCTCAGTTTCAATTCTTATCGCCGTGTTTCACTTTTAAACACAGATGTCAAAATTCTTGCCAAGATCGTAGCAAGCTGTCTCAGGAAGACTATTCCTACTGTTATTTCACTGGATCAGACAAGCTTTATAAAGAAACGTTCTTCCTTCTTCAATATTAGGCATTTATTTAATATCCTGTATGGTCCCACTCCACCCGATCAAAAGTATACTGACTTAATACTTTCACCAGACACTGAAAAAGCTTTTGATCGGTGGAGTTTTCAAGACCCTCGAGGCATTTACTGTTGGACCTACTGTATATGTACTGTTCTCCCTCAGCGTGCTCCCTGTGAGCCTATGTTGAGTTCAACAGTCAGCTAAACTCTTAACCATACTATTTCCTCCAAGGAACAGACAGGTGTTGTAGTTGCCAGGTTTTAATATGGCAAAGTGTGAAACTGAAAATACAAACATAATACGTCAGGCATAAGGTAATTTACAGGTAAGCAGGCAAGTTAAAGAGGTAAATACAAATTAGCTTTAGGTAGCTTAAAAGGTATGTATTGGACATAATACATTCAACAGGCATGTCACATTTAGCAACAAGTTGACTTATATCATTAGCAAAATAAAAGATCTAACTTATCAAAATAATCACCAAATATGAAACATAAAACACTCAAATAGTGTAAAACTTCCAGATGGTGCCATCTAAAGGAAGATAAACAAAGGGATGGCGGTGGATTGTCATGGCTTTGTGACAGCAATATGGCTGATTTTGAACTGACAACAACTAAAACATCACTTCCTGTCTCACTTCGTCTTCTGTGGTTTTGACAGGAAGTACAACCTCTACAGCATGTAACACTAAAATTAACCACTAGAGGGAGTATTGTTTTGCCTGTAGTTACAACACACTCCCCACCTGGCGTCATAGAGACGCCACTACACACTATTCTGCAGAGAAGAGAACTACTTCTGAGATAGATCTCAAGATAGTCTTCACTGCCTGTTGTCAGGTGACCTTAACCTCCACCTATGTACCAAGCCGTCTTTACTGGTAACCACCTTTATGATCACTCCCATCAGCCATTCATTCCTTCGCATCTGGGTAACCTCCATAAGGACAATGTCACCTTCCTTAAGGTTTGGTCTCTTCTGGAAACATTTCTGCCGAGTCTGGAATGTATGCAGGAATTCCTTACGCCATCTTGCCCAGAATGTCTCTGCCAGGAACTGCACTCTCTTCTACTGGTGCTTGAAGAGGTCTCCCTTACCTTAACACTGGTCTCACCAAGAGTTGGAGGATCCATCTTCAGTTCTCTCGATGCACCCACAAAGTTAGTGCTACAGTCTTACCTCAACTGCTTAGCAGGGCCTCTGATTGAGAAGAATCTGCAGAGAGCATTGATGAAACTAAAGGAACTCATAGACTCTATAACCTCTATATGGACGCAAGTAAATAACACTTCCTTCTTGCTATTGGCCTGCCCACCTCTTGTGCATTGTGTTGTCACCTCCCAAGGCCCAAAGAAGTCAAGTCCTACATAGTAGAATGGGGGGTCCGTGTGCAAACGCTCAGCTTGTAAGTCTGCCATCCTCTGACGTTCCACTTTTCCTCTCAACTTCCGACAAGTTGAACATTTATGAACAATGCTGTTGATGCTCCTCTTGGCTCCTACTATCCACAAGCCACTTGCTCGAATTGCTCCTTCGGTCAAATGCCTTCCCTGATACATAACTTTCTTGTGGTGATGGAGAATGAGCAAGGTAGCGACATGATGTGTACCTGAGATGAGGAGAGGGTTAGTTTCATCTTGATGAAAGTCTGACTGAGTCATTCTGCCTGCAAAACTCAGTAAACCATCGATGATGGGATGGAGTTTTTGGAGAGGACTATTGGTTGGAAGATTCTTCTTTGATTCTATACACTTGTATTTTATCAGTGTACACTTCACGCTGCACACATCTGATAACTGCATGCTCTTGTTTCAGGTCTTTGTCTGTAAAACCTTTCTTGCAGACATGCCAGCCATGACAGTTGTCATCTTCTGTTGACTTAGTGCAGCTGCGACTAATGTGGAGAAGTAGAGCAACTGTCCTGGTGACAGTTCTCCAACTTGAGAAGCGCTCAAACCACTTAAAACCTAGAAGATTCAGTGTGACTTGAGTTGACAGTGTGGTCACCTTTGAACAGACCTCAACATCCGACTCTGGACTGATGAGTTTGAATGATGGCTGTTGTTCTTTGTTTTTTGTCTTTGTCGTATCTCTGGCTCTAGCAGGAAAGCAGGACCAGACAACCACATTGTGCTTGAAAGATGGCCTGCTGCAACTGCTCGTGATCCATGATCAGCAGGGTTGACCTCTGTTGGAACATAGTTCCACTGGTCAGGTTGGCTTGACTGCCTGATACACTGCACATGATTATTCACATATACATAGAATCACCGTGTCTCATTGTGGATATAACCAAGCACCACCTTGCTGTCGGTGTAGAATCTTATTCTGTCCAACATCAGGTCAAGTTCATCTACAATGAGATCAGCTACTTCCACAGCTAAAACTGCAGCACAGAGTTCAAGCCTGGGTATGGTAAGGTCAGGTAGAGGAGCCAACTTTGTCTTTCCTAGGGCAAATCCAGACAAATCCAATCTCACTGTTGATGTTGTCTTGCACAATTTTCAGGTAAGCAACAGCCGCTATTGCCTTAACCGAGGCATCTGAGAAAAAATGTAGCTCTCTGCTTTGTGCTTGGGATGAAGAGAAGGATGCATAGGTCCGGGTGAACTTGTAGCTCCTCAAGTTCGCGCAGTGACTGGACCCATCATTCCCATTCTTCATATATTACGTCTGGCAAGGGGCTGTCCCATTCTGGTTCCTGGCAGGTAAGTTCTCTGAGAAGCAGTCACCCTTGAATTGTCACTGGAGCAAAGACTCCTAAAGGATCAAACAAGCTGTTGACGGTCGACAACACACTTCGACGAGTAAAGGGCTTCTGGTGCTCTGGAACCTTGAAGACAAACGTATCTGCCATAATATTCCACCTCAACCCAAGGCTGCGCTGTACTGGAAGATCATCCACTGTAAGGTCCAGGCCTTTGATGTCTTTTGCCCTGTCTTCTGCAGGAACAGCATCCATCACTTCTGTTAGAAACAACCTTATGGAGTCTGATGTTTGAGAGTGCAAGCGCCTCGCAAGCTCTTTTCAGTATATCAATGGCTTCAGCTTCTGTAGGCAAAGACTTAAGAGCGTGGACTCTCATGCGGAACTCAACAACATCGTTGTTGAGGTTGTTATCACGGAACCACAAAAACCGCAGGACATCCCTGTCTCTTTCTTGCACTGAGAAGCTGTAGAACATCTGCTGGATGTCTGCAGTGAGAGCAACTGGTTCTGCAACGGAATCTGAGGAGGACTCCGAACAAGCTGTTATTCAAATCAGGTCCCGACAGAAGCTCATCGTTGAGTGACACCCCATCAACCTGTGCGCTGGAGTCGAAGACCACATGAATTTGGTCAGGCTTCCGGGGGTGACACACACCAAACATTGAAAGATACCAGCATTCCTGGCCTTCTTGCAAAGGTGGTGCCAGCTCTGCATGATTGTTGTCGAATAGTTTCTGCATGAACTCGACGCACTGAGCTTTCATGTCTGGTTTCTTGTCCTGGGTGCGTCTGAGTGACACCAATTGCTTGTAGGAATAGTCTCGATTATTGGGAAGGAAACGTCTAGGGCTACGACATGGGAGCGCCGCAACCCAGTTGTTGTTATCAGCCTTCAAATTTTTTTTCAAAAATTTCTTCTCCAGAATCTCCAAGAAGGTTCTATCCTCAATGGAAGGTGATAGCTGGTTGTCATTTCGACCTTGGCAGAAGACAGCTCCTCTTAGGCTCTCTTCTGTGGTAGCTTTTACTGACATGATTTGCTTTAGGCTCTCTGGTACTGTCTTCAGATTGCCTCTTAGGCTGTAGTCATCCTTGACTATCACAAGGGGTGAAAAATGTCCATTTTCAAAAATGCACGTTTTCAAGGCACTCACTTCATTAGGTTTTATGTGCATTGCCCACGCACACATCACCCACTATCACCCACTATCACCCATCCAAGATCCAGCTTTTGTGCGTAGGGTGCATTGTGGGGACCATTCAACTGCCTGCGCAACTTGTGAACCCGCAGAATATCTCGTCCAAGCAGGAGAAGTATTTCAGCGTTGGCATCCACAGGTGGTATTTTGTCTGCAATTGACTTCAAGTGTTTCTGATAAAGTGCGGCCTTAGAGGTAGGGATTTCTCCCCGGTTGTTGGGCACATTGTTGCACTCAACCAGTGTAGGCATTGGGATGGTTACTTTCCCATCGATTGACTGAACAGTGTAGCCATATGCTCTTCTACCTGCTGCTTCTTTTGTTCCCGAATAGGTCTTCAAGATATAAGGACTTGTGGTTCCTTGAATGACAAATATGTCAAAGAACTCCGTCTTGGCAAGGGACCGATTGCTCTGGTCGTCTAAGATGACATACATTCTCTTGATCTCTTGCGAACAACCAGTAGGATTGACGTCCACTTGACATATCTTTGAGCATGATTTGCCACTGAATCCTTTCCCACAGACTTTGGTACACTTAGTTGTTATGTCCTGACTTACTGTGGCTTCTTCCTCCCCACCATGGTCTTTCAACGGAGAGTAAGGTTTTGGCAACTGAGGTGCTGGGCCTGGATGAAGGGCAGCAACATGTCTCTCACTGTCACACTCTGTGCATTTTACAACCACATCACAATTCTTGGCTTGATGGACTGTCGAAGCACAGCAGCAGAAGCAGATGGTGTTGTCTGTGAGGACCTTCTTACCTTCATCGAGAAGGATCGCCCTGAAACCTCTGCACTTACGAAAGGGGTGAGGTTTGTGATGGATAGGGCACTCCTTATTTGGGTCTTCCACAGCTCTGTCAGCTTTGTTGGTTTCTATTGACACATTGGTTTTGTGTATTGAGATAGGCATTCTGTTGCTATTTCCCATAAACCTTTCCTTCTTCTGTGCAGGTGAGGAGATATCTGTTGTTGTCAAACTCGGGTCGTTTCGAGCTTTGGCCTCTCTCCATACAAAGTCCACAAAGAAGGAAAATGGTGAGAAGGCTACTTTGTAATCGTCTTATACTTTGATCCTATGGACATCCACTGTTTCTTGGAGGTGGAAAGGCAGTTTGTCCACGATTGGTCCCACACCTCTCGCTGTGTCCAAGTACAAACAAACCAGGTAGGTAGCTGTCACACTTGGCAGATTCCAACTCCAGGAGTACATCTCCGAGCTCACGCAGTCTTCCACGATCCCTGCCAGAACGCTTGGGGAAGTTCTCAATCTTTGAGTACAGGGCTTTTACTATGGCTTCAGGGGCACTTTAACACTCCTCTCATCGTGACCATATCATGTTCAAACCTACAGCAGGGCAGCGAAGATTCAACGCTTTAATCCTACGTGCTTGCTCACTGGACTCAGGACCCAACCATTTGATGAGGAGATCAACTTCTTCATTTATGGTGAGGCCTAAGCCTGCGATAGTGCTCAAGAAGGTTGATTTCCAGCTAGGATAGTTTTCGGGGCGGTCGTCAAAACTGTTCAACCCTCCAGACAAGTTGACTCCTGGCAAGGAACTTGGCTAGCTCTGTGGTTGTACTTTGGTCCTCATAGGGGGCAGCTTTGTATTGCTGTTTGCTTAGCCTGGGGTTATATGCACTATTGTGTTGTGGTAGAGGAAAGAACTGCTGGGAGTGACTACCTGTGAGTGAAGGTATAAATTCAAATTTCTCTGCGTTATTTCTCACTGGCTTGGAAGTGGGTTTGGCGTAGAAATTGAGTTGAAATTACCAGTCTCTTTTTCAGTGAAGTTGATGTCAGCATGTTTTGTATTGTATGTATTCACTAACTCTCTGTTGTGAGGATACCTGAGGGGGAATGGACGCGTCCTAAGGTAGTTCTGGCATAGTTTGGACTTATGACTTGGATCATTATCTTGCTGTAGGATGAAACCCTGACCAACTGGGTGCATACCAGAGGGTACTACATGGCGCTGCAGAATGCTGTGGTAGCTATTTTGTTTCAGGGTGCCTCTCACTCTGTACAAGTCACCAACCCTTGATCCAGCAAAACAGCCCCAGACCATCACGCTTCTTCCTCTATGTTTGACAGTTGATGTCACACACTGAGGAACCATCCTTTCACCTACTCTACAGCGTACAAAAATCCTGCGTGATGAACCAAAGATCTCACATTTAGATTCATCAGTCCATAACACCTTCTTCCAGTCTTCAGTAGTCCATTGGCGGTGTTTCATGGCCCAGGCAGGCCTCTTTGTCTTATTCTGACGTCTTAGCAATGGCTTTCTTGCTGCAACTAGACCTGTCAAACCTGCAACTGCAAGTCTTCTCTTCACAGTTAAAACTGAGACTTGCTTACTACCACCACTATTAAGCTGTGCTTGAAGCTGTTGTCCTTTGAGCCGCCTATCACACAAGCTGTTGACTCTCAGAAACTTGTCTTCTGATTCTGTTGTGGCTTTGGGTCTGCCAGACCTCTTCCTGTCAGAGTTTTCCCCAGTTTCTGAGTGCCTTTTGATGGTGAAGGAAACTACTCACTGACACCTTGACTTTCTTCGTAATTTCTCTGTAGGGAAGACCTACATTTTTAAGTATTATGATGGTCTCTCTTCCATTGTTAATTGCCTTTTTCTTGCCATTTTTATACTTTCTTTAGTACAATACTGTTCAAATAATGCTCACGAGGGTATGGTACCACAGTGTGTTCGAACACTACTTTTATGCAGACAGAGGGGGTTGTAAGTAATCAAGACAAGTTGTACAACCTGTAGGAATTGGTAGCACCAACTTTCAAGGCTTGATCAACCTCCATTGCTGCAGAACAGCTTTAAGTTGTTAACCCATTTCTTGTTCCCTGAAAAAAAGGTCTTTTTATATAATTCTGAAATGTACATTATTTTTCAGTTTTGGGTAACCTTACCTTTTTTTAACCTCTGGCAGTTCAGCACTTACCTTTGTACCATTTGAAGCTATTCATAACTGCTTGAATTTCAATAAAAACTAGAAAAATTGGGGTGTTCTAAAACTTTTGACCAGTAGTGTATATATGTAACTGCTTTTACCCCTTTTGTTTTTTGTTTGTTTGTTTTTGAGTGCCAGTGCCTTAACATGGACAATTTAACACACACTATAAATAACTTGTGACGCAGTTCAGGAAGGATAGTTGATTTTTTGAGTCAGTAAGCGTTTTTATACTGGACAGCAACCCACCAATTTGGCTGTCCTTTTTGCGGCTAGGTCCGCGAATTTAGACAGGCCGCGGTATATTGGGGGTCTGTTTTGGTCTGCCAATATGACGCCCAGGAGGGTACACTTTTTGCCACCTCCATTGCTATGTAAATCCAAGTCGTCGATGTCCCGGCAATTGCGTGACATGGGTGGAGGTGTCAATGACGTGCACTGTTGTGCGACCCACAGCCGGGAGTTTAAAAGCAGGAAACAGCTGATCACAGCAGTCAGTACATCACTTCATCCGTGGACATCAAGATGAGCAACTGGAAAGCCGCTGAGATCCGGGAGATGCTAATCATCACAGCCGAGAGAATCGTCAATAACCCGATCACAGGGACTGTGAAAGATGGTATTTTGTATGAAAAGGTCGCAGAGGAGCTTAGCCGACGTGGCTTTCGCCGGGAGAAGAAGCAGCCCAACTTCGTGCTTCACGTCACGTCACATGTTTACGCCTACCCCAATGGCGGCTTTTTGAAAAGGAGGAATATTACACCTCCGTTTCACATAGACAAGACGGCAGATTGCAGCCTTTACCTGGCTGCAAATGTGGCACATTTTCTAACTAAAAGGGGCTTATATCTCAGGTTGTCAAATACGACACTTCGTATCAACTTGGTTGTTGTACCAAGGTTTAATTATCTGCCTGTCTTGGGCATCATGTGAACCATGCTACAAAATAAAATGCCAAGCTACATTTAATCTTTCGAAGTTTGTGACATATGCTATTCCCCAGTAACAAATTGTTATTAGGGCCCGAGCACCAATGATAACAGGCGTGTATTTCAGGTTTCATTGGACGCTGATGCAGTAGCAAGGACTTATTCGCCATGAAACCGGAAGTTGTTACAACTTCTTTCCAAATTTTCACATGTTGATCAGATCAAAACACTTCTACATGCCAATTAGGTGGTATAGTCATTGTGCCACCTACTGGCAACAGGAAGTATGCCTTGTCTGAAAATCATTATTTAATTTACATGACTTTGTCATGTTGCAGTCTATCCTTGACATTCTTAAACTTAATATGTATAAATATACTATATATACAAATCCCAGGCATAGTAACTTCAAAATATAAATAGCACATACAAACCCATAAAATGTCATAACTGGTCATGGACTAGAATATGATTGCCTATGTGTGTGTACTGTAAATCCAGTATGGCTCTGTGCATGTCTTTGTGTTGGCACCTCTGTTTTGGCTGAACGTTGACCTCTGAAGCCTCACTCATGGCTCTAATCCATTCTTCTTGCTCCTCATGGCTGTCTGTGCTGAAGTAGTATGTCCTTGTCCCAGTGTGCTCCGCCTGCATGCAAAACACAACAGGACCCTTCAACTCCCCGTCCTCAAACTCCTCTGCCTCTTCCTCCAACCACACCTACAAAGGGAGACAAAATAACAGAGAGGCAGCATATCCATGGACTGGTCAGTGTACTTATCATACTCAACAACCCTATCATCTTCATTAGCAGGAAACTTCATCTCCTCATGCAATGAGAAAGCATGATATTAAAGATGTCGAGGTACTGTACTGTAATTCCTGTGTAATACAACTTAAGGGTTTTTTTTGTTTTTTTTGCATCAAACAAGTTGGAAACAAACCAACAGTTTATCCAGATTTTCTATACCACTTTATTTGGAGACTGAGATAAGCTGATGTGATTTGAAATGTCTGTAATAATCCATGGCACACAAAAACTGTGAACCCAACTCCAGTACACATGAGATCTTTTAAACAGTGGTTAAAATTTGCAATGGGCAGTTTGAGGTTCTAAGTATATTAAAGAGGGTGTCATGCTGTACAGATTGTAATGTGCCTCGGCACCACTAAGGAATATTTGCGATATATGATATTAGATTTGGTGATAATTTTATAGGTTGCTTCCCTGTTTCTTCCAAACACTGCATGAAAAGTGGGATTTTCGTCAGTATGCAGAACTGTAAATTGACGTGGAAGTTCAGGTTTACGGCTGCACACGGCAATTTACAGGCAACACTGAAAACTGCCGTGAATTGTCAGAAATTGACGTGGGCCTTGCTTGGCAGTTGTCCCCCATGACCCCCCTCCCCCTAATTCTAGGGGAGGCTTTAACATGTAAATGAAAATTCTGTGAGCTATACACATGCAAATCAGGGTAGCAGGGAGAGTTTTACTCCAGGTGACATTTTTTTTTAAAGGTATTAACTTCATTAGAAAATCTCTGGTATAAATAGATCAGGCTCAGTATAGCCTCATTATAGACTCTTAAATTTTAGCTTGAATTGATTTATTTAAAGGTATAGTTGGTGATCCTGTTCAGAAACACTTTTTGTTATACTGGGTGAAATGGTCTTCCCATCCTGAGAGTAGTCCATACATAATGTGTTCAGAAAAAGGAACAAAATAAATCACACCTATGTGGCAGCTGCAGGCCTGTAAAAACTCTGACCAATCCCTGCCTCTCGGTCCGAGTTGAAAGAACCAATCAGATGCCTTCATGTCTCGTCCTGCCTGCACCCCCCTCTGTCCCCCCCTCCTCCCTGCGCGCACTCATCACGTGTCACCGTTGCCAGATATATTCAGCACACTCTATATGGAGTTAGCAGGAGATCCACACTCCAGGTCAGAAGGTGGCGGTAATGCACATCTAAAAGTTGTGTGCCAACAGCCATAAAACAGCAGAAGAAGAGTTAGCACAGTTAGCAGTAGAGAACAATGGCAGAGAAAATGCAGCCAAAAGTAGCACTTCCAGAAGTGATGCAGTGGTTGCTGTCTTTCTGTTGGACAGGTAATTATTTGTTTTGCTTCGGGGGGATTTGTTATTTTCATGAAATATGTAACGTTAGCCAACTTAGCTACTGTTGTAGCTTGTATTAGCCCAATGCTAACTCTCTGCTCTGCTGACGGACTGTCTGATGCACGTTCGAGTTTGTGGGGGCGGGGCTTTGGACTGAGCACTGACGGGAGGGGGAGAAGGGGATGGAGCTTAGACGAGGTGCCACTTTCAAATCTTGCTAGCTCTCCAACATTACCAACTATACCTTTAATGAAAGTATTGTAGATTAATTACTGTGTATGTCATTAGCAATGGCCAATGTTATGTAAAAAAGATACACAAACAATTTGTTTCAACAATTAGTTTTAATCAGGCTTTGCCACAAAGGTTTACTGAATGCAGCATTTAAAATGTTAATTATTGGTTGTGTAATAATATTTGTTAAATGCCTGTAAGAATAGGAAAGAGAGTTGCACAAATGTTTTGTGGTTTTGTTATCCTTGGACCTTTTGTGACTTTGTTACTTTCGGGACCTTTCTGATTCCTGGATCACCCTTGAGGTCAAAGGACAGGGGGTGGAGATGCATGAGAGTGACGAGCGGAGGAAGACGACGGATGCAAGTTGTCTACTGTAAAGTGGAAACACAAACTTTTTAGTTAATATCTACGCCAGCTTGAGTGAAAGTGTTCAACCAGGACTCTTATAAAAATGTTATTGGCGATAGAGTTCTGTCCGTTTAAGTGGACTACTCAGCACAAGACGACAGAGAGGAGTTTAAGTTAGCTTCTGACCTACCGGCTAGCAGTGCTTTTGCATGGCTAACAAGCAAACCTGATGAGTAAAGCCTGTGTGGAGCCGTGAGACCGACGGCAAACACAAAGACCCCGACGGGACCGGATAGCACTGCGTGAGTTTCTCTTCAGCCCGGACAGCACTACGAACTGGAGCAAGGGTAAGATATAAAGAATATGCTTTCATTCCGCTGTATAAGGAAACAGATATGTTAATAGACACCAATCTTAACCGTTCATTTTGTTTTCACAGACTAACCTCGTCTCATAATGAGTCCGTGACCTCCTATTTGCTCGGAGCTATGTCCGCAAGTCCAGATTTACATGACCCTGATAGTGACGCCATTGTTTGTAAGTCACTTTTAATGTTTTGTTCCTGTTCCTTCCTTGTTTAATTTTACTGTGACTTACGTTTTTTTGTTAATACCACTCTCCTTTAATTATTTTCCAGCTGCCTGTAAGACAGTAAGACCGAGCTCTGTGCCTCGCTGCAGTCGAGATTAGAGGCAATTCCCAAGTACAGGGCAACGTAACGCACCACAGATACATATATATATAGGGGTGGGGTTTACATTTATAATGACGCAGGGTGACCAATAGTGACAGATCTGCCAACCAATCACGAGTGATTTTTCGTGTTTAAAAGTAGTTGTTTCATCCAATACTGAATGAGGAAATTCAAGCCAGGCCACACATCCTCTAGCCAGGCGTGGTTTCGCTGCTATTCATATGCTAATTAGAGCCGTTCCCACCTCTGCGAGCTCCACATACGTCATGGTTCGTTTCCGACAATTTTCGACACAGACGAACTCCACGTTCACAGCCTGTAAATTGTCGTTAACTGCCAAAAATTAGGGAGATTTCCAGGCGTTTACGGGGCCGAAAATCCCACTTTTCACGCAGTGAAATAAGTTTGTCTAATGTAGGGGTTTGTTTTCAATCAGTCTCACTGGCTGTCTGCTTACACTTTTTACCCAGATTAATTTTACCAATGCCACTGTGTTCCCATCTCAACAATTAACTTGCTGAGTAAAATGGTAATGTTACTGTTACAATTAAGCAATTAATGGACATGGAAAAAAAGATAAACCAGAATTGTCCTTTGATGATAATCCTCTGGTCAACTGTTCTCGGGTTAAAGTTTCACCGACTGATTCTGTTACACTTAAAGATAGCCCCCCTAAGGCTATATCCAGACCAAATCCGGCGGTGTGGCAAAAACTTCTTCCCATTCATTTAAATGAGGGTAGTCCATTTTGGCTGCAGCAGTGGCGGCCACATGGGATTCAAAAAAAAGAAAAAAAAGGCGGAAAGGTTGAAACAGATTCGACTCGAGATGCAGCTGGATGTCACGCGGCGGTGGCCAATCATATAAGTTGGCGATCAGACGAGCAGCATGAATGACTGAAACCACAGTGGATTTAATGTAAGGTGTCATTTGTCTTCACTCCGTTTGGCAATATACACCAGTATAAAACACTTTCTTTTGATCTTTTGATGCCAATGATCACTGTAGGACCGGCATGCTAAGGTGGGTTCTCCTACTACTGGCAGAGGCATGACCACAGATCATAACGTCACCCTCTTAAAGTTTTTCAAAAAACAGAAAAAACTGAACCAAATATATAGTATAGTAGAGTATATGATATTTATTAATAATTTCACACAAAAAAGGTTATGACAATAGACGACTATTTACATAGTCCCTTGGGGTAAAGATATGTCTTGAAAAGCTAAGGCTATTGCCTAAGTCATGCTATCTTGTGACATGGGCAAAATAAAACAGCCTTTGACATAGGCCATTATACGACAGGGGTAGGATTGCATGATCTGTTCAACTGAGGATGTAGGTGATTTTACCAGAGGTAGCCAGCATCATGAAGAGCTGACTTAGGCAAAACAAAATCATTTTTGTCAAAAATGACTTGGGCCATTATTTTAGGAAGGTGACGATAGGCAGAGTAGAACCATGGGCTATTTAGCTATTTATGCAATGGACATTTCTCATTTCTATGTTTCACTTGTGATTGCTTGGTTTGGTGTTGTCCTTCAGTTTAAAACACACAGTAATGGTATGCCTTGTATCCTGGTTGTTTGCTACTGAGTTATTCCATGCCAACGCACCCAAAATCCAAAGCTTTTTCCAGTTCACGTCAGGGATTTTCTTGAAATTAAATCATGTTGAAACTTCCATTTAATTCATGAGACCTTGCAAAATCCTATAGCTGTACTCCAAATATTTACTCCAAAGTTTGGCCCACTGAGCTAAATTTCAGCTTTTTTGTGATCCTTTGTATGTGTATTGCATACCTCATCAATTGCTAGTTTTCACTGGATTGGGCTGAAATTTGTCCAGAACATCGAAGAGACCCCGAGGAAACATAGCAAAATTAATTCATTTGAATAGTTGTTGCTGAATTGTTACAGTAATCAAACTAATAACATTAAGTCATTTTTTTTTTTAACAAAATGAAGATTCTGTCATTTTCAAAAATTCACATCTCTAGTTTTCACTTTCTTGTAACCACATTTTAGTTCTGTGTAATTTTAATGTAGTTCCATCACATACAGAAGTTATTTGGTCCTGCATGAAAAAACTGAGTGCCACAGCTCTTGTTATAATAGCTTCGGAGCTGAAAAACCCACCTTTTGGGTTATTTTGACTGTTTGATTTCCCCAAGAAGGATTATTTAAATTTTCTTGAAACGTTAGTTTGTGAAAGTGTTGATATGTATGAATATAAAAACGCAAAGATTTCATATGACATACATAAGTGTATGTTTACAACATGTCACACACAGTTGAGTTTTAAACATTATAGGATTTGTAGAGGTGGCATTGGTTGCAGAGTTGACATGCTATCCATAACTAAACAACCTAAACAGAACAAGACAAGACTGTAATGCATCAATAAAGGTAACCAGCTGACATGCAGACAATCAATACAAGAGACGTAAAGATGTAGTCATGCATTCTTTCTAGACAGGACACTGAAGGGTAGTAAAATATCAACACTGTACCTACTGTACTTTCTACAACAGGAGACAGCAAGGACCAGCAGACCTTGCAGGGATGGATAATGGTGAAAGGGAGAGGAGACAGTTAGGAGGAAAGGTTAACTGTTGTGGTGTCAAAGGTCACTGGTTACTCTTGGTTAGGGTGATCATGTTAGCTCCTGTACAATTGCAAGAAAAAATATGTGAACCCTTTGGAATTACATGGATTGTTGGTCATAAAATGTGTTATGATCTTCATCTAAGTCACAACAATAGACAAACACAGTCTGATTAAACTAATACCACACAAACAATTATACGTTTACATGTTTTTATTGAACACAACATGTAAACATTCACAGTGCAGGGTGGAAAAAGTATGTGAACCCCTAGGCTAATGACTTCTCCAAGAGCTAATTGGAGTCAGGAGTCAGCCAACCTGGAGTACAATCAATGAGACGAGTTTGGAGGTGTTGGTTAAAGAATGCTCTGAGCGTTTTCCAAACAACCATTCTGACTGAATGTATGAATGCACCATATTTTAAGCTAAACAATCAGTGGACTAATGGTAACTCTTAATCATGAAGATTAATGATGTTTACATAGTTAAAAACGCAGCACACCCGAGGTGTCTTAAACGGTAGCTCCAGTGATGTCTGTTTTTTCTGTGGTTTTTGAGCTGTAGTTTTGTGGCTAAATACATCAACCTTGATTTAGAGGTTTAAGCCAACTATAGACTAAGATCTAACCTTCCTTATTCCTCTGAGATCCTTGTCAGAACATTTGCAATTATTTATGTGACTTTCTTCATAACAATAATTTGTATAAGGAATTCTAATCAGGTTTTAGAGTGCATCATAGCACAGAAACAGCAATGATCAAAGTTACAAATGGCCTTCTAATTGCCTCTGACAAAGGATTTTTCCCTGTACTAGTCTTGTTAGATCTTAGTGCTGCATTTGACACCACTGACAATCCCTTCAGATTACAAATCATGGAATATTTAATGCAACATTATGTAGAAAGTGCAATACCACTGTGGTAAATACAAATCCCAGGTCTGTAACAATTTGTGAGACGCAATGCGGCGGACAAATTGTTGTGATACTACCCTCTCACTGAAGTTACATAGTGCAGAAACAAGTGATTGGGGGGTGGAGTGGCTGAGACAGAGACACCATCAACCCTATTAAAGTCAATTGTACCGGGACTTCCAGTTAAGCCATGCTCGGGAAAGACGCATAGTCAATTGCTCTGCTCTGGTTGGTATAAAAAACAATTTCCCAACTCGAAAACTGCTACAGCAAAACTTCAAGAGGCGAGAAATGAGTGGGGGAAATCACAGAGAGGACCTAAGAATCTGAGAGGGTGCTAACTGAACAATTACAGCCCGACGAAAAACAAATGGAGCCAACAGACGAAGATAATGGCCACCCGCTAGCTAGCATTGAAGTTGGTCAATCTGGAGACAAACTGCTCCAAGAAATGTCGAACATTTCTAAAAACATCCACGACTTTAAGAACAACATACATTCAGCTATCTTCGATTTTAAAGAGGATGTTAAAAAAGACTCCAAGAATGAATTAGCAATGCTAAGACAAGAGCTAGAACAGAAGCTAACTCAAGTCGGGACCAAGCTTCAAGCTCATGACCAGACTATCACCGAGGCAGAGGAGCGCATCTCGGACATGGAAACAAGCAACACTGTTACGAAAGAGGCTCTGTTGTGTCTGCTGAAAGAACAACGTGGGCTGCTGGAAAAAGTCACGGATCTGGAAAGTAGGTCCAGAAGAAACAACATCCGGGTATATGGTGTACCGGAGGACTCCAAGGGTGACTCGTCAATAAAGTTTGTAGAAAACCTGCTGACCACGGAGCTTGCGCTCCCAGACGGTATGTCCCTGCAGAGTCATCGGGCTCATAGAGTTTTGACACAGAAGCGAGGACCTGATGCTACACCTCGGTATATCATGATAAACTTCCTGCAGTTTGACATCAAAGAAACTGTGTTGAAGTTGGTTTGGAAGAAGAAAAACCACTTAAACAACAAACAGATTTTTTTTCGACCATGATTATGCTTATGAGGTGATGGAGAAACGCAGAGCCTACTGGGGAATTAAGAAAGCGTTGAAAGAAAAAAACATCCGCTTCCAAACTCCGCTCACTAGGATCTGAATCCACTGGAGCACCGGCACATGGACCTACGACGACGTGCATCAGGCTGCACAGGAGCTGAGGGCACTGGGAATACAGGTGGCTGCTGTCAGAGAGGACCCCAGCCATCAAGCAAGGGTTCTTTCCTCCACCCACCAAAAGGTACTTTAGAGGGACAAGGATTCCTCTGCTACAGGAAGTATTCATCTCTGTTATTTTTGTTATGAAGAGTGTGAATGTTTGTTCATGTTTTAAGTTCACCTGTTGAGGTTATGGCCTCATACCATTCAGGATCAAAATGTGTGTACACATGGACCATATGGTTTATGTAATTTCTCTAAATGTGAATGGGCTTCACAGACCAGTTAAACAGAACAAAATCCTTGTTAATCAGAAAAGAGAAAACATAGGTATTGCATTTCTGCTAGAAACTCTCTTGGTGGAAAGTGGAAACATGAAAAACTTAAAAGAAAAGGATGTTTTCTCCTCCTCGAACATATCAAAACATACTAGAGGGGCAGCTATACTAATTTCAGGAAAGGTGACATATGAACAAATATTGACTATAAAGGACAAGGAAGTAAGATTCATACTGATACGTGGGAAAGTTGAAGGGAATCTGTTTACCTTATATAGTGTATACAATCCTCCTGGTTCAGAACCAGACTTCTATATCCAAGTAATTGATAGGATTGCAACCGAATCACAAGGGACTCTAGTGTGTGGAGGTGATGTTAATATTATTCTTAATCCAAAACTTGACACATCCGGGACAGGAATATCTCGCCCCCAAAAAATAACCAAGAAAATGAACTCATTATTTTCAGAAATAGGACTGATTGACATCTGGAGACATCTAAATCCATCTGTCAAAGACTATACTTTCTATTCATCTCCACACCAAACATATTTCAGGATTGACTATTTTTTACTATTTGGAACAGACAGTAGTAAGGTACAAAAATGCCACATTGGAACAATGGATATTTCAGACCATTGCTCACTGTATTTGTCCTTAGAAGTGACCCATAGACGGAAGCTTACACTCTGGAAATTAAATCCTAGTATACTGAATAAAAGTAGGACAGAACCGTTTGCAAGAGAAATCCAAGACTACTTAGAATATAATGACAATGGGGAGCTGTCTCCGCCCATGCTCTGGGATGCCTGCAAAGGGAAGGTGATTGCAGTGACATCCTTTCTCAAGAGACAAAGAGAAGAAAGACTCAAGACCCTCCAGGCTGAACTCAAAAACCTAGGATCTGAACATAAGGAATCAATAGACCAAAAGGTTAAGATGGAAATAAAAAGGAAAATAAATCAGATTGAACAGTTATATACACAGAAACTATTATACACTAAACAAAAATGCTATGAAGGGGGCAGCAAATATTCAAAATGATTAGCGTACAAACTAAGAAGGCAACAGGCAGATAACACAATATACAAGATAAGAGACCCTAAAACCAAGAATATCCACCACCAAATTAAGGAAATTAAAGATTGTTTTAAAGAATACTATGTACAGTATATTCACAGTCAACAGTCAATACTGACCAGAAAATGGAGACACTACTCAAATCTTTAAATCTACCCAAACTTACAGAAGCAGAAAATAAAGCACTAGCCTCACAAATAACAAAAGAAGAAATTCACTCGGCTATTGCCAGACTGAAAGCTAATAAATCCCCAGGCGCGGACGGATTCAGCTGGGAGTGGTACAAGAGTTTGAAGGAGGTTTTGACACCTATTTTATTAAAAACATTCAACTGGGTTCTGACTAAAGGGGAAACCCCAGCTTCATGGAAAGAAGCGATTATATCGGTTATCCCTAAGGGAGGTAAGGATAAATTAGACTGTGCAACTTAAAGGCCAATTAGTGTGCTTAATCTGGATTATAAACTGTTTACTTCAATTATCGCAAAAAGGCTTGAGAAAATTTTACCCAAAATAATCAATTTGGATCAAACAGGTTTTGTTCTATCATGTCAAACTCACAATAACATCAGAAGATCTCTACAAATGATCAGATATATAAATCAAAATAAAATATAGGCTATGTTGGTTAGTCTAGACGCGGAGAAGGCATTTGACTCAGTCAGATGGAAGTTTCTATTCAGCGTTATGGAGAAATTTGGTTTTAACCAAGTAATTATTAAGACACTAGAAGCCCTATATAATAAACCAGCTAGATCAACTAGATTAAAAATCAATGGGGAGCTCACAGACTCCTTTCTGCTGGAGAGATCCACAAGACAGGGCTGTCCTATAAATCCACTTTTTTTTGCAATGTTTATAGAGCCCTTGGCACAATGGATTAGACAGAGCAGAGAGATCAAAGGTATAAAAATGCCAGCAGGTGAACAGAAGCTGGCCCTGTTTGCAGATGATGTGCTCATTAGTCTTTCAAACCCAACAGAACAGGCAATTGTATGTTGAAGTTATAAGGACTTCCTGCGTGATGGCAAAGGATCTAAATTGACCGCACCAACACGCCCACCAAGCACAACGCAGGCTGTTGAAGGTATGAGGATGCTACTGAGTGAATGTGAAGTCTGTGGTGTTAAATCTGTAGGATGAGTTAGTTAAAATACAAGGCATAGACATATTGGGTCAGTACAGAATGGGAAAAGCCATAAGGGGGTCATCGAAATTGACCGCACTGCCACACCCACCAGGAATAACGTAGGCAAAAGCTTTTCACAACTTTTCATCATCAAGGCATGAGGATGATACTTAGTGACTGGGAAGTCTGTGGTGTTAGTCTGTGGGCCAAGTTAAACAATGTACGTGGCTTAGAAATGGTTTCCTACAGAATGGGAAAAGCCATAAAAGGGGTCGCGAAGTTGAACACACTGCCACGCCCACAAGGTATAACGTAGGCGAAAGGTTTTCACAAGGTGTCTTCATCAAGTTCTGAAGATGATATTTAGTGAGTGTGAAGTCTGTGGCGTTAAATCTGTAGGACGAGTTAATTAAAGTACGAGGCATAGAAATGGGTACCTACAAAATGGACAAAGCCATAAGGGGGTCATCGCAATTGAACGCACTGCCACGCCCACTAGGAATAACGTAGGTGAAAGCTTTTTACAACTTTTCATTATCAAGGTCTGAAGATGATATATAGTGAATGTGAAGCCTGTGGCGTTAAATCTGTAGGCCAAGTTAAATAATGTACGAGGCATAGCAATGGGTGACAATGGCAACGAAATCTCAACTTTGAACCAATATGGCAGACTTCCCGTTGGACTGAGGTTATGGGTCCAAGAGGGTTTTTTGTGCGTCTGGTCATGATACATAAGTGTATCGAATTCTGTTCATGTACGTGCATGTAGGAGGCGGGGCTTAAAGTTTGAAATATTCCAGGGGGCGTTATGGAGCCATTTAGCGCCCCCTACTGGTCACTTTTGGTGTGTGAGTTCCAGGGGCCAGTCTATACCACCCTTATCAATTTCATATCCATAAGTGTTATGGTGTGGGCACAGTACCAAATATAAAATTAAACTGCCACCAGAGCGCCACCAAGTGGCAGATCGGTAACCCCTTTTTCAGCTATCGTCAGGAGGGCAGTGGCAATGAGTGTACCAAATTTTATGATAATCCGACCAACGGATGTTGAGATATAAATTACTTTAATTTAAAGAGCGCCACCTAGTGGTCATCAGCCAAAATTTTGCACAGAGCCTTAGGGGCTCATGTGGAAGGAGTATCCTGAGTTTCATGTCATTCAGACAGACCAATGTGGAGATATGCCACACTTCCTGTTTGGTACGAAATGTGCAGGAAGTTGTGATTTAATAACTTGAGTATTCTTTTGAATATCAACATTCTTTTAATTGGTTTTTGTCAGGAGGGTCCACAGATGCCGTGTGCAAAGTTTGGTGCAAATCGGAGAAATTGGCGGTGAGGAGTTAGCAAAAGTAGGTTTGCGACATTTTGCGAATTAGCGAAAAAATTAGGTAACCGGAAATGGGCGTGGCCTATATCAAGAGATTCAGCACAATTCACTGAACGCGTGGATATAAGGTTTTTGAATGTCCGACAAAGTATATGGGAGTTATGAGCCAAAACGCACTTTGCTTGATTATAGCGCCACCTAGTGGTGAAAATTCAAAACGACAACAGATTATAACATTTTTCGCCAGGTCTGATCTATATTCCAAGTTTGGTGAGTTTTGGGGTATGTTCAGGCTTCCAAATATGCGATCTCGGGGACAGACAAAAAATAATAATAATAATAATAATAAATAATCCTTACAGATACAATAGGTCCTCGCACGAGATTCGTGCTCGGGCCCTAATAAGAGGAAAACTCAGGTCCTTAGTGTTCACTATGACCCCTAAGAAGTCCACGGGGTCCTGGAAGCTGTTTTTTAAAAAGAAAATGTACTTAAAATCATGTATCTTGGTGATCTGAACGGTCTAGAATATGCAAAGCAGGATAAATACCTATTAAGAATGTTATTAGTGGGATGAAAAAAGGCCTTGACCAGAAAATGGCTTTAGAAGGACAAACCAACAATAAATGAATGGATTGATATAATCTATAACATATACGTGATGGAGAGGATCACATTTAAACTAAGACACCAAGTTGATATCTTTGAAGAAAACTGGTCAAAATGGCTCACTTATGTGTCAAGTATAAGACCGGATTTTGTATAATTGGTCTACCATTAGTAAGGTCATATCCTCTAAATTTAAAAGGATTTTCCCCTTTCCCAAGTGCAGAATCTGTTTTTCGGTTTAGATGTATGTGCCCATGCAAAAACAAAGATGTCGTATACAAAGACACATGCTGTACAAGTAAGAGTGCACAGCAAAAATTGGAGTGTTGAAATTTCAGAGATAAACATTTCCGAGTTGATTTCCACTCTCAAAGTGTAATTATAACACATTCTGATTCAAATGGTGTTCAGTGTTGGAGTTATTTGACAGAGTTGATCACATCAGTGTTAGTCTAACAAGGCAGAGATGTAATTAAGCTCCGCCCATGCATTTCACTTCTTCGGTTGGAGTCGGAGCCATTTTCCTCCTCTCATGCAGTTCTACACGGTATGTGCAAGTAACTAAGTCAAACTTACTGAAACAATTATAAATTGATGCTGTGAACTACAGTATATACAATGAAACATCTACGGAGAATATATGCTGTACAAAGCCTTGTTTGTTGCCAGGGCTGAACAGCAACTTTGTCCCGGTGATTAACGTTAGCTAGCTAACGTTAGCAGTCTATGGTGACGTTAGCTAGCTAACCGTTAGTTACTAAAACCGTCTCCAACTTTATCACTGACGATTTAACAACAATTAACATGCAAGCTCAAAGCGACGAAAAACAAAGCTTTATGTTTTTTACTGTATAAAATCTTGTTTGAGGCTGGAGCTAAAGGTCTTTTTTTTTTTTCCTTCTCCGCTTTCACCGCGGTTGAACATCAGAGGGGGCGCAAAAATCATGTCAAGACATGCAGACACACGTGTTTCAGTGTCGTCTAGTTGTCTGTGTGACCTGCACTTCGCTTTATTTTTTACCGTTCTTCTTTTAAAATGTTAATTTACTTTGTCAAACTTTCTTGCATGTCTCAGTAACAATGCTGGTCCAGGTGAAGTACAGCCAACAGCAGAAGTATGTGAAGTTGGATGAGGTTGAAGGACGGTTTGACTTTCTGCAATTCCAATAAAAAGGTTAGTTTGGCTTAAGAAAAGGGTTTAAATACACCCATATTCTTTTAAACCCTCATTCTGCAAGCTCCTTAATGTTGTAGACTCTGATTTCTTTACATGCCTTTAGCAGACTATTTCATAAATGGGGGTAAATTGCTAAACATTTTCAGTTCTGCAATGTGTGCCTGATAGAATGTAAAGCATAATATACACAAAACAGTCAATAAAAAAAAAAGCCAATCATCAATTTTCAAATTTGGACTTCAGAGGGAATGGGTTTTGTGAGGGAAAAATGCTCTAGGTCTTTTTAATGATTGTACAGTGGTGGATGAATGTATTTAACGTGAACAGTCATTCGCTGTGGGACAAGAAACAGTGCTGACTTAAACAGCGCATTCACTTTTATCTTACTATCTTTTCCAGTCATCGAGAGATTTTGCCTGCCACCTGATGCAAAAGTTACATACAAGGATGCAACAGGGACAGAAGTTGATGCAGAAATATTCAGCGACCTCGTTGGACAAGACAATGTGGTGCTGACAGTTTTCTCAAATGACGGTGAGATATAAAGGCAGGTATAATCAAGCACTCTACATCCTGCAGAATAAAATTATTTAAATTTTTTTCTATTCCTTTAGAATTTTCTGATTGCTCTTTTTCTTCTGCTTCTGAGATGTCTGACTCAAGCTTCAGCTCAAGTGCATCAGCTGTAGTCTCAGATGAGGTTCCTAGCAAGAGACAAAGAATTGAGGATACATGTGATGCAGTGTCTGCTAAACAGGTTACAACAAAGCTTAATTCTCATGAGTTTCACATTTTTTCTCTACAGTCTCTAGAAAAGCTGTTTATCACCATGTTTTGCATTCTCATGTTTTTGTTTTTTATCATTTGATTGAAGCTGTGCTAAGAGGCAAGTCCGGTGGTGAAGAAGTACTACAGGAGTACCAAACAACAGAAACCCTAACAGATGCCACAAGAAGACAAATGGTTAACATACCGGTGGCTCACATGGTTGATAATCATGGGTATGTGTGTTTCATATTCTTTTTATTTGCGCCAAATAACTGCATGGCCATTGCATAAATTTAGATTACTAATTTTAATATCTCCTCTCAGGCACCTCCCCACTAAAGCAATCAGAAAAGAGTATGCTCTTGGGATAGTGATGCTGTTCCCTTACCTCAAGGATCCATATGCCAAGAAAGGCTATGTAATAGTCATTATTATTGTTTGCATGGCACTTTCATGTCATACTTGCATGTTGTGACACAAAGCTGTGTGCATGACATTGACATTTGAATTATCAGAGATTTCTTATGAGCTGAGTATGACAACGCATTTAATTTTTTTCATTTCAGGAACACTTCTATGATGCTTCAAGCAGCACAGGATACATTTCTTGGCGTCTGAAAACAGTCCAGAGGAAGATTCGTAGAGGATCTGCACTGCCACCATATAGCTCTATTGACTTTTCTTCAGGAGGCCCAAATTTCCAAAGGACTGTTAATGTTGAAAGGCAGCTTGATGGGGATGCTTGCCAAGAGGCCAGGTCTTTGCTCAACCATACCACAGACAATTCCCTGATTTTCAAGAAGATGAGAGAGACCTTTCAGCACCGTCAGAAGCTTGTTAATGACCTAGGCAGAAGTGTTGATATCCTCTCCACCTTCCCAAGATTCCTGGATACAAAAGGATTGGTAAGTTTGGAATGAGATGTTTAGAATGGCTTGAAATTTGAAAGTATTTCTGTAGTAGTAGTTTAAAATCTTCTTTCTTAAAGGTGGATCAAGACTTCACTCTCCTGTTTGATGACGAGACATCCTCCAGGCTGCTTCAGAAATGGGATGTGTTCTTCAAGCCAAATGTCATAAAAGAGGCTAAGCGGCTCACTTCAACACCAGAGTTGCATCGCTTGGTGCAGTAGGCAGAAAGTCCCCCAGGAAGTGATCTTGATGAGGCAACAAGTGAGTTGTATTGTTGTATTTGTTATTGTTTGTGTTTGTTTTAAAACATTTTTAAAAAAGAATTTAAAAGAATTTCTCCTTGTGGGATTAAAATAGTATAATAAATAAATTAATTAAATAAATTAAAAAATACATTTGCTGTAATTGCAGTTACAGTTGCTTCATTCATTATGTTCATGACTATATGATTAAATTTAGGAAACAAGAGCACCTGTGAGATAGTTTTTTACTAGATTTTATTTGTTTATTCTGTGTAACTCTGAAGGTTGATCTGATTTTTGGGATAAATATAAACAATAGATGGATGACTGTTTAAAGCTATCTCATAATGCCTCCCTGTTCTCATTCAAGCTTGAAAAATATTAAATTTGAAGAGTTAATTCTTGTGACTCTGTCCTCAGCCTACGACCAAGAAATGGCCTCCCTGTTGTTGCTGTTACATCTCCTTCCTCCACCACCTGGGGGACTGAAGTCTCCAAGAATTAGTACATGTGATGCAGTTGAGAGACTTGTAGTCTTTCATAAGGTAATTATATTATTAAGGTGATTATAATAATTTGTCACATGTTACCTTAGCCACATGTGTAAATGAGGGTTGTTAAAAAGTGGATAAAATTGAAATTAAGTCTTCATAGGCATTCCCATCTTGCACTAGCCAGTGTTTGAATAATCAATTCTATAATGTACTTTTCTCTGTGGCTGCACATTATTCTTGTGTCTAATGTTCAGTTTCCTTATCTCAATCCTAGTCATGCTGCAGTTTGGAGGAGCATCTCCGCAACCAGCAGGGTCGGCAGCCATACCTCCTCGCTGTTGGGCGTCAGAAGAGCAAGATTGACAGCTTCTACATCGCCATGGACAAGCATCTCATCCCATGCCAGGCAAACCGCTCCCTCGGGGCATGTAATGAACTTTTCAAAGCACATTTTGTGTTTAATTTGTCTTATGATGTTGCACCTGTGAATTTCTACACATTCCTGCAGACAACAGTGTATAACATTGATGTGGGGAAAATGAAGGAATCACCCAGAGTTAGAGACTTGAGAGCCAGACTGCTTAACCAGCAAGTAGCACTCACACTCTGTGAGTAAGAGGCTAAAACAATGCTGACCTGTTTCATGTGTCAGAAACTGTATCCCGGCAGTCGGCAGTTGATTTCACATTTAAGAGTTGAACATAGTTACTATCCTGGACCCAAGTTCAAATTGTTTTGTTCTCAGCAAGGCTGTAGGCATCAGTTCCTAACATATGCAGGTTTTCGGAAGCACCTTAATAGTGTTCATAGCAATGTTCAGCAAATTGCTCAAACTTCAACTGTTGCATGTTCCTCTAGTGAGCCAGTTGCAACTTTATCTCAGGCACATGCTTTGGAGGATGAATTTAATCCCCAAAATCAATGTAGCTCTTCCAGTGTTTCTTCTGAGAGCAATGATTCAGGACATACTAAAGATCCAACCAAAGAAATGTGTGCATCCATCATGGCCAAATTACAGGGGAGTGGGATTTCCAACAGTTTGGTATCATCAATTGTAGGAGATTTGGAGGAACTTACAAGTGAGCTTCGCTCACAAGCAAAGCATACCATTATTTCTGCTTTACCTATAACTGACCCCAACATATCTGTGATAAATGAATCTTTTGAAAAATTTGAAAACCTGTTCACAAATCTGAATTCGGAATGGAAACTAAATAAATACTTCAACCAAAAATGGGGAGTTGTCGAACCAGTAGAAATAACACTGGGAGTGAGATATGACAACAGGCAAAATCAGAAATCCGGTACTTATGATCAAGTACCTGTGAAGGATACTTTTATATATGTGCCGATTTAAGAAACATTGAAGTTCATGTGCAGAAATCCAGACATTGGTGTTTTCCTAAAGAAAGTGTGTAGATCAGAGCCTGACACTTATACTGACTTTTTTGATGGAAGTTATTTTAAAACCCACCCTTTGTTTACAGCAAAAAGACATGCATTACAAATTCAACTATACTATGATGATTTTGAAACAGCCAATCCCCTTGGCTCCAAACGTGGAATTCACAAAATTGGCTGTCTTTATTTTGTTGTAAGAAACTTGCCCCCAAAATTTAATTCGGTTTTGATGAACATTCATTTGGTATCACTTTTTCACGCACAAGATCTGCACAAGTATGGTTTTGATGTTATACTGGAACCGTTGATAAATGATATGAAAAAACTGGAAAGCCAAGGGCTAAGTCTTCCATTTTCTGATGAGCAGGTATATGGTACAATCTCACAGATCACTGGAGATAATCTAGGGATGCACACAATTCTTGGTTTTAATGAGTCATTCAGTAGCCGTCATTTCTGTTGCCTTTGTTTGATTGAGAAAAATGATACTCACGGTATACAGTGAGGATGATCCTAAGGTGATCCTTCGTGGAAAAGAAATGTTTGAAAAACATTGCCAGTCTCTCCTGGAGAACCCACAATTGAAGTCAGTATATGGTTTGAAAAAAATTCTACACTTAATTCATTGAAGTATTTCCATGTTTGTAATAACTATTCATTTGATATAATGCATGATCTTCTTGAGGGTGTTGCTCAGTATGAGCTCAAATTGCTTTTTGGATATCTCACACAACACTTTATGTCAGAACAGGACTTGCTTTCCAGGATTTATGGTTTTGATTATGGATTTTTAGAACAAAAAAACCGTCCCACAAAGATTATTTTGGAGAGTGCTGGCAATGGCATTGGTTTGAATTCTATTCAGACATTGTTTCTTGTGAAAAACATCCCACTGTTTGGTGACATTATTCCTGCAGGAAACAAAAACTGGAATTTGTTACTGTTGTTACTTCAAATAATGAATATAGTTTTTTCACCTTCTCTCACTCTAGGTATGACAATATATTTAAAGCATTTGATTGTTGACCACCGCAAACTATTTAAGCACTTGTATCCACATAGAAACTTGATACCTAAGCATCATTTTATGATCCATTACCCATCTTCTATGAGGAAAATTGGTCCCTTGTTACATATGTGGTGTATGAGGTTTGAAGCCAAACACAAGCTGTTTAAAGATTATTTTAAACATTTCAAAAACATAACCAAATCACTTGCTAATAAGCATCAGATGGCCATTGCTTATCACTGGGAAACCCTCACCCTCAAACAAAATGAGTACGGGCCAATTAAATCTTTTTCCCTCAGAGATGAGAATGTGGTCAACAATGAAATGTTTGAAATGATCTTGTCAAAAGATGTTTTCTCAACTAGTTGGATTAAAGTTGATGGTGTAGAGTATAAAGCTGGACTTGTTATTTGCAGTGCAATGGAAAAAGACATGCCAGTCTTTTGTCAAATAGGTGATGTACTTTTGGTTGAAGATCACGTTTTTTTTTTTTGGCAAACATGCTATTCACAGAGAATTTTGATGACCATCATCATGCATTCAGAGTATTACGAACTGAGGAAAGGTGTATAATAAAAATGTCTGAACTTAAATTTCATAAACCGTTTGATATTCAAAGCTCATACAATGTTTCAGATGAAAGTTTGTACATTATACCTTCATTCACAATGTTTTAATTCAACTGTATGAATGACTGCAAGGGAGAAAAGGCAAAAATAAATGTTATTTTTGAAAATTATTTTGTTTATTGGAATCAATTATTATAATTAATATACATATATAATTAAATACAATTTAAAAAATACATATATATAATTTAACATTTTTTCAGTGTTGATAGCTTGACACTTTAGGGAGTGAAATTAACACTACAAAATAGTAAAAAATTTAACTCAGAGCAGTGTTATTTGTCTAATCCCTTAGTGTTACGTTAACTCTGTTTTGCGAGTTAAAGAAGGAACTCTGGCATAGTGTTAAATGTTTAACTATTTTGAAAGTGTTAATTTGACTCTGGAGAGTGTGGAGCTATATAAACCCTGAAAAAGTGTTGAAATCAACTCTGGGAGTTAAATCAACACTTGACTTTTTGCTGTGTGGGTATGGTGTGTATATATATGTGAATATGTATCTATACGCGAGTACTATGTGTAAACTGACTGAGCTGTCGAGAAATGTAAGGGTGTGGGTACATGTGTCTATGTATGCATATTGTATTTATGTTGATTCTGCTGTCTTATTTAACACTCAGATCCTCCCCATGTTATGTGTATGCCCAGTTGGTGCATGTACAGTATGTTGTTTTGTATACTGAAAGAAAAACAAATAAAAAGTAAATTACAAAAAAAAAAAGTCAAATGTACCATCAAAAAGATTTTGAAGCTGTTATTTTAGGCTACAAAAGTTATATAATTTTGTTAAATTGGTATCAAAGGATTTGATTACCTCAATGCTGAGCTGTTTTGAGAATCAGACTGATTTCAGTTTTTACAGGTTAACAATGAATTCTTTATGCATACCAAACCAAGCGTTCAACACGCGTATGTGCTTGGACCAACAATATTCACTTTATACAGTATATGTTTCCTTTAGGTAATGTCATTGGGAAACATCCCATAAATTGTCACTGTTATGCAAATGAGTACTTTGCAAAAATCAGGTGCATCCTGCCTCAAAAAGATGCAGAAATGTTTTTTTTATCAGGCTGCTCCAATAAGACTCCAGAATGCTGGTGCGCATGTACTGACAAGAACTAATATTGGAAATAATAATTCTCCCGTCTTTCACCTGGACTCAACCCTTACATTAAGAGTAATTTCCGTAGTTACTGTAGGTAATTTTTTGGTCAAACCCTGCCCTCACTGCAGCGGCCTGGGGTTCGAGTCCCGCCTGGGCCCTTTGCTGCATGTCACACCCCCTTTCTCTCACCCTGTTTCCTGTCCTGTCAATAAAGCCATAAAGGCCAAAAAAATAACCAAAGGAAGAAGAGGAGGAAAAACAGGGTAATGTGATGAATTGCACAGTAATTACTGTTGGAGTAGAGTGTTAGCTGACTTGGAAGATAACAGCTAGTTAGCTGTTAATATCAGTTACTCTCACCCTATATTAATGTTTTGTGCATGGAGCATGGGCTAGGTGTAATATGCTGTGAATGCCTCCAGCAATGCCTCCAAGAACCAATGTTCTTCTATGCATGGAATTCTTTATTAGTGTGAATACTGATTCATTCACTTGTTCTTCTGGAATTTAGATCTTAGATGTGTTTTCTGGCAGCTTTCTCCTCCGGCAAATTTTAAGCTGCAGAAACTGTTCCACTATCAAAACGTTCTGAAATATTCAGCTTTTTCTGCAAAAACCTTCCCATTCATTCTTATGGGGAAATTTTCAAATTTTATTCTGCTACTGCTTCAGTATACATTCAGCTACAGAGACCTTTTGACTACAAAAATTGCCAGCTCTTCAAGCACATTCAGCCTTTGATTTTTCACTTTTTTCTAACTTATGTATGTATGTTATGTATGCTTTTTAAAATATTCAGCTTTTTTTTAAAAATAGGAAGTAAATCTGGAATTAAACTTCAGATCCTCTTCAAACCCATGCTACTTTGAAATGCTTCTGCTTCCTCTTAGTTTGACCTACAGACATCATTCAAAGTTTAAACAAGTCACAACTTTCAACTATTAACCCTGTATTTCATCTTTTCTTCATTATTATGCATTTCCATCTTTTACCTTAATGCTAATGCAGTTTTACTTGAGGGTTTTTCAGCAGTGCAGTATATTGCATTTTAGTTTTATAATATTTCTGCCGACTGATTTCCCATTTTTGCATATTCAGCAATTTTTTCAAAATCACTTCAGCTGTTTGCATTCACACTGTCTTTTCACAGTAAATAAATTTTTTCTAGTTTTTATTAGTCCTCCGCCGTTTTTTAGCACTAACGCCTTCCACATTTTTCAACGTATTAACTACATTCAAACATCAAAATATTTAGCTCAATTAAGACCATTATGCTATTACTTTTCTTATTAAGGCTTCCAGCTAGAAACTCCACTCATGTTGAAATATTCCACAATTTGTCGACATTCAAGGTATTATTTATCTTTCAAATCCCAAAACTTATATATATTATATATAAATATTCAACTTTTTTTAAGCTTATTCTTAGCTTCGTTATAGTAGAAGTCAATTAGAAATCTCTTGATACCCACTCTTTTTCAAACTCTTCCCACTTGTCACAGAAAAGCACAAAGATTAGGACTTTCTCATATAAATCAAACTTTTTCATAAGACTTTTTGCACAGTCACAGTTCAAAATCTCTCTCAGCCATTTTCAGATTTTTACATTCATGTGTATGGGACAGAATGTTGAGAGCCAGAGTGGTGGACTCAACTGACTGAGTAGCTGTAAAAACGTCTGGAAACCTTGTTGTCAACTTGCTCCCATTCCCACAATGTTCACTCTAGCAACAACATTTTGAAAGTGTTTGCAAAACTATGACTTTGGGGATTGTTTCATCAAAGGGAGCCATGTCAAAACCCTTTCTACAGAATTAAGTTAAACTTGTAGAAGGGTCAGATAAGACTGTTGTCTTTCCCAGCTGCATGTTGAAGTGTCTTGAGCAAGATGAGCAGTTGGCACCTTGCATGGCAGCCTCTGCCATCAGTGTATGAATGTGTGTGTGAATGTGACAAGTGTTGTAAAGCACATTTGGTCAGTAGACTGGAAAAACGCTATAGAAATGCAAGTCCATTTACATTGTTATAGAAATACTGGGCATAAACATGAGCCATAATGCTAACATTGAAGGTTTAGTAATGGGTCAAAAGCTTCCTTTTATAGGAATTATGTTTCCTTACATGCAAAAGCAGATGTCCTCTCTTTAGAAACACCTAGAGTTACTATAGAAAATATATTCTTAGAATCATTGAAAAATGCCAGTTTTCAGATACACTGTATGCCGGACCAATATTAAATGGTCAGCAGGCCCTGTGAGTCTTTAAAGATTATATATAGTTGTGGGCAAAAGTTTACATACACTTGTAAAGAAACATGTATATCATGGCAGTTTTCAGTTCCAATGATTTCTATAACTCTCATTTTTCTGTAATGAATGATTGGAACACATACTACTTTGTTATAAAAAAACATCCATGAAGTTCGGTTCAATAATGAATTTATTATAGGTCTTCTAAAAATATGGTCAAATCTGCTGGGTCAAAAACATACATACAGTAATTCTAATATTTAGTTAAATGTCCCTTGGCTATTTTCACCTCAATTAGATAATAAATTATTGAACATTATTGTGTGGTTGGCAAAATGTCCATTTTTGATACTCCAAAAAAAGTTGTTGTTGAGCTTCTTTATTTTAGTTCTTAAGCATTATTATTTTCACAAACAGATCATTACGGGAGGTAAAGCAAAAAGCTCAAGTTCAAACAATAATACAATATCAAAAACTTGGTATACCAAGTTATGATTATCCAAAAAAAAACCATTATCTTCCTATTAACTTCCCGCAGGATGATGTATTGTCTTAAAATAATATGCTTGTCAGTGTATATGTATATATGGTGTGTAATTCATAATGACAAAAAAATGCTAATGTAACCCCAAAGACACAATCCTTACAGTATATTGCCATCAGACACAAAAAAGAAATCCAAAATGTACCACAAGAGGGCAGCACAAGCAGAGGAGTTAGATACCATTCTAACATTCAGCCAGCATTAGTGGCTTTTTCTCCAATTCACCAACCACAAAGTGATGAAAATGCATTACAAATAGACCTCAGATTAAAATGGAAAGCTTAAAAGCTAAGGTCTTGATACTGCCGCATATCGGCTTCAAACTGCTGTAAGACAACATGTTTGATGATAGACTTGCTTGATATCTATCACTCTGCAACTGCAGATATTTGATGAATGTAAAGGGGGAAAAGTAGGAAATCCCTCTGCATGAAAATAACAATACTTCAAAAAAGTTTGTGTATTTGAGTAAATTATAATGATCACCTCTCCTCTATGCACCACAACAGTGTTCCCCTCCATCGAAATTTTAATAATTGTTGTATTTACACATTTGAAATCCTTTATTTTTCTGTGTCCATGTTGAGAAAGGCCTCAATCATAACCACTCATATCCAGTTTTGTCCATTAAACAGCCAAAGAGTGTAGGCTTTGTCAGCCCTATACCCTAGGAAATTAGGGATTTTATAGGAATTTTAGAAATAACATCCTTGATATAAGCTCGATCTTCTGTTTTTTTCTGTTTCAAAGTGTCCTGACGACCTGATTTCCACAGTTTGATCATTACTGTTTCATCTCATTTTAGACAGTTTGTAATCCTAAAACCATGAAGTATATGGATTCATCCTAGAAGTTCCAATGTCTTTGTTCAGTTTATGCAGAAAATAATGCAATAAGGGAAAAAAAATTAAAAATGTGTTAATGTGGTTATCCCTATTTTGCTGCAGAGTTTATTGCTATATTGTAATATTGTTCAAATTTATACCTATTTTTTAAACAATTCACTGCAGAAAGGCCAAAAACTTTTCAGGTTTGATGCAAAAAGCTTTTGAAGTTTGAACAATTCTGCATCAAACCTTGGACCTAAATTGTTTTGCAATGTGCGATTTCCTTGAGCATCTTATCCGCAAGGGATCGGTTAGTGTGTGTGTGTGTGTGTGTGTGTGTGTGTGTGTGTGTGTGTGTGTGTGTGTGCGTGCGTGCGTCTGTGTGATTGTTTAGGAGGGAGAGATTGGACTGCCACAAGACAGCAAGAGGAAATTATGTCACAAACAAAAGTCACTTCCTTCCACGGTGGAACACTGTGAGGCTCCGCCTCCATCTGTGATGCAATATGATGCAGTTGGCTGAACTGGCTGTATAGTTGCTGGCAACAGTAGCCTAGCAACAGAGGCGGGGCTCTGGAAAGAGCATCTATCTGTGTGTGTGTGTGTGTGTGTGTGTGTGTGCAGCCTCTTTCATTGTCCCTCCTTTGTCCATTCATTCACGTAGTCAGAGAGGGAAGGATGGATACAGTAGAAGGGGGAAGTGACAGTTATCAACATTATCTCTCACACAAAAAAATGCATTGGTTACTATGTGACAACTTACATTATCATTAGCAGTGTCTTTAAACACAACTGCAAATTATTCTGTTGTATTTACCTGTCTGCTTGGCTGATCTAGCATGAGTGCATGAAAAATTTAAAGCCCTAATAGCCAAAGCCAAAGTAAAAAGAGTTTTAATTTACCATATCAATAATTTGTAAATTGTTAAAATGCTGAAATTTAGCTCAGAGATTTTGCCAGGTCCCACATTTTCAAGAAAATCCATGACATGATCTGGGAGACCCTAGATGAGTTGGTATGGAATGACCCATAAAGGAAATCAATTTGTGTGTTGCGAGGGCCTAGTTTTAAATGAGGGGGGAAACCGTTAACTTTCTGCTGCTCTCTATTTCTTGACAAAATATCACATTGTGTGCTAGTTTGGTAAAAAAGTTAAGCTTAACTGTACATCATGCTTGTTTTCAGCTGTGTATGTAGCCATATATAGTATTTCCTCCATCGCCATGCAGGTGTAACAAACTCTCCAAGGGTTGAATGCGGTTGATGTTTACAGGTTTAAAGAGTGTAGACTAATGGGGAAAAACTAGATTCAAAGCAAGGATTCAATTTTGTTTTAATGAGAAAACCTAGACTTTCTCCTTTGGCTTAACACTCTCAGTTGATTGAATCCTTTCATGCAGATTTATATTGTGTTGCTGAACACAGCTACACTTACATTTACATCCTCCAAAACCCCCAAACCACTTTGTTCATTGTGTAGTTTTGTATTTGTTGTTTTCTCATGTTTTGTCCATAGCATGTCTTTTATGGTTAAGTCTGGTCACTGAACTGATCAGTTAATATATGTGTTAGTAGACCCACTCTTGCCCTCCAACTATGAGGTCACATCGCTGGTTGAATGATCAACAGTAGTTAATATATATGAACTCTTAATAAGGCCATATTAATACTTCCTCACCCAGTTTTAAGCCTCCTACACAGCTGTTTCTGTTTCAGTTAATGACTGCGTTTCAACCTTCATGTGAAATTGATGATCATAAGCACCTGTTTGGTATAATTGGTTGGTCCTACACCTGACTATAATCAGATATAAAGACTATGTAGTAACACCAAATATTGATTTGATTTAGTTTTTTTTGAAAATCTTTTTTTCTGATGAAAGCATTCTTAGTTTACAGCATTTTTTCACACCTAAAACTTTTGCACAGTACTGTATGTATATGTATGTATGTATGTGTATATATATTAGGGGTGGAGCCGAACCCGAATACGGTATTCAGAAAGGCACAAATAACGTGTTTTTTACAAATACTTATTTCGAATAAATACTTTAAAAAATATTTGTATTCGGGAACAAGATAAACATCATATCAAAAAGCTACGTTTCCTCATGAGACCGCAGTACATGCCCAGATGAGTGACTGAGTGAGTGACGTTCAGGAGTCCGCCCCCGCAGCTGTCCATGGTGCTGCTGAACCAGGTGACGTTTACATTCTGCGTTGTGGCTTGTCTGTGAAACGCGCGCTGCTCAGGGACTGGGCAGATCTGTCCCACTTGCTTTGTCCCTCACTCCGTTGGGAGATCTTCCACAGAGTAAAAGAAATACACATTGTTTCTCTCCCCCGCTCCGCTCGAGCGCGGCTGAACGTGGCTTGAGCCCACTTCATGGGCGCGAGGCTGCTGCAGACGGCGACCCTGCTGACAGCAGATCGGGGGAGAAAAAACATTCTTTGCTCGGTGCTTTGGTTGGGTTTTAGGCAATGAAGAAACGAGTTGGTTACGTTTAGTAAAAAGACCAGGTAGAGGCCAGAAGCATAATGACCGTTAGCTATAGGCTACTATGTCATATTATTTACAGATCAAGTTTAGTTCTTGGAGCTCTGTGCATTAGAAAGAACAGTTCTTCTAAGTATTATTTGTTTTTATTCTGTCTGTTCAACGTCCTCCAACAAGGACGGGTGGTGGTGGGGTTCATAATGTTCACAATGATATTTTATTAGTTGTTGGTTTAACCATGGATGAGGTAATGGCTGTTATGTTATTTTCTTTTCAATGACATTCCTTGTTACATGTTCATGGCTGGAAAAACATCAACCAATATTGCATATCCAGAATTATTATAATGGATAATTAAAGAATACTTACACTATAACGAAAATAAGAAGTGTAACAAAAAAAAATTAAAAAAATGTACGCCTATTTTGAATTTAACTCGAATACAAATACAAATACAAATACTTTTCCCCCCTCAACAAATACAAATACAGATACAAATATCGGCTGCGCTGCACACCCCTAATATATATATAGGGCCTGTCAGGCATCATTGCGGCAAAAATGAGTAAGCATGTGGCTCAATACATGAGCGAGGCACAGAAAGGAATTGGCAGTAACACCAGAGGAGCCAAGCACCAGTTACTGGTTGATAGAACAGTCGCCCGAGACTGTAAGAAGAGACAGACCAACCTGTGCACTGCCTGGATTGACTACAAGAAAGCATACGACTCAATGCCGCACACATGGATACTGGAATGTCTGGAACTGCATAAGATCAACAGGAACCTAAGGGCCTTCATCCAGAACTCGATGGAAATGTGGAAGAGAGGCCAATTCAAAGCCGATTGCCCATATCAACATCAAGTGCGGCATATACCAGGGAGATGCGCTATCACCACTGCTGTTCTGCATAGGCCTGAACCCCCTCAGTCAGATCATCACGAAGAGTGGCTACAGGTAGTGGGGCAACAATCAGCCACCTGCTCTACATGGATGACATCAAGCTGTATGCCAGGAGCGAGCGAGAAATAGACTCACTGATCCACACCACCAGGATCTACAGCGATGACATAGGGATGTCATTCGGATTGGACAAGTGTGATGGTCTCAAAGAGAGGCAAGATGATCAGGACTGAGGGGATTGACCTACCAGAGGGCAACATAGGTGATATCCAAGACAGCTACAAGTACCTTGGCATCCCACAGGCTAATGGAAACCATGAAGAGGCCACAAGAAAGTCAACCACAGCCAAATACCTCCAGAGAGTAAGGCAGGTCCTGAAAAGTCAGCTGAATGGTAAGAACAAGGTCCGAGCCATCAACATGTACGCACTACCAGTCATCAGATACCCCGCTGGTATCATAAGCTGGCCAAAGGAGGAGATAGAAGCCACAGATATCAAGACTAGAAAGCTCCTCACCATGCACGGAGGGTTCCACCCCAAGTCCAGCACCCTGAGGCTATACACTAAGCGGAAAGAGGGAGGCCGAGGGCTAGTGAGCGTCAAGGCCACGGTCCAGGATGAAACATCGAAAATTCGAGAATACATCGAAAAAATGGCCCCGAAGGATGAACTGCTAAGTGAATGCCTCAGGCAGCAGAACCCTGATGAGAGTGCAGAGGAGGAGGAGCAGACAACCTGGAGGGACAAGCCCCTACATGGCATGTACCACCGTCAGATAGAGGAAGTGGCTGATATCAAGAAATCATACCAGTGGCTGGAAAATGCAGGACTGACAGACAGCACAGAGGCACTAATCATGGCAGCACAAGAACAGGCCATAAGCACAAGAGCCATAGAGGCCAGGATCTACCAGAGTAGATCAGACCCAAGATGCAGACAGGGCCAAGGTTCTGTGGGACTTCAGCTTCCAGACTGACAAACAGCTCCTGGCTAACCAACCAGAGTGGTGGTGGACAAAGAGCAGAAGAGGGTGGTGGTGATAGATGTGGCGATCTCAGCTGACGCCAACAAAGAGCAGCTGGAACAGATGTGGAAGGTCAAGGCTAGCGTGGTCCCCGTGGTAGTGGGGGCACTCGGGGCAGTAACCCCCAAACTGGGAGAGTGGCTCTAACAGATCCCAGGAACAACATCTGAAGCCTCAGTCCAGAAGAGCACAGTCCTAGGAACAGCCAAGATACTGCACAGAACCCTCAAACTCCCAGGCCTCTGGTAGAGGACCTGAGCTTGAGGATGACACATACCACCCCGAAGGGTGAGAAGGAGATTTCTTTTTTTTATATATATATATATTTATGTGTGTGTGTGTGTGTGTTTGTATGTATATATATGTGTATATATATGTATATATATATATGTGTGTGTACATATATATATATATATATATAATGTTCTGGTTGCCATGTACAATATTTCACATCCTGTTTAATGTTTTTGACTGATGCGTTTCTAAATGTGTACAACTAACTTTAAAGGATAACTACCGTTTTTTACAACCTGGACCTTATTTCTAGCAAAATATATGATCATTTACTCACCCAGATAACTTTGGTGTCATTTGGCGTCGTTCGGACGAAATTAGATCCAGTGTAGCGCCGCTGTATCCATATAATGCGAGTGACGGGGCACCGACTGAATCAAACAAACAAGACCAAGCAGGTGTTTCTGCTGGTAGGAATAGTTCTGGAATTTTAGTTCTGGTTTTGAACAAAAGTAAAGGTGCGTTCACACCGGACCTTTTATTTTTGTCGCTGTCGCTCATGTCGCTCCAAAAAAATCGCTCGGTTGCTCAGCTGCAGTCGCTCGTCGGCACAATTCAACAGATCGCTCTGATAACGTCATTCAAGCGATTCCAGTGAATTTCACGTCGCTCGGAGGCGCTCATTTCTTCCCGTTTTCAACGGTATACGCGGCTGACAACGGCCCAGTTTGACGAGCTGTTGGCGAGAATCGGAGGCAGGAATTGCCCGGTTGGACACCAACTACAGGCGCTCCATCCCAGAGCGCCTGGCCATTTGTCTCCGGTGTTTGTGTGTGTCAACGTAAAGCCGGCTTTGCTCTTCCGGACCGGTGGAGTTGTATTACGTTTACATGGTTTCAGTAGTTGTCATAATTAGGCCTACATATAGATTACGGCAGCCAGTCAGCGCTGAGCGACAAGCGACTGACGGCCAGAGAGTTGGGGTTTCTCAACTCGAGCGACAGAGCGTTTTTTCGCTCCGTCGCTCGGACGCTGTCGCTCAGAGCCCCAGCGACATTTCTCCACTGCATCTCTTACTTTTGTCATTTTCTCTCCACATGGTCCTACACCTGGGGTCCGTTTCACAAAGCAGGTTTAGTGAAAACTCTGAGTCTGTTAACCCTGAAATGAGGGAAACTCTGAGTTTTCCGTTTCACAAAGGGAGGTAACTCAAACCAGAGAAAGAGGGGTAACTCTAGCCTGTTTCACAGAGAGAGGTAACTTAAGCTCTCGGTCAGATACCATGGTAACATGCTCTATGAACCTAACCTGGTCGGGACCAGGTTTTTCTCAACAAACCTCGAGTTTCTCTCTGTCTCCGCCCTCTTTCAGCCACACACGGTATTTGATTTCCTCATTCATTCAGTCAGCAGGCGAGTTTTGGCGTAATATAGTTCTGCCGTCTGTTTTTTGAGAAAATCATTGCAAAAATCAGTCAGTAGGCCTACATTAGAAGTTATATTAGGTGGCGACTATTTTCACTACCATCACATGTCCTTTTGATAATGATCCCGTGGATGAAGGTGCAGCATTACTGCGCAGAGAATTAAATATTCGTCGGCAGATGATTATCAGACCGCGCATAGATGTTCTTGCATTTCCAGACAATTATCTTTTTGAGCGGTACCGTTTCACGTCACAGTCCATCGTTTACATACACAACCTAATCCGTCCTTACATTTCCAACATTACCAACAGAAGTCATGCTTTCACATCCCAGCAGATATTGTGTGTTGCGCTGCATGTTTTTTTTTTTTTTTTTGAATAGGGAGTTTTTTTATACAACGTCGGAGATGCAGAGCACTTGAGCAAGGCAACTGTATGCAGAGCGGTCAGAAAAGTGTGCCTCGCCCTGAAACGCCCAGTGGGGTGAAAAACGTAGCCCTCCTCTTCCCCGTTGCCATGGTGACTCGTCGAATCGAGGCTCCATTGATGCTGTCTTTTTATACTTGTGGCGCACGCGCTTAACTCCAGGTGAAACTACTCCGAGTTGATCAAACTAACTCAAATCAGCTGTTCTGGAACCGAAAACTCAGAGTTTCCTATCTCAGAGTAGATCAACTCAGAGTTCAAGGTTAGACTCAGAGTTTGTTGAACCTGCTTTGTGAAACGGACCCCTGTTCTGTGTGCATTGGCTCACGTGTTGTATTGGAATAGGCTTTGACATTGTACACCATTATAGAACAGTGACTTTCTTCACCATTATAACCATTACAGGTTGTTGATATAATGTAGTGATTTATCTACTCCCTTTTTCTTGTCCCTTTTTCTTGTATCTGATTTGTTATAGGTGATATCATTCTCCAACAATTTGAGGCCTTCCTGTCCCTTGAGAGCAGAAGTGAGGAGTTCCCCTCCTTCCAACCCATGCAAGAGAGGCTAGACATCTTCTTGTGTGGTGTCCTTAGAAGGCCCTATCCAGAACTTTGGACTTTTTGCCAGAAGCTGCTCATTTTGTCCCATGGACAGGCCACTGTGGAGAGAGGTTTTTCTGTAAACAAGGAAGTTGAAACTTGCAACATGCAGGAGGACAGTGTTGTTGCGCACAGGCTTGTGTGTGATTATGTCACTCAACACGGCGGGGTTACCAAGATTCCCCTCACGAAAGAGCTCTTGACTTCTGTGGCATCAGCCAGGTCCAAGTACCGTGTCCACCTTGATCAAGAGAGAAGGAAGAAGGAGTCTGATGAACAGGGAAAGAAGAGAAAGGCTTTAGAGGATCACCTGGAAGAACTAAAAAAGAAAAGGAAAACTGTCCAAGAGGTTTCTGAAAGTCTGGCCAGAGACGCAGACAGGTTTGCAGAAGAGGCTGAGGGCAAGGCGGGCAGTCAGATGGCCCAGCTCATAACAAAATCAAATGCTCTGAGGAGGAGCTACAAGGCAAAATTAGCAGAGCTCAAGAACATTGTGGAGGAGATTGCAGCCACGGGACAAGAGCTCAGATAATGTAGAAGTTCTTGTGTGCACACGCACGCACACACACACACACACACACACACACAATGGCTGTTTGGCTGTAGAGTTTACCAATATTTTATTCTGCGTTCAAACAAATACTAGTTCACAACAGAGAGACTTCTGCTGTTTTTAGTGAGGTTAAGCATTTTGTATTCCAATGTGAAAGAGCTGTGAATAAATTCATATACTGCAAGTAATTCCGGGCCTCCAATTTTCCTTCATGTCTTTTGTACTTTTTTGCCGGTATCGATGTGAAATGGGTCTTAAATTGTATTCATTATGGTCTTAAAAAAGTCTTAAAAAGTCTTAAATTTGACTTGCTGAAACCTGCAGAGACCCTGTCAAAAGTCATCAGGTACAAACAACAACCTTATCCAACCCTGATAGGAAGTACTAGATCAAACAGTATTCAATTTTCTTGTTATAATGAGTAAACTCTCTGCTCTACTCACTACTTCTCCCTCCCCCAGCGCATGTTTGTTTGTTTTTCAGCTATCCAACATCCTTCACACTCACCACTGACTTTACTGATCAAACATACATCATCTTATTCTGTTACTTTTATGTTATAAAATATGTTATATAAAAAATATGTTAAATAAAGTATTTACTTGTTTGCCTTCAGCTTTAGAGCTGGGTTCTGACAATATTTTTAAAGCATACGGAAAACAGTTTTGCTGGACGATCACTTTTCTCATCTCAAGGCTCATCTGTGGATAACAGCTGGGCTGCATCTGCTTTGCTCTCTAGTTTGTGCAAGTTCAGTTCCTATTTCATTCTCACATTTTAAACACTCGTTTGACATAGTCAGGATACAATGCACCTGCTGCTATCCTGATCATTAATTTTCATGCAAACAAAAACTATTATCCACATTACATTTCCTCCAGATTTCTTTTGGTGAACCCACAACAAGCTCAAACTGTGATTTTCTATGTGTGAGCTATTTAACAAACACCTGTGCATGAATTACAAATTGCACTCTGTATTCATACTGTGTACTGTGTCCTGCTCAGAGGCACAGGAACCTTTTCAACTTGCTGAAGGCGTTCATATTATTTGATTCTTGATTTTCCACTGTATTCATTGATATTCTGGTTGCGAAATAATCATTTAATTACTCAGAATATGGTTATAATGTTTTCTGAACACTGAAAACAATTTTTAATTCATTTATTTGAGGAAAAATGTAAATGATGTATCGTATCTAACCGGACGCTCAATGATCAGCCATACATATGTAAAACAGATCTTGAGAAGCAAAATGTTTGTAATTAAAGAATAAAGTTGTTTGTGGTCCCTTTTTTCACCTTCAGTTAGGCTGACACATTTTAACTAGATGGTGAATCAGAAAAGAAAATATAAAAAGTTTGACCAATGTCAACAAAGTGACAATTAATATAATTGAATTTTTGGCATTTGGCTAAATGTCTCTTGGCCATTTTCACCAGAATTGGGTGCTTTTGATAGCCATCCACAAGCTTCTGGTAGTCCCCTGGTGAATTTTTAACCAACTTTTTAACCAATCAACTAATTTTGCTAGCTTCCTGGCACGGACTTGTTTCTTCAGCACAGTCCACATGTTCTTGATGGGGCTCAAGTCAGGACAAATTCCCCTCATCCTCTTTCTTCATTGTTCCATTAATTTTTATTTAGAGCAGTTCCACTGGCAGCAAAACAGCCCCACAGCATTATACTGCCACCAACATGCTTGACAGTAGGTATGGTGTTCTTGGGGTTAAATGCCTCACCTTCTTGCCTCCAAACACACTGCTGGTCATTGTGGCAAGGCGACTAAATTTTTGTGTCATATGTCCACAGTTTTCCATTTTTTGTCCATGTGATCAGCAGCAAACTTCAGTTGAGCTTTAAGGTGCCGCATCTGGAGCAAGGGCTTCTTTCTTGCATGGCAGGCTTGACTGTGGACACTGCCACCTGTCTTCTAGCAGCTAATAATTCATTGCAGACTTACTTTTTGGTTGTTTTTGGTTGACTCTTGACCATCCTGAGCAATTTTCTCTCAGCAGCTGGTGATAGTTTGTGTTTTCTTCTTGATCATGGCAGTGACACAACTGTGACATACACTTTATACTTACAAACAGTTGTTTGGACGGTTGATCTTGGTTACTGCGTTGGAATGGCTCCAAGCACTCTGTCAGATCAATGCTGAGCTCTTTAAACTTTCCCATTGTAGTGTTTCTGGCTAAGTCTAGAGGGTGTATCAAACAAGCCCTCTTAAAATGGGCCCAGAAAGGTCACCAGCTGTTATCAACCAGAATCACTCAAAAGAAGTTAAGAGGACATGCTTCAAAGAGGGTTGAGGGTGAGGGTTGTTTTGGTGGCAGCTGAGAGTTTCTACAGCCAGTGCAGGTTTGTGACAGAGATCCTCTATGTTTTCTAAAGGATTCACAGTTAAAAAGTCAAATGCATTCAGCTCTCTGTATTTTGTTGAGTCTTACTTCTTTTTTTGATTACTTACTTATGTGGTTCAGAGTGTACAGACAGATGGCATACTTTAACCATGAATTACATCATGACAGATAAATGGCATTGACATGAGTGGTAGAGACGTGTGTAGACGCGTATGCTGGCTATTTGTATTTTCCAGAGGTGTGCTCCTCATGTTCTGTCTCATTGGACAAGTTCCCTCAGAGCATTGAAGAGGTGGGGCTATGACTCTCTGTGGTCCTGTCCCTGCATGTTGCCTTCAAAACTGTTTGGTGATTCCTGTCCAACCACTTCTTTTTACAACAAGTATCTGTAGCATACGTCCATAGCTTCCCAGTAGTATATGTCTGAATATACAGCATGGACTGTGGTTTTATGAGACTGTTTTCTTTTGAGATACATTTCTGTCTAAATTGTACACAAATTAAAAGAAGTGTAACTCAATTTACAACTTTTAATTAACATAGCTGTGATAACAAACCATTTCTGAGTTTTGGTCCAAGCTTTTCTGTTTTTCAATTAACATTTAATTTGTTTGTACATAAATGTTTCTCAACATCTTTCCAAATGCACAGTGGACTGTTTGTCCTCTAACTGCAAGGCGTCATATGTGATTCCAGAGACTGCCCTATGTCCTTCTGCAGACACAGTCTCATTGAGTGAGGAAGTGCAGGTTTAAAGGTGCTATTTGTAAGAAAATTTGATTTTTGAGTCTCATTCCCAACTCGTCAAATAATGATGCTCTGGGACTGTAGGACAGATTGGCCGCCATCCCAAAGTGTCAGTTTTTGAAAAGTTGGGTGACCCAGAGCGTCATTATTTAACGAGTTAGGAATGAGACTCAAAAATGGACTTTTCTCACAAACAGCACCTTTATGCTTGTTAATACACCTGTTGTTAATAAGCTGATGTTGATAGTGTGGCGGTGCGTCACAAATAAATTAATTTATGGGCAACCTTTGGCTGGGTGGTAGGACCTGAAAATAATATCACTATTTTATAGTATTGGAACAAGCAGAACAGTCTGGTAAGTTCAGAAAATGGCATCACTTTACTGTAATGCATCCTTTAAAACCAGGAAAAGCCAACACTCAGTAGGTGATTTGTTAATTTTTAACAGGGGGGATGGTTCAATGGGAGCACCACCCTGCCCCGACACACCTATGTACACCTCCCAAAGGACATTGTTGACGCCTTAACCATAACTGTGACATTTCTAATTCTACAATTCCATTTTATCCAGTTATCTTCCTTCTCTCCCTACTACAAATGTCTTTTTATAACTGTATTAAAGTAATGAGTAAATACACCTTTAAATTGTATGCAGTGGACTGAGTTTATTCAGGTAGGGTTTTCTCATGTTTCTCACAATACACTACAAGCAGGGTCATTTTAAGTTACATGACCCCTTGGAATTTTTCCCCGCTTCAACGGGGGATAAAACAGCTGGTGTCAGGAAATGTAACAGCTACCTCACTAATGGTTAGACTATAAACCAGCACAAAAATGACAATTACCAACATAACATAAGCCACCATGTTCTGAACAGACACACTAAAAACACTTACAAAAAGTCACATTTTAGTTTTAGAACAAGCAAACTTGTTGTGCTCCTCCTCTACATGAGGGACGCGCTGGGAATCCACCGGAAGCTGCTCTATGACGTCGTGTCTGCTACAGGTTTTGTTCCGCCCTCCGCAAGGCATCATACCATGAATGTATGAAGAGAACGACAGTGGGAACGTTTCAGAAGCGGAGCTTTTGGCCTGATCTGGTCATTTTTCGTTTTTATACAATCAGGAGTGTGCACACAGTGTTTTATTTTGAAAATTGACCGGATGCTCTATGCCGTTCCTGTGTCTCTGACTTTCTGCCGACGCGATCTGCTCTGTGCAGCTTGTTGCGGCTTCCGTCAAAAATCGACCAGGCAGCCGGAACGTAAAGCAGCCATGCACGGCTCAACTGTGCGCCGTCAATCGCAGCCGCTTGTGATTTGTAACACACTTTCTGCTACTAGGGGATGGAGAGTGATGGCAGGCTAACAAGGGGGACGGCATCCCCCCTCATCCCACCTTAAATCGCCTACTGCATTCACCTGCATATCTTAAAGAGCTCATAGTACCCTATAACCCCAATGGAAAACTGCGTTCCCAGGATGCAGGATCACTTGTGGTTCCTAGAGTCTCCAACAGTAAAATGGGAGGCAGAGCCTTTAGCTAACAAGCTCCTCTCCTGTGGATCCATCCTCCAGTTTCGTTTTGGGAGGCAGACAAACTCTCTACATTTAATAGTGGGCTAAAAAATTTCCTTTTTTAATTAAGCTTACAGTTAGGGCCTGCACAGGCCCTTAGCTATGTTGCCATAGGACTTTTCCACTAGCACTTTTGGCCGAGTCAAACCGAACCGCACTGATTTGTTTTTTTATCGCCAGTTTTACTGCGGCGAGTTGAGCTGAGCCACGTCGGTGATGGACCTGCCCAGAGTAGGGCCTGCTCCGGAGTAGCGCCTCCAAGCTGGCCACGGTGACAACTCATGACTGTGACCAAGCCGTTAAAATCACCCGTCTCCCCCTAAAATCGATACTCAACTCATGTCTGTGCAGGAAACCTGAGAGAAAGACATTTTTAAAAGTCTGTGTTCAGCTCTCAGTTCTTTTGAAGCCTCTAAGTGAATCTCTTTAGTTTCTCTCTTCCTGTTAGTACTTTCAAACATCTACTGTGTTCTACTGTTTTGTTGTGTTCACTTTCAGCTGTTTTGGTTGTCATGTTAATTGTTAAATTACTGCTGGTGAAAATGCAACATTTCCTATAATGCTGCTTCATAATAAAAGCTTTTAAATTACTAAATAACGGGGGGCTATTATTGTGATTGTGCCGAGTCAAACCGAGTACAGCCAGGCTAGGCTGCAGATGTAATGGAAAAATGGCATTAGACTACCTGGGACTTCCCATGAGGCACTGAGCTCTGCTCTCTTCCTCTCTATCTGTAAACATTCATGTCCAATTAATGGATGGTGCTAACTTGGATTCTTCCCCAGAGTCTCTCTACTTTCTTGTCTTGCGGATTCCCATGGATTGTGGTTGGCCCTGCTGTTGTGGTCCTGCTTGACTACAAAGATGTGGGAGTTATCTAGATGGATTTTTGCTAGAAATCAAAATATCATCCACATTCACACAAGGAGATATGTGTCATGTATATTAATTGTCTCCAGGCCCTCTGATTATCGAATCACCTGAGAAACAGGCTCCAAGGAAAGAGCAAATAATTGTGGAGATAGGGGCCTCCCCTGACAAGAGGATTAGTGCAGTTGGTGGGAGAGAGCAGGATGATGGATAAGCTGTCATCGCTGCTCATGAAGGAGTCCCACTCCCTGCAGGACACTATCACAGCACTCCTTCAGCGATAGACTGATACACCCCAACTGCGTGAAGGAGAGGTATCGCAGGTCCTTCCTTCCTGCTGCTGTCAGACTCTACAATCAGCACTGCTCCCAGTAGACCTCACCTTGGACTGTGCAATAAAAACTGTATACATAACTAATTTCTCATTTTGGTTTGCACTAACTGGGCAATTTTCATATACATATATATTATTTATCAATAACAATACACTGCCCACACTGTTTATAATAACACTATTTATATTTGTGCATATTATGTATAAACAATTCTATTTCTATTTCTGCTCTAGCTCTTCTTCTTACCTTTTTATATATATATATATAATATATTGTTTATCTTTTACCATTATTATTGTTTATTGTTATATTGAAATGTCCTTTGCACACATTTCCAATTTCTAATAAAGGAATTTCTGATTCTGATTCTGAAACTGAAAACCTAGATGAGCAAAAGTTGCCTGTTTAAAGCTGGGTTTTGGAAAGACTGTAGTAACCAGCAAAAGTGAACATAATTTGAAAGTATCAAATTGAAAAAAATTCCACCTCCTCCCTTCAGAGCCAATTCTCCAAATCACATCAATGCACACTGCATGACTACACAGACTGGCCCATAGCTTTCACTGGCTAGCAGGGAGATATTTTAGTGGCTCCTTTTTTAGAATAGGTGAGATAACAGTGATATTTGAGCTAGTGGAAGAAGAACCTTTACTGACCGAAAGATTAAACATATTCAACAACAAAACAACTTAATATATAATTCAGGAGGTAATCAATCCAGATCTGGAGATCTGCCTTTATTCATTAATATAATGGCTTTTTCAGCTGTTCTAGAGTGATAGGCGCCTCCAATACACGTACACTAAAAAATCTAAAATATACATAAAGCAACTTGAACAATCAATTTTGGTAATTATAGAAAGGTGCTTCAATCAAATTTGCTTTGTAGCATGGCCTGTTAACCTCTTATGAGTGATTATGATTGTTAAACGGCTGATGACATTTCTGGGCCCATTTTAATAGGGCTTGTTTGATACACCCATTAGACTCTATCAGTCTGTTGTTGCGAGCACCATCTTCTTCGCTGTGGTGTCCTGGGGTGCAGGCATCAAAGCGAAGGATGCCAACAGACTGAACAAACTCATAAAGAAGGCAGAGTCTGTTGTTGGCTCTAAGCTTGTCACCCTGGAGGAGGTGGTGGAGGACAGGATGCTGGCAAAACTGCTGGCTATCATGGACAGTGCCTCTCACCCCTCCACAAAACTCTGGACAAGCTTAAGAGCAGCTTCAGCAATAGACTCATTCAACCCAGCTGCCTAAAGGAACGGCACAGGAAATCATTCCTACCTGGTGCCATCAGACTTTACAACGCTCACTCCAAAACACACAAATAATCTTAAATTATTACTACTGTAGTTAAATTATTATTACTGTAAATCTAATAGTGGATGGCTATCAAAAGCGCATAATGGAGGTCAAAAGATTCTAATATATGTAACAATAAAATAATAATAACACAATCACAACTTTGTGAACCATTCCTGGAAGGGGGCTCCCCTGAATTCCGCCAATTCCTCATAATAATTTGTTTTCCCACTATTATACTGGTGTGAATAAAGTCCTTGAATCTGTCCTAAGATCATTTGTTGATCACTAACAATGTAGAGCCTTGGGCTGAAATCAAAGTTAGATCGGGTGATGTTCCTTATACAACCATGAATCTTCAAGCAATAGTTCCCATAGTAGATGAATCAGGTTCCCTTCAGAGCTGCAACACTTCCAACACTCAGCCTTATGTCTAAGCTTAAGCCTAAAAAAACTGGGTCCAGTAGAAGCAACTAAGAATCTTAAATTGGATTTATCTAATTTTGATATCTCTTGATACCCTAGCAACATTCTAACATATTTTATCCCACTCTTTCTCTGTAAAATTGATGTTCAAATCTGCTGCCTAAATTTACTTAGGGCCGGATCTACTAAGATCCCAAATTGCTTGTACTAATCTGCGTGCGCAATCTAGAAATTTGCGTGTGGGGTTGAACCGCGGTTTGCGGGCGATTTACTAAGAATGATTGCATTAATGACAACAGGTGCAAACCTGTTGGAGACACGCCTATTTAAATGAGGGTTTAGCGTGTTTCATGGTTTTCAGCATGGCGAGTTTGGTAGAGGAAGCGAATAAACATTTCAATGAGCTGCAGCAAAGGAATCTGACGGTTGCGCAAAGGAACGCCGTGTGGGTAAAAATCCGTGAAAAATTTAATGCTGTTGGAAAAAACAGGCGAACAGTGGATGAAGTGAAAAGGAGATACCAAGACATCAGGAGAAGAACAAAAGAAAAATTAGCGTATAATAATATAAATATAATAATAATAGTAAACTTGCAAGGAGTTTTGTTATTGCAGGTATTGTGTGACTTCTTCTTGTAGCTGGCTCCAAATCCGCTCTGAGTTCCTCCAACAGCTCCAAAATGGCAAGGCTGCATAGGCGATATGTTCTAATGATAGTTTCCTCATTCATCCCAAAATGTTCACACAAGGGTGAAAAATGCGTTCTCGGCGTCTCCTTCTTCCAACAATAACGGCAGCCATGTGTGCGCAATTAAGCATACAAACCGTTTGCACCTCCCTTTGAGAGGTAAATATAGACGGAGTTTCTATGAGCAAAATTGCTTTCAGGTTTGATAAATCACTTTGCGTGTGCTAAATTAATATATTTACATTTTCTCCACAGACAACACGCACAATTGCATGTAAACGCCCCATGTTGCAAGGAGTTTGCATATTTTTTAATTAGGGGTGTCACGATTCTCCAAATCCTTGATTCGAAAGGTCACGGTTCGATGCGATTCTCGATTTTTACATTTTTTTTTTTTTAAAGCACAGGTTGCTATGCCATTTTTAGACTAGACTTTTATGCAATATAATATCTGACCTTTGTTAGCAATGTACCACACTACATTGTCAAATTTAAAACATTTATTAACATAATGTAACAATAACTTATATCTTCAGTCAATTGGAAACTTAAACAAAATAACCTGCCATCTAGTTTCTCTTTTGTAACTGCAGTCTTCTTCACAGAAGATGACATTCAAGTTCACAACAAAACAAACAAAAAAATAAAACAGCCATGTCCATTGTCTTCTCTGAACAATGAAGTGTCTTAACAAACTATTTCCCAACAGTTGGACATATACAAGGTGCGTAAGGTGTGAGTGGGCGAGCGAGAGTGAGGGAGCGTGCCTACGTGCGGACAGCGAATGAACGGGAGAGGAAGGAGAAGCAAAAGGAGAAGCAGCAGCAGCGACAGCAGCAATAAACCGACAATATAGGCTGCAGTTTGGCTGAATAAAGGCGACGGCTCCTCAGATACAGTAAAGCTCCCTGGTATTATTTCCCCACCAGCTTAACACATGAAAGGGGGTTATCCCGAAGGTAAACATATACTTCGGCCCTGGAGGAAATCATCTCCCCTGTGCTTCCCGACCACGGTCCGGGAGCCGAACAGGAATGGTGTAACACCATGCTATCGTTTGACTGGCTGTAGCTAATAGCTACTGGCTTAGCTAGTAGCTAAGTTAGAGGAGGTTAACTCGCAGCACTTCAACACGTGTGTTTTTTTTAATGTGCATATCTTACACACTGTGGTCTGCAGGTTAGCTAACTAGCGGCGTCTGCTACAATGTGCTGCGTCGTGTGCATAACTTTGCGTAGCGTGCGTACTGCGTACGGGGGGGATCGTCGATCCTCTCTTTGACTTCGATGCTCGAGACCATGATGTAATTTCGATCGATTTCGATAAAAAATCGAAATCGTGACACCCCTAGTTTTAATACACGCAAACCTTTAGTAGATCCGGCCCTTAGTGTTTAAGAGATGCTAGCTTTCTGTTCGAAAGTCATTTCATAATAAATAGATGCCTCATGTCCCAGGCCCATTTTTCTAGTAGTCTGAAGGAGGAAATCTGACTGTTGAGATGGGGCTCCTTTCCCTGTAACATTAAACATATAAATGTTCCAGTTGCAGGTATTTCCAGAAACTATTTCTGGGCAGATTATATTGGAAAACCAGTCTCTCAAATGTCTTCACCTTATTCCATTCATTCAGATCTGCTAATGTTCTGATTCCTTTTGCTAACCAGTCTTTCCATAAAAAAGAATGCTTATCAATTTTAAACTCTGGGTTATTCCAAATACAGGATTCAGAGTTAAAATAAACATTCAAATGAAAGGCTTGAGATATCTTCCCCCTTACACTATAAAGGTTGGCTATGACAGGGTGAGATTGTAATTTAGAGGAAATTTTACTAGACAGTACATTTATAGGGGTAAGTGGGGAGAGCAGATTACACTCTATTTTAAACCACAGAGGGGCCCTTTCAGGTGGCAGCATCCACTGTGCTCTATGCCTTAGACATAAAGTATAATGATATAATACTAATTTAGGGAGGCCCAATCCACTGTTCTTGACTGACACTTAAAGCTTTTCTAACTTTACCCTGGGTTGTTTACCATTCCATAAAAACGTTTTGCAAATATGGTCAAACCTATCAAAATATTTGTGAGATATAGCAATGGAAAGATGCTGAAGCAAATAATTTAACCTCGGAATACAATTCATCTTGAGGACATCAACCTCTCCCCCATTATGACAAATATAATGGTGACCACCATTATCATTTCGTAGAGGGTCCAAATCCTTTCAATTATTTTACTAATTTGATGAGGGAAAAGAATGCCAAGATATTGTATGCCTTCAGCTGCAATTGAAACGAGCCTGTATGAAATAAAGTTTTTGGGTAGTATGATATCAGTGGAAGAGCCTCTGATTTTGACCAGTTAAACTTATAACTGTATAATTTGTAAAATGTTGTCCAAAAGTGCTGGGACAGATCAAACTGAGTCTGACACAATCCACATTTATCATCTGCGTGTAACATAAGCTTAAGTGTACATTCATTGATTCTAATTCGTCGAATATTTGGGTTTTTAAGGATAGTTGCTGCTAGAGGTTCAAGAGCTTATCAGAAGAGCCCTGGTGGCAACACAGATCCCTCCCGCATACCTCTGCCTAATGTAAAATAGGATGAAATGAGACCATTAGTTTGCATTAACGCCTCTGGGTCTGTGTAAAAGATTTCTGTCCATTTCATAAATGTTTGTCAGAAATTCCCCTATAAATATTATGTCAAGACTCTAACAATCCAACAGCTGCTATCTCGCTGGACGCTGAGAAAGCCCTTTATAGAACTTTTTGAATGTATTTCTAATTAAGCCTACTAGATCCAGATGAATAATTGATCCAAGTACTTTATCCAATCTGTTTGCAAGTATCTTAGAAAGCAGTCGCCAGTCTACTGAGATCAAACTTATTGGTCGGTAACCTTTACAGTCACTCGGGTCCTTGTCCTTTTGAAGAATGAATGTAACAATTGCTTGGTATAAAGAGGGAGGTATCTTTTCAAATAGGATATTTGAATCCCTGGATTCAAATATAGTTTGCCTTGCCTCAAACAAAAGAAACTCAATTTTCTTAGCGAGCACAGTATTGTTCTCATACGTTAGGTAAGTTAATTCTTTCAAAACCCCTTCAGATATGTTCCTTTTCAGTTTGGTCTCAGTGTTTTTTATTTTTCTTTCTTTATCTACCAGCTTAGCAGCATTAACCCTCTTTTTATGAGAGGCCTACTGGATGATGAATCCCCTTGGAAAGGCTCTCATAGCCTCCCATGCCACTATGGCAGAAGGAGCTGTGCGTACATTGGTCTCTAAATACAATCAAATTTGTACCCTAAATTCCTCCTTAAACCCTGTCTCTTAATAATGATGAATTAAAGCGCCAGACTTGTGATCTCACAGATTCCTGGCATGGGATCATGTCCAATCTGACTATAGCACGGTCTGTTATCAGGATGCTATCAATACAACAGGACAGTGCAGATGATATTAAAGCTCTAGAAATAAGTAAAAAGTCTATTCTAGAAAAGTCTTTGTGAGCTCCTGAATAAAACGTGTAATCCCCGCCTGTTGGATGGTTTAGCCTCCACACATCTATAAGGCCCAAAGAAATACACATTCTCTTAACTATTAAAGCAGAGTCAGGCACTTTATTCAGTGTTGGTTTGCTACGATCAAGGATCTCCACCAAGAATCATGTGTTCAATATCATATAACTTGCTTTATAAATGTATAAAAAAATAGGATAATCCATATTAGGAGCATACATATTTACCAGAATCAGGATCTGTCCTGGTATATCTGCCAGTATTATAATTACTCTGCCTTCCTCATCCTTAACCTCTCTCCTGACTTTAAACTGTAGACAATTAATATTGCCACCCCCAACTCTTTGATGAATCAGCAATAAAGAATACATGTCCCACCCAATTCCTGCATAATTTAGTTGATTCTTGTGGAGAAATATGTTTCCTGTAAAAAAAAAACTATATGTTGATTTTTAGTTTTGAAATGCCACAAAATCGTCTTCCTTTAAATTGCAGAACCCAAGCCATTCACATCCAGGTGGCAAAGTACAATGTTCCCCCATTGCTATAAAAAAACAATATTGTATTGACCATAGAGGTATCACATGTCATTTTCATCTGATGTAGGATCCATGGTGCACAAACAAAAAGCATACGGAAAGCAAACTAATACCAACATAAAGCAAAATACCAGTTTGACCTCGCTTAACACAAAACAACAAAACAGTCTGCCAAAATCAAGCTACTAACCGTGTCCAAGTAAAACTTAGCTCTAAACCTCTTAGGTCCATGACTGAAAAAACAAAAAAGTGCCCAAAAGCCCCCTGCTTTGGTTATTTATATATCGGTTCATTTCGTCTCGTGTCAACAGACTGTGTGGAAAAGCTACCTCGGGTGAAAAACGACAGAGAATCCAGGCTAGCGAACGTTAGCTTCTTCTTTGCACGACTGCTGGGAAAAACACCACCATCAGCACACAGCTTCTTGTTAACTCCCCCTCAGAAGCTTGAGGAATCATTCAGAGCTTGGTCAGTGTCCACTGAGCTGTGGTGATCCTCAGGTGTTTGCTCACAGAACACAGTGACAGTCTCAGTGTCCTTTGTTTCATCTCCAGGATAAATGGGGTAATCTCAGACTCCTTCAGTGTTAGTCACAGTTTGTCCTGGAGTCACATTCTTTCTCTTTGCATCCAGCATCTGATTTACATGTCTTTTTACACATGTTCCATTTACAGACAAGTATGTTACCGGACCCAAAACATCAGTAATTACACCATCCAACCACTTCTCCCCTCCCCTGTAGTTCTTCACAAGCACTGCCTGACCTACTAGGAAGGATCTGAGTTTCCTCTTACTGCTTGACTGGTTTGGAAAACTATCTGTTTGGACAGGCCGGGACACTTTTGGTTTCACTAGAGACAGTGTAGTGCGGACAAGTCTGTTCAAAAACAGCTCTGCTGGTGCTTGCTTGGTAACTGTATGTGGTGTTTTTCTGTAGCTAAACAGAAAATTAGCAATACAATGCTGTAATGACATGCCACCAACTACTCTGTTCTTTCGGCCAATCCATTTGAAGCAGTATGATAAGCAGGAGTTTTAATGTGTGTAACAACATTCAGCTTAAGGAATGTCTCAAATTCACCAGAAGTAAATTGAGGTCCATTGTCAGTTACCGCCTCCTTAGGCAACCCATATGCTGCAAACAGGTTTCTCAAGACTTCAATAGTTTTGCTGGCTGTAGTGGTCTGCATGTGGATGATTTTAGGCCAGCGAGCATATGCATCCATAACCACCAGAAACATTTGCTTACTGTTCTCTGCAAAATCAAGGTGTATTCTCTCCCATGGACTTGAGGCTGGCTTCCATGTATGCACAGGTGCTGGGGAAGGCATGCTACACTGCTGTTTACAAATGTCACACCGATTCACCTCACTTTCAATATCTTCATCAAGGGTAGGCCATCAAAACAAGCTCCTGGAGAGAGATTTCATTTTTACCATGCCCCAACGGCTGTCATGTAACTCTGACAATAACCTGGTTTGTAATCTTTCTGGGACGACCACCCTGAAACCCTAGAGCACACAACCATCCTCTACTGTGAGGTCAAACTTTCGTTTCACCTATGGCTGTAAAGCCTCCTCTGGAATATACTTTGGCCATCCTGACAAAACATGGTGCTTCACCTTAGCTAGTACAGGGTCTGATTCTGTTTCTTTTGCAATGGCTTTTGCAGTTAACGGCAAACTGTCTAAGTACGACACTCTGAACACTGGGTTGGGTTTGGGAAACCTGTCATCTGGTATTGGAAGTCTGGATAATGCATCAGCATTCCCATGCTGCTTAGATGGTTTGTACTGGATCTCATAGGTATATGCCGCCAAAATTAGGGACCATCTCTGCATTCTAGCTGCAGCTAAGGGAGGTACCCCTGTTTTTGGACATTCAGATCTTCACTAGTGATTTGTGGTCGGTCATCAGTGTGAACTAACGACCAAACAAATACTCATGAAATTTCATCACTCCAAAAACCAGGCCTAATGCTTCCTTTTCAATCTGAGAATTGTTCTTTTCAGCTTTAGTAAGCATACGAGAAGCAAAAGCTACAGGTTTTTCACTTCCATCTGGCAGCATATGTGAGATCACTGCGCCTACTCCAACTGGCGAAGCATCACAAGCTAGTATAAGCGGCAGATCTGGATTGTAATGTACAAGGTCTCTGTTAGAAAGAAGCTGTTTTTTAGCTTCGTCAAATGCCCTCAAGTGCTGACCACTCCCACTTAACATATTTCTGCAGTAACCCTGTCATAGGGGCTATCAGGGTGGAAAGGTGTGGTATGAACTTTCCATAATAACTCAACAGCGACAGAAAGACTTGAGTTCAGTGGTATTAGTGGGAACTGCTGCCTTGGCTATAGCCTCACATTTCTCCTGTAATGGGTGAATTCCCTCTGCATCAATGACGTGTCCCAAATATTATATAACACTGTGCTGAAAAAAAACACATTTTCCTTTGTTAACCCTGAGGTTGTGATGTTTCAGTCTTTTCAACACTTCCTCCAAGTTTTTCATGTGTGTTTCCATGTCTTAGGGTTAAGGGTTAGGGGGTTAGGGTTGGGGTTAGGGGGTTAGGGTCCTGTGATCAATATGTCATCCAAATAACAGATTACACCATCTAGGCCCTGCAGAACTTGATCCATCAACTTGTGAAACATCGCAGGTGCGCAAGCCACACCATAAGGAAGCCGGTTTACTCGGTACAGCCCTTTGTGTGTGTTTATGGTCAAGTACTGTTTAGAACTCTCTTCTAGTTCTACTTGTTGATACGCTTGTGACAAGTCAAGCTTGGTGAATTTCTCACCTCCTGCTAGTTTTGTGAACAAGTCCTGTGGTTTTGGTATGGGGTACTGATCTACCTCAAGCCAGGATGATTGATAGACACTTTATAGTTCCCACAGATCCTTACTGACTGATACATTTTAGGGATGTTTACAGTTGGCGAAGCCCATTTGCTGTAACTAACAGGTGTATTAACCCCATCAGACTCCATTTTATTAGTTGGGCTTCAACCGCCTCCCTAAGTGCATAAGGCACAGAGTGTGGTTTGCAAAACTTAGGAACAGCTCCTGCCATGACATGAAGTTTAGCTTTAATTCCTGTTACCTTTCCTAGACTGGGCTGAAATAGACGTTCATACTGGCTATGATCTGGACATCCACTGACAGCCAGAATTAGTCGATAAACCACATATAAACGTCTATACAATGTCCAGAAAAGACGTATAAAAAACTTTCATTCTGGCTCCCCAGAGGACGTCTTTTAGACGTCTTGGATGTCCTTAAATGATGTCTAAAAGACGTGATCCAGACCACTCTTTGCTCATTGGGTTACTTCATTTACCCTCACATACACATAATAGGGTTCTTCACTAACTGCATCAGTTTCAGAAGCAGTGTCCTCACCTTCTGTCCCTATTGAAAACAGTTCAACATCTCTGACGTTACCTGCCCGGTACTGAGTAATAAAACCCGGTGCTGGGTTAGTCTTTTCCTTCCTGGCTTTTTGTTGTTCTGGTGTGACGGTGGGGTTCTTCTGCGGTGTAGTGGCGTCCTCAGGTCGACCGTCAGGAGGGCTGGCCTCTCTCTCTGGTGTTTCACGGACTTTATCCCGGTCGCCATGATCTGCCTGGGCCGTAGCATCCAGATGCTTGGTCCATTTGGTCTGCTTTTCTTTTCTCCCTTCTGGTCGGGATCGACAAGCCTTGGCGATGTGTCCTTTCTTCTTACATGCCCGGCATTCCGCCTCCTTAAAACGGCATTCGTCTGGCGCATGTCCTCGGCCAGTGCATCTGGAACACGGCTTTGTGTTTTCTTATCTTCTTGGCGCTGGCGTCTTGGAAATGGCATTAGCTTTGAATGACTTGTGTGACCACTGTTGTGCATTCTGTTTTGTCACTTCATGTGCCAGTCCCATCTCATAAGCTCCAGCCAGTGTCAAGTCTTTAGTATGGGCGGCATTCAGCATGTGGTCGCGAAGCTCTGCACTTTTAACCCCGCACACAAATCTGTCTCTGAGAGCATCATCTAGAAATGACCCAAACTTGCAAGTAGATGCTAGCTTCCTTAAACAAGCCATATATCACTTATGGACTCATCTTCTCTCTGGTTTCTGGAGTTAAACTTGTATCTTTCTGCAATAAAGTTCGTCTTTGGCACAAAATGTGTCCGCATTAACTCAATAAGCTCCGCCAACTTGTGCTCGGATGGTTTTAACGGTGCACACAATTCCATCAGCAAAGTATGATTCTTTTTGCCCCACAACTGTCCGGAACACGGCTTTTGACTTATCATCCCCATAAGTCAGGCCGTTTGCTACGAAGAACTGTTCTAACCTTTCCAAATAGGCTTCAAAACCTTCTTCGTTTTCATCGAAGTGGAGATCTTCACTTTTTCCGAATGCCGCTGCCATCTTCCTCTCGTCTTGACAGAGTTTTCACTTGGCAAAACTCCTTTTACCGTAAGTAAATCCCATCCTCATCGCCAGTAAGTCTGTTGTGTCGACAGACTGTGTGGAAAAGCTACCTTGGGTGAAAAACGACAGAGAATCCAGGCTAGCGAACGTTAGCTTCTTTATTGCCCGACTGCTGGGAAAAACACCGCCATCAGCACACACAGCTTCTTGTTAACTCCCCCCCAGGAGCCCTGTGTGGTCTCTGAGCGCCCCCTATAGGCATGAAAAGGTTACAACACAGCACCCTGTGAACATCCGTGGCAACACAGTACAAAAGTACCTTCTTCTCACTGTTATACTTTTTATCTTGCTTTGTTTCTTTTAAACACCACAGTCTTTATTATACATTCAGAATTCTTCTAAAATTCTAACCATATATACTAAAGTTGTAACTTTCAACTTAACTTAAAAGATAAAATTCTTACGGCAAAGTATAGTGGAGGTAGCACTATAAACAAAAATAACCCTTAGAAAAGGCAGCATCTCAGTCTTCCCACATCTTATATCATCATCTGGACAAATTGTCAGGTAATTAATAGAGGCACAGTCAAGATTGGGGTCAGCCTCAGTGTTCCTGGATAAAGTCCACTGCATGTTCTGGGTTGTCAAACACACAAGTTATTTCCATCGGTGAACATCTTCAGGTGTACTGGGTAGAGCATGCGGAATTTAACCTTATGCTGGTGAATGTCTCAATTCCCTGTGTCTCCCTCGAGTAATCCCAGAAAATCATCACCTGTTTGCCGTTCCACATCACCTGTTTCTTCTGCCGTGCTGCTTCCATGATGTTCTGGCAATCCTTATAATGCAGGAAGCGGGCGATGATCATCCAGCTGTTGTTGTCTCCAGCTGCCATCTGTGTCCCGAGCCTGTAACCTCGATCCATTTCAATTCCCCCAATGGGAAACCGGAGTTGAAAGTTGAAATAAATTTGTTCAGGAAGGCAATACTGTTGCTTTTCTCTGCCCCTTCTGGTATGTTGACGAATCTCAAATTATTACGCCTGGACTTGTCTTCAGCTTTAGCCAGCCGGTCTGTCACTATCTGTATGTCTGTTTTCGTGGCTACAGGATTAGCCTTTTTCTATAATACATTCATTATTGGACCAAACTTCATGATGTTTTTTGTGACAAAATAGTATTGTATCGTGTTCTATTCATTCCATCACAGAAAAATGAGAGTTGTAGAAATCACTGGAACTCAAGACTGCCATGATACACATGTACTTTACAAGTGTATGTAAACTTTTGACCATGACTATATAACCAGAGGTCTCTCATTTTGGAGCTGTGGATCTAGAAATGTAAGCTTCCCTACCCACATACCAGTTACTTCAAAGTAGACAAAACAAAACACGTGAATGTGCCTGAGAAGAAGGAGAAGTGAGAGTGAGAGATTAAATGTAATTAATGAAAAAAGCGGTGCAACTCCGTGCTTTTTGTTGAAAAGCTGAGAATATTTCAACTCCTAAAAACAGCTAGAAAACATGAGGCGCGATGCAAGAGAGGAGCACACACCAGGCACAATTTACCAGGAAAACAATGGTTTTGCCATCACGTCACATCTCTAGCTGCTTAATTTTAAACACTCTTCATTTACTATTATAAATGACAAGAAGAACAGCAGCAAGAACATTACATTCAAGAAGCTGGAAATAGCAAATGTTTAGAAGTGAATGTTTGAAAAATGACTTGAAACAAAGTCAGTACTCCTGATTTCTTCAATGACGTGCTCTCTCAAAACTGGGAGCATGCAGTCGAGAAGTTCATTCTGTACTATCTTAGATGGTCTTTTAAACACAGTAGCACTCTGCATATGTTCTTGTACTGCTGCATCTAGTGATGCTACAAAATCCACCAGTCCTCTAAAACGTCCACATTTTCTGAATGTACACTTTCATCATGGCCATGCAGGGCTAGTTAAAATGCAGCACAGAACTTTTCAGTCTATAATTTTAGACAAGATGTGCCTGTCTTAGTCAACCTCCTCGTTGTGTCTCCAGATCCCTATCTTGTACAACTTCATCAAGCAGAGCAGCAATATTTAATCTGCCAAACATGCTCATAGCATTTTCCATGTGGCTCTTGGCTTGTTCATGCCTTTTCATTTCTTCTGCAAAGTGCTTTAAATCGGTCATACCTGACTGGATCCATGCTGGTTCGGTTCCTGCTGTTTGAAAAAGGAGGCAGGGATAGGGAAATAAAGTGCCGACCTCGCTGCATGTATTCAGTCACGACTTCTTAGCAAACCAGCCTCATACGGGCGGCTGTAGCTCAGGAGGTAGAGCGGGTCGTCTAGTAATCGGAAGGTCACTGGTTCGAATCCCGGCTCCCCTTGAGCAAGATACTGAACCCCAAATTGCTCCTGATGAGCAGCTGGCGCCTTGCATGGCAGCCTCCGGCATCAGTGTATGAATGTGTGTGTGAATGGGTGAATGTGGCATGTGTTGTAAAGCGCTTTGAGCTGTCCGAGAGGACTGGAAAAGCGCTATATAAATGCAGACCATTTACCATTTACCACGAAAAAGACCGGGTGTACTGTCTTCCTCTGTCTTGTGCTCGTTGTTTTATCATGATGTCTGGCTGGTCGAGTCTGAGCTCTTTCACTTTTCCTGCAGTGTTCTCCTCTCAAACGCTATTGTTTGCAGTGACTTAACTGAATTTTCTTTTTCCATTTCAATCAATTCTCAGCAACTCACTCTATCATACAACGCTTCTCCAACTCTACGAACTACTACGTCATCTGTTCCTATGTCAACTCCTTTGCGCGCAGTTTATCTCGGCCTTAGGGCAGTGAAAGTCAGCACCCAGCAAGCTCCTTTCTCTTGTATTACAACTATTTCCTTGATATTTCTGTGCTGTAATGTAACCTGCTACCAATAAACCTCACAGAGAAGTCCAACTGTGTCTTCAGACTACGAGGATGACGCTCTCTTTTAAAGATATCACTTGATATGGATGCATTTAGATAAAGTAGATTAAGATAAGATAAGATATGAATATATAAAACACAACATAAAATATAAAAATATACCAGTAAAGATCCAAAAAAATGCAGAAATTCTAAATGGGTAAGGACAACAATGAGGATTTTAATTTGCTATTTCAAATTACTTTTTTGTGAGTTGCATACTATAACTATTTACTAGAAATGAAATATAGCTGTGTAGGTACAATATCAAATCTCAACTAGGCAGGTGTATTGTATTATAATTAGAATTCAAAATGCTCGATGATTGCATCAATGAGGTTGCACATTATCTCACGTTTTGTACTGTAAGACAAATAGTTGTACTGTTTGTAATACATGGAAAGACAGTACTCCAGAGACTTTCAGCACTCACTGTGGACATCACAGATATGATGCTACTAAATTTATTGTCAACGCAAGGTAATGAACAATAGTCAAACTGTTGTTGATACTCGTTTACTGCATGTTATTAGAGTTCAGAAGTATACAAACAAGTCCATTAGTGACTGAAAAAAGTGAATGTTAGATCCACTGCAATATCCAAATTTTGGGTTGCAAATAATTAAAGGGGGTGGCTCTTGTGTATAGTTTAGTAGAAATAAACACAATTATAACATAAATCGGTATGTCCCCAAAAAATATAGACCACATTAAGAAACTGTATTAAGAATCTGACCAAACATCAAAACCATACTAGTGGGAGTCCTAACTTACTAAGTCCTAACCTGAGATGCCAGGCTCTATGAGGCTATTTAACAGTCAATAAATAACATTATGTGACTCAGCCATTAAGCCATTCAGTTTGTATTAATCAATCATAACCAAACCAACACCCTTTACTAACCCACAGCAATGCAAACAAGGAACAAGTTCAAACATCAGCAAATCCTTCTTGTGCAATAATCAGTCACACTACACAAGGAAGAGTCCTCTACGGTTGGAGCAATGGTTCTGTAACGAATTGTTGTCACTCCAACTACCCTTCAATAACACTGTTACAATCTGAAATTACCCAAATTGTTACATAAAACCCATTTGTGTCCCACTAATGTATGTCTTGCACAATGAAAGTCATATGCATTCATTTATGTCCACCAATGCCTGCTGCATCTCCTGCATGAATTACAATTAGACATATACCTCCCAGCACACGTGGTCCCTCCACCAGGGTGCTACTGACCTTAAAGGCAAACTTGCGGGTGATGTTATCCAAAGGCTCCACTCCTCCGACTTGGAAACTCAGTAGGGGCAAACTCCCTAACACTGTGTCCTCCTTCTCATCTGTGAAGAGGAAAGATTAAAGTCGGAACATAGGAAGAATTAGAGAAACAGAATAACAATCTGTTACATTGGTGCGACTTCTGTGTGAGAAAAATAACAACCTGAGCCAATTCATTGAACCTGCAGGATAAAAGACAAAAAAAGGAGAAGGAGTGTCCTGAGAATGGAATAACAGCTTCTCTCCTCTCAGCACAGTTTTTGCTCCCATGGTGACAGCTTCCTAGAATAGATATCCATTATCGTCCAACATTATTGGCTCACACACTCCCACAAACACCACGATCAAGTGGTGATAAACAAAAAAAAAGGAACAACGTAGAAGGGGAGAACCAGTACTGACTAAATAATGGAAGGAGACATGAAAATTTTAGGAGATTGAAAAGGAATACACTTCTCTCTGTGTGACCTCCTACCTCTTATTTCCCGAACATGGCTCTGTACCGATACTGTCTCTGCTGCTCACTGAGTGTGTTTGTGTTATGTGTGGGTGTGTACATGAGCAAGCTAGGAAGGGAGAGGGATAGATAGATAGAGAGAGAGAGAGAGAGAGAGAGAGAGAGAGAGAGAGAGAGACAGACAGACATAGAGAGAGAGAGAGAGCAAATGAGGGCAATGGAGCTGGTAGAGGAGGGGGGTGGGAGGGGTAAGAGAGAGGGGGTGGGGTTTGTGCAATCGTACAATATGCTGATCCCTGCTCTGTGTTGGTGTGCTTGTGTGAGATAATAATCAGCCCATGTGACTAAGTGTTGCAGGAATGTTGACACACAGCCAGCTGTACCTGCTGCTCTTCTGCGCCAATGAGACTGGGACACACACACACACACACGCATAAAGGGAAACAGACACACCTGCTTGTGTCTCCCACACATATTTGAATGATTTATTGATGTCTTCAGTGATTGTCCATCCAGATAATTTTTGATTTTATTTATCCAGATCACTATATACCTTAGGGGTATTCAACTAAAATTCAAATAGGTCCTCAAGCAAAGATCTGGAACATCATAATGTCTAACTTGCATTATGATTTAGTGTGATATATATTGAAGTAGCCTAGTTGTTGTATCAATGTCTGCATGTAATCAAGAACTGACTGTCAAATCAAAGAAAGAACAATTCAAAAACATTTCGACAGTATTTATTCACTTAAGGGATAACTACCGTTTTTTACAACCTGGACCTTATTTCTAGCAAAATATATGATCAATTACTCACCCAGATAACTTTGTTGTCATTCGAAGTTGTTCGGACGAAATTAGATCCAGTGTAGCGCCGGTATATCCATATAATGCGAGTGACGGGGCACTGAAACACAGCCTCTATATAACGCATTATCTGCCACGAAACTAGTTCATTTCACCCATATTTTGTCATGATACGCTAGTGCTATTCCCATCTGAGTCCGGGCTCGTCTGTTATCAACATCCGGGGTCAAACTAGCAGTAGCAGCTACAGGTAAAGAAGCCGGCTGTCGCGGGTGCGCGCGCAGCTCAGAGATGACATCTTCCAGGTCAGAGGTAGTAGGTCAACCTACAGACCCCGGATGTTGACAACAGACAAGCCCGGACTCAGAGGGGAATAGCACTAGCGTATCGTAACAAAATATTGGTGAAATTAACTAGTTTCGCGGCAGATGATGCTCGTAGAGGCTGCGCTTCGGTGCCCGGATCACACGCATTATATGGATATACGCGGCGCTCCACTGGATCTAATTTCGTCCAAGCGACGCCAAATGACACCAAAGTTATCTGGATGAGTAAATGATAATATATTTTGCTAGAAATAAGGTCCAGGCTGTAAAAAATGGTAGTTATCCTTTAACACTTAACATTTAATTATACAGATATATAATACTGTAGATATGTGTTATTTTCTTCTCTCTTTAAGGAAAAGAAGGGCTGCATTTTATTTTTCAGGTTTCAGCTACTGCACCCATGCACTCCTTGACAACCCCTCCATCAGTAAACGGCTTTTAGTATTGACCCAAAATCCAAGTGACTCTGGGGGAACATTCATTAGCACGCTGTTGGGCAGTGAATGAATGGTTCAGGATCCGGGTGAATTGTTCATATTGGGCTCTGAGACTGCTTTATTCTGTGACCTCAGTTCAGACTTGAGTGGCTATGTTTGGTCAAAAACTTTGTGCTTTGTCTCATGCGTTTCACATTGACACTTTTTATGAGTGCCACGGTCTCTGAACATATGAGACAGACTGGTTTTGTGCTTACAGTGGGAAGAATGAACATGAATGAGTCTTTTATCGCTGTCCACTTTTAGCCACGTGTGGTTATTTTTCTCTGTTGTCTCCGGCTCACTCGTCTCTCTGTCTTCTCTCCCTGTATCGCTCACTTGTCTTTCCGTCTGTCATTTGCTTCTCACCTCTTTCATCTGTCTCTATTCAGAGTCGCAATGTTTATCGCCTGGAATGTACACCATAGCACAGAAACGGCACTCATCAAAGTTTTAAATGATCTACATATAAACGCAGACTCCAAAAAAATCTCCATTCTTGTTCTACTTGATCTTAGTTCTGCGTTTGATACCGTTGACCACAAAATCTTACTGGAAAGGCTTGACAGGTGGGTTGGCTTGTCTGGTCCAGCTCTAAATTGGTTCAGAACCTACCTTCATGATAGGCAGTTTTACGTCTCCATTGGTGAATTCAACTCCAACACTATGAACATTACATGTGGGGTACCCCAAGGGTCAATTCTTGGACCACTGCTGTTCAATCTCTACATGCTTCCACTCTCACATGTCATACGCAAACATAATCTTAGTTACCATAATTATGCAGACGATTCGCAACTTTACATTTCACTACACCCAGATGACCTATCACCCATAATATCCCTCACTCAGTGTATCAAAGACATTAATCAATGGATGTCAGAAAATTTTTTACAACTAAACAAAGACAAAACAGAAATACTCATCTTTGGTGCACAGGCTCAGAGACAGAAAATAGCAGCACATCTCAACTCTCTCTCTCTTGACAGAAAAACTGAAGCAAGGAATCTGGGTGTAATCATCGACAGCAATCTATTTCAGAAGTCATATCAACCACATTACAAGATCATCTTTCTATCATCTAAAAAATATTTCCAAATTGAGGGGCTTCCTGTCAAAATCAGACTCAGAAAAATTAATCCACGCATTTATAACAAGTAGACTAGATTACTGTAATGGTTTATTCACTGGACTCCCAAAATCAAGTATTCAGAGGCTACAACTAATTCAAAATGCAGCTGCACGTATTCTCACTGGTACCAAGAATTATCAACACATCACACCTGTTCTTAAATCTTTGCACTGGTTACCTGTTAGAACAAGAATTGATTTCAAAATACTACTCCTGGTTTACAAAGCACTACATGGCCTTGCACCTCAGTACATCACAGACATGCTCATCACCTACACCCCAACAAGAACACTTCGGTCAACAAGCAGTGGCAACTTACTCATTCCTCGCACCAGATCCAAAGAAGGGGAGGCAGCTTTTAGTGTATATGCCCCACGAAAATGGAACACCTTGCCTGACACAGTTAGACATGCCACATCAGTAGCCATCTTTAAAAACAGATTAAAAACATATCTTTTCTCAACAGCATTCTGTTGAACTGTGTGTGTATGTGTGTGTGTGCATGTGTCCATATGTGATTGTGTGAGTGGGTGCACATGTGTGAGTCTAGTGTGTATGTGCTGAAAATGACATATATGATTGTTTTCTTGCACTAGCACTCTTCTTGTTTTCTATTCGATTTCTAATTGTTTTTTATAGAACTATGTACACCTGTTGTGAAGCACATTGAGTCTGCCTTGTGCATGAAATGCGCTTTATAAATAAAGCTGAATTGAATTGAATTGAATACAGATTTGATTGGCTGAGTAGCATCACGTGGGATGGCTTAACTCTCATGCAATTGGTCAGTGGATTTCCTGACCCGCTGAACCAGTACCGTAAAGTCTAAAAAAGCTGCGCCGGAAGAAGCGACCCGTCAAAATTTTAAATACTTAAATAATTTATTGACTATAGGTCCAGCCAGGTCTGTATAAGATGGCGTCTGGGTCCGGACTCGGACCACGGTCCGCCTGTTAGTGACCTATGCCTTAGAGTATGTCATCTAATTGTGGCTATGTGGCCATGTAAGCTTAATAACTGATATATAGTCATGGTGAAGTTATGGTTGTGCCCATAGACTCCTAAATTAATTAAGTATATTTTTCATGTACCTGCTACCTACTTGTTCCTATTGTAGTTAGAGCCCTTTTGGGCATAAAATATTTATTGATCTATTTATTGACTCAATTACTGCAGCGATTAATATATTTTAGCTGGCAACAAGTTATTTAACCTTAATTGATGCAGTGAGTAGCCTCTCATTTCTTAAGAACAGTCCAGCACATTATTAAAACCTGGAAGGACAGTGGTGAACCATCAACTTCAAGGAAGAAATGTGGTTGGTTCAAATTGTAAAATGTACATCAACATTAGAACTCACAGCTATGTTTGATAGTGAAAGCAAGAGCATTTCATTTCATGCCTAGTGCCTACCGTACAAGCCTGTGGGGGCAGTGTTATGATCTGGGGTTGCTTCAGTTGGTCAGGTCTAGGTTTGGCAATGTTATGTGCCCAAAAAATAATTTCAGCTGACTACCTCAAAAAACTGATTGACCAGGTTTTGATGGCACGGGCATATTGCAAGATGACAATGCCATGATTCATTGAGCTCAAATTGTGAAAGAGTAGTTCAGGGAGCATGAGACATCATTTTCTCACATGGATTGGCCACCACAGATACCAGACCTTAACCCCATTGAAAAACTTTGGGATGTTCTGGAGAAGACTTTACACAAAGGCCTAACCCATCATCAAGACAAGATCTTAATTAATGCGAAAAATTAATGCAACTCTGGATTGTAATAAATGCTGCGACATTGCATAAACTTATCAAAACAATGCCATGTGTGCCGTAATCAAAGCTAAAGGCGGGACTGTATTTTTAACAGTTTTTTAATCACAAATGAATTACAAGACATGGACAGTGTGGATATACACATACGATGATTTTTTAATACGTTTTTGAGAAAAAGGAGGATATAGTTAGGGCCCGAGCACTGACAGTGCGAAGGCCCTATTGTATCTGTAAGGATTGTTTATCATTAATCTTCATCTGCCCCCGAGAGCGCATATTTGGCGGCCTGAACATACCCCAAAACTCACCAAACTTGGAACATATGTCACGTGGGGAAAAATTAGAGAATTCCACATGATTGGGGGTGGGTGTGGCCAGGGGACCTCATAGCGCCACCTAACATCGGGTCCTTCCTAATCCTTGACTTAGTATGATCAACTATTTTACTCAAGATGTCAAACTGCTGCACCTGGCCATAGCCACTCAAGATAGTCAAACATATCATTTTCTGTGTGGATATTTCCTACAGTTTCAGAGGAAGACAACATAGTTGCATATTAACAAAACAATGTTCCACAAGAACAGAGAAGAGGAAAAATATCTCAGCCTAACACAACCAATCTCCTTCGAGCTATTGATTATTCAATCATCCATCTTTTCCCACTACATATTAGCCTTCCTTACCCTCAGGTTCACATAAACTACAGGCTATATATGTTTTTTAAAATACAAAAAAGTGGAATTATCAGTAATCTTAAAAGTAATTGCCATGAGAAGCACCTAATTATTGGTCATTTGTATCAGCTGAAAATAATCCATATCCTGCATCCCTAGTTCTTAGAAATAGTAATTGAAATATAGTTGGAAATCTGAGATTCATTTTTCCAGGGTGAATTTAAACATATATCACTGTTCCCAAAACAAAATGACCATTGCAGCTTATCAGCAACAGATATACCAGACCTTCATCATAAATTCTTACATATTGCACCTAAGTTTAGGAAATTATTGTGGTTTGGGCTCAAATAAGTCTGTTACTTATGTAGCTTAAAGGATAAGTACCGTTTTTTACAACCTGGACCTTATTTCTGGCAAAACATATGGTCATTTACTCACCCAGATAACTTTGGTGTCATTCGGCGTCGTTCGGACGAAATTAGATCCAGTGTAGCGGCGATATATCCATATAATGGGAGAGACGGGGCAGCGACACACAGCCTCTATATAACGCATTATCTGCCACGAAACTAGTTCATTTCATCAATATTTTGTTATGAAATGCTAGCGCTATTCCCCTCTGAGTCCGGGCTCGTCTATTGTCAACATCCGGGGTCTGTAGGCTGATCTACTACCTCTGACCTGGAAGATGTCGTCTCTGAGCTGCGCGCGCACCCGCGACAGCGCGGCTTGTTTACCTGTAGCTGCTACTGCTAGTTTGACCCCGGATGTTGATAACGGACGAGCCCGGACTCAGAGGGGAATAGCGCTAGCATTTCATAACAAAATATTGATGAAATTAACTAGTTTCGTGGCAGATAATGCGTTATATAGAGGCTGTGTGTCGCTGCCCCGTCTCTCCCATTATATGGATATATCGCCGCTACACTGGATCTAATTTCGTCCGAACGAAGCCGAATGACACCAAAGTTATCTGGGTGAGTAAATGACCATATGTTTTGCCAGAAATAAGGTCCAGGTTGTAAAAAACGGTACTTATCCTTTAAGTAACATAGATAAGTATGAGATGAGTATGGTCTAGACCCACTTTAATTCAAAAGTGTCATGGGATAATGTTTGCGAATTGATTCTATATGAATAAAATTGACGTCACATGATGTGACTTGGCGTTAGGGCTGGGCAATTAAACGATATTGAACTGGGCTTGCAATCAAATTTAATTCGATTTCAGTGAGCCTTATATTTTATTCCACCAGATCCGTGTTCGGTCCAGCTCCGCTGTGTCACGGCAGCAGAGCTGATAGGTTTCACTCTAGCCTATGTGCTTACTTCCACTGGCTCCGGTGCGTTGCGTCTCTACTTCACTGCAGCTCCGGCAGTCCGGACCATTCTGGAGCAGATACGCAGGGCTTCTATTTCTGCAGGATGCCAGAGCATGGTGCAACAATTCAGCCGAATTCAGCACAGAGCTGACAGGAAGTCACACAACGAAACAACAACATAACATCCGGTTAATTTTCATAATAAAACACGTGTTGACGCCAGCACAAAAATCTCAAAAGAGACAAATCCAAGCACTTCTTCTAATCCTTCGGTTGGGAACACTTTTTGTTGTTGTGTTTATAACACATACCTATAACTGCAGTCGCGTGTGATTATGTAATTTTTGCGGGAACTCCTCGGTCTAACGCAGCGGGTGGGGTTTGCCGGACGATGGAGCAAAACTGTACCGGAGCTGTTCCGCAACGCACATGCATCCAATGGAATTCCTATCATTTGGCAAAAATAAACGCGGACACAGCCAGGGACCAAGCAGGCTAACTTCCTGTTTAGCAAATGGGAATACAATAATTATCCAAATATTTTTGGACCTTATTGCAACAGTATAACAAGTCATTTTGTGGGGGTTGTGAGGTTCAAAAACAATTATGTGGTTCTGAAAGTGCAGCCTCCGCTGCTGCAGGAACATAGTATTGGCTTCTTTGCAGAGGAAGTTCTGGTCAAGCCAACAGCATTAAATGCTCCTCCTCATCTCTGGTTTTACCAGCGGACTAAAAACCACACCCCCATCCACTGTATCGGAGTGTATAACATCATGCTATTCACTGACGGGTGCTGCAAAAATAATAAATCAATAAGTGGCGGCTTGTGTAGATATTGTGGCGGGCAGCCACAAATAAATGAATGTTTTGGAAACATTCAAACATTTGGAATGGTATTCACAGATTAAATTTTTTTTTTTTAATTTTTGTAATTTTGCACTTTTTACTCAGATTTCTACCTTTAAAACATTTGGGAGTTGCAAAACTAGAACTTAGCCAGTTTTTGCATAGTTAAGTGTTTGCATTACTAGTTTTTTGGTAATAAACTATTCTAAAGTTCAAATAATAATCCCTCTGGTTTCTTCAGACTTCAGTCATTATTAGTCTGTACACAGCGGACTTCTGCTACAACTCTGAAACGTGTTACATCTAAAGTTATATATATTATATACACACACGTATATATATCTATACATATATATTTCTATCCTTATAGTGTTATTTTATATTTATTTATTTATATGTATACTTATTTTAGTGTATATGTGTGTAACAGTGCTGTGTGTGACATGGAGCTGCAATTTCCCTGAGGGAACCTCCCAAAAGGATTAATAAAGTCGTCTAAGTCTAAGTCATTATAGTCTTTAAAGGTATAGTTGGTAATGTATGGAGCCAGAATGGTGACTTTAAAATTTGGCATCCAAAAAAAAAATTGGCATTGAAAACAAAACCAGTACTGAAAAAGGAAACATTGGCATTGAAACATTTGTATTGAAAACAGTTGTATTGGCATTGAAACAAGTATTGGCACTGAAAAAGGAAACTAATTAAAATAATTAAAATCTGAAAATATTTTTATTTTATTTTATTGGGATTTTTTGTATTTTTCAATGACAATCTTCAGATTTTTTCTTCATGTCACTTTTTTTTCAGTGACAGATTTTTTTACAATGTCAGTTTTTTTTCAGTGTCACTGATTTTCAGTTTCAACTTTCTGTCACTGTTTTGGCGTCGAGAGGGAGGGGTCTGAGGGGAGGGGCAAGTAGAGCGTGGGTTGCATATGATTTGCATATCAGCCTCCTGAAGAAGTTGCAACCTGCCATCAGCCCGAAGCCTCTGGCATGGTGGCATTACTAAAATGTCCTGTTCACCGGGAACTTTCAAACTGCAATTAAGTCTGTTTTTTTTCTCTGCTATCTCCATGTTTATTCACATGCAACCTGGCCTGTTTGGTTAGCTTTTAACGGCCGTTATGCTGTTTTTGTAGAGGTCCGCTGGAACATGTAAGTTTCTAACATTAGCTGTGTTGGCTAACTTAACCTGTGGTTAATGCAGGATCAAAAATAAACACCCGCCAAGCGCTGAACACGGCTAAAAGTCGGTTTTGGCAGAAGAATAAATTAACGTCATGTGTCACCGGCCTGGCGGTAAATACTTGTTGCTGCCAAGTAATAATACATCACAACAGCGGCTAACAGTAACATAGCCTGGGACGTTAACATTGACATGATGAACAGCAGGGCTTCGGCTGTGTACGTTAAGCTACTGACTAGGGTTGCCAACCGTCCCGTAAAATACGGAATCGTCCTTTATTTGGCAATTAAATGTTGCGTCCCGTATTGAACCAATACGGGACGCGATTTGTTCCGTATTTCCATAAATGTCCAATACACATGTCTGTCACACACACACCAACACTAAATCTAACAATAATGACTAAAATAAAACACAGGGAATACTAAGGCCAGCAAAATTGTCGTGGCGGGATCTATGCAGGACCCCCCTCGCCCCCCACGCCCCGGCTCCGGTCCTCTGTGTGTCTGCGCATGCGTGTGGTGCTGTCACGGTTGCCTAGCGACAGACACCACACACCGGCGCTGCTCACAAACCCGGGTCTTTTAAAAATGTCTACTACCGGTACACCCGATACTCCACCACGTCCTTAAAAACAAAAACGCTTACAGAAGTACAGACGTGAGTGGGAAGAGGCTCATCCGTGGAGATCTTTACAAGGCCAATTGTAAATTGTGTCGGCGAGGATTTTCAGTGGCGCACGGTGGGCTGTCTGACATCAGACAGCATGCCACAGGAGAGCAACACTGCAGACACCAAAGAAGTCAGAAGACCCAAGCCTCAGTGTCACAATTTTTCATCCCCCAATCATCTCCTGAGACTGATACGGTATGGGACATTATGTTATGATTGATTTCCTATCTGGTTGTGCTTCCAGGGCAGCATCCCGAAGGGCCGCCATTCCGAACGTTCACTCTCTGTTTCAGAATGATGGCCCTTAATTATTTTAGAAAAAAGGGCGCCATTCCGAACCTGAAAAAAGGTTTGCCATTTCGAAAGGTTGGTTAGTAGTTAAGTGTGCTGGGTAAAACTTATATAGTGCTTGCCGCGGTAGTACAGTGGAAAAAAAGGCTACATGAGCATTAAGCCTTTCCAAGCTGACCCAGAGCCGGTCGCGGCGCATCGTCGTGGAGGGCCCATCAGCACCACGGAGAGCTCCGGTAAGAGTCGTAAGTTAGCTGTAGGGACCTGCTGTGCTGGTAGCTTAATTTGGACAGAGTCATACCTCACCACTCACCGGAAACTTTCAACTGTCACAGAATAAACGAAATAACTATTTTTTGGCAATTTAGTCTAAGTAGCTTTTTGTAACAGGCTGAGACCACAGACTGAAACCCACTCCGACGAGCGTCGTCCCTGGACCGCAAGTCCTGCCTTCTGTGGCTACTTCCGTATGTGGGCAGGTCTGGGGCCGACCTTTGATGAGCTGGGACATAATGTATCAGACGTTATAAATTAAGAACCGATGTGTACTCCTTTTATTAAGCTCCGTTTTTTTGTTTTGTTTTTTTTTTGCAACAGGTGATTCACATGCTCCAAGCGCCACTGTGTGTAGGCTAATAACTGTGGGGACCGGCTCTCCACCACTTCATCACTTGGCAGAAAACTTCAAATCTCCCTGCGTTCTGGATTAATCAAAATATACTGAGATTGCCACAAAAGCACTGAAAACCTGCTTCCATTACAAACATATTATCTTTGTGAACCGGAGTTTTCTGCAGTGACAGCAGCAGTAGCTAATCACCCCCAGATGACTGATTATATATTATTAGGCTATATTATGGTGAGTTGTAACAAAGAACGTGATAATTGAATTAAAAACGTAACGGACCGTCTACAATCGTTTTTATATTGAATGTGTAATGTAAACAGGAGAACGTAGCCTTCATGTAGCCTATAATCATACTTTTCACGTTTCACACACAAAAATACAATGATGCAAAAGGAAGATAGATTTAAATATACAGAATTTTATGACAGAAAAAGACTCATTTCCCAACCACATCCACTCGCTCCACTATACTATCGGGGGAGAATTCAAGAATATTCAGCAAATTAGACATCTTCCTTCACCTTCGGAATGGCGGTCCTTCGGAATGGGGGTCGCCCCCCATGCCGCTTTATGTCTTTGTCCGCTTCAGCACTGAGCTGAGGACAGCGACACAAGAGCCACACAGGTAGGCTACTGAGTCGCTGTCCTCAGTGCCGCAGAAAAGCGCTGAAACGGAGATGAAGGGGAACCCGTTTTTTTTTTTTTTTTTTGTTTGGCTTATTTTAACTGGCCCATCCAGTTTTCTGGAGGCCCACCCACAATCAAAATCCTGGTGCTGCTAGTGGTGCATGGGCATAGCCTATTTTAGTAAACTACTGTGGTTTGATTGATTGTTTAGGATGCTGAGTTTTTAAAGTCGAATGAACAATCATTTATTTAATATACAGTAGTATTAGCAAATATAAATATTATATATTTCCATATAAAGAACGAATCATACTAATGGATTAACAGTTAATAAATAAATAAATAAAAACATTTGTTAAGAGAAAACATTTATTCTTTAATATATATACATTTCCTAGATTAAAAATGTTTGTAGAGCTTTCTGTGTAGTCTGTGTCAAAATGTTTATATTTTTTAGGAATACAGTGTTCAGTGATCATTACATAAATTCTATTATTAGTGTGGTTTAACTGTTTGGATGACCGGACTTCCTTTCAAGTCTTAAGACAGGCAGCAGACAAATACTGTTCAATTTAATTAACAATTTGTCATCCCACTCCTCCCCTCTAGGTTACCGCAGCTGAGGTGACACAGGTGTACCACACAGTCAGACGTAACCTCAGCTACAACAGTGCTGACTGTGCACATAAACTGAATCAAAAGATTCTACCGGATTCAAAAATTGTAAAAAAAAATGACTTTAGGAAGAACAAAGGCAGAGGCAGTGGTTAAAGATGTCCTTGCTCCAAAGGCAGTGGGTGATGTTCTCAAGGCCCTAACATCAGATAAACCCCTCCCATTTTCCATTCAGACGGATGTATCAAATAAAGGCAACAGGAAGATGTTCCCCCTTGCTGTTCAATTCTTCAGTCCAGAATGCGGGGTCACCAACAAAATGCTGGATTTCGTGGAAAATGCAGATGAGTCCGCTGCTGGGATTGTAGCTCTCATAGAGCAGTCACTTGACAAATTTGGCCTATCATTTGATCAAGTGACAGCATTTAGTGCAGACAATACCAATGTGAATTACGGAATTCACAACTCTGTCTTCACCAACTTGAAGAAGAAACAGAAAGATCTGCTGCAAGGAAACTGCCATGCCCACATTGTGCACAACACAGTAAAGCATGCTCTTGACCAGCTCACTGTAGATGTGGAAAATGTTGTGCTGAAGGTCTATGGCTTCTTTTCCACATCTGCCAAACAAAGAGAATCACTCAAAGAGTTTTGTGGGTTTTGTGATGTTGAGTTCCAGGAAATTCTTCGACATGTCACAACCAGGCGGCTCTCCCTTAATTCAGCCATCACCCGGCTAATGCAAACCTGGATTGCACTGAAGTCTTGCTTCATCAGCCTGGGGGAGGAGTGTCCCAAACAACTTCGAGCTTTGTTAAAGCTCAGTGAGGACTCAACTGAGGAAGATGGAGACATTGTGGAGGTTTACCTTCTCTTCTGCAATAATATCCTCTATCTCTTTGAGGAAGTGGTAAAGAAGCTGGAGAGTGATGAAACCACCTGTGTTGAGTTATATTCCATCATGGATAACTTCAAGCAAAAGCTCACACAGAGACGATATGACCAGTTCTTTGGCTACCTAACAAAAGTGAAGCTGCAGCGTCTCCGTCCATGTGATGCAGACATGGCAAGGGCAGATTTTACTGCATTTCTCAACACAGCACTCTCATATGTTGAGAAATGGTTCAACTTCTCTGAAGACAACTGGCTGTTCTCACTGCAACCTCTCTCTCTGCACCATGGCACCTTGACCTTTAGTGACATTGAGAAGGTGACCACCAAGCTCAACCTCATCCATAAAGTCAACATGGATGAACTTTATGATGAATGCTCCACAGCAAAACCCACTCTGAAGAGGCTCAAAGAAGATGCTGAAGATGAATGGAAGTCCAAAGGTGTGGCTGCCAGGTGGGTGGCTCTCTTTCAAGTAGCTGACCTGCCTAACATGCTGTCTATCATCAGCCACATCCTGAGCATCCCAGCATCCACTGGATATGTGGAAAGGATCTTTTCTAGAATGGCCAACAAATGGAGTGACAGCAGGAACAGGTGCTCCACGGAGCTCATGAGAAGTGAGCTCCTGATCACTCTCAACTTTGAGCAGTCCTGTTCAGAGTTCTACAACAGCGCTTTGAAAGACAAAGAGTTACTCAGTGCTGCAAGGAGTAACAAGAAGTACACCTGGAAAAAGAAGTAACAGTTTGGAGGGAAGGAGTGATGTTCAGGGAAGGAGTAATGTTCAGGGAAGGAGTGATGTTCAGGGAAGGAGTAATGTTCAGGGAAGGAGTAATGTTTTGCACTTTTTTTCCTTATTGAATAAGCAGAGAAGTTTATGTGTTTTTGTTGTTTTTTTGCTTTGTTTTTTTGCTATAAGTAAAAATGTTCAAAGAGAGTCCCTATAGCTATGCACTTAAAAAGTTACATTACAGTTCTCAGTTTATTTAGTTTATATTTTAAAAGTTCATTGTTGCACACTCCACACAAACAAATTTCACTCAAGATTTAATTAACTGCACTTTATAAGAGAATGTGTTCATTGTAAATAAAGCATTTCAAGCTTTAAGTATGACTAATTGCTTTCTTGATCACCCCTTTACTAAGAAAAAAAACAGCACAAAATAAAACATACCACTGCTGCGGGCGCCCCACCCTACATGGTAGTCATGGCCCCGAGGAGCCGTGGTGGGCATCCCTTATTTTCATTTCTGAAAGGTGTCAACCCTACTACTGACATCCCCAGCACACGCACACACACACACCATACAGCCTCTCATCTTTGAGCCGCTAGCTCAGCTTCATCGCAGGTAGTACACAATAACTCTTACAAGGGCCGCGAGACTTAACATTAGCTACCATTTACCCAGGGTCCACATTTAACTTTCTGGCTCATCTGCCAGTGGCAGGTAAACTGAGAAAAGCAGAGCTGGTAGTCACAGCTCAGTAAGTTAGCTGCTCAGACTCTCCATGACCGCGCTGGAAACAGAGTCACCAGAAGCAAATTCGCGGCCCTTGTAAGAGTTATTGTGTCCTACCTGCGTTGAAGCTGAGCTAGCAGCTCAAAGATGAGAGGCTGTATGGTTTGTGTGTGTGTGTGCTGGGGATGTCAGTAGCTTAACGTACACAGCCGAAGCCCTGCTGTTCATCATGTCAATGTTAACGTCCCAGGCTATGTTACTGTTAGCCGCTGTTGTGATGTATTATTACTTGGCAGCAACAAGTATTTACCGCCAGGCTGGTGACACGACATTAATTTATTCTTCTGCCAAAACCGACTTTTAGCCGTGTTCGGCGCTTGGCGGGTGTTTATTTTTGATCCTGCATTAACCACAGGTTAAGTTAGCCAACACGGCTAATGTTAGAAACTTACATGTTCCAGCGGACCTCTACAAAAACAGCATAACGGCCGTTAAAAGCTAACCAAACAGGCCAGGTTGCATGTGAATAAACATGTAGATAGCAGAGAAAAAAAACAGACTTAATTGCGGTTTGAAAGTTCCCGGTGAACAGGACATTTTAGTAATGCCACCACTTCTTCAGGATGCTGATATGCAAATCATATGCAAACCACGCTCTACTTGCCCCTCCCCTCAGACCCCTCCCTCTCGACGCCAAAACAGTGACAGAAAGTTGAAACTGAAAATCAGTGACACTGAAAAAAAACTGACATTGTAAAAAAATCTGTCACTGAAAAAAAAGTGACATGAAGAAAAAATCTGAAGATTGTCATTGAAAAATACAAAAAATCCCAATAAAATAAAATAATAAGATTTTCAGATTTTAATTATTTTAATTAGTTCCCTTTTTCAGTGCCAATACTTGTTTCAATGCCAATACAACTGTTTTCGATACAAATGTTTCAATGCCAATGTTTCCTTTTTCAGTACTGGTTTTGTTTTCAATGCCAATTTTTTTTTTTGGATGCCAAATTTTAAAGTCACCGTTCTGGTTCCATAGTAATGTTGGAGAGCTAGCAAGATTTGAAAGTGGCACCTCGTCTAAGCTTCGTCCCCTTCTCCCCCTCCCGTCAGTGCTCCGTCCAAAGCCCCGCCCCCACAAACTTGAACGCGCATCAGACAGTCCGTCAGCAGGGCAGAGGAGAGCCGTTAGCATTGGGCTAATACAAGCTACAAAAGTAGCTAAGTTGGCTAACGTTACATATTTCATGAAAATACCAAATCCCCCCGAAGCAAAACAAATAATTACCTGTCCAACTGAAAGACAGCAACCTCTGCATCACTTCTGGAAGTGCTACTTTTGGCTGCATTTTCTCTGCCATTGTTCTCTACTGCTAACTGTGCTAACTCTTCTTCTTCTGCTGTTTTATGGCCATTGGCAAACAGCTTTTAGATGTGCATTACCGCCACCTTCTGACCTGGAGTGTGGATCTCCTGCTAACTCCATATGGAGTGTGCTGAATATATCTGGCAACGATGACACGTGATGAGTGCGCGCAGGGAGGAGGGGGGGGACAGAGGGGGGTGCAGGCAGGACGAGACATGGAGGCATCTGATTGGTTCTTTCAACTCGGACCGAGAGGGAGAGGGACCACAGAGGTCTGATTTATTTCGTTCCTTTTTCTGAACACATTATGTATGGACTACTCTCAGGGTGGGAAGACCATTTCACCCAGTATAACAAAAAGTGTTTCTGAACAGGATTACCAACTATACCTTTAAACAGGCAGCATGATCAAATTATATATCATGATAAATATTGACATCGATCACTATGGGGGAAAAAAATCATGATTATATTTTTTGACATATCACCCAGCCCTACTTGACGTACATAACTTCAGTTAGGTTATGTACATGACATAACTATGTTTGTAAGTTAAAATAAATCATTGTTGACTTTTGGCTTCTCATTGGACAAGATGAAAATCCTTTTTTTTTTTGACAAATGTTTTTATTGTCTTTTTCAATTGCAATATAAAGACACAAAACAGAACAAGGCACATCAATAAGTACAAAAAGGCACTTGAAGAAATTCCAAATATGCAGATATTAGTGGTATATTTTGCTGGTTTGGTAACTGACTGTTTCTCATCATGGCTTATAAGGACAAGAAAAGAATATCAATAAAGATTGACAATCATGTACATGCACAGATGGACACAGATTGTACCCCACAAACAGAATGCTCCCGTATTTCATAATGTGGTCATTGATTTTAATGAAAAAAAAAAAATAAATGAAAAAAATAAATAAATAAAAATAAAAACAGTAGATTACAAAGCTGTAATGAAATCGTCCCCTTCCAGAAATTCCGGAAATGAGCCCCAAATCTTTACAAAAGCGTTATATTTCCCTTTGATAACATATGTAAATCTCTCTAGGGCAAGGCACTGCAGAAGCCCCTCAACCCAGATTCGTTTGCTTGGTCTGTGAACAGACTTCCATGACATTTTTATGTTTAGCTTAAAGAAGACAAAATATGACTATCTTCTTACTGCTATTGCTAAGTGTACAGCTTGCTGAGAAACATCCAAAAATACAAAGTTTGGGACATAGTCGAAGTTGTTCCTTAATAAAGATAGATACAATTGTAATAATCTCTTTCCAAAATTATTGAATGAGGGTGCATTCCCAGAGGAAGTATGTTCTCATCAACCATTTGTACTGGGGGAGTTTGAACCTTGTATTTATTGTTTGTGCTTGGCATTGGAAACTTATCCTGCCACTCTTCTACAGTGATTTCTTCATTAAGGTCTGAACACCATGCTAATCTTTTATCATCTGAAGATTCTTTTGCTGCATCGATGATAATCTGGTAAAACTTTTTGATTAATCCAGCTGCTTTATAATGGTTCAGAACTGTTTTTTTCTAAAGAATTTTGGCAGGGGAGATTTCCAGGTTCTGTGTCTTTGTTATGAAGCTTCTTACCTGAAGATTCTTGAAAAAATGTTTAGAGTCAATGCTAAACTTTAGCTTGATCTCATTAAAACTTAAAAGATTATCATTCATTCGTGAAGTTTTTGTTCCCCCAAATAGGTGACAATTGGAATAGGGGAGCATTTTCCCCAAGATAACTTAACACCTCGTGCCATACTATCAGTGTATTTCTAACGAAGGGGTTTGCAGTGTGCTTTTTCAGAGCGGCTACATTTGCGGAATAAAGGTAGAGGTATAAGGGGATTTTATAAGTTGTGATTTCCTCCATCCTTATCCACTGCAGCGGTGACTGATGTTCAAACCAATATGAGGCTGCTCTTAGTTGGGCAGCCCAATAGTATCCCTGGAGGAAAGGGAGCTTTAACCCACCTTTGTCATACGGTAAGTACAACAGGGTCATGCGCAGTCTTGAGCGTCTACTGTACCAAATGTAATTACAAAAAAGTTTTTTCATTTTAACAAAGAAATTATAAGGGGGAGCAAGTGGGATGGTTTTAAAAAGGTACAGGAAACTTAGGAAGAATATTCATCTTCAGAACATTAATACGTCCAATCATGGATCACAGGGTTATAATTAGTTGGTATCATGGATTCTATTGTAGGTGTGATTTTAACTCCAAGGTATGTAAAGCTGTCCGTAATATGAATCCACTACTAAGTACTCATTTTAGGAATTCCTAAAATGAGTACTTGGTGGTGGATTCAATCTCTCAGATCTTTTCAGAAAAAGGATTGTAGACTTAGATGCGTCAACCTCATAACCTGAGAAGCTGCCATATGTTCCTATTAAAGTTAATAGAGTAGGTATAGATTGTTTCAAGTCTGTCAGAAATAGAACTACATCATCAGCAAATAATCCTATCACACTGTTGCTTCTAATCGCAATCGCTGAAGGTTCAATGGCCAGGACGAAAAGAAGGGGAGACAAAGGACATCCCTGTCATGTACCTCTGAAAAGAGAGAACTGTTTTGATACCATATAGTTGGTCATTACTGAAGCCGTTGAGTCATGATATAACATTTTTATCCAATTGAGAAAGTAGCTGCCTATTCCAAAACGGTTAAGCACTTCAAATAGGTATTCATGCTCGACCCTATCAAAGGCCTTTTCCGCATCAAGTCCTATCACAGCCATATCAGGTGTTTCTTTCTTGGCCTATATAATATTCAACAGCCTATGAATATTGTGAGAGCCCTGTCTTTCTTTAATAAAGCCATTTTGATCCAGACCAGCAATAGCTGGTAAGTGTTTCTCTAACCTCCTGGCAAGAACTTTTGCTATTATTTTCACATCATTGTTAATCAAAGAAATGGGACAGTAGGATTCAGACGTTGTGGAGGGCTGTCCTGGCTTTAATATTAAGGTTATAAGTGCGTTCCGTAATGATGGTGGTTGCTGCCCCTTTTCAAGTGATTCTTCACACATGTTCAATAAAGGAACAAACATCATGTCTTTATTTACTTCCTGCTTTGAGTGACCGAGCGACACACAAACACAAGAGGGATCTGCCTGCACTAGTGATTTGAAACTTTGACACTCACAGCAGGATGTAAATACCGGTGTGTATGTATCGCGAGTCTCGTTGATCTTGTCTGGCGCCGCTTCCGTAGTGCAATCGGCTGTGAGGGAGTCTGCGTGATCGAGGAGCGTGCCTCCAGGCAGATATAGCATAGTGACTGTTTAGGCTGTAAAAATGTACTAAATGACGTTGTTTCGAGTAAACTCTGGATGTCGCCACTTCAGGACACTTGGATTGCAGCGGACGAGCAGTATGGAGGAATATTACAAAGTTTTTGTGTAGTTTTATGGACCTTTTCCTCTCGGGCACAATTGACGCTCGTTATATGGATTATTGTTGCCGGAGGGTACCCCCGCAGGTCTCCAGCTGCACTTTGAGGAATAAGAAACTACACCATCTCATCATAATGAGGGTGAGTCGATAATGACTGAATTTCGTTCTAGAGTGAACTACTCCTTTAAGCTGCTTCAACCTAGACACCACTTGTTTTAATTTCACTATCTTCCTAAGACCCCTAACGTTTCATGACATGATATTTATTTTAGTATGACCGCTCATGATGAAGTCAGTAAACTAAGCTTATTTGCAACCACCTTATTAACCATGCCCTATAATAAAATGAAAAGTGTGCCTCCAGAACAAACAAATAAAACAGGAAATAACAAGGGCCTCTCCCAAATGAGGCAACGACAAATAGGCCTAGCCTAAACCCTGTGCGGCTAAACACGCACATTTCCCCTCCCTCCCAATTACCGGATCCCGATTAGACTGAAGTCTGATCCTCTAGAGGAGCAGTATCACAACCAGTACTATGGAAAAAAAAACAAGAAAAGCAAAAATAAGTCGGACGTGTTCCGACGAATTGCATATTTATGCGGATGGAAAATACAATGTTCGTTTGTGACCCAGTATGGTTAGTCTTTTGTTAGTAGCCTACGAGAGGACAGACAAAGTCTATGTCTATGCTAACCTCCAAGCCCGCCATCAACTAGGCTAAAAGCTTACCAGAACAGTCTCTGAGAGATCAACGTCAGATTTCTTACCACTCAGTCCAAGTTCTCTGATACTTTACGCGTTTCAGCTAATGACTCTTTCTGCACGTCATGATTGATGTTGGCCTTCTTAATCTTCAGGATGAGTTCTTCAGCTTGGAATGGGAAAGTGAAGTAGTGCCAGCTCATGTGGTGTAGAATTAGCATTTTTGCTGGGAACAGAAATCCATATTCCTTACGCATTTGGCGCAGACTTTGTTTCACTTCGTCAAAAAGTTTCCTTTGTCTTTGGACTTCAGTGGAAAGATCCAGGAAGAACATGACACGGCTACTCCCAACTTTGATGTCGTCTTTCAGACGCGCTGCTTTCATAACTCGGTTTCTATCGCGATATGTCAGGAATTTCACCAGGAGAATCCATGGCCGAATTCCATCCAACCCCCGCTGATCCTAGGTCTGCTGCGGCATTTTCCCCAGCCTGTAGGCTTGCTCGATAGTTAACGGTTGTCCTGCTTCTATGTCAAGTGCCTTGGGTAGCCACGTCATTAAGAATGTACAGGCATCTCCATTCTCCAGTTTCTGGACTTTTTTCTGCATGGTATTGGCTAGGGATGCTAGCGAAGTGATCTGGTCCTCCTCTGTGTTAATACGGGTTTCTGCTTCTGTGAGTCTTTCAGAAAATGTCCCTATAGCTTCTTTTATCTTTTAAGTGGAGGAAAAAACTTCATGTAGCTGTGTGAAAAATCATTCCTCAGGGATTGTATGGCTGTTAAGATCTGGCTCTCATCGCGGCTAGTCTCCAATTGAGTTAGCATCTCGCCAGATGCCTGGGCTTCCGTGTCGTCCTCGTGTAGAGTTTCCATAAAGCGTGCTTTGAAAAGTTGGGATTAAGGTCCAACTCTTGACTTGAATAAATCTAACAAATCAGTCGGGGCTGACTAATTCAACACACATCAAGATAATTGAGTATGCATGCTTTTCTTGAAATGTGATTAATACAGTATATTGTAACTTGGGAGCTCAAATGTGAGCTCCATATACTGAGGCTCTCAGCAGGGAGGCTCTCAAATGCCCTACCCTTAACTTAGTAAGGAGAAAAAAAATAATCAACTGGTGAGTTTTAAAATGTTATTCAAAATGGCAAGTTTGCCTATTGACTTTCAGAGCACTTGTATAGCTTTACTATTATTTATTAATAATATTTGATAATAACATTCCCCTATTTCTAGTGAATTATTTACTATGTCATCATTTTAAGTCAAATTAATTCTGAATCGTGGGCTGAGGTCCTTATTTAGAGAATTGTACTTAATTAAAAAAATAATTAAAAAACATACACCCACTGAACATATCTATAATTACTTTTTTGACATCATTCTCAATCTATTTAACAATAGATTTTCAAACATGGTTTCCTATCTGGAAAATAAAGGATAGAGGCATATGGATTTAGATGCTATATTTTGTAGTCATTATTATTTTTTGCAGTTTTACTCTTAAATATGTATATTATTTTCATTCTGTTAGGCAATTAATTTGTAACTTATTTTATGAGGCGTAAACCTAAATGTTTGATACCACATATCATATTTTAAAACACATACAGATCTATATCTTTACATCTATTATATTATCTGTAATTTATTACTTTATTAATAATTTACTTAAGTTGATTTCCTATAAACCTAATTTTTCTGATCCGGTGGTTAATGAATTCAAATAATATGGCAGCACACCAGAGTCAGTTGTAAAAGCATCACATATTTTGTCAGGTCAGTGTTACAGGATCTCTGGTTAAGCAACAACAGATCTATCCATCACTATAAAAATTTGAGCCATTCGGTCCAATAAAATTTGGAAAGTCTAGAAGAGCCACACGATTAAATGATTTCATTTCCGTTCAAGTTAGCTGGCCTCTAAACCGGAAGTTAGCTTGCCGGTTGGCGATCCAGGTATTTTCATAGCCAGGAAGGCGAGCTTTTTTGGCATCAAAACACCACTGAGCAGCTTTCATAAGAGTGAAAGGGGCTCTGCCTCCAATGCTGTGTCCAGAAATAAAATCTCCTTTTAAAGACCACATCCCAAATTCCTTCCTTATTTACAGCCCAACACCAGATGTTGATAACACATCATCACTTAGCGTGGCAGAATTTAGCGTGTTCACCCAGGTCTTACGTTTAGATCAAAGCCGAGCTGAGCTGAGGTGACAAAATCCTGTGTCACCCGCTGCGTCAATTGACCCGGGTGCAAATGCCGAGTGTACACATTCCCATTGCACACAAAGGCCCGATCTTTTGACCAGTGGAAAAGGGGTATAACTCTATGGACAAATTATAAACAAATCTAACACATTTTGACAAGATTCAAAAGACAGTAAACCAGTAAAACAGTGACCTCTAATTTAAATAATTTTTCTTTATTAGGTACGGTCCCTCCTGCGATTGGCTGGCTGGTACAGGCAGTTTGTGCCCTTGTTTGCAACCATTGCAGCCACACTTACAGCCCTGACCTGCAAGGACCAGAAGAAGCCGGTAACCTGGTCAGATGACTGTGATACAGCCTTCAGCACCTTGAAAGCCCTCCTATGTTCTTCCCCTAACCACAAGATTCCAGTCCTGGCACGGTATCATGTGCAAATGATGAAAATACGCATTTTAATGTATACCAACTTTGCATGACTTGCTTTACACATCATCATCTTATTTTTGTTGATACAGAGGTGACAAGCCAACTGAACCAGAATAACTAAGTTACTAACCCTCATTTTGCCAACAAATCAGCAACACACATAGAAGCAGGCATCTGGACTGGAGAATAGAATGAAGTGCAAACCTTTGTAGTAGAAGAGAGATCTGTCAGTGAGGACGAACCACCTCTTGTTCCACTGCCTCACTCCACTGCTGGCCTGCAGGAACATATGTCACAGTCTCATCAATCATTTGAATTTCCCCCTATGAAATGGGACAACTCATCAAGACCCTCATACGTTATCAGTTGATGTCAATGGTGTTACATTTTGACCAGACAATTCCAACATGCCATTTTCCACTGTGGTGATTTCTCTTGTGTTACTATGGTAATCCTGGTATTATAACCATGTCTTGCAGTTTTATCTGATGGAGATAAAAAAGCATGGGCGCTTGCAATTTGTTCACAATCACATTCCATTAATGAAGTCATCAAATTAATAAGAACAATGCTTCATTACTATTCGCTAACATGAGCAATGGTTTATATGCTTAGCATTATGAAAGCCGTGCTCCTACCCTGCCAGTGTGCATTGATATTAGAACAGCGATATGAAGTGCAACTACTCAACTGCTGGACTTATAAATTTCGGGCGTCATGCCATCAAAGAGGGGGATGCAACATTGAAATATGTCAAAACATGGGACTGTCATGCACAAATCAGCAACAGCAATGTAATGTTAGCGAGCAAGCTAGCTAGTTAGCTTCCAAGACATCAGCAAACTTTTCACATTTGTTTTACGCTAATATTAAAGAAAAGGGACCATAATAAATTTGGTTTAAAATGTGCATCTGAGGGGCATGTAGCCCTAACACTTCACCTTACCCCCTATCCTAACAAAATTAGGATGCAATGCAGGGGTAGGGCTAAGTGGCATTGGTGAGGGGCCGTACTTAGAAGGGGCCTTATACAGCTCGCTTTCCATGCACATGTAGTTCAGCTGTTTGAGTTGAGTTGAAAAACATTTGTGGTAACTTTTATATTGTTTTCATTGTTATTAATAATTTTATCATTATTATTGTAGTGGGGTTGATGCAGGGAGAGGGGCAAAACAATCAGTGTGACTTTCTTTTTTTGTGTTTTTCACTTTGTACAGCATTTGTACGCACAAAGTACTGTGCGTAGCCATGTAAATGCAACGGCATTGTCAGTAACACTGGGTCGTTTTGTTGTTTTGTAGCCACGCAATCCTGTTGAATCTGCTTGTTTGTGGGACAATAAATCTATTCACAACTTATTTTGATTAAATAAGTAACAATGCAAATTGGCTTCTAATAGAAACTGTAGGACTATAAAAGAAGAGAAAATTGAAGGAAAAAAAGAGCACAGAATAAAGGTATGTGATTGTCAGTTGAATCTGATTGAATGGGTCATATGTTTTGGAGTTGCCTGAGGATATTGAACTTTTGCAATAATATTTTTCAGATCTTATCATGAATTTTGCAGACTTAGACCCCTTGATGGGGATCCTAGGAATTGTTGACTCTAATATAGCAAAACAACAGTGCAGAACATAATATGGTATAATTTGTCTGCCTACTGGCACGAAGATTGGTCTTACTTAATTGTAAACAAAAGACAGCACCAACACATACAGATCTTATGAAAGATGTAATTAAATACTTGGAGCTAGAGAAAATCAAATTCTCTCTTATGAAAGTGTATTGCTGCCACACAAGAAAAAAAAAACACTATCACGTTATAAGGTGATAATTTATATTGTTTGAACATGATAATTTTATTGTATGAACATAAGTTCATTATACGATAGTTTTATCTTACGAATGTAAAGAAGTTTCATGTTATAACGCAATAATTTATATTGCTATTATATCTCATTTACATTATTCGATTAAGTTCAACTTCATGTTTTGGTTGAGACAGGGTGAGATTTTGCTTTATTTGAGCATGGTGGATGACATTGTGATCTCAGTCCTCTGATGGGAGAGGTCATACAGACTATCATTCTGATTAATAGGGGATGGGGTGTGAGTGGGTGAAATACTAATTCATATTTGATGAGGAACAAATTAATAACATAACCTGCAATGGACTCCAGCAGCTGAAACATTAAGTGCATCTCCCCCTTCAGATAGGCGATGCACGCATTTATGCAAGAGACAGAGTATAGTTTAACTGCATTGATTATTGAAATCTCACGACTCCTGAGCTCCATCACTGCCATTTCCTCTGGAGAGTATCCTCTGTACTGTCCTGTTTATAACTACAGATTGTTGTTTTACTGCTTAATTGAGCCATGATGTTTGCTACAGTGACATTACTATGTGAATGGAAAGGAAACCTTTAAATGACTGAAAGCAGCCTTTCTAATCATTACAGTACAGTGTACATGCATTGTGAACCTGCCTATGAAGGTGCATCTTACTATATGAATACTGAGCCCTCTATATAGCAGGTAAAACACTGCGACATTGACTTTAGATCAAAGGCTCATATTATTACTGCAAAATGCTTTCTGCTACTCCAACATATGCCAGCAAAGCACCTGATCACACCTAATTTTAAGACCATCAGTCTACAACCAGCAACGACACTTAAGCTGTACTGTGCGTCACTTCAGCCGACAAAAAGATGGCCACTGATGCTGGAGGATCGCTGCAGGTTATGGTATTATGTTCGTCATCAAGATGAGATCCGCTCACCAAATTAAGCACACAGAGGCGCACCGCAGCACTCCTCATCCTGCAGTTAAATAGAGCATTTTGCTCATATACAGTCAAACGGAGTTGTTGTCATCATCTTGATTGATTATTGATAACTATCAAAGGCAAACTCCATGTAGAAAGACAGGACTGTCAGTAGCTGTGCTGGGTTGCTTGTATGGGCGCCTCCAGCTGATCATTGAGAAATGACGCCTTCTCCAGAGGGAGGATGACTGATTCTTTCCTCTGTACAGCCCCATGCATTTTTACTGTACACATACTGATCATAATGTCATCCACTGTGCTCAATAAAAGCAAAATTTTGCAGTGTCTCAACCCAAGCATGAAGTAGAACTTAATAAAATCTTGTAAATTAGATTTATAAAAATATAAATGATCACGTTCATACAATGAAATGATCACATTTGTACAATAAAACTATCACATTTGTACAATATGAATGATCACGTGAAACTTGTCACATTCATTCATTAAAGTTTTTACATTATGACGTGATAAGTGTTTTATTTTTTGTTTTTTTCTTTTGTGGCAGCAATACGCTTCCGTACTCTCTGAACAAACAAGACAGCATTTGGCAACCTTTTATTGACCAATTCAACCATATCACATCCTCTGGGAAGAATCAGAATGGTCATTTAGGGATATAAAGGAAAGAAATTAAGGAACAGAGTTCTGTAGCATAAGGATGCAGCTGCTTGTTTGTGTTGTACTATGTCACTTTATTTGTTGAAAAACACAATAAATATAGTTTACAAAAAAACTTGCACTTGCACACACAAAACTTTTAAAAGGGTTAGTGACATGTCGGAATGGCCGCATGTCGGACTTTTGGGATGTTGGAATGCCAGCATGTAATCCTGACAATTAGGCTGATGATATATCTGTGGAGTTCTTTAATACTGAAAGTAGAGAGAAAAAGTTTTACCTGCTTGTACAGCCACCCCTGTTTGGTCACCTCTGTTTTGGGATTCCTGCGCATAGAGTTGGAGCGCTTCCCAAATGTCACCACCTTTCTGGGAGTGGAAGACATCTGTCAAAAGAGATTTGGAAGACAAGGAAGATGGTTTATATATTGATTTTTTATTTATTAGTTAACATTTACAAGGAATGCACAACATATTGATAAATAAATTATCGACCCCATAAATTTATGGCCCGATCAGGAAGAATGTAAATTTAGAGCCCATAATGCAAAATCAAATTACTTTCACTGACTTAAAGGATAACTACCGTTTTTTACAACCTGGACCTTATTTCTAGCAAAATATATTACCATTCACTCACCCAGATAACTTTGGTGTCATTTGGCGTCGCTCGGACGAAATTAGATCCAGTGGAGCGCCGCGTATATCCATATAATGCGAGTGATCCGGGCACCGCAGGGCAGCCTCTATGAGCATCATCTGCCACGAAACTAGTTCATTTCACCAATATTTTGTTACGATACGCTAGTGCTATTCCCCTCTGAGTCCGGGCTTGTCTGTTGTCAACATCCGGGGTCTGTAGGTTGACCTACTACCTCTGACCTGGAAGATGTCATCTCTGAGCTGCGCGCGCACCCGCAACAGCCGGCTTGTTTACCTGTAGCTGCTACTGCTAGTTTGACCCTGGATGTTGATAACAGACAAGCCCGGACTCAGATGGGAATAGCACTAGCGTATCGTAACAAAATATTGGTGAAATGAACTAGTTTCGTGGCAGATAATGCGTTATATAGAGGCTGTGTTTCAGTGCCCCGTCACTCGCATTATATGGATATACCGGTGCTACACTGGATCTAATTTCGTCCGAACAACTTCGAATGACAACAAAGTTATCTGGGTGAGTAAATGATCATATATTTTGCTAGAAATAAGGTCCAGGTTGTAAAAAACGGTAGTTATCCTTTAACAACTGAGGCATCTACACACTCCAATATAGTAGGTAGCAGTATGCAGCTTTAAAGTTGATTTGCAATTAATCAATAAACAGAGAAAAGGAGATGATGACTACTACTACTACTACTACTACTACAGTCGTGGTCAAACATTTACATACACTTGTATAGAACAGGTTTGAGCTCCAATGATGTTGAGTTACAACTCTCATTTTTCTGTGATGAAATGAGTGGAACACACTACTTTGTCACAAAAAACATTTGTGAAGTTTGGTTCAAAATGTTTTAACCACTCCTCTTCGGTGAAGTTCAACTAAATTTGTTAGCTTCCTGGCACAAAGTTGTTTCTTCAGAACAGTCCACATGTTCTCGATGGGGTTCAAGTCAGGACTTTGAGTAGGCCAATTAAGCCAAAGGCTTACTGTAATTCTACACTGATTTAGCCATTCCTTTACCACTTTTGATGTGTGTTCGGGATCATTGTCCTGTTGGAACACCCAACTGCACCCATCCTGATGGTGGAAGTGACACAACTGTGCCGTGCCTATACTTACAATTGTTTGCACAGTTGATCTTGGGACCTGTAACTGCTTTGAAATGGCTTCAAGTGACTTTCCTGACTTGTTCAAATTAATAATGCACTCTTTCAGATCCATGCTGAGCTCCTTAGACTTTCCCATTGAAGTGTTTGTGGCGGAGTCTTATGGGTGTATCAAACAATCCCCATTAAAATGGGCCCAGAAAATTCATCGGACGTTATCAGTCATGATCCCTCAGAGGAAGTTAAGATGCAATGCTACAATACAAATTTGATTCACACAACTTTCTATAATCACCAAAATTGATCATTGAAGTATGTATATTTTTGACCCAGCGGATTTGGTCACATTTCCAGAAGACCCATAAAAAAATCATTATTAAACCAATCTTCACAAATTTTTTTTTCTGACAAAGTAGCATGTGTTCCACTCATTCCATCACAGAAAAATGAGAGTTGTAGAAATCATTGGAACTCAAGACTGCCATGATATACCTGTTCTTTACAAGTGTATGTAAACTTCTGACCACGGCTGTAGTAGTAGTAGCCATCATCTCCTTTTCTTATTAGTTATTAGTTTTATGATTTTAAAGGAGATGCCCTCTTATTCTTATGGGGCAATCAGACCAAACGTGAGGCGAGTTAATCACGCATCTAGATTACATACACGAATGATGTGGCACAAGTGACACTGCGCAAATTCATGTGAATTCAAAATGTTGAACTCAGCAAGGCTCAAGCAAGGTTTTTGCGTGATGCTGTGTCTCGGAAGGCTATTGGCACTGACATTCACACTGACGTCCTTATGTCAACATCGCTGATGTCTGGACATTCATTGGCTCAATAGCGCCCCCTAACAGTTTTTAGAACCGAATTCCATGATGCAACACACCAAAAATTGTGTGTTTTCACTTAACCACTTGGGCAATGGAAGCACAGCAAATTTTGATTTTTCACCATGACACAAGAAGTTGTTGTAGCTCACACATACTTTATCCAATCTTTCCCGATCTTTAGGTGCTCGATAAGACTCGTGTTCCAAAGACAGCTACATGCTATTTTTCAGGTGTAGTTTTAGTGCCATCTGCTCTCAAAAGGAAGAAACAGGTCCTATACTCTTACCAATTACTTCAAGCAGATTAACCAGACTCACCTCAAATTTGTTCAGTAAATGCTCAAAAAGCTACTGATGCTTCTGTCCAAAAATTGTGAGCTCTCATTTACGTAGCCAAGGCAACAAACTATTCGGCATGAAACAGAAAGTTATTGCTGAGGGGCCAGCAATGCTCACAAAATCATGACACTTGTCAACCATAGCTAAACATGAAATTTGCTATGAGTCACAGGACTGTAAGTTGAAAAATGGCCTACAACATCTTAAGGAATTAGCTACGTTTTACCGAGGTGTTGGAAATGTGGCAGGCTGATAGAACATCTTCAAACTTTAAAAGTATTTTGGAGCGACTGCATAAACTGAGAAGGAAGGTGGCCATTTTACATTTACTGTGAAAATGTTGCGCATTTTTGTTAATTTCCAGGGATCATACTTTAACAAACTACTCCTAGGGGGTTAATCCAAATCATCTCACACTTGGTCGGCCTATAAAATAAACTTTGGTGATGAAAAGTTGTCAAGTGGTTGTGCATAAGTAAAACAGCGTGGGCATGGCAAGGAGTCAAATTTCATCATTTTGCCAACAAACAGGAAGTTGTTACTTGAGCTTATGTCGGACAATTTTCCCCAAACTTCACATGCTTGATCCAAATCAGGGCCTGAAGATATCTGAAAAATTTAAGAATTGGGCGTTGCAAAATATGGTAACACCCCCTACAACATTTGATCTTACAACAAATCATTAAAATCACTTTCAACTTAAATTTTTTCAGCACCTCCACAGAATTGTGACAAAACTTTGCCACAATTTTGGTCAATTTTGAATCACTATTTTTTTCAAAATATGAAGGCTCAATAAATATCTATATTCTCCCGACTCTGTCTTCAAATGTTGGACACGGACATTCTCTAGATGGTACATTCAGTTTTGAATTATGCCCAGATGGGCCAGAAGATTTGTCTGCAGTGTTATCAACAATCTAGATGTGATTTTTACTGTTTGCACAACATTTTTTTCTTTAGATTTCTTAAATGAATTTGACCATATTGTCTGCTAATACAGTAGAAAAAAACAGTAGTATGTGTGATATTCCTCAGAATTGTATTACCTACAGTTTAAATTGTGAATTTTTAAAGTCACAAAGAATGACCCGCAGGTCCAGCTCAACTCGGCGTAGTAAAAACTTGTGATGGAAATGCAAATCAACATGGTCTGGTTTTACTTGGCGTGGCTAAAAGTGCTGATGGAAAAACGACAAGAGTGAGCACAGTAGCAGTCTGTTCAGACAGACACAGAGGCCATTTGTACAATGTGATGTTTTATGTTGATAAGAAGGATGAATTACACAACTACATGTTTAGGCGAGAGAGACAGAAAGAGTGACATAATTACTGTTTAAAAGATTTAAGCAATTTTTGGAGCCACTTTTGAGATTTAAATTCAGATACACCATAGAGCAAAGATTAAGAGACAGAAACAGAAATCAAATCAACATAAAAATAAATAAATACAAAAAGAAAGAATATTAAAAAAGACAGGAAAGAAACAAGATTTTCAATCAGCCCCAAGTTTTCAGGCCAATAAAACATCATAAAAAGAGACAAACCCCAGGGGTATCAAACTCATTTTCACCCCGGGCCACATCAGCATGATGGTTGCCCTCAAAGGGCCAGTTGTAACTGTAAGACGGTATCAATGTAACTACTCCTTAACATATTGTAACAAATAACTGTCTCTGCATTTGATAATTATTTATTGAAGTGTACAAATATTGTACAAACATTTACATACATGTAAAAATATATGTAAGCACATTGCTCTGTTATTATAACATAAATCCCTTTAATTTATCAGGTTAAGAAACCCACATTACTCCATCAATCAAAGATCAAACTTTTCAAGTGAATAACAAAGACAAATATGATCAAACAGTTATTACATCAACTTTGTTCAAAACTTTTTGTCACAGTTTGAGAGGGGCAGAACTATGGTACAACAAATAATTGTGAGCTGCTAAAACGTGTGACATGTGTGGCATTTTACAAAAACAAATAGCTGCAGACAGCCTTGCAGAGGGCATCCATCCAACTAATGAGAGATGGTTTTGATTACAGTTAACATTTGGCTGCACCTGTAAACGGACCTCTCCACTGCATCAAAAATGTCCCTGCCCGTCATCGTCCCATGCATGGCAGCTACATCCAGGAGCTCCTCACTGACAGTGAAGTCTGTCTTCATGCCTCTTATAAAAATGGACAGATGTGCTGTATCTGTGTTGTCTGTGCTTTCATCAACAGCTAATGAAAAAGCCAGATAACTGAATGTCTCTTCGGCCAGCTGTGCTGTCAGATTGCCTGCTAGTTTCTTAACTTGGTCTGCGATGGTGTTTCTTGACAAACTGATATTTCTAAAAGTCTGTATCTGGTCAGGGCACACCTGCTCACATACCTTTAGCATGCACTGCTTCAAAAATTCGCCCTCCGAAAAACACTTGGACGCTCGGGCAATTTCTTCAGCCACAATAAAGCTAGCTTTCACTGCTGCATCATTTTGGCTGTAGCTTTTGTGAACACATTCTGCTACAATTGTAGTCTGCCTTTTAATTCTTGGACAATTTTATGTTTTTCTTGGAGGCTTAATTTGGCATTATTAGCTCTGTGTTTGGTTTCAAAATGCCAACGTAAATTGTAGTCCTTCATCACTGACACTGCCTCACAACACAGAAGATGTTTTTTCTCCTTGAAGCACAAACATGTTTTCGCTTTCCCAACTTTCATTAAATTGCTTTCCCTCTGCATCAATTTTTCTCTTCTTGGACATTTTGGGATTATTTGTATATCTTGTTCAAAAACCGCTTTAGTCAAACGCCAATATGGAAACACTGCGATCTAGCGGCAGGATGCCGTCATTTTGGCAGTTCACAAAATCGACATGCATTGTGGGAGATGTGCTTTATGGTCAATGTACGCTGTAAAGCAGTGTAGACAATTATATACCTTTTAAGCTCTTGCGGGCCACATAAAATGACGTGGTGGGCTGGATAAGGCCCGCGGGCCTTGAGTTTGACACGTGCCCTAATAAATAAAGACTTTGTTACCATAAACCTTCAATTGAAATAAGTAGCTATAATTGAAAATGGATACAAAGATCTGAGAGAATTTGAGTTTATCACTGTACTCTCATCAGGGTTGCACAATTATAGAAATATTCAAGGTGGAAACTTTCCATTGAAAGTAACAACTGTTGTACATGCCAGTGTGCACAAAACGGTGTGACGACCCTCTCGAAATGCAAGGAATTATTATTCTTGTCTCGCCTAAAGTTAGGCATTGTTTTGAGGGCTGAACCATACTCAAAATCTCATGAAACCTAGAATAAATTATAATGTGGTTGAAATCTAAGTATTTTATGGGTTACAGCCATGGTCGGGGCAAAATGGCTCATTGGCATCCCCTAAAACACAGCCCCTGGGACTACTTTCACATACATGTACAACATTCAGTACACAGTATTGCAATTGAAAAGTCTCCTGGTGCCATGAACTAAACCCATCAGTCATTTTAAATTTAACAAACTCCACCAACAGCTTTAACTGGATCAACTTCAAATTTCGTCATGGCAATCTCAGGGATTAAAGCAAAAAAAAAAAATCATCTGACTGAATTTTTTTTTTTAAGTAATTGCTTCACGTGTTCAAAGCTAGGGCATAAAACCAATATTTTTTGCAAGACTTTGCCATTTGTTAATGGGCTATAAATGACAAAACATCTGCACAAGTTTTCAGTGCAAGCATTTATTTCCAGAACAATGCTTTCAAAAATAACAATAATTTAAAAAAGAATACTGTTTAAACAATAAACACAACAGTGTAACAGAAAAAAATTACTTTAAATGGAAAAATAAGTAAACAGTGTTGAAATAGATTTGGAAACAAGAACAGAAAAAAAGAGAGAAAAGTAAAAGGTCTATTTCTTCTGCCTTTTTGTTGTGAACCCAAAGGCATCTAACTTGGTGGCACCTGATGCCCGTTCTGGAGGTTCCTGCAGGAGGGCCTTTTGAGGAGGGTGGTTTTCTGCTGGGGTGGCTTTGGATGATGATGAGGAGGAGGTTCCTGCAGGAGGGCCTTTTGAGGAGGGTGGTTTTCCTGCAGGGGTGGCTTTGGATGAGGGGCAGGAGGAAGAGGAGTGGAGGTGGCCTGCAGGGGTAACTCTTCTGGTTAAGGAGGAAGAAGGGTGGGAGGATTTGGTTGCACATGTGGCTCTTCTTGAGCTGTATGAGGAGACTGTAGTGGAGGAGGAGAGTCTTGCAGCAGCAGCTCCAGAGGTGGAAGTGGATGTAGTGGTGGAAGCTTTTTTCACTTTCTTAACCTTCACTGCTGAGAACAGGAGGGCCTTTTGAGGAAGGTGGTTTTCTGCTGGGGTGGCTTTGGATGATGATGAGGAGGAGGTTCCTGCAGGAGGGCCTTTTGAGGAGGGTGGTTTTCTGCTGGGGTGGCTTTGGATGATGATGAGGAGGAGGTTCCTGCAGGAGGGCCTTTTGAGGAGGGTGGTTTTCCTGCAGGGGTGGCTTTGGATGAGGGGCAGGAGGAAGAGGAGTGGAGGTGGCCTGCAGGGGTAACTCTTCTGGTTAAGGAGGAAGAAGGGTGGGAGGATTTGGTTGCACATGTGGCTCTTCTTGAGCTGTATGCGGAGACTGTAGTGGAGGAGGAGAGTCTTGCAGCAGCAGCTCCAGAGGTGGAAGTGGATGTAGTGGTGGAAGCTGTTTTCACTTTCTTAACCTTCACTGCTGAGAGGCTGTTGTTTCTGGGCTTTCTTCCTCAAAGATGTCGGCGTGTAGTTTGATGATAAAAGAATCTGCGGAGGCGAGACTGGGTGAGAATGGATAGAGCAATCTTTATTGAAACAGATTTCAAGCCTGCGTCCGAACCAGTGCGGCCGCACCTGGTGTTCCCAATATCTGACAAAGTTCTGCCTCAAGCTTTGCCCTCTGCTCTACCAGAAATCCTCTCCGATCTAGGAAATCTACAAGTACCCACCTAACCTTCTCTGTCTGCACGGGCCTTTTTTAAAGCACTTTCGCCCACACCTACCTACTTCTTCTAATTGGTCACTTTGGTAGAAAGCTTCCCTGATTTTGCGTTCCTTCTCTTTGTTAATCTTCTTCTTCTCCTTTAGATGACCTTTGTATTGGTCATTTATTGGTCATAATGCAGCACTGATCTTCATCGTAGAGGTTGTTCGTTCGGCTGCCTTCAGGTGTGATTTTATCATGGCTAGGCCTTCATATGTCTCAATATTTAGTTTGACCCTATCTTTTTCAATAATATAATCCATAATGTTGAAACTTCCTTCAACAAGAGGGCCGGTAAACAATGAGAGCAGTGCCCTTACCAATTTCCCCAAGGTAGGAAATTGGAATTCTCCTTCTGGTGACTTCATGGAAAGTATATTTCTCCACCAGTCAATGTCATTCCACGCTGCATTATCATCAAAACCTTTGGCTTTGCCCTCCAGATCTATATCAATCTGGTATGCCCTCACCTCTACATCCAGCTGGCCCAGTTCATCAGTGGTGATGACATTTGGCAGAGCCTTGCTAAATGCAGTTAGAACCTGTTGATCCCGCATTAATGACGGCGAAAATGCAGACAAGGAGGATATCACCTCGTTGCCCAAGGGAAGGTTTTTTAACAGGAATGTGGCTACCTTGACATAGCCTTCTCTGAGTGCATGGTACACCTCTTGCACCCCTTCTTCTCCACCCTGGCTTTGTTCACAGCAAAATAGCTGAATTTTCCCACAGACAACCACTTGTCTGGGTAATGAAGGTCTCGGTTCTGGATATCTAGCTTCAACAAGCTCTTCACATCCAAGGGGATGGCATTGGGCTTCATGAATTTGGAAAGAAGGTCTCTCACCTGCAGCACCATCTCAATATGCACAGCATGAAGCATAGGCTTCTTATGCCGCAGTTTCTTGAGGAAGACCTGGAAGGGCGGGAGTATACCTGCAATTCATAATAAAAACTGATTAGAAAAGTGTCTGAATACTATTAACATTCTTTTCAATGCACCTACATTGCAACTTACTATTGAGAATATTTCAAAACCTTTTCAAATCACAAAGAAAAGTTTTTTGTTATTAACTGCTCCGTAAGATAACATTTTATTGTTATAAGAACTAGTGAAAACTGACTTAAATACACATCACATCACATACAGATCTAAAAACTATATTTTGATTAAGTCCAGTTTAATTTATGAAATGTATGCAACAAAGACATTAAAATGATTATACACTATGTTACAATACTTTTTATGGAAAAAATTACCATACCTCTGTATAAGTGGATCATGGCTGTGAGCTTGTTGAACTCTGTGAAAAGTACATAGATTCTTGTCTTCCTGTCATTATTTGTATCTGTTAGGCACTTTGCTGATTTTGGGAGTTTTGGGTGCAGCACAATCATCCTAGCCTTTTCATCAGATGTCACTCCATGCTTTTGCAGAACCTGGTTGAGCAGGCATCTGAAAAACAACAACACAAATAAATTAATATTCAGAAGAGTAAACAGAGTAGGGAGAATTACTGCATTTGAATTTAATTTAACAAATTTGATAGAGAAAATAGTAATAAGTAAAAGTATAAACTAAGCTAATGCCATCTCACCTGTACTTGCACTGATCATGGGGTGAAAGGAAGCTGACACACACTTCCAGCATTTGAAGAAACCTGCTGCTGATGGGGCGGATCAGGCTCTTGTTCTTCATGTGAAGTAAAGATTGAAACTCTGCAAACACTTCTTTCTGCTTGGGGAACTTTTCAATGTCATAGTAGACATCTTTGCAGAATTCATCCACAAATTCCTTGAAAGGATTTAAAAGGGCCTTGGCAGCATTTGAGGGAGTTATCTTTGATCAAGATATGTCCTTCAACTCCCACATAAAACAAATTTCAAGGTCTGCATTTTTTCATCTACGTAACATTGCAAAAATCAGGCCCATCCTGTCTCAAAAAGACGCAGAAAAGCTAGTCCATGCATTTGTTACTTCCAGACTGGACTATTGTAATTCTCTATTATCAGGCTGCCCTAACAAGTCTCTAAAGAGTCTCCAGCTGGTCCAGAATGCTGCAGCACGTGTACTGACAGGAACTAAGAAAAGAGATCATATTACTCCTGTACTGGCCTCTCTGCACTGGCTCCCTGTAAAATCAAGAATAGAGTTTAAAATCCTTCTCCTCACTTACAAAGCTGTTAATGGTCAGGCACCATCATATCTCCAGGAGCTCATATTACCCTATCACCCAACTAGAGCATTACGCTCCCAGAACGCAGGATTACTTGTAGTTCCTAAAGTCTCCAAAAGTAGAATGGGAGCCAGAGCCTTCAGTTATCAAGCTCCTCTTCTGTGGAACCATCTTCCTGTTTTGGTCCGGGAGGCGGACACCCTCTCTACCTTTAAGAGTAGACTTAAGACCTTCCTCTTCGATAGAGCTTATAGTTAGGGCTGGACCAGCTCTTAGTTATGCTGCTATAGGCCTAGTCCGGGGGACAATGACACACTGAGCTTCTCTCTCCTCCCCTCTCCTCTCCTCTCCATCTGTATACATTATGCCTGTATACATGCCCCATCTCTGCATGTCACTGACTTGCTTCTTCCCCGGAGTCCTTGTGCTTTCTAGTCCTACAGGCTCCCTTGGATCCTGGCCGCGCCCGGGTCGTGGATCGTGGATGCGCCCACTGCTATGGCCCTGCCTGATCGTGGATGCGCCCACTGCTATGGCCCTGCCTGATCGTGGATGCGCCTACTGCTATGGCCCTGCCTGATCGTGGATGCACCTACTGCCATGACCCTGCCTGACACCCACCACTACTGTCGCTAATATTAGTCACATCTCTGTTACATACGTTCCACTACTATTATCGTACTGCATTGCTACATACCATCCTTGCCATTGATCATTACTACTGTTATCACTAGTAATCACATTTCCATGTGCATTTCATCATTATTGCTGTAATACATCTTTGTGTACTTTCACTCCTGTCAACCATCGCTTATAATTGAATACATTGTGATCTCGTTGATCTGCTCTGTACATGCGACATCTATTGCACGTCTGTCCGTCCTGGGAGAGGGATCCCTCCTCTGTGGCTCTCCCTGAGGTTTCTTCCGCATTTTTTCCCTGTTAAAAGGGCCTTTTTTGGGGCAAGTTTTTCCTCACTCGAATCGAGGGTCGAAGGACAGAGGGTGTCGTCTCTGTACAGATTGTAAAGCCCTCTGAGGCAAACTGTGATTTGTGAATTTGGGCTATACAAATAAAATTTGATTTGATTTGATTTGATTTGATTTGAAACCATATGTACAATATGTACTGTGTCTCCACTGATGTCATGGAGTGATGTGTTTTCTTTTCTGTTCTGATCTGTCTCCCCACTCCAGATCGCTTCCCTCTCATAACACTGCAGTTATCCAGCAAAACGGACACAACCTGATTCCAGTTTAGATTGTAGGAGTGAAGGATTTCGTTCATTGTATTTGTGATGGTTGAGGCACCTGCAATGTTCACTTTCCTTGAGCCAAGATGCTGGGTCACGACTTTCCCCATATCCTCATCAAAGTAGCAAACAAGTACATTCAAAATCCTGTCCATATTTACATCAGTTGCCTCATCTGCATTTAAAGAGAACATCTTTGTTTGCAGTTTCAGACAACTCCGTTTTACAATGAGCTGCAATTCCATGTGTGCACAGGTAGGAGGCATGTACATTGGACAATGACAGCCTGGAGAGGGTGCTCTGGTCTTCTGCAACTGATCGAATCAGTTTGACAAGTGGTTGTGATATGGTCAGGGACAGGTCATGCTCCGCTATGAAAGTGTATATGCGCACTTTCTGTGCGCAGACACAGTCAGCCATAGATGCACCTACCTCTGTGGTGGTTGCACCAGGCATTGAGCATGTGTGCTGAAGAGCTCTTACATTAGCCTTATGGCTAGCTTCAGACTAATGGCGTGAAAGGACTTTTTTGCCATTGCTCCCATACAGTATTTTCTTATGGCAAACCACACAAAAAAAAGCGCCTGGCATTTTCCTTTTTTTGCACCAAGAACTAAATGGCTACCTCCACAAATTTTTACTGTTTTATCAATTTCAGACACATCGGTGCCTTCCTTTAGTAGAAGCGCATCCATGCTTGCAAAACCGAAAGCAACATACGTGCTACTAACATGTTCGGATTTAACAAAATAAAGGCCCAGACTAATTCTAAGTTGTAACGTGTCAACCGACCCGGGTCAGGTCGGGTCACCCACCCCTCGTTTTTTTTTTTCTCTTTGGATCTGCATCGATCTCATTCATGGCCTTTTTAGAGCCGAGTTGACGGAAATCCATCATAGCAACGGAAAACTTTAATCCATGCAATCTTAACAACTTTGCAAATAAAAGTTGTTAAAAGCTTGAGGCCGTGGCTGTGGCAGGGCAGTATATATCAATCTTTTGCCAGGAAAGTTGCTGTAAATCCACTGTGCATGGCCGAATCTGAACCAAACTTCAGATGTTTGATAAGAGTCCTGGCCTGGACACATTTGTCTGTCAATATTGTTTTACAGTCATAGCCCTTCCTAGTGGTAACAGGAAATAACATTTCTAATCTTCATACAGTAGCCCCTGCGGCTAGTTTGACATACATGTTCCAACACATAAGCCAAAATATGCAAATTCGGTACACAATTGGTTGAAGAATAACTACCGTTTTTTACAACCTGGACCTTATTTCTAGCAAAATATATGGTCATTTACTCACCCAGATAACTTTTGTGTCATTTGAAGTTGTTCGGACGAAATTAGATCCGGTGTAGCGCCGATATATCCATATAATGCGAGTGATGGGGCACCGAAGCGCAGCCTCTATGAGCATGCCACGAAACTAGTTCATTTCACCAATATTTTGTTATGATACGCTAGTGCTATTCCCCTCTGAGTCCGGGCTCGTCTATTGTCAACATCCGGGGTCTGTAGGTTGACCTACTACCTCTGACCTGGAGGATGTCATCTCTGAGCTGCGCGCGCACCCGCGACAGCCCAGCTTGTTTACCTGTAGCTGCTACTGCTATTTTGACCCCGGATGTTGATAACGGACGAGCCCAGACTCAGAGGGGAATAGCGCTAGCGTATCATGACACAATATTAGTGAAATGAACTAGTTTCGTGGCAGATAATGCGTTATATAGAGGCTGTGTGTCGCTGCCCCATCACTCGCATTATATGGATTTATCGGCGCTACGCTGGATCTAATTTCCGGCTGTCAGAGTGGGAGCGCTGAGCGGGAGAGTGGGAGAGGAGAGAGTAGCGGAGTAGAGGAAGGAGCGTGCTGGACAGATAGAGAGACAGAGAGATTTTTGCAATAAAAAAACAAAATGAGCCTGTGGGGTATCCTGGAGACAAGGATCTCACAGATGCTAGTGCATGTGATTTCCTGTCTCTGTTTTTGGATGAGGATTTCTGGAACCTCATCACAAATGAAACCAATAGATATGCTCACCAGTACCTTGAAACACACCAACTTCAGCCAAACTCCAGATTTCATGGCTGGTATGATGTCACCATCCCTGAAATGAAAGCCTTGACCATCGCATTCAAGGGGAGGTCAACCTTGAAACTGTACAATCCCAAAAAAACAGATAAATATGGCTACAAGGCATTTGTACTGAGTGAAGCTAGCTCAGGCTATGTTTTACAGTGGTCCATGTACACAGGACACACAGCAGATGAGGATGATCATCATCTCGGTGCGACCCACTGTATTGTCCGTCAGCTGATGGCTCCATACATTGGAAAAGGGCATGAGGTGTATATGGATAGCTACTACACATCACCAGCCTTAGCTAACGAGTTAGCAGCTAACGGAACTGGACTGTGTGGGACAGTGAACTGCAACAGGCGAGGGATGCCACAGGGCCTGAAACCAGCTCAGTTGCCTACGAAAAGGGGAGATGAGCCTGTGTTCATGCGGCATGGCAAATTGCTGGCTTGTGCATGGCATGACACAAAGCGTCTCACCATGCTGACATCAGTTCATGGGAACACGTGTTCAGAAACGTATCCGTTCAAAAGCAAATGCGACGGGTTTTCGTGACATCAAAAAACCAGAGTGCGTTGACAGTTACAACTCCTTTATGGGGGGGGAGTTGATACAGCTGATCAGCGCATGAAAACGTACCTCTTTCCACACCGATCCAGGAAATGGTACAGCCACATTATCAATGCGGTTCTTAGTATCAGTGTGGTCAATGCCCACATCATCTACAGTCGGTGTGGTCCTGGCCCACACAAACCACTGAAGGCCTTCATCCAGGACATTGTAACTTCTTTACTTGAGGGTTACTCCAAGAAAGAAGGCAAGAAGGGAGGAAGGCCTTCAGTGGAAGGGGGAGAAATGCCACAGCGGCTCACTGAACGTCACTGGCTCCGCAATGCTGATGATCGTCCAGATTGCGTAGTTTGCTCAGATCGCACCCGTCCTAAGGGGCGACGCCAGACACAGTTCAGGCGCAGTCAGTGTGGAGTAGGACTGTGTGCCGTGCCTTGCAACGAGAGATACCACACACTGAAAAACCCCAAACAATGCCATCTTGATAGATGTGTATAAGTTCAAGTCCCCCCCCTTCCCCCCCAAAAAAATCTATAAAGACCAAAAAAAAAAAAAACTATAAAAACTACTAAAAGCTATAAAAATAGAATTTTACCTGGTGATATACAAATTAGATTAGGGAATTCACTCATATCAGATTCCTCTTCATTTACTCTGAGGATGAGAGGGTCAAAAAAAATCTTGAATGAAATGAAATGGAAAAAAAATCTACTGTGTAAATATGTTCAGAATTCCGTTTTACTGAATTTTACCTGGTGATATACCAATTAGATTAGTAAATTTACTCCAATCACACTCCTGTTCCTTTATTTTGAGGATGAGATGACAATATACATTTTTTTTTCTGTGTAAATATGTTCAAAAATCAGTTTTACTGAAAGTTACACAATCCAATATGGCTGCCACCTGGTGACGTCACAATATGCAAATTAGATGAGTAAATTTGCTCCCATCACAAACTTTAGGTCATTATGAATATTTTTCTCATTTACACTATGGATTTATCTCTCACCACTTCCAAGCTACAGCCTTTTGAAATCTTAAAATCCAAACGGAATATTTTCCTAAATAAACTCTGGCGCCTAGAGGGTTAATTCCATGCCAACTCACCCAAAATCTAATATTACCCAAAATTAATTCCTTTTTTCAATGATTCCAGCGTGCCCACCCACTACATGGTTAAATTATCTAGATTTAGCTTTAACAAAATGATACTGGGAAAAAAAACAACAACTTAAAAACTTAAACTTTATTTATTTATATAGCACCTTTCATACATTAAAAATGCAACACAAAGTGCTGTACAAGTTAAAAGACCTGACCCCACCACCACCGCCACGGGAACCACCCAACCAGGACAGACAGAGGAGCCCACACCACGGCTCTGGGGATGGCCACGGTGCAGTGCCACCCCATCCATCCAGGCCAGGACAGCCCCCAGGGCAGCACCCCCTTAGGCGGATCAAACTAATCCCAGCGTCGAGGGCCCCCTGTGAGAAAAACTGAGATATAACAAGACATAACCTTACAAAAACCAAACAACCTGGGAGGTCTTGATGCACCTAAATTTCTCAACTATTTCCTAGCCAATCAGTTACAAACCATAGCAAAATGGGTCCATCCCACCAAACAATGCCATCCTGGTAACACTTTACAAGGGGTACATTAATTAACATTAGTTGATGTAGTAATAACCATTAACTTACAGTTAACTGATGTGTAAAGTAATCATTTACCAATCGTGTTTGTGTTAATAAAAGTTTAAATTCATACATGTTCTAATAGTTAATTTACACTAACAACAATAATAAGGTAACATTAATTAACATTAGGTAATGGAGTAACAACTATATTATAATTAACTTACAGTAGTTAACTTACGTGTCAAGTTCTCATTAACTAATGGTTTTCATGTTAATTAACATATTTATTCATTAATTAATTTGATAGTTTATTAAGATTCTATTTACACTTATAACAATAGTAACAATATATTACTCAACATTAGTTAATGGAGTAATAACCATTTACTAACAGTCAATTCAAAGTTAACCAATGTTTCAAGTAATCATTTACTAATTCAAATTTCAAACATTAAAGCAACACTAGGTAGTTTGGACTCATTACTACCCCCAGCTGGTTGAGAAGTGCAATTATCTGTTACCAGTGTCGTAAATACTGTCACTGAATGAGCATCCCTGGGGAAAATGAATACACGTGAATTTGTTGACAGAGCCGGAGAATCATGAAATCGTCTGAAAAAACCTCACTCAAGTGCCAACAACAAGCTAGATTCAGAGATAGCAGTTGGTAGTTTGCTAGCATATAGGCTACACAGCACATTAGCATGCTAGAATTATTCTCATACCGAGTTGGTTATAGTGCTTGCACCGCCTAAGTTACTTCCAAAACAAGACGCTTGGGCGTGAATGTGTTTAGTAACGTCTGAAAATATAACTATGTTTTCGGGAGTTACTAAATACAATCGCAAGTTGACGTTGTGTTTGGTGTAATAACTACAACCAATTCGGTACGACAACAGTAAGTAGCATGCTAACGTTACCGCTAACAACAATAGCCTAACGTTACCTCCCGACCACACTGTTCAACAATTACATTGATTATCTGCATGAACTAAGGAATCTGCAACTTTACAAGACAAGACGTTCATAGTGTTTTAGTAAGTTAGTCATCATTTACAGTCACTACGTGAAAATGTGCAAGCTATCGAAACGGACAGCATTAGATTATTTCCCGGCTTTATTACGGTTATAAACTGTGGACAAATAGTGCCCCAATGAACACCACATAACAACAAATCAACTCAAAGTAAAAGTCGGTAAGATAATAAACATATGTATATATGTAATATATTACTTACAAATCCAGTAGCATCAAGGCTAGGTCGCCATCTGTCTTGAAACCCATTTCTTACTCAGCTCCCGCCACCGAGTGTAAGCTAGTCCAATATTTATCCGTGTCCGGGCTCTGTTCCATCACTTTCCTTTTATCTTTTCTTCGCCTCCTCAGACAATACCTTCTTGGCTTTTTTCGCTGGCTTGGTCATGGCGTTGGTTTACGAAAAATCCAAGTAGATGCTGGCTAAATCCACCGACGAATAAACGCGACGTATGCCGTAAAGCAGGTCGCACTAGACGCCTTTACGTCAGATAGGTTCCGACCCGCTCTGAGAAGTTACACAGTGCGGTTGCTGCCGGCGCGACCCCCCTCAGGCTGCAGAGACATCACCATTCATCCTATTAACCGTTTTTCTACCACTTAACTGAGTTTAGAAACATTATTTTAAGGTCGAAAAACTACCTAATGTTGCTTTAAATGATAGTTTATAAAGATCTTGATGAAGGTTCTTAGTCATCCAGGTCATTTCAACTCTAAGTGCTGTATCATAGGCAATTGGACATTTCAGTTTAGTGAAGACGTTTCACCTCTCATCCAAGAGGCTTCTTCAGTTCTAACTAAATGTAGGGGAATTGCAGGCTTTTTAAACTTGTTAGTTTAGTCGTTAGGGTTGACTCTACCGGCCTTCGTGGGTTGCTAGGGCTAGGTGAGCCCAGGTGTGGATGCTTGTTAAGCTGTCTGGGGAAGGAACTCAGTACTGCATTGTAGGTGGGTGATGAGTAATGTCATAGGACACCTCCTCTCTTCAAAGACGGTCCTTCCAGTTTGACATAGATGGATTCTTTTACTCCACTTTCAAACCATCTGTCTTCTGTTGCCTAGATGTTTACATTGTTGTCCTCAAAGGAATGATTTTTCTCCTTCAGATGCAAGTAGACAGCAGAGTCTTGACCTGAGGAGTTTTGCTCCAGGTATGCCGTTCTTCCAGGGATGGCAGATAAAATTTTTCATCTGCCATCCCAGAATAGAATAGACACTTTATTATCATTGTATTAAAAAGAACGCTTTTAAAATGCTTTCTCTGTATGGGTCTCTGCAAAACAACACAACTTGCCTTGTTCCTTACACAATAAAAAAATAGCCTTGCGTTTAAACATATTTTTCAACCCTATAACTTTTCTATCAATTGTTAGAATGTGCTATTTAAGCTTACTGAATGCAGGAATGAGTAAGTAGCCCTAAAAAGACAGGTCCATTGCACCGCTCTATTTACGTATTTTCCATTTTTTTGAAACAGCTTCACATATTAAAAGAAAAAGCGATACATTTTAAACGTGTATGAAACTCGAGGTTCATTACTTTAAACAAAATACAGTCTCCCTGAGAATGAGAGACATCCCGTCTTCTTTGTTTTGTCCACATCTCAGGGTTAAATTCGCCTAGCATCAACTATTGCATATCCCTCTTTTAGGAAGGCCTTTCTGCCATTGCGTCTGGCTTCTTGCACTTTAGGCCACAGCTTTGCCCGGGCGTCTCGGCCATCTTTCGAGAAGTCCTCCCTGAAGCGAATGTTGAGTTCTTTGCAGACCCTTGTGTGTTCTGATTTCTTCAGTACGCCGTTCCAATCTGGATGATGATGGGTCTCCGCATTTTGTTGTGTCCAGCATCGATTTTCTTGCCTAAGTGATGAACAGTGCCCCCCACTTCCTGGAGTTTGTCCACTGACACTAAAAACTTTTTATTCGTTTTTATTCAGGTTTGACGCAAAAAGCTTCTGAAGTTTAAAAAATTCTGCATCAGACCTCGGACCTAAATTGTTTTGCAATGTGCGATTTCCTTGAACATCTTATCTGCCAGGAATCGGTTAGTGTGTGTGTGTGTGTGTGTGTGTGTGTGTGTGTCTGCTCACCCGAGTATGAGGCTGGGCTTGCAGAGACATGTCTGACACCATACTGCAACTTTTGGAGTGAGTGATCTTCTGAGCTTCAGTTCTTGCCTTCCCATTCATATCCAAATCACTGTGCCTGGACAGAAGAGCAAAGGCATAGACTCAGTGCTTCACTTTGCACTTGTAGCGCCCCTTTGCGGTTCTGGCAATTAATAGAGCTCTTTAAATAAAGTGTTATCTGTAACAATAAGTGTGTGTTTACTCTGTCTTTTTACCGTGTGTTTATTACTACATAGCAGGACTTATGGGCAATTACTCACCTTTAAAAGAATTGCTTTTAACTTAACTTAGTACATTTCAGTTACACAAGATACTAAAATAAATGTCTACCCTTTAGTCCAGAGCTAAAGCTATGCATTAAGTCTTAAATGCAAATAAACCATTCAAATGCAATTCAATCAATCAATTTAACTGTTTACTTAGAACAATATATTCACATCTGTACTAGGGCCGGGATTTTAACGCACAAAAATTAACGCATTAAAAAAATTAACGCATTTTAATCGCACTTATTTTTGCACCGCGGAACGTTTCTCACTGGATGAGTTTCAGGCGTACCGATTATACTGGAGCACAATTATTTAACAAGTTAAAAAGCCGCCGACACTGATCACTGCCCATGGATCTATAAAGTTTTAATGTAGCCTGAACGCAGCTCAAACCGACCCGGTGCCTCAGCACTGCGACCAAGCTTTGATAAACACACCGGATCCGCGCCAGTTTACAGTATCCAAGCCGGTCGCTATTGTTTAAAAAAAAAAGCGCTCGTCGCAGTGGAGCTGAGAACAGCGGAGTTTCCTCTGCTGCAGCTAAACAGCTGACATGTGGTCAAGACGTAGGTAGCCTGTCTGTTGGTTTTTTTTTCACCTTGAAAAAAAATAAACAATGTTTTGTTGCTTAAGCTTAGGTATTCAGTCATTATTCAATGGTATACTAAAACCCATATGAAAAAAATTGCTTCTCACTGTTCTCAGGTCAAATATTTATATGCGATTAAAAATGCGATTAATTTCGATTAATTAATTACAAAGCCTCTAATTAATTAGATTAATTTTTTTAATCGAGTCCTGGCCCTAATCTGTACACAAATATTAATAAACAAAGAAGTAGTTTTTCAGTTCAATAGTAGTAAATTCAACTTCAATACCTCAAAAGTATTTGTTCATGTTAACACCAAGAACATAAAAAGTCAAAACCTTCAATCCTAAAACCCTATCCACCTTATTCCTAGCCCCCATGATGCCTTGCGTGAATTATGGGCACAACTTCCGGTTCTCAACAGAAGTCGCGTCTGTTTACATGGTAACGGTAGACGCTAATCCGGTTTTTATGAGGGTTAAAGAGGTAAAACATGTGGGAACACCAGCTGTCAGAGCTTAAATGAGACAACAATCCCATTGCCTACTCATATAGAGGGGTGGGAGGATGACATGAAGAAGTGGCCTAAGATAACATACAGTTGCATTTTTAGCTACTTTCTTAACTCTGTCGCTTCGCACGGGGAGGCAATGAATAATCTGAAAAGCACTGAGGAGTATCAGTACCTGCACAGTAATAAGCTTGTTCCCGTTTTGCTAAAAGAGGTCATGGGACACAATCTTATTTACCTTAAGGCAGATGTAGAGCCCAGCCAAAGCCTTAAAGTCCCTCATCGCCGAGCCTGGGTGTTAGTGTCAGCATCAAGTGAAATCCAAACAGTAGGGTGTTCATGCATTGCAGGTAAAGGCAGATCTTGCAGCCATGCTGCTGCCATCCTTTGGAAGGTAAATGTTGATTTGCCTGGTAGTTTTAACCCTCTGGGACCCTTTAAAAAAAAAAAAAACAACTCCCACTTGTATCCTTAGGGATGACAACGTCCAGCAGGAAATGACGGCTGCAAAAATGCATCAGATAAATATTTATTTTTTCAACTTTCCTGCTCAGATCTTTTCAACCTCAGTCCTTATCAAAACTACCAAATATTTTTTTGTTTTTTTTCTCTGCATTTCCTTGTGTCTGGGTCATTCCAGCGAACTGTAGCAGTTTTTCAGGTGTGTTAAACGTCCTTTAAGCTCCATTACGCTCGCCGCACGTCTCTCCTCCAGTGCACTCCTGTCCTCTCCTTTCCTCTCCTCCCTCTCGAGTATCTGGCTGCTCAGCTTCGGGACCGGGACCGGGACTTAGAGACGTCACCGCTGCCTTTACCAGCAGATTAGATCCGAGTGCGGCCTGAGTGTCCCACCTGAGCTCTCTATTAATCCATCGGATCAAATTTCATTCTGTCTTTGCGGCCATTCAGCTCTCTGTCCACACTCTCCATGATGGAAACGATTACCACGCACAAAACCCTCATTTAAATACTGCGGTTTGCGCATGCTGTCATTCATCTGGGATCTTAGTAGATCAGGCCCTTAGTGGATAGGCCTGGATAATAGGTAAGTGACGTCATCTGATGAGCAACAATAAAAATGATCAATTTTACCTCTTTCCAACCAGGGGGGGCACCGACATTGCAGAATGCACGATTATATCCTGTTATGGCTTTGCAATGAAAAAATGTGGTTAATGGCAGTCTATGGGACAAAAACCTCCACCAGTACATTAAGGTTATAGTAGAACGTTTTTAAATGCCACCGGAGCTGATCATCGTTTAGAAAAGAAAACAGTAAACTTTCAAATAAACCGCTACGGGAAACGAAAACCGCTAGCAAACAATGGCTCACTGCTACTTCCGGTGAGAACCGGAAAAAAAACTTGCTTGTAACAATGGCCACCACCCTCGCGAGAGTGTGCTGAGCCGGCAAAAAGGAGAGACATCTTCTATTCTCCGCTGTCCGCTGGATACCTCAGTCCCTTGGTCTCAGTGTGTTTAACTTGGCAGTCCAGATGATGCGTATCCAAGGTGTCTGAGCAAGCTACACTTGCAAAGTCTGTGACAAATAAGCTAGCGCTAGCCGCGTTAGCTTCGTGGTGCAATTTAGTGGCTCAGTCCGAGTTCTCCAAAATAACTTTAAATAACACAACTACGCCGCTGTACAATGTTTCCGTAAGAGTCACTAGTCGTTCGTCTATAAAAAATTTACAGTAGTAATGCTTAACTGGATGTGTTACCCACGTAAAACTTTAGCTGTGCCATGGAGCATATCTCAACATGTCTTCTCGCTTTTGTTGCAATCACTTCCTCTCGACCCTTCACCTCGACCCTTCAACTCACATCTCATTGGCTCAGAAAATAAAGATAATGCAAAACTATACCTCTGACTTTCTTTTCTCCCAGTATTCAAAATAAAGTACCCTTAAAAAACATTTCCAGCATCATGAACTTAGTATTTAAGAAAACAAAATATATTTTACCACATGAAAATATATTTAAAGTTAACCATGAAATCCTGTTCCTATTGCAGCATATGCAATATCCAACCTTTGAATACTTTTTAACCTTTTAAATCCTATTCATTCTATTTATGAACTCATTCTATTTATGCCATTTATTATGAATCTGTTAACTTTTATAATCTAGGCCTAATTTGCTCACCCACACCTGCACCCGTGACCACATCACCCCTGTCCTCCAGAAACTCCACTGGCTCCCTATCCCACAACGGATTCAATTCAAAATACTCCTCCTCACTCACAAAGCCCTCCACAACCAGGCACCCCCCTACCTCACCGACCTGCTCCACAGCACAACCCGTCCCACACCCTTCGCTCCTCCGGCGCAAATCTCCTCACTCCACCACACAGGACCAAGCACCGAACCTGGGGCGACAGACCCTTCTCAATAGCTGACCTCTCCCTCTGGAACTCCCTCCCCACACACATCAGAGACTGTACAGACCTCACTACCTTTAAAACACTCACTAAAACTCACCTATTTAAAACTGTGTAATGTATAACTTTTTTCAATAGTAAGACAATCGACAATTGGACAATAGTAATTGGCTGATCTCTACCCTTTCCTGGTTCATCAAAAGTCAGACGAATTACAGGCTTCACATGTCTCTTAGAACTATTTTTTAGCCTAAGATCTCTGCTTGTCTTTGTCATAGACATAGGCTTAGCTTTGGGAGTACTAACAGGCATTTTAGAGTTTCCCTGGTCTGGCTCAGGGTCAGAGTGATCAGAGTCAGTGGAGGTGGCACTGGCAACATCATCTTCTGACTGACACCCATCTTCACATCCTCAGAGACTCCATCCAATTCTTGCTAGACTTCACCTTCTTCTTGACTAAAGACTACCTTCATTTTGTACATGGGTGGACAGCTCATGTTGACTTCGTGAATCAGCAGCAGCATGCTCCTCATAGTGGGGTTCCGTGTATAGGCAATTTGTCATTTTCATTTCAAATTGATGCAAAAGTTTCGTTTTCGTTTAACCTTCTAAGTTGTTTGTAAGAGTCTATAGAACAATTCTGGTCCGAGGGCCAGACAGGCTGGTCAAAAAATAGACCTCTAAGGGGGCGTTGATGGCTCCCAACCCACCACCAGCCTTAATAAAATATGGTAGCTGTTATAACTCTTGATCAGATTATCTGATCTGAACATAATAAGTATGTATTGATTCAGGGTCAGGAGTAGCAACTAATATCTTTATCATATGACCAATATAACCCATATTTTGTCCAGTATCACTTCAAAAATAGACAGAAAATCATAGGCCTGGTGATGTAAAACAGGTGTGTCTTTTTAATAATCTTTACATTTACACACAGAGTCCTGGAAATTACTCTGTTCCAGCTATTTCACACACTTACACTTGCACAGACGTGTACACTTCAGCTTTTCTTTCATGCACTTGCACCGAGAGCTGGTAGATCATGCATAGACATTCTTGGTCCAATCCAGACTTCTGTGTTGTAGGAAACTGAAAAAGTGAAATCCCAGTTCCATGGAAAGATGAGGTAGCAGTACGTGATGTGGGATTATGAACCGGGTTATCCAGGGCTGCAACTGTGAATATGCATTGACGCAAATTTGTAGGACAAACTATATCTGCGTTGTTCCTTGTTCGATCTCCAATAGCCTTTGCAAAGCTAGCTTCAATGCTGAGGACCTTCTTATATGACACGCTCAGACTATATTTGTGTAAGAGTTCGACAAACTTCTTGCTTCTTGTTTGCGAATGCAGTTCGAGGGCCAGGAACACTACAAGTGGAGGCTCACAATTCAAGTTTGAGGAAAAATAAGTCATATTTAGCATGGCCACCTGTATCTCCTGAGAATTCTCTTGTTCGGGTGATGATTTGGGTCCTGCAAGGAGATGACAGAAGAAATACTTCATACATCGTGGAACAGATGATTTTTCGCAGTATTTGGGAAATGAACCATCAAACCTGAATGGAGTGTTGTGATTCAAAACGTTTTTTCTGAGAATGGATGCTTCCATAAGTAATGTATGTGCTTCCTCTTCTGGTGTTTGAGATGCAACTGATATGATCTTCCTAGCAGTCTTTGAACAAAAGATGAAAACTCGGTCACGGGTACCTTTCTCTTCTGTCAAATGCGGAAAGTGTTTGAGGACTGTTTTCTTTAGGCGTGTCAGGTTCACAGTCTTCTGGATTCCATGTTGTTCCAATCTCTCTGTCATCATATCGGTCAGATCTTGTAATGCAAAGATGTTGCGACCTCCAGCAATTTCTTCTTGTATGAATGGGAGCAACTCGTTTTCTGCTGTGACTTCAAAGTCTTCACCAGCTGTATCTCGTTTACAAATCACATTGTAACGGCGGTTGAACCCTGTGTAGCAATTGCGATGATACTTGGCCTCAATAGTGACAAGATCTCCCTCTGAAAGGAAGGCCACAATAGGATCTTCCCCCAGCGCAACTGCCTTGTCATGTATCTGATGGGATAGTTCTACCTTCTGTAAAGAATGGTCTGCTGCATTTGTTAAATCACCACAGAAGATAGGCTACATATATTACGATTAACAGGTACACCAGTCCGGCAGGATCTTCTTGTGGCAGGAAGCAATCCTTCAGAATAACGTTTTTTTGCATTGTAAAGTGTTGTTGGCTGGTAAAGCTAACGACAGGTTTTGTGCCAGGCAGAACGATTCTGATGCATGGATTCTTCATCTGGAAGTTCTACATCTGGGTGGGGAGCAGCACCATTTGCTCTGAACTGATGTGCAAGGCTGATAATTTCTGTGTATGCTCCCTCTCTACGACTGACAATTGGATTAGCAAGAGGGCAAACAAGTTTTTCCTCTGTTTGTTGTTGGCACAGAATGCATAGCTGCCATTTCTGTATTACTGTATTACTGTATTCTTCAGGCATTTATTCACTCTTCGTACATGGACTGAATGGACTTTGCAAATGAGGCATACAGACGAATGAACTTAATCTATCTAAGCAGTAGATGAGAGAAAATACGGAAATGAGGAATAGAAGATAAATAACTAAAGGGCATGAAATGAAAGATTGTAAAATATTCTTGACATACATTAGGCCTATACCAAATTACTGTATGTGAAATGGAATAAGTAATAAACACCTTCCTTTATTCACAATACTCAGGACATTCTTCAAAGTTATTATAGTTATTAATATAATTAATTTTAAAAAAGGTATGAAAATTGGTAGCCACCTTAGATTTTTGCCATACCATAATTTTCAAAACTTCCATATTTGAGCAACAGTGGATTCCCCACATAGTACTGACTTGCAATAGCAATAAAAATAATATTACATAGCAAATGTAAGAAAATTAAGACCTTTTTTAAAAAATTCATAATTCCGATTTTGGCCATTTTAGAAAATGGGCCAAAAAACTATTTTCTTTCAATCTGGTTTCTTGGCCCCAGACCAGAATTGTTCTATAGACCCTTATCTTCAATTTAGAAGAGAAAACAAAACTTTTGCATCAATTTGAAATGACTGAGTGCCTAGGCACCCCACTATCATAGGTCCTCCTAGGTAAGAGCTTTTGCAGGTATTCGTCTTTCTTTGGTGTCTGTTCTGTCTCTGTAGACGTGTCTTTGGTCTCACAGTTGATTCTCCATGATCTTTGCTCCAGCAGCTTTCAAGCTTGTGTTTGCCTTTGAGCCCCAGATTTCTGAGGAGCACTCTGTCACCAGTGTCAACAGTCTGGAAACGTACCTTCTGATCATATGCTCTTTTGTTTCTTTGATGGTTCCTGTCTGCTGACTTGCTGGCGAGTTCATAGGCTATTTGCAGATCTCCCTTCAGTTAGCAAAGATCTACTGGCAGCCTGGCTTCTCTGCCAAACATCAGTAGATATGGTGAGTATCCAGTTGCATCACATTTCGTGCTATTGTAGGCATGGACAATTTAAGGAATATGCTCACTCCAAGAATGTTTCTTCCCATGCCAGTAGCCAGTGTGGCTAGCATTGACAGTAAAGTGCAATTGAATCTTTCGGGTTGAGGGTCCCCTTGTGGATGATAGGGTGCAGTTTGGGATTTTCGCACCCCCAGGATCATCAGGAGCTCTCTAATCAACCAACTCTCAAAGTCTCTTCCTTGGTCTGAATGTATTCTGCTAGGCAGACCATAATGCACAAAGTACTTTTCCACCAGGATTTTGGCCACGTTGAGGGCTTTCTGATTCCCGGTAGGAAAACGCATGTGCGTAACGTGTAAAATGATCCATCACAACCAATACATTACTGATTCCCTTCAAGTCAGATTCCATGGAGAGAGAATCTATGCAAACCAGGTCCATTGGACCACTGCTTACAATCTGGTGCAAGGGTGCAGCCTTCTTGGAAGGGGTTTTGTGCATTCTCCACTGTCCCTGATATACTATTCAGCATCAATTGCCATCTTGGGCCAATAGAACCTACTCCGCAGAAGCTCAGTTGTCCACTCCACTCCTAAATGACCCATGTCATCATGTAAGGACCACCTTTTGGCCCAATGGCTTCTCTAACCTCACCTGACACAGCACAACGGTCCCCACCAGCAGGTACGGTCAGTGGGCCAGGGCCCATCCACTTCACACATCCAATGTTATCTTCCCCCACCCACTCTATTGGGACCTTGCTATTGATGGGTTCACCAGCTTTGATACCCAAAGTCTGAGCGATATCTACCCCTGCTGTCTCTTTACAGATCAATATCCGACCATTGAATAGATGTTAACCTTTTAAATTTTAAATAAATTCTATTTTATTTATGCTATTTATTAATTCCTGTTTATGAATCTGTGAGTTTAATAATCTAGGCCTAATTTTCCATAGTGCTACACACCCCTACTCCATTGTCTCAAGTGTTTGATTGCCAGAAAAAAAATATATATATACGGCTACAAAAGAGGTGTGATCTGGACTGATTTGCTGGGGTCTAATCCACACTACCATGTTGCAGAAGTGAGTATAGAGACCTTCTTCAGCTCTATGATAAACTACCTGTTTTTGCCATTTAGTGTACAGTAGGCTACTTGTTGTGGCCTGACTGAATACAGTTAACTTATAATTGTCATGGTTCAGTGTCTGTGTCTTTTTCTGTTCCCTGTTATAGTCACTATAAGGCTAATTGGTCATTAACCTTATAGTGACACAAATGCAGTCTTTAAAGGTGACATATCTTGCTCATTTCTGCTTGTTGACATGGTTCCTTGATGTCTAAATGAAATGATAGTAACATGCTTTGGTCGAAAAAAGTGAAGGATTGAGCACAGCAGGGTTCTTTACATTTCCCTTTAATGCTAATGAGCTACTGCATGCGCCACCCACCTGTTCCTGCTGGGCGGAAGACGTGAGGACGGCATCGCGTGACCATGGCAATGAGCAATACACGACGCAAAGCAACCTTTCCATGTCCATGCCAGCACAGCAAACATGTAGCAGGTAACCTCTGGCTCCAAAACAAAGTAGTGATTGCTTTACTGCGGATAACGTTTTGGTGCTCTCAGGTCTGGTCTCTCATGCCAGCAGCTAACACTACACACGTATTACATGTATACTAACACACAGGAAGTTGTTCGACTGCCAAGTTACTCCTGGGCGTCTAAGACACAGTCCTTTAGCACAACATGCTAATCAATTAACGTAGCTCACTGGCCATGAATAACAGACCATTTCATTCCGTCTCCTCTGCGTGTTACAGCGGAACAGTAGCTCACAGTCCGCGAACAACTGAGACATTTCACAACGTCTCCTCTGTGTGTTACGGCGGGACAGTAGCTCACCGGCCGCTAACAACTAAGACCATTTCATACAATCTCCTCTGCGTGTTCACGGCGGAACAGTAGCTCACCGGCCGCTAACAACTGAGACCATTTCATACAATCTTCTCTGCGTGTTCGCGGCGGGACAGTAGCTCACCGGCCGCTAACAACTGAGACCATTTCATACCGTCTCCTCCACATGTTCAACGTTGATAACTTCACATGTAACGTTAGTTCAGCCTCATATTTACATCGACGCTCAGCGTTAGCTTGTGTGCTAAACGGCCAAAGTAACACAAACTATACTGTTAAATAAATACTTACATCATCTGTGGCGTTGCCAGCGTTGTACTGACCCTGGTTGCTGAAACAGTCCGACGTGAAGTGACTAGCACAGACCATAACGTTTTTGATCACAGAAGCTGGGATGTTTCTCTGATGAATAAAATGTAGCCACTTCGCTCTGATATCCTCTTTGGTAGGGAGGCGATGTAGCGAAACATGAGGATCCGTGCATCCGGTTGTACATGGTAGCGGTCAGGCTGTCGCGTACAAGTGAAGCGAGAATGAGAATATGGCGGATCCTCGTTCAGGTAGCTGGCATTATGTGGGAGGAGATACCCAGCACGAGGGCTGGAGTATTCAAATCACCCGGACTGTTACGTAACAGTCCGGGTGAAATCTGAATGGCTCGTTTAGAGACTCAATTCCTGACTCCGGTAGTTTACAAAACATTGACTTAGTTGTCGAAAATCACTCTTAAGGGCCGGGGAGGCATTCCGGATATGCAAATATACATACTAAAGCAAGGAAAAAGTGAGTTTTGCATAATATGTCCCCTTTAAAGGTGAAATTTGTAAGATCTAGACATAATTTTAGTTTAAAACGTTTATGAAAAATGAACTAACCCTATCAACAGAGTGTGAAGAGAAGAGAGAAAGAGACAGAGAAAGAGAGAGTGATGTAAAAAGAATCTAAATAAGAGTACATATTGTTGAGGCTTTCTAACACTGGAGACAGCTGTGGACAAGTAAAGAGCTGAACTTGCAATGTTTCTTTAGACCGGTAAGTAACATCTTACGTTATCTGTTTACTGAAACATATCTTTAGTGTAACTAATGACAACACAAACTGCAACAGTCAGCATGATGTGACTGGTTTCAGGGTACTGTGGCATTGCTAAAGCTGAGCTAAGTCAGCTGTAATGTAATCATAAGATAGCAGTGTTATTTGACCGGCTGTATTCTTGCTCTGCTGTTAGCTCTATTATTAGTTGCCTTTATTTGTAACAGCTAACTGTAAATTTCAATTGTATGGACCCAGTAGTAGACCAAATTTTGTCATTCAAGTCATTATTCTGTAACGACCTGGCATTAGGGTTATGAGACTGTTATGTAACTTTGATATACATTACGAGGTATATTACACACATCTCACTGTAGTGATGACACTGTTAGATATTGTGTACTGTCAATAAATCATGAAATTTTGCTCCAGGAAAGAACAAGGAGCAGCTCCGGCTTCTACCCTCTTCTACCGGCTTCTACATCGTGTGCGAAGAATAACCAAGTCAAATTCCTTGTTTGTGTTTCACATACTTGGCCAATAAAGCTGATTCTGATTCTGATTCTGAAGCTGCAAAGCCTCTGATTGGAGGAATGTGAGGAGAGTGGTGAGGACAGCGGAGAGAGAGCTCCACAGAGAGAGAGCCCGCGTCCGAAAAACCTACTCTTAATAAGTTTTTAGCTATTTCCCGAACTATAGTTTTTATAGTCCTTGTTGTCTGAGAACTGTTTTAACCACATCTTTTATCCCAGGGATTGTTTTTAGTCATTGGACGTGTATATTTTCAGATCTGCTCTGTGTCCTCAGCGTCGGCGTCTTTTTTCCCACGCTGTCACTGTAGCAGCTAGGCTAGGCCTAGTAAAAAAGTTTGTAGTGAGCTAAGCGAGCTAAGCTACACAGCTACACAGCTAAAGCTACGTGCTATGGCTACCCCCTGGAAATGACACTCAACTCGAGAAAGCACATAAGAGGATTGCTAACCTGTTGGATGACATCCACCGGCTCTCCGATGAACTGAAGAGCAAAGAGGCCATGCTGTCCCAGTTCATCGACGTTGCCCATGAACAGTCGCTACGGATCAACTCCCTCTCAGCAGCCCTCCAAGACACCATGCCCTGGGATCCCTCTGGCCCTCGGCCGTCCTCCTGCTCCACTCCCCACCTCCAGCGATCATGGGCTGAGGTGGTTGCTCACGGCCGTAAAAGGACATCACTGAGGGCCGGCTCGCCTCCCCTCCGGCTCTCCAATCGCTTCGAGGCTCTGTCACAACTTGGTGAGGACCCGGGCGATGGTCAATGCTGGAGCTCGGACCAGGCTCCAGTGGCTGCTGCGGCTCCCTCCGTGCCACCGATCGTGCGGTCCCTGCACCTCCCCGCTCCGGTGACCTGTCTCCCATGGGCTCCGCGGCTGCGGCTCTCCACTCAGCTGGACAGACGTCTCCACTGCTTCCCGTTGGTGCGCGGAGTCGTTCCACTGGAGCCCAGGATCAACAGCTGTCGTCCCGGAGGCTTCTGAAGGAGGCAGTGCTGAGGTGCTCTGGGGGTCTCCTCGGTGGCCGGGCTCATGATCCTCCTCTCGGGGACGAGGGCGCTCCTGACTCCAGCGGTCGACACCGCCCGGAGCATCCGGGGTCCCCTTCCCTCTCTCCCGGCTCGGCCGCTCCTAGGCACCCGCGGGGCTCGTCTCCCCTGACGCACACCGTGGAGGGTATGTGCGTGTGAACTCCCACGGCCCTTGCGAGCCATGGTAGACCGCGACCACTTTTTCCACCCTCCACTGCAATTATAGGAGACTCGTACACCCGAGATATGCGCTTCATGAACACCATCACCCACTGCCTCCCTGGTGCTACTGTCCCAGTCATTCTGGACAAACTCCCCGGACTGCTGCGCTCACTCCCATCCTTCATCACCCGGGTGTTGATCCACGTAGGATCAAATGACACGGCCCGTCACCAGTCCGAAATGACTAAAAAGGACTTCAACAGCCTTTTAAAAACGTGTAACAGGGCCCCCCCCCCCCCCGGCGCGTATCCAGGGATCCGAGCGCTTCAGCAGAGTCCTTGCCCTCAGCACCTGGCTTCAGTCCGCAAGCAGGATCCACAACTTTGGTTTTATTGACAATTTTAATTTGTTTTGACCCTTTTTAGCAGGGATGGAGTCCACCCCAGCTCCTTGGGTAACCAGATGCTTGCGGCTTATATTCAGCACGCCGTTCAAACAACTCCACGTGCGTGACTGTTTACCTGCCAAACCCCCTCATCACCTTCCTGTCCCCGTCATCCTTCTGCTATGGTTCCCTCCCCCTGTGCTCCCTCCCACAACAGCCCCCCCTACAGGCACCAGCAGCACATTTCTTTTCATCCACCATCACTTCCCACCACAGACCTCCACACCGCCGCATCTTCTGTTTGCCCTCCGCCATGTAACTCTTTCCCCATTCCCCCCATCATCTCCAACAGACTCCATCAGAACCGGACAGGCGGTATGAACAGTAAAAATCTGGTTCATATCAAACCACAGACATCCATCACATCATCATCCAAGGACCCCAAGCCATCACAGACCATCAACATGGCACTTCTGAATGTGCGCTCTCTTTTAAACAAGACTTTTATTATTAACGACCTTATAGTAGACAATAAGATTGACTGTCTATTTTTAACAGAAACTTGGCTGGGCACTGACGCACCGGTTTTTCTCACTGAGGCCTCTCCCCCAAATTTTAATTTTTTATTTTCTACTAGGATGGGCAAGAAAGGTGGTGGTACTGCCTCAATTATTTCAGAATCAATAACATCCAAGGAAATTTTGCTACACCACTACACCACCTTTGAGTACCACGCCTGTGTTTTTAGCAGCCCTCCTATTTTATGTCTCATGATTTATAGGCCACCCAAGCATTCCACTGGTTTTATCAGCGAATTCTCTGACCTACTATCACTTGTGCACCCTATATACAACAGAATCATTTTAACTGGTGATTTTAACTTACATATTGATCACAAGTCGGACTCCATCTCAAATGATTTTTTAAACCTTCTTTACTGCTTGGATTTTAAATAACATGTTTCACAGCCTACTCACAACAGAGGACACACCTTGGATCTTGTCATAACACATGGCCTGTCCACCAACGTGTCCTCTGTTGTTGACTTGGCTGTATCCGACCACTACTGCATCTTTTTTAATATCACCAGTTTTAGCCATGAGGAGGCCCCAGTGAGAACCGTGAGGAAACGCTATCTTACTTCTGAAGTGGCTGCAAATTTTATTGAGATTGTACACAACTCCCCCGCCATCACTGTACCTGCACCCTGTGATTTTATTGTGGATAATTTTAACAGTATACTGAAGTCAAGCCTTGACTCAGTAGCTCCACTAGTAATTAAAACAATCAAACATAAACTCACACCCCCGTGGAGAAACGACAAAATAAAACAACTGAAAAGAAAATGCAGGAGTGCAGAAAGTAAATGGAGAAGCACTAAGCAGACAATCCATCTGGAAATACTCCGTGAACAACTCAAAATCTACAATAACACTGTCAAAAAGGCAAGAATATCCCACTTTTCAAAACTCATTACAGACCACAAAAACAACCCCAAAATTTTTTTTTCCACTATTGACCTCTTAACCAACCCTGATTTTAAACAGTCCTCTGGTATCCCAACAGTCTCTCAATGTGAGGACTTGCAGACCACTTCAGAAGTAAAATCGATTTTATCAGATCCAATCTTTTATCCAAACAGAAGACAGTGTGCGACACTTCTGAACCGTTCTTTTTCCCTAAGGAAACATTGGAGCAATTTGTCCTGGTTGACGCAGGGATGCTTGGTAGAGTTTTCTCCCAAGTTAACCCAACAACCTGCCTTTTAGATCCCATTCCCACATCACTTTTTAAAACATTTTATGGATTTTTTGAGGATGAGTTGTTAAGCATTGTGAATTGCTCTCTTCAGACTGGTGTCTTCCCTGCTGCCTTTAAAACAGCAGTGGTGAGGCCCTTTCTGAAGAAGAGTAACTTAGATCCCAACACTCTTAACAACTACAGGCCTGTATCCAACTTACCTTTTTTAAGCAAAATTTTAGAAAAACTGTTTTTTATTCAACTCAATGAATTTTTAAATAGTAATAATATTTTAGAGAAGTATCAGTCAGGTTTTAGGACGAACCACAGCACCGAGACAGCCCTGTTGAAAATTGTTAATGACATCAGGTGTAGCATGGACTCTCAGAAACTTTCAGTCCTGGTGCTACTGGATCTTAGCGCTGCCTTCGATACAGTTGATCACCACACCTTGATAAACAGACTTAAAAACCTGGTGGGCCTCTGGCACTGTTTTAAACTGGTTCAACTCCTACCTTAATGACCGACACTTTTTTGTAAGTTTGGATGCATGTTCCTCAAGAACCTATGAAATAAACTGTGGGGTGCCCCAAGGATCAATTTTAGGCCCAATACTTTTTAATCTATATATGCTTCCGCTTGGCGACGTCATCAGGAGACACGGTGTAAATTTTCATAGTTATGCTGATGACACACAGCTTTATATCGCCGTGTCTCCTGAAGACACGAGCCCAGTTGATATTCTTCTAAACTGCATTTTAGATATAAAATCATGGATGGCAGAGAATTTCCTGCAGCTCAACCAGGACAAAACAGAAGTTTTAATTATTGGTCCTGAAGCCAAGAGAGAGAAACTTTACCAAAACGACAAGACTTTAAACCTTCACAATGTGTCAAGAACCTGGGCGTCATCTTTGATTCTGAGCTCGATTTTATTCCTCATATTAAAAATATTACAAAGATAGGGTTTTATCATCTCAAGAACATAGCCAGAATCCGCCCGTTTCTCTCTCGCTCAAACACGGAGGTGCTGATGCATGCTTTTATCTCATGTCGTATAGATTACTGTAGCTTTCTGGTCTTCCAATGAAAAGCACTTCCAAACTCCAGGTACAGTAGTAGCCGTTCAAAATGTCCCCTTCCAGCTGAAAGCCAGCCGAATGGCCTACGTTTTCCAGCCAACTTCCCTGCAAATCCCCTTCAAATCCCAGCCGCTGGAGTTGCCCCCCTCTTTCTCATGGGAGTGTCAATGTTTTACTGTAACCCCTCCCATTCATTGACATACACGGTTTGACCAGGAGATGGCGCTTCTCTCACAAAATTCTCATCGCCCACAGTCATTCTGATGTTATCTGAATTTCCACTGACCGCCAGAGGCGGCACTTAAAGCACCTCTGGTGGTCAGTCAAAATTCATTAAACCGCAATTACATACATAATCATCATTTGATTTGAGCCATGAAATTATAACAGGCCTATGCGATGGCCAATGTTTTATTCGGAAATGAATGCTAGTAATACCTCCTGTCAAATAGCCTATTTGATCACAATGTAATCATTGTAAATCTCCATTTAAAGAGGAAAAATTCCAGGTGATGAAAAGAATTTTGGAAGATGTTTGCAGCTGTGCAGGTATTCAGTGCATGCCTTATGACTTAGGCCAGGGAATTAGCATTATCAGTTAGGGATGTTGCTGATGCTCATGTGTTTATCTACTAAACAGGATTTTATGTGTGTTAGGATGTGTGATGTGTGGTGTGCTGTACTACAAGTTGAAAGTACTGTAACTAGTAAGCAAGCTGAGTTAGCATTATAATTGCTCAACCTTTTGTTTGCACTGAGTGGGCATTTAGTCTCCCATTGTCACACAAATCAGAGAGCCGAAATGCAGCTGGCGGGGGAGGTTATTGGAAGGCTGTGGTCCTGAACTTCTACTGAGCTAGGCTATCTCCTGTTACCATTTCATCAGCAGCCACAGTGTTGGGCAAATTACTCTGGAAAAGTGATTATAACCCTGTAAGACCCCCGTTGCAAAATGAATAAGTCAAACAATTTCCCAATTTTAAAATGCTGTTAGCTATACAAATGCAAAAAGTTGCAGGGGGAGTTTTACCCCAGGTGACATTTTTTAAAAAGGTATTAACTTCATTAGAAAATCTAAGGTATAACTAGATCAGGCTCAGAATGGCCTAATTATAGACTCTTAAATTTAAGCTTGAATTGATGTATTTAATGAAAGTATGCTAGATTAATTAATGTGTATGTCATTAGCAATGACCAATGTTATGTAAAAAAGATACACAAACAATTTCTGAGAGCGAGATTAGTGGAAACTCCAGGGGAAATAAAAACTTAAAAACATGGACCAAACCGGCTCCATAATACGCACAAAAATCAAAAAGAAATTATAGCTGCTGCGCAGCGATGGGTCAGGTCCAGGCTATTTTTTGCAAATTTAGGCAATTTAGAGCAACAAACAGGAGAATAGGAAGACAAGACAGTTGACATCAATGTTCAGTTTGGGCCACTTGAGGCTTGAACCCACAACTTCTGGAACCAAAGACTGTCATCTATCACTCTGAGCTAATTGGCAAGTGGCAATACAACAGTGGCTTCACAAATTGATTAAGCCATTCACTGTTGTGCAGGCAGATTTGAAACCACTGTGAAAAATTCAGTTATCAAGACAAAAATCTGAAAATACGCATATTGCAGCATGGAGATGTTGGTAATTTTAAAAATGATGGATTTGCTCCATAAGTGAATAACTGGTGTTTAGCTATGTCATTATTGCATTGACTCCAGTTGTTCCCATGAGAGCAGAATTCAAAATGTTCTCAAAAATTCAGTTTTTGAGATAAAATTCTGATATTCTCTCGGTACAAGGACAACAAAGAAATGAAAATAGTTTATTCTTGGTCACATCAAAGTGAAATACTTATTGTCCATCTGATTATCGGCCCCTGGTTTAGACTACTGAGAGCAGAGCATTAAAATCACTGCTCCTCCCCATGGACGAAAGAGGCATTGCAGCTGGTTTTCACTCAGGCTGCTTAGGGGCGGAGCCTCACTGATGACGTCATCGCGGGGGATTACATTACCCCCATGGACCTGTAGGCTACCAGCCAAGGACCAGTCAAGGACCAGCCAAGGGCCAGCCAAGGTCCCATCATGGAAACAGGGGACATTTTGAGTGGCTACTACTGTACTTCAAGATTCAGCCGCACGTGTGCTCACAGGGACCAGAAGGCAGGAGCACATTACACCTGTTTTAAAATCGCTGCATTGGCTCCCCGTGCGTTTCAGGATCGATTTTAAGGTTCTTTTATTAGTTTTTAAGTGTCTTAACGGTCTTGGGCCTTCTTATCTTTCTGATTTGCTTTTACATTACCATCCTCCGGCTCCAACCTTTTAGTCATCCCAAGTGTTCGGATAAAAACCCACGGTGAGGCATCATTTATGGAGTTATAATTGTTGCAAAACTATTTGCAAATGTGTATCTCAATCTGTGTGTATAGTCAGATCTGTGTGTGCGTGCTTTATCATTTGTGTGTGTGTAGTCAGATCTGTGTGTGCGTGTTCAGATCTGTGTGTGTGTATGTTCAGATCTGTGTGTGTGTATTCAGATCTGTGTGTGTGTGTAAAAAAATCCATATGTCTGTATTTTGTATTCTGTAAATGCGTACATCTGTAAATGTCTGTCATCAGTTACAACTCAGGCAGGAGCTCTCGATTGGCTGTCTTTTTACACGTGACTTTTGCTACACTTCTGCCGCGGCAGATCTGCAAATGCGTGCCGCGATCCGCAAGTGTAGAAAAGATTCGTCTGTAACTTTTCCTTTGCCCTGAGCTCAGGCTCACAGGCTCACACTGCCTGGCTGCCAACCGCGGGCGCAACTTGCGGTTGCGATGTTGAGAGGCAGACCACAATGGATTCTTGATTGTTTGCTGTCAGTTAAGTTCATGTTTTAGCAGATTGTGAACAAAATATGAACTTTTACTTACAGTAAGTTGTTAGGGTAACGATCATCTGTTACCCCAACAGTGACACGCTCAGTGTGTAGGCTGTACTGCTACTGCAGCCAGGCAGAGACGCTGCCAGAGGACAGAGCAACAGGGAAGAAGTTACAGCCAAGTGTTAATGTTGAGAAGCTAGATGTTTGTTTTTCATGTTCCCTTTTGGACTTGGACTTGCTGTGGGAAGTTCTCTACCATGACAGTTGTACCTCTTAACCAATGTTTACAACACATTCACAGAGTTTAAAGAGTTTTGCACTTGATTTTTGTTTTTGTTTTTTGAGAAAAAGTGGCGAATTTTGCACAGAGTGTTTACAAATATTTTTGCAAAAGTAGCAATTATTTGTTTTATCTATTGTTATTTGAATTATAGTGTAGACATACAATTATAAAAATTATTCAATAAACACAAAAATTATTCCAAGGATATTTCTGTGGTGGATATTTCTTTGTCACATTTGCACAATTTTCTCTAATAAATATATTAACATAGCTATTCAACCATCTTACTTAATGCAACCCTGTTACTCTAATTTCAACCCTGTTATCATATAATTTTAATCAAAAATAATCATAAATGACATTCTGAGCTCACAAGGGTTTGACCTTTTGTCCTTTAAGCAGCTTAAGTAATGATATGCATGAAGTCTTATAGCAAATATTTGAAAATAAATGCTGAAATTAGTAAAGTGAAACATGCTATTTTTGGAAAGTCAGGTAAAATAGATTTTTAAAGTTGCTTAAATTAATTTAAATCAACTCAAATCTGAAGTCAAATGGTTATTCAGAGAGAATGTAACTTCCTTAACCTAATGGTAAAGGAATTATATTTAAAAAAATGCATTTATGTACTTTTTCAGGTTCCTGAGTGTTGGTAACAGGGTTGCACCAGATTTAGCAAATATCAAATCAAAACATGTAATAAAAAATGTAATTAAAAAAAATCCTTTTATGCCTGAGATGAGCCAATAAAGCTTTTTATAGTTTAATACCTATTATTGATGAATATGTAACAGAAAATTGTCAAATAGAAGGTTAATTTTTTGAAAAATCCGAAGCCCAAATGTCCTCCAATTCTGGAATGACCCATGTGTCAGTTTTTAGTATTTACAATAGGTGAATGTTATAGCAATATTATAAATATGATGTTTGTATATATGTATGACTGGGTTGTGCAACAGGCTGAAGTAAAAAAAAGTTATGAATCCTGAATTTTTTTCTTTGCACTACAGAACAGCAGCAGCTCTGGAGTGCTTTCAAAATCATGTTCTGAAGTATGCTGGCAAGTGGTTTGCCTTCTCTCCTCCTGTGTATGAAGCAAGGATCCTCCTCGCTGCACTAGACTAAAATCACCACAACCACCGGCCAGTGCATGTCAACCAGAAAGGCAAAGTTTCGTAAGTGGTATGTGTGAAAACATATCTTATTGTTTGTTTGCCTGAGGAATATAATGAGAGAATGATGCCACCACTGACGTGGAAATGCTTTGGTACATCCCTCAGCTGCAGCATATTATCTTTGGTAAACGCTTGAGCTCTGCAGGGGGGCTCCCAAAAGGGAGAATGCTCAGGCCAGTCGACCAACGAGCTCTTGGACTTCTTTCTGGAGTTGTGCCCCCACCAACAGCTGAACTGGTCGAGGCACTGGTCTCTCTCGCTCTCTCTCTGTGCATGCTGGGAGTGGAGGACGGCGAGAGTGCATGCTAATTTCAACGTGAGTGTGTGTCTATCTTTTGTATGTTTGTTTGTTTGTTAGACTTATTACTGTAGTGGTATTTTGTGCTGTAGTTTAAAATGGCTCTGGAGTGGTGATGACTGGCCCTGGCTGGAAGTCATGCCGACTCATGGAGTTGGAGGTATAGGGCTGGAGAAACTCACATGCCGACACAGAGTTAAACTCTGTCCGACTGTTAATTACTTCATGGAAGATTGCAGTTTAGCAATTGGAGAAATGGTTGGTTATGACTGTGTAAAGTCCGCATTTAGAATGAATAATAGAGTCATCATTTCTCTGGACAGCGTTGATAAAGTGAGCGTGGTTGTTGAGTGAGGTGTGGTAATACAGGACACCTTTGTTCACCTTTGTTGGACACCAAGTAACAGTTGTGGGGTTGGAATTCTTTTTTTCCAGAAACTTTATTCCTTAGTCTGTAGGCCATCTGTTAAAAGTAAGAGCAGTGTATGAAAATATAAAGATGGTGTTTAATAATATTTATGCTCAGGCTGTGGGAGTGGAGAGAGTAGTGGTTCAAGATGTTTAAGTGAGGTGCTTGAGAAATCCAAGATGGCGCCGCAAGATCGGCAGCCAGTTACAGCAGCTCTGTCTTTTACTTTGTCTTTCTAGTGTTTTTAGTGTGTTTAGTGTGAACCATGGATGGTCAGTTTGTAACATTTGCAATCTGCATACTGTCTCATAACCCTCTCTCCCTGACCCGGCTGCAGAGGGAGTATTGTGAGTGTAGCCTCATGTGCTTCATGGAGACGTGGCTGAATGGACTTTCTCCAGACTCCAGAGCCTGTAGTTGAGAACCAGAGGGTTGAGCCTGTAGTTGAGAAGCAGAGGGTTCTCGACTACAGCCTCAGCACCCCCAGTCCCTCCTCCTCATCTCTGGTGACTTTAAACACGCTCCCCTGTCCTTTACTCTCCCTTCCTTCCTAGTATGTGAAATGTCACACCAGGGACAATAAAACCTTGGATTTACTGTATGCAACTTGAAGGAAGCATACACATCCTCCCCCCTCCCCGGCTTGGTCACTCAGATCACAACCTGGTCCATCTGCCACCTGACTACATACCTGTGGTGAATAAAAATCCGCCACAGAAAAAGTCAGTGAAGGTTTGGTCTGAGGAGGCCAGTGAAAGGCTAAGGGACTGCTTTAATACCACACACTGGGAAGCACCCTAACCCTAACCCACATGGGGAGGACATCAACAGTCTGACAGACTGCTTCCCAGACTACATACATTTCTGTGTGGAGATCACTGTGCCTTCTAGGAAGGTACAGTGTTTTCCCAACAACAAACCCTGGTTGAACTCTGGGATCAAAACCCTACTGGATGAAAAGAAGAGGGTTTTCAGATAAGGGACAAAGAGGAACTGAGGAGAGTCTAGAAGGAGCTCAGGCAGGAAAAGGGAAGGGGAAAAACAGCTACAAGAGGAAACTGGAGCAGAACAACACCAGGGATGTCTGGAGAGGACTGAAGAAAATATCTGGTCATGGAAAAGGTGGAGGGAGAGAGCAAGACATCGGAGACCAGGACTGGGCAAATACTTGTAATGACTTTTTTTGCCGTTATGAGTCTGGAGAGAGTCCCTGTCCTGTGGAAGACTTCCTGTGTGGTCCCAGTTCCAAAGACTGTGCACCCCAAGGAGCCTGGCCACTTCCGCCCTGTCGCCTTAACTTCTCAACTGATGAAGACCATGGAGAGAGGATTATTCTTAGGCACATCCATCCCTAAGTGAGCACGACGCTGGACCCCTTCAGTTTGCTTACCGTCCCAGAATTGGGATGGATGATGCAGTCATCTACCTACTGCACAGAACACTTACAAACCTGGAGAACACTGGACGCACTGTGAGGGTCATGTTTTTTGACTTCTCCAGTGCTTTCAATACAATACAGCTGGCACTTCTTAGGGGAAAACTGGAACAGACCACAGAATGTGAGACTCAAGGACTGTGTCTCAGATGTGGTATTATGCAGTACGGTGGCCCCTCAGGGTATGGTGCTCGCTCCCTTTCTTTTCACCCTCAACAAATCGGACTTCACGCACAACACCGTGAATTGTCACCTCCAAAAGTTCTCCTTCACTCCTTTATGCAATGGTCTGCTGGGGAGGTAGCAGCACAGACAGGGACAGGAAGAGACTAAACAAACTGGTCAGGAGGGCGAGCTCTGTCCTGGACTGTCCGCTGGATTTCATAGAGGTGGTGGGTGAGAGGAGGATGTTAGCTAAGATGAAATCAATCATGGACAACACCTCTCACCCCTCCACCAGACTGTGGAAGCCTTGAGCAGCTCTTTCAGCAGCAGACTCTTATACCCACTGTGTAAGAAGGAGCATCCCCACAGCCATAGACAGTCTGTTTGTCCCCCACAGACTGTTTAACTCATGCACTACCTGAACAATCACTTTCCACTCGCTTGTTTGTTTTTGTAAATATCTTATTGTTTTTTATAAATATCTTATTTTTTTCTATTTAGCTTTTATTTAACTGTATGCATATTTGTCTGATTCTTTTTCCTATGCTTGTTGCATCTTGAGCTGATGTACCAAGTGAATTTCCCTGTTGTGGGATAAATAAAGCCTATCGAATCTAATCTAATCTAATCTAATCTGATCTAATCTAATCTAATCTAAATGTAATAATGAAGAATATGTATTTATTGTTGGAGATTGGAGGCCTGTGTCACTGCTCTGCTCTGATTATAAGCTCCCTTTCCAAGGCTCCCTTTACCATCCTGAGAGTAGTCCATACATAATGTGTTCAGAAAAAGGAACGAAAAAAATCAGACCTCTGTGGCAGCTGCAGGCCTGCAAAAACTCTGACCAATCCCTCCCTCTCGGCCCGAGTTAAAAGAACCAATCAGATGCCTTCATGTCTCGCACCCCACTCTGTTCCCCCCTCCTCCCTGCGCGCACTCATCACGTGTCACCGTTGCCGGATATACAGCATATGGAGTTAGCAGGAGATCCACACTCCAGGTCAGAAGGTGGCGGTAATGCACACCTAAAAGTTGTTTGCCAACAGCCATAAAACAACAGAAGAAGAAGAGTTAGCACAGTTAGCAAGAGAGAACAATGGCAGAGAAAATGCAGCTAAAGTAGCACTTCCAGAAGTGATGCAGAGGTTGCTGTCTTTCTGTTGGACAGGTAATTATTTGTTTTGCTTCGGGGGGATTTGTTATTTTCATGAAATATGTAACGTTAGCCAACTTAGCTACTTTTGTAGCTTGTATTAGCCCAATGCTAATGGCTCTCCTCTGCCCTGCTGACGGACTGTCTGATGCGCGTTCAAGTTTGTGGGGGCGGGGCAGGGCACTGACGGGAGGGGGAGAAGGGGACGGAGCTTAGACGAGGTGCCACTTTCAAATCTTGCTAGCTCTCCAACATTACCAACTATACCTTTAAACAAGGCTGCAGCCTCTCTGGTATGTTGTTTTCTTTAGCAATCGAGCCTTGCACAAACTTAGAGCCGACCTTCAGGGGCGTTTCCAGTTCTTACAAATGTTTCGAATTATTATGCAAATACAATTTCAATTAAACAAACATTTGATTTTTAGCTTTTCAATGAAAGTTTTCAATTGTGCTGCTTCTCCTGTCTGTTTAGATAACTGACATAAATCTCAGACAGGTTTGGTAATTAGTTTGCCAGGTGAGCCTAATTAAAGGGAAACTAACTTAGGAGATTGTTCCACATTATTAAGCAGGCCTCATGCAACATGTGGAAAAAGAAAGGTCTTTCTGCAGATGAAAAGCGTGCAATAGTGCAGTATCTTGCAAAAGGTATGAAAATATTGGGTATTTCCTTACAAACCAAGCCAAAGCACTGATTGTTTGTGTAAACTCGTTAGGTGGCCTTTGATCTATCTATGGTAGCAGACTTACTGTCTGCTACCCATTTTCCTGCTATTCCTCACTTGACCAGAGGTGAGAAGCTCTGCAATAACTGTTCCCTTCCTTGTTGTGAAACAGATAACCATGTATGGGAGGGATGCTTCCTGAGCTGTAGATATAATCTGAACATTTGGGAAGGAAGACTTGTCAGGATTATCATGGCATTGCTCTGTGCAGACAGATGTGCTGTTATTTTGTTCTCCTTGCAAGTTTGTATAAACTACTTTAACTTAAGTCATCGGTGTCTCTGAGTCTTCTTCATCTCTCCTGAATGGTCAAGCAAGCCGAAATTGCACAACAGCTAGGATAGCTAAAAAGAACCATTTTTTGAATCTTATCGAATGTCCCTTTAACAGTATATTAATAAAACATAATATATATAATATACAATAATTTTTATTTCATTATAGACTAGAGTCTAAGTTAAACAAATATTTTTACCACAAAAATCAAATTTTCACTCAATTTCCCCCAAAAAACAACCTTTCACTAGCATACCATACTTACAAACCAGCACAAACACACACTTTCCAACTGAAAAAAGTTCTAAGGGCTGTATCATAGGCAGCTGGACGTGTTTTTTTTTTGTTTTGTTTTTGTTTCATGCTTTATTTTTGGATAGGGACAATGCACATTAATGAACATCGATATTTAATACCGTTGTAAACATGCCGGATTATAGCAAGGCTGCTAATTTGCATCCGTAGTCCCTAGTAAATAAATAGAAGAGATACAAAAAAGAAGAGACTACAAATAAATAGATAAAATACAAATAGAAAAGACAACACATACAACACAATATATTATGCAGAAGGAAGTCTCTTGAAAATGTTTCACCTCTCTTCCAAGAGGCTTCTTCAGTTCTAACTAACTGGAGGGGAGCTGCAGGCTCTCAAACTCTGTGTGGGAGTGTCCTTACAGAGTCTTCAAAGACACATGTGAGCTTTGACTTTCAGAGTCGTTAGGGCCACTTGTGGGTCATTGACCCAAACGGCCTTCATGTGGGTTGCTAGGGCTAGGTGAGCCCAGGTGTGAATGGTTGTTAAGCTGTCTGGGGAGGGAACTCAGTACTGCATTGTAGGTGGGTGATAAGTGATGTCGTAGGCCACCTCCTCCGTTCAAACGGTCATTGCATTTTAAGGGAAAACTACCGTTTTGTACAACCTGGACCTTATTTCTAGCAAAATATATGATCATTTACTCACCCAGATAACTTTGTTGTCATTCGAAGTTGTTCGGACGAAATTAGATCCAGTGTAGCGCCGGTATATCCATATAATGCGAGTGACGGGGCACCGAAACACAGCCTCTATATAACGCATTATCTGCCACGAAACTAGTTCATTTCACCAATATTTTGTCATGATAAGCTAGTGCTATTCCCCTCTGAGTCCTGGCTCGTCTGTTATCAACATCCGGGGTCAAACTAGCAGTAGCAGCTACAGGTAAACAAGCCGGCTGTCGCGGGTGCGCGCGTAGCTCAGAGATGACATCTTCCAGGTCAGAGGTAGTAGGTCAACCTACAGACCCCGGATGTTGACAACAGACAAGCCCGGACTCAGAGGGTAATAGCACTAGTGTATCATAACAAAATATTGGTGAAATGAACTAGTTTCGTGGCAGATGATGCTCATAGAGGCTGCGCTTCGGTGCCCGGATCACTCGCATTATATGTATATATGCGGCGCTCCACTGGATCTAATTTCGTCCGAACGACGCCAAATGACACCAAAGTTATCTGGGTGAGTAAATGATAATATATTTTGCTAGAAATAAGGTCCAGGTTGTAAAAAACGGTAGTTATCCTTTAACATAGATGGATTCTTTAACTCCTCTTTCAAACCATCTGTCTTCTCTGGTCAGATGTTTACATTGTTGTCCTCAAAGCTCAAAGGAATTATTTTTCTCCTTCAGTCTTTTCCTGATAAATCCTGAGATCTTGTCAAAAAATATCTATTTTCAAAGCTAATAGTTTAATTCTGTTTTCTCTGGAGAGTTTCCTCTCTGGCTTTTAGTTTTGTTGATTAAATGTGCCACAGTATTTGTTACAGTACATTACTGCGTTCATGGACATGTTTAAAATAACTGAAAGTAGTCTCTCAAATCATAAAATCAGTATATGCACATTTGATCTTGCCTGTGTCTGCGCATTATACTGTCAGAATAATGCACTCTTTAAATAACAGTAAACAGACTATGCCTTTGACTTCAGACCAGCTTTTTGTTGGTCTGTGGCGCTATCGCTTTCTGCTGCCTCAAGATAGCAATCTGCCATCAGTGCGCCTGACCACAGCTCATTTTAAGACCAACACGCCCAGGGGAGCACAGGTGGGTGCAAGTACATTCAGTATTTACACAACGTGGGCACTGGGCATGAAAATGACAACTGCGTTGGTCTGAAACAAGAAATGATAGAGCCCTCTGTGTCCTATCATAACCAACCCAGACCTTGTCTTGCTTGATAAGGTTTTTAGGTAAATTTAGGTTAGTTTATTTAAAAAACCAAAGCTCCAATTATAATGTTATGGAGATTATGTTAAAATCTGGAATTTTAGGATTTTTTGTTTTGTTTTAGGTAAACAAATACATAAGCCGATTTCAAATAAATCTGCCTGCCACTGACTCAAATCATAGGATAGCAAACATAGAAAGACTGCTTCACTAAATCCCAATTCCCCTTCTTAAAATTGTTCTATTAGTTTAAAAAATACTTTTTCATCTGTATTTAACCAATCAAAACACAAACAAACAGGCATAAATGGATGAGGTCTTAGGACACAATGGCAGGATCTCACATCTGATCTAGACTATGACAACCCAACACTTGACAGCTGTCATTTTGCCAGAATTGTGTGCCATCGAGACAGGAAAATCGGACTGACAATTTTCAGACCACTAGTCAGCTTCTCTAACCTCTGGGCTATATCAGCCAAGTTGCCCACCTGTAATCACTACCAGCCCACCCTAATACAACAGCTAGCACTGGGCCTGATCTGAATAAATGCCAAGTACTTTTGGAAAGAGCCTGCCCTTTTCCAAACAGTTTCTAAGAACGGCTTTGCAGAAGAAGAAGGTTCTGTGTAACAAACCATCAGGTGCATCAGTAAGGGCTTTGTAGTATTTATCTTTTTGCAGTGTGCAGTGCAGTTAGGTGTGAATGAATGCTGTTATAAATCAATGCTGGTAAATTCTGTTTATAGTTTACTCACAGCAGAAAGGTGTGTATGGGTGCAGTCTTTTCCAGCTGGATCTGGCTCACTGCTGGTCCAGCTGGTTCACTGGGGTCATGTTGACTGAAAACAGACATGGATAAAGGACAAAGAGGACATCAATCAGGGTGTATACAGAGATTCTTAAGATGAATTTACTACCTTTTTACTACCTTTTTACTACCTTCACAAAATGTTTTACTACCAGCACGACTTTATGCTACAACTATAGCAGCGTAAAGTGTGAAGTAAAGTGACAAGTATGGTAATGAAATATCTTTCCAAAACCAGCCAGCTTAGAGCCCTGACCATAGGAGTTGAATTAATCAAGATGTCACAACAGGCCTTGGTCCATAGGTTTTACTTAATGTCAAAAACAATTGCATAATTACAAGACTTAGACTTTAAGAAAAAATAACTTAAGTTCAACAACAACTGGGCACAACAACTGGCCACCACACACACACACACACTGCATGTAGTGAGCTTGAACAGGACTATGGGTCAATTTACACCAGGCTTACACTTGGACACCCTCCACCCATTTGCATTCATTTTTATTAAGCATATCTTTGAATGGTCGTGCAACACTCACTCATTTTCAATTAGGTTTTAAAAAAGTGCTGCCAAATATCATGGGGACAAACCCTCGAGTTTTGTGAAACTACTGCTACTTTCACTGCCACAATAATGGACTAGCCTACCTATCCTGCATGAACAGAATAACTGATGTGTGTGCTGCTAACCGAATTTAATAGCATTTAGCCTGTTGTCTTCACCTTTATTTTTTATTTTTGAACACGCAAAGTCGGAGCGGGCAGGCTACGGGGCGATAGGAGAGAGAGGGAGAGAAGAGGGTCATTGCGAGGGTCACGGTAATTTAAATAGGACAAGATTAAAAACAATGTATTCAATGCGTCAACGTGATCTTCCATTGTCAAATTAGCTTTCCACTCAGACCTTTCGCGTTTGCGTTGTTGAACTTGTTTCTGGGGCACCCGCTCTGTCTTTATTTTCACGAAGTGCAGAGTGCACCAACAGCCTGAGAAGAAGTACGCTATCCTGCGCGGGCACTTTGACAAGCCTGCGGACGCGCAGCTAACAGTAGAACTATCTGTTCACTTGTCATGAATGACTGCCAGCAAGCTAATTGGCTGACGTTAGTTAGCAAAACAAGCAGACCAACATTAGAACTAGAACTTTACTGCTAAATCCAAACACCACAGTACCTCAGCCTGCAGAGTAGCGGTGGTAGTGCAGAAGGTCTGAATGCTGGTTGTATCAGCAGTGGATTGCCCAGGAGCAGGCGAGGTTGAGGGAGCAGCGGAGGTTGAGGACGAGGGCGTAGATGTAGCCGCAGTAGCCGATGTAGCACTGCTGCTGGTGCAAAATAGCGACAGCGTTAGCTGCGAGTTACGACCCCGCATCCTTGCCTGGTGGTTAGCCGAGTCCATGTGTGATTTCACCGCCTTCACCCCCATCCACGTAATATGTATACTCTTCTTTCAGACGTTACAGTAAGCCTCTCGGTTGTTGCCAACTACTGGCCTAAGCCAGTCTTTAAACGTTGGTTCCTCCATCCAGAGGTCCGAAAATTTGCATTTGCCCAGGTAAACTAGCGAACTCGCACAGAGGATTTGGCGGCTAGCCAGCCGGGTACTCAGATTCAACGCGCGTGCACGTGACCAATGCACGTGACATCATTCCTATCACTCAGGTCCTACTCGCAACATAGAAATAAATTCACTAAAGTTTAATAATTTAATGGTCTGCACGAAAGTTACATTTAAAGTTAAATTACATTGTCAGATGACGTTTACTACTTTTTACTACTTTTTACTGGCCTTAATTTGGCTTAATTTAAAATACTACCTTTCACTACCTTTTACAACCCCGCGGCTACCCTGTCAATCCAAAGGACTGTATAAATCAACAAGATATTAAAGATGACATTGCAGAACTTCCATCAAATCTCTTTATTGTTCAGTCAGGATTGTTAACAAGGTGGAAGTTAATTACAGTTTATTACACTTTGGGTTTTTGATTCACAGTTCATGTGTTCATCATTTGTCCAAGTTATACAAAGCAAGAGGTGGGCAGGTTTTTGTGTTATGTGCCATTGATTAAACTACAAAAACAAGGGCATAGTAAACCAGAATTATCTCTTGGTGAAATGGAAATGTCAAAGTCAAAGTCAAAGTCAGCTTTATTGTCAAAACCAGTACACAGGAATTGAAATTACAGTGCTCTCTAAGGCCCACGGTGTGACATTAATATATTAATAATAAAAAGAAAAAGGAATAAATAATTTAAAAAAGTACAACGGACAATACTATACAAAACAATACAATACAATATCAGTACAGATGACGTGCAAAAAAAAACGGAGCTCAATATATACTGTAGTATATCAATAGCAGCATTGTCATTAAATTATAGAATTATCTCATGATACTTTAGTAGTAAGTGTTAAACAAATCATGTTTAACAGTCAACTTCCAGTGCAAGGCATGGCTGCAAACCATGTCAAAGCATTCTGTTACTTTCTTGATGTTTTGAGTTGTGTTTGCTGTTTTTGTTTAATGTGAGAGAAAATATATTTCATAGTGTAACTAATCTTGTAACAATTTATACCGCTACATTGGGAAGCAGTAAACAAGCAAAAAAAAATCAGTTTGGTCATCTCATAGTGAAGAACAATTTAAAGCATACCTTTACTTATGTACTGTGCGGGAGGATGTGGGAATTAAACAGTTTTGGATTCAGAAATCAATGTATGGTAGAGAACATATCAGGATGTGAGAGGAGGGAAGATTCCCCTTCACCTAAGGTGTGGGGAGTTGTCAGGGTTAGAACAGGTCAGGAGGTGATATGAGGGGCAATTCTCTATGCCTAACGTGTTAAAAGAAAGGCAGCTAGGATGACACTTACTGTCAAGTAAAACATCACAGGGTCCCTGCCCTGGGGAAGGCATGATCAACAAAAACAGCAGAGTCATTCTTTTGGGGAAGGAGGGATTAACAACTGTCATAAAGTTCATAACCACTCTTCCGTTGTATATAAGTCAGAACAATTTGGAAGACTGCAGAGAACACTGTGGGTCATCTCTCCATGCTCCATCTATTAAAGAGATCTGATTCATCACACCAAGTCTAAAATCCTTCAGAGAATTAGCAACTCTCTACCTTGTTACAACCTTGGCTCACAGGTTGAACAAAGGAGAGAGGACACACAGAGCTCGGAGACTACTTTAGTGTTTATTTAACTAAACAACTCAAATGAAACATAACATGGGTGTGTTTGTCATCAGATGTAGTGTGTGGGTGGATGTGTGTGTGTGTGTGGGTGTATGTGTAAATATGTCTATAAGATAAACACCAAACTACAGCAGGCTGTAGGCCATAGCAGCAGTCAGCTGCTCAGCCACCAGAGAGAGTGAGCAGACTGACTGAGGCGGCCTTTTATCTTATGTAGCCACACCCTGAGGTGTGGTCTGCTTAAGACGGCCCACTGCTTCCTGGTGCTACTGGAAGGCACTGAGAGGAGAAGCAGACAGAACAGGGCCGTCACATCCCCCCCATAAAGACGAGGACCCAAAGGGTATCCGAGACACTAAAGGAAGTCCTGTCCTGCAAAACACAGAAGTCACAACATAGTCATTTAACACAGTATTATAAGTTCCCTCCCAACTGCTCCCTCAATCCCCTCCCAGTCAGCAACTTTGGCACCTAAGGAGCAAATTAAGGGTTTGGAGAGAGGCTCATCTGAAAGAATAAATCGACACTGTCAGAACCACTTAAGACAGAGCATGTGACAGGGCATCAGCAACAATATTCTCTGACCCTTTGATATGACGAATATCAAGGTTGAAGGGCTGTAAAAACAAACACCACCTCATCAGACACTGATTTGGATTTTGTAACGAGTGTAGGAACCTTAGTGGGTTATGATCAGTATGAACTACGAGGGTTCTACCTCCACCAACATACACTTCAAAGTGTTGCAGGGCCCAAATGAGGGCCAGAGCCTCTTTTTCAACAATGGAGTAATTCAACTGATAAGAGTTGAATTTTCTGGAGAAAAAACCAACGGGATGGTCAATACCATCAGGACCAGCCTGCAGAAGTGCTGCTCCAGCCCCCAAATTACTGGCATCGACCTGAAGGTGGAAGGGATCACCTAACCGGGGAGCTGCCAAGACAGGTGCAGAGGAAATTAGATTTTTAACATTCTCAAAAGCAAGTTGACACTGAGAAGACCAGTCAAACTTAACCTTTGAACTTAAGAGCTTAGTAAGAGGCGCAACTACTGCGGAGAAATTCTTACAAAATCCTCGATAGTAACCTACCATACCCAAGAACCGCATCAGCTCTTTCTTTGTGATGGGAGTTGGAAACTGATCAATGGCCATAACTTTAGCTCTTACAGGACGCACCTGACCCTGGCCAACGACCTTTTACCAAATAAGTCACTGTACCTTGGGCAAACTCACACTTTGCTAGATTAATGGTCAGGTTGGCCCAAGCCAGCCGCTCAAACAAAGCACGGATCTGATCAACATGCTCCGCCCAAGTTTCACTGTAGATGACAACATCGTCTAAGTATACTGCACACCCCTTTAAACCTGCTACCACTTGGTTCATTAGCCGCTGAAAAGTGGCAGGGGCATTTCTTAAGCCAAACGGCATGACAGTATAAGAGTAAAGACCTGAGGGTGTTATGAAAGCAGCAATTTCTTGAGCACGTTTTGACAATGGCACTTGCCAATATCCCTTTAAGAGATCAAATTTGCTGACATATTGTGCGGTGCCCACCTGATCTACACAATCCTCCATGCGAGGAAGTGGATAAGAGTCTGGTTTTGTGATGTTATTTACTTTGCGAAAATCAGTGCAGGGTCTGAAAGTTTTATCAGGTTTACTAACCAGCACACACGGGGAAGCCCAGCTAGAGCAGGACGGCTCAGCAATCTTGTGCTCCAACATGTAGTTGACCTCTGCCTCCAGCTGATTTCGTTTCTCTTGAGGGAACCGGTAAAACCTCTGACGAATTGGTGCAGCATCGCCCACCTCAATATCGTGCTCTATGAGGTGGGTCCTCGTGGGAGTGTCTGAGAACAAAACTGGAAATGAAAAAATGAGATCAGACAGCTCCTTCCCCTGTGCTGCTGGCAAATGTCCCAACAAGCTATCCAAATTTCTCAGGGACTCTGAATTTTTAAGCCTGCCCTGCAACACACCAACATCTGGACTCTCAATCTTCTCTCCGCCATCCAAAGGTGGAGAAACCACACCCACCACTGAAGACACCAAAGCCACTGGCTTCACTTCCCCCCCACTAGCAAGTGGAAAATAGGGTTTCAACATATTAACATGACACATCTGTGTAGTCTTCCTTCTGTCAGGAGTAGAAATCAGATAATTTAAATCTGTAACCTGTCGAACAACAGAATAAGGCCCTCCAAACCGAGCCTGAAAAGGAGATCCCACCACTGGGAGATTGGCCAAGACCTGATCCCCTGGGCAAAAGACATGCACTTCAGCCCGGCGATCATACAGTCGCTTCATCTTACCTTGAGCCTTTTCTAAGTTTAGTTTTGCCATCTTTACCGACTCATACAACCGTCTCTTGAACCCATTTACATAAGCTGTTAGTTCTTCCGGAGGAGTAGATTTCTTCCAATCAGACTGTAACACAGCCAAAGGACCACGAACTGTGTGACCAAACACAAGGTCATTTGGGCTAAAACCCGTGCTCTCTTGTGTTACCTCACGAGCCGCCAGCATTAGCCATGGCAGTCCTTCCTCCCAATCACGACCCAACTCAGTACAATATGAGCGCAAAAGTGACTTGAGAGTTTGATGAAAGCGTTCGATGGCCCCCTGACTCTCCGGATGATAAGCAGTGGACTGGATGTGTTTAATATGAAGCTTCCCCAGCGTATCTGCAAACATCCCTGATGTAAAATTGGTTCCCTGATCGCTTTGAAGAACCTTGGGAATACCAAAAACAGACATGAACTGTGTCAAAACTTTCAACACTGACTTGGTTGTTATGTTGCGCAGAGGAAAAACAGCCGGATAACGAGTTGTCTGACATATCACTGTAAAAAGATACAAACTTCCAGACTTAGACTTAGGTAGTGGGCCAACACAATCAATTAACAAATGTTCAAATGGTTGATTTGCAACTGCTATAGGATGCAAAGGAGCGGGCTTAATGCACTGGTTTGGTTTACCTGTAAGCTGACAAGTATGACATGTTTTAATATAGGCAGAGATGTCTTTCTTCAGTCGAGGCCAATAAAAATACCGCAAAACTTTGTCATAGGTCTTTTTAACCCCAACATGTCCCGCACCCATATCATGAGCAGTTTTCAATATGCCACTCCTCAGTCCAGACGGAACCACAATCTGGAAAATGGCGTCACCCACAAACTTTTCGCCCTGGGGCAACCATTTCCTCACCAACATGTCATCTTCCAAGAAATACCCCTGCGCCATACTTTCCATCTCCTCCACTGGACGCACCTGTTGGAACAGCTCGGTCAGAGCAGGATCCCTCTGCTGCTCCTGTATCAGCTCAGCTTTTGAGACAGAGAATGGAAAGACAGGTAAAGGAAATTGGACATGTGGAACATTCTTTTCTTTAACCACCAAGTCATTTGTTTTTTGTATCTGTGACCTTGTGACCACACACACTGGAAAAATCTGTTTATAGTCATCACACTCAGCCTCCACCTGGCCAACAGCTGGAGAAGAGGTGACAACTGGTGAGGGAGTAGATTCAGGAAATGGACCATCGATCAGATCATTCCCCAAAATCACCTGCACCCCTGGAACTGGAAGAGCCGGCCGCACTGCCAAAACCACCTCCCCCTTAACCAGATCTGAACAAAGGGCAACTCTATGCAAAGGCACTGGAAACACATTCAACCCCATACCTTTCACCAGCACAGAGTCCCCAGTGGCTGTGTCTGTTGAAAATGGCAACACAGAGGCTACAATGAAAGAGTCCAGAGCACCAGAATCCCTCAGAATTTTGACTAGAACTTTTTCCTCACTCCCTACCAATGAAACAAATCCCTCACTCACATATTTCTGATAACCAGGATAAATGTCTTCAACCTTATCAATGTGGTGATTGTTCTCTGAAGTGTTCACAAAGGATTTCTTAGGGGGACACAGCGGCTCCTCAAATGAGAGGCGGGAAACCAGTGCAACAGGCTTAGTGTGCTGCCGTACTGCAGTGATGGCCTCAGCCTTCTCACGCAGCATGTTCACTTTCCCTCGTACAGAAGCAACCAAGGCTGCAGGTTTAACAGGGCGGAAGCCTTCGCTGGACTTGTGCTTGGACCTCAAAACAGGACAGTCAGCTTTCCAGTGACCTTTGCCCAAACAATAGTTACAAGTTCTACTAGAATCCCATTTGCCAACATTGTTATCTGTTTTGAAAGCAGGAGAGTCACTCCCCGAACTCCGGGGATAACCACTAGCTCCGCCCCTCCGTCCATTATCCCCCCAGACTTTATGAGTCAGAGCATATTCATCAGCTAAACACAGCAGCCTCAGTTAAAGTTTCAGCACTCCTCTCACTCAGATATGTGGCCAGGTTCTCAGGGAGGGTTTCTCTGAATTGTTCCACCAAAACAAGTTCACACAGTTTTTCAAAGGTCTTAACCTCAGAGGCCACCCGCCAACGAGCAAACAGAGTAGATAGTTCCCGTGCAAATTCAACATATGTTTCACGGTCCTGCCTCCTGATGCCCCTGAACTTCTGCCGATATGCCTCCGGTACCAGTTCATAAGCCTTTAACACCGCTTGTTTGACCTTCAGATAGTGTCCACTGTCCGACATCGATAAAGCAGAATAAGCTTCTTGGGCCTTCCCTGTTAAAACACACTGTAGCAACAAGGTCTGCTCTGAATCACTCCACTTCCTGTTTTCGGCTAACCGCTCAAAGAGTAAGAAAAAAGTGTCGGGGTCCCGCTCAGAAAATTTTGGCACCAACCGTAAACATGCAGACGCATCAAATGATGAAGACCCACCAGCTCCATGGACCTCCATTTTGCCCGACGCCAGATTAACCATCTTACCTTCCTTTACCAAATCCAGCCTGTAACGTTCAACTTCTTGCTGTTCCCTCTGCTGAAGTAATTCAGCCTCACGTAACTTGGCAGTGCACTTCAGTTTCTCCAGTTCAGCAGCATGTGTCTGAGCATGAAGAACCTGAGCCCTTTCCTCACGCTCCATTTCCAATGTATGCTGCAGTTTCAGCAACTCTTTTTGTTGCTCAAAAGTCAACGACATGCCAACCACAGGCCGCACAAATTTTAAAGACTGTTCTGGGGGACTGACCTGGGGAAAAACTGCAGGTAAGGCAGAAGCTGATGCACTTACAGCATCACCATCTTCAACATCAGCAAGCACACCCAACTGCACCAAATGGTCCTTGATCTTACTTAAGATACAGTCTTTGAGGGCCTTACTAGGGATTTCCACATCAAAATGATCAGCTACCTTAAATAACTGCTCCTTAGTGAAGGTGTTTAACAGATCCTCCCTTGGATTCTGCAAAAAATCATCAACAGACATGGTTCACCCCACAACAACCAACCCACACCTACCAGACTCAGAAGGGAAAAAACACTTTTTTTTTTTTTTTTTGGAGACTAGCCTGCACAGCACAAACAACCGAACAAATTCCCCTTAACCCAGGGCAACAGCCACAGTGTGGAACATCCTTTCCCCTGGCTAACTACCTAACCAGAAAGCTAGCTGACTCTCTCAACCCTAGTCTTCATGCACTAGCATTGGTGGGAAATTGAAACACAGAGCCCGATGACTCGGCCGGGCAACCATCCAAATAGCGACCCACCTGGACAGTCACGGAGGTGTACCCAAAGCAAATTTGCTGTGGCCGTGCTAGTGCACAAAAATAACAAACTAAAACAATAAACAACGAGCTCACAGGTGGAGGACGTTCTTATGCCTACTGGGAAAGTAGTTCCACTAACTAAGGCTGGTTCATAGCACCATAGTGATTAAGGATAACAAAATGCAGGCAGGTTAGCCACACCAACTTCTGAGCCAACAACCTCATCACACACTGACGCAAAACACATTTCCCCAGAGATGTGAAAGCCTCTCCCCAACCAAATGCTTATCTCAGTCTGCAGCAACAACATCAGGTTTTGGTACTCACCTCAACAAACCACAGATGAAGCAAACAATACCACACTACCAAGCAACAATACTATTCAGGATTCTGGAGACTCCCAGACGAGCCCCCATTTGTTACAACCTTGGCTCACAGGTTGAACAAAGGAGAGAGGACACACAGAGCTCGGAGACTACTTTAGTGTTTATTTAACTAAACAACTCAAATGAAACATAACATGGGTGTGTTTGTCATCAGATGTAGTGTGTGTGTGGGTGGATGTGTGTGTGTGTGTGGGTGTATGTGTAAATATGTCTATAAGATAAACACCAAACTACAGCAGGCTGTAGGCCATAGCAGCAGTCAGCTGCTCAGCCACCAGAGAGAGTGAGCAGACTGACTGAGGCGGCCTTTTATCAATGTAGCCACACCCTGAGGTGTGGTCTGCTTAAGACGGCCCACTGCTTCCTGGTGCTACTGGAAGGCACTGAGAGGAGAAGCAGACAGAACAGGGCCGTCACAACCTCAACAAGGAGAATTTCCCTTACAAGGAGTTTCATCATGGTTCTTGGATGATATATAAGCAGACTACACAGGGCTCCAGGGTGCCACTATTTTGGATGCACATCAGCCCAAAACTATGTAAAGTGTTACTAAACATTTCAATTAGTCGCACCAGTGCACCTTGTTTTAGGCAGGTCAGATTAAAAATGTTCGTATTTATTAAAACATTTTATTACAAACACCAACTGAGTGTAGAGACAGTTCCTTTGAACAAATCAAAGTCTATAAATATATTTTCATTACATTATTTTGTCAGTGTATCACTACATTTCATGTACATCTTGCATACAGTATGTGCCATGCGTGTCTGTGTGTGTTCGTGCATGTGTGAGGCCCCACTCTGTCCTACGCCCACATTTCTTGCAGGTGAACGAGAGAAAGGACACGAGGAGGGAGTGAAATGGTACCTGGCTGTGGGCAGGAGAGGCGACCCATGACCAGATCATCATTGTTTATAAAGGATATTTAGGATAAAGCTGTTCCATACACAAGATCTAGGCTATATAGCGTGTACTGACCTGCTCTTTGTGGAACCTAACACTGCAGTGCAGCTCAGTTGGCTCTGCTGTTAATGTTAAAAGTAAGTACCTGCTGTTCCATGATCCTCGTCAGTAGCTGCTGTGTGTAAATGTACTTGATAGACAAGCCATGTCATACACTGACCATGAATATATTTGCTACAAATAAATGCTGTAGAGATGCACCTAGATGCCAGACCCCAACAAATGTCAGATCATCATGGTTTTGTCTGAAAACAGAAAATTGAAAAATGGTCATCCCCATCAATCTGTCAAAATGATTGTAATCAGATTTTTCACCATGTCGTACAGCTGTAGTTAAAATGTATTATTGGGTGCACCTAAACTATGTGCTGGTGCTCTTCAATGAAAAAGTTAGGTGCACCAGTGCAAACAGTGTAAAGGTTTGTCTGGAGCCCTGAACAGAGGTCTCTGTGCAGACAGTAATAGCAGCCAAAGAGATAAAAAAATAATCTTTACAAACAAAAAGATGTATAAATAAGGATGTTAAGCATAACATAAAACACAAGAGAATGAAAGCATGTAGAACAAATTTAGGGGGGAAACTAACAAAGGTAAAGCAGGCACAAAAGCTTGCAAGAAAAGGCTTTTAAAAGCACAATGCCGTTGGGTGGTGCGTAGGAGGAGATTGAAGGCAGGAGAGGAACACCTCCCTACAGGTTATCACCCAGGTCTATATGTTAGGACCACTATTCTCAAACTGTGATACAAGTGTGAATGGTGGTACCTAAGCTCTCTCTCATGGTACATGGAGTAATCCCAGATATGTTTTATTTTTATAGAAAAAAGTTCATTTGAAAACATAGTATTAATACTAACAAACTACTGCAGATTTTGAATTAGAATACTTAAAGAATAATGTAATTTAATATGATATTTTTGTTTCCGAGTGCTCTGTAGTCATGTTCATACATGTTATCCATGCAGATGACATCCATGAGCTAAACTCACACTAGTAAGCAGAGGTAAACTGAAAGGTTCAAATGCACTACAAACGTGGCTCTTAACAGGAACTATCAGGAAGAGAAGTGCAGAGCAGGAGTTGAATATTTCAAGAAGCCCTATTGAAACTGAAGTTGAGGACAGTGACCCGAGCATGAGTGCTTGTGGCTACTACTCAAACAGTGAGTTGAATAGAGTAAGCCTATGCTACTGTATTTTTAATAATTGGTCATAAGTTGGTACGTAGAGAGCCTAATACTGTCTGAGAATCTACACAGTGTAAAAAGTATGGCTATATGTTATATTCATAAAGCTGTTATAAAGATCAGCCCTATTTGTGCCTTGAAAAGAGCAGAGAAGCAGAATTAATAAGGCAAGGCAAAAATGTACAATTGAACAGTGAGGCTACTGGTAGCGCCACCTTCAGCTGAATGTGTCTGTGGTTGTCGTAGGTACAGCAGATGTTGAAAACAGGAAGAGAAGATGTAGATGTCCCTGTTAATGCCTCTTTGTTTAGATTCTCATTACAAAACACACCTGATTAATCTTTGGAGTATCATTTGAGGAAACCTGTCACGTACTGACACTCAGTCGCTGTTTGAACGGTGTCTGTTGTTATGGAAGATGTAAACGGGAAACAAGAAAGTTGCTCTTCCTGTGAATGTGTGTCTCCCTAATAAAGTTTTTAAATACACCTGTTTGTCTGTTGGAGCCTGTCTGAGTAAACATTTATAGCGTAGAAGAACCATTCAGCCGTCATTGAAATAAAAAATGCACAGGTCCATATATTTACAAGATTCAAACTCATGATGTTGTGGGATCCTGGTAGCTAAAATCCTGGTAGCTAAATTTAAGGAAATTATACCGCTGGCACTGAATACAATGCCGTGTCTTAATATAATAGAGGACTCCTCCACTAACCTCAGTTCCTCACAAATTGATCATCTTGTTGATAGCACTGCAGGCTCATTGCGAACAACACTGGACTCTATTGCCCCTCTGAAAAAGAAACCTATAAAGCACAGGAGGTTAGCACCTTGGTATAACTCGGATACCCGCAAATTGAAGCAAACATCACGGAAATTTGAAAAGAAATGGCGTTCCACTAACTTAGAAGAATCCCGCTTAGCCTGGAAAGATTGCCTTAAAATATATAGGAAGGCCCTCCGCAATGCCAGAGCAAACTATTACTCGTCATTAATAGAGGAAAACAAAAACAACACCAGGTTTCTTTTCAGCACTGTAGCCAGGCTGACAGAAAGTCACAGCTCTACTGAACCATGTATTCCTACAACGCTCAGTAGTAATGACTTCATGAGCTTCTTCAATGATAAAATTTTAACTATTAGAGAAATCCATCATCGCTTGCCCTCAACTGGCACTATTGTATCTTTAAACACAGGAACCTCAGAAACAGTTGTAAATTCTGACTTATATTTAGACTGCTTCTCTCCCATTGACCTCCACCAACTAACTTCGATGGTTTCTTCATCTAGACCAACAACTTGTCTCCTAGACCCCATCCCAACTAGGTTGCTGAAAGAAACTTTACCTTTAATTAGCACATCTCTACTAGAAATGATCAACGTGTCTCTATTAACAGGATACGTACCACAGTCCTTTAAACTAGCTGTAATTAGACCGCTCCTTAAAAAGCCTAATCTTGATCCAGAAGCTTTAGCCAACTATAGACCTATATCCAACCTCCCTTTCCTCTCCAAGATCCTTGAGAAAGCAGTCGCCAACCAGCTATGTGACTTTCTTCATAAAAATAGTTTATATGAGGATTTTCAATCAGGTTTTAGAACACATCATAGCACAGAGACGGCACTGGTGAAAGTTACAAATGACCTCCTAATCGCTTCTGACAAAGGACTTGTCTCTGTCCTGGTCTTACTAGATCTTAGTGCTGCATTTGATACCAGAATCTCACATTCTACTACAGAGACTGGAACACTTAATTGGCATTAAAGGACCCGCATTAAACTGGTTTAAGTCCTATTTATCGGATCGATTTCAGTTTGTACATGTTAATGATGAGTCATCCCTGTATACCAAGGTTAGTCATGGTGTTCCTCAAGGCTCCGTGCTTGGACCCATACTATTCACCTTATATATGCTCCCTCTAGGAAATATAATTCGGAAACACTCCATAAACTTTCATTGTTACGCAGATGATACCCAGTTATACCTATCAATAAAGCCAGATGAAACTAATCAGCTTACTAAACTCCATGCATGTCTCAAGGACATTAAGACCTGGATGACCTGCAATTTTCTGCTGTTAAATTCAGATAAAACCGAAGTTATAGTACTTGGTCCTAAACACCTTAGAGATGCATTATCTAATGATATAGCTAGTTTGGATGGCATTAACTTGGCCTCCAGCACCACCGTCAGGAATCTGGGAGTTATCTTTGATCAAGATATGTCCTTCAACTCCCACATAAAACAAATTTCAAGGTCTGCATTTTTTCATCTACGTAACATTGCAAAAATCAGGCCCATCCTGTCTCAAAAAGACGCAGAAAAGCTAGTCCATGCATTTGTTACTTCCAGGCTGGACTATTGTAATTCTCTATTATCAGGCTGCCCTAACAAGTCTCTAAAGAGTCTCCAGCTGGTCCAGAATGCTGCAGCACATGTACTGACAGGAACTAAGAAAAGAGATCATATTACACCTGTATTGGCCTCTCTGCACTGGCTCCCTGTAAAATCAAGAATAGAGTTTAAAATCCTTCTCCTCACCTACAAAGCTGTTAATGGTCAGGCACCATCATATCTCCAGGAGCTCATACTACCCTATTACCCAACTAGAGCATTACGCTCCCAGAACACAGGATTACTTGTAGTTCCTAAAGTCTCCAAAAGCAGAATGGGAGCCAGAGCCTTCAGTTATCAAGCTCCTCTTCTGTGGAACCATCTTCCTGTTTTGGTCCGGGAAGCGGACACCCTCTCTACCTTTAAGAGTAGACTTAAGACCTTCCTTTTCGATAGAGCTTATAGTTAGGGCTGGCCCAGGCCCGTCTTGGACCAGCTCTTAGTTATGCTGCTATAGGCCCAGTCCGGGGGACAAATGACACACTGAGCTTCTCTCTCCTCCTCTCCTCTCCATCTGTATACATTATGCCTGTATACATGCCCCATCTCTGCATGTCACTGACTTCACTTCTTCCCCGGAGTCCTTGTGCTTTCTAGTCCTACAGGCTCCCATGGATCCTGGCTGCGCCCGGGTCGTGGATCGTGGATGCGCCTACTGCTATGGCCCTGCCTGATCTTGGATGCGCCTACTGCCATGACCCTGCCTGATCATGGATGCGCCTACTGCCATGGCCCTGCCTGACACCCACCACTACTGTTGCTAATATTAGTCATATCTCTGTTACATACGTTCCACTACTATTATTGTAATGCATTACTACATACTATCCTTACCGTTAACCACTACTACTGTTATCACTAGTAATCACATTTCCATGTGCATTTCATTGTTGTTGCTGTGATGCCTCTTTATGTGCTTTCATTCCTGTCAACCATCCATTATAATTGTATACATTGTGATCTCGTTGATCTGCTCTGTACATGCGACATCTATTGCACGTCTGTCCGTCCTGGGAGAGGGATCCCTCCTCTGTGGCTCTTCCTGAGGTTTCTTCCGCATTTTTTTTTTTTTTCCCTGTTAAAAGGGCTTTTTTTTTGGGGCAAGTTTTTCCTCACTCGAATCGAGGGTCGAAGGACAGAGGGTGTCGTCTCCGTACAGATTGTAAAGCCCTCTGAGGCAAACTGTGATTTGTGAATTTGGGCTATACAAATAAAATTTGATTTGATTTGATTTGATTTGATTTGATTTGGGAAAAGAAATAACATCACCTGAAACAACACATTGCACAACCAAATTCACTTGGATTTGCTCTTTGGCGAAGCATCTACAAGTCATGTATCATACTTAAAGCCATTGCATTCAGTTGAAGGACGGCAGTTAACATAGCCCCTTGTTAATCCGAAACACCGGCTGGAGGGAACAATCCCGCAGAGAAGTTGGAACAGCCTCAGTTAGTTATTCAGCAAAAAACAATGATGCAGAGGCTCCAGGAAAAACAACTTTTATCTTCATCTCAAACAACAGCTCCTGAAAAGACATGACTACCACTATGTAAAAAGAAGCTAAAACAGGAGTACATATTGTCTGGGCTTTCTAACACTGGAGACAGCTGTGGACGTGTGAAGAGCTGAACTTGCAACGTTTCTTTAGACTGGTAAATAACCTCTAACGTTGTCTGTTTACTGAAACATATCTTTAGTGTAACTAATGACAACACAAACTGCAACAGTCAGCGTGATGTGACTGGTTTCACGGTACTCTGGCGTTGCTAAGTCATCTGTAATGTAATCTTAAGATAGCAGTCTTATTTTGACTGGCTGTATTCTTGCTATGATGTTAGCTCTGTTATTAGTTGCCTTTATTTATAACAGCTGACTGTAAATTGTAATTGTATGGACCCAGTATTAGACCAAATATTGTCGTTCAATTCAACATACTGTAAAGACTTTGCATTACGGTTATGAGACTGTTATGTAACTTTCGATATACATTTTTGAGGACATTGTGAGGTGAGGTAGCGATGACACTGTTAGATATTGTGTACTGTCAGTAAATTATTAAATTCTTGCTCCAGGAAAGAACAAGGAGCAGCTCCAGCTCCTACCCTCATGAAGACATGATCAGGCCTGCAGAGCTGGAAGATGCTGAGCCTGATCATGTCACTGTTCACACTGTATAATAAACACAGTATGGACATGTTCTCATAAAAACAATGTGTCTAAAGTAAACTAGTCCAGCCGCCCCCAGTGGTGAAATATCAGCCTGCCCTTTATTTTTATCTGCAGCTGGTCTCATCAACTCCAGCTTAAATGCGCCGGGCTACTCTGCATTCGTTGCCAGATTGTTTCATCTCTACTATGTGATAGATCAGATCTTCAAACTTATTGAGAATTTTTGCCCTCCTACAAACCTAACCCTGTCTCTCCTCGTCTTCTCCAGTGTGGACATCTTCCTCAAGCTCCAGCCTCACAAACCACCAGCCTCCAGCCTACGCACTTTTGCCACTCGTCTCAGTCCACTCCGCTAACTCTCCGAGCCTGCCACCCATACTTCAATAGAGATGGCCAGAGCTCTGCCACTAAGCCAGCAACCCACCTGACCAGCCCTCACATGAGCTCGACCTCAAGTCCTCTGTCTGGTTGTCCGCTTTTGGGTCTTGCTTAACATTTACCAACCATCACAACAATCTGGCCAAGATATGGACCCAGCAGACCCAGACAACCACCAGGAAGCTCTAAGTGCACAAGGAATATTAGTCAGCAGGCATGACCGGATACTCCAGGAAGTCATGGAAACCCTCCACAGACTCAGCTCCAGCGTCAACCAGCTCAGTACCCAGCTCCACCAGATCAACTACCCCCCCTCTCTCCAGCTACCCCGGCATCTGTGAGTAACCCACCTGCTGCTCCACATGTTCAGCCCTTCCCTCCTCTGTCTAAAGAGCCCTTTATTCCTCCAGCCGAGCATTACTCTGGGGATCTGGGCCCCTGTGGCCAGTTCCTTTTCCAAGTCTCCCTAGTGTTTGATCTACAACCCTCTAGTTACCGAACGGTTAAGTCACACATAGTTTATTTAATCAATCTTTTGAGTGGTAAGGCAGTTCAATAGGGAACAGCATTGTGGGAGAGTAGATCAGTGGTCCTAGACTCCCACTCTACCTTTGTTAGTGAAATGCGCAAGGTATTTTACCACCCAGTACAGGGTCCTGAGGCAGGTAATCACTTACTAGCTCTACATCAGTCTTCCCAGTCAGCTGCATCTTACTCTATAGATTTCCATATTTTAGCCACAGAAGCGACAGAGGTTGAATGAGCAGGCGCATACAAGGGTTTTTATGAGGGGATTAAATGAGTTACAGGATGAACTAGCAACTCAAGGTTTATCCAAGTCCTTAGAAGATCTAATCTATCTAGCTATTCGAGTTGACAATAGACTCAGAGAGGATATAGAGAAAGAGCAGTTAGGACCCGTAAGTTCCCCCTCGCCTCAACCTCCAACCCTGGCACCCTCTGAGCTAAGTCCCATTCCACAGCCTACAGCATAAGCTGGAGTTCCTCCTGCTGTCTTGGAGGAACCCACGCAATTGGGGCAGACTCGCCAATCATCCGCTGAACGGCCAAGACGTTTTCATCACCGACTCTGCAGTGAAGAAGAGCACACTGGTGAGCCAGACCTCCTCCTTTCCTAGCTCTTCTCAGCAGATATACTTCTCTGCCTCACTACAGTGGTCACGTGAGTCTCTTCCTGTTAACATCCTGGTGGACTGCGGGGCAGACGATAACTTAATTGACGCAGCTCTGGTTGAACAAGCTAACAAATCTGTGGAACTCCTGAAGGATCGCAAGACAGTCAGTGCACTCAACGGTAGACAACTTGCCACAGTGCTACATCATACTGTTCCCCTGTCTCTGATCATACCTGGTAATCATCGAAAACGAATACAGCTTTTTGTGATCCCTTTGTCCACATCCCCTGTCATGCTTGGTCTCCTCGGACTCAAGATCCATAAATCCTCATATAAACTGGTCCACCTCCTCCATTGCTAGCTGGAGTGTTTTCTGCCATTCGCATTGTCTACATTTAGCTGTTCATCCCAACAAGACACCTCCCCCGGAGCTTCCTGACCTCTCACTCATGCCACCGAGTACCATGACCTGGCAAGAGTATTTCATAAACAACTGGCCCTCACTCCCCCCCCCCCCCCTCACAAGCCAAACAACTGCACCATCGATCTTCTCCCTGGTTGTAAACAAATTACAATATTTTGCCCAAACAAATTAGAAATCCAGCTTCGAATTATGTTAAATACTTTCAAATTAGAATACAATTAATATTTCAAATAGTAATAAGCCGGAGATATTTCAATCACGGTAGTATTTAGCAAATTACATCAACTGTTCCTCATCATATTTAAACTTCATAGTCCAAATGAAAAGATTACACACTACTTACAGTGAGGGATCCTCAAAGACACATAGCAAACTCAGGTGAGCACCAACACACACTCAGTCTGGTGAAAGTTTGGAGACAAATAGGAGGAAGGCCTCATCCAGGCCTCTATTTATAAAGTGGGAGGAACAGTGGGAGGTGCTTGCACCACTATTCCACTTGGTCTCCTTGTCACAAACACTGACATGAAGGGGAACAAACGTACAGTTTCTAACAACTTCATCTTTGTCTTCCCAACACCTTGGAGGAACACAAACAACAGTGCAGAAAAGTGTGAATTCCACACCCCTGCTGTCAGTTTCCTGGGCTTTGTGGTACCAGAGGGTCAACTCCAACTGGTCCCTGCCAAGATCAAGGTTGTGGAGAATTGGCCTACTCCCATCACCTGCAAACAACTACAACGCTTCCTGGGCTTTTCCTAATTTGTACAGATGCTTCATTTGTGATTACAGCAAGGTAGCAGCTGCTCTAACTAGCTGTTCTCCTGGACCGTGAGTGCTGTCTCTGCATTCTCTCACCTCAAGAAGCTATTCACCAGTGCCCCTGTGTGGAAACATCCAGCCCCCTTCGAGAGTTTGTGTTGTAGGTGTACGCCTCAGACTCTGGAGTTGGAGCTAAACTGTCTCAACGTGATCTCGACTCTCAAAAACTGCATCCCGGTGCTTTCTTGCTTGAAGGCTGTCCTCTGTGGAGCACAACTACGATGAGGGAGCTGCTGGCAGTGGTTCTGGCCCTGCATGAGTGGACTGGCTCGAGGGATCCCAGGTACCTTTTTTGATATGGACTGATCACAAGAACCCAGCCTATGTCCGTTCTGCCAAACGTCTATATTTCCAGACTGGTCCTTGTTCCTCAGCAGATTCAACTTCACCCTCTCCTGCCAGGCTGGATCCTGTCATATCAAGCCAGACACGCTCTCTCGCCTTTAGTCCCAGCATTCTGCTCCCACTGATCCTGTGAACATCCTGCCTTCTCCTCGCCTCATAAGCCACAAGCCACCAGCCTCCAGCCTACGCATCTCTGTCACTCCTCTCAGTCCTCCCCTCTAACTCTCCGGGCCTGCCACCCAAGCTCCACTCTGTACTTCAGTGGAAAAGGCCAGAGCTCTGCCACCAAGCCAGCAACCCACCTGTCCGGCGCTCACCCGAGGCTTTACAATCTGTACAGAGACGACACCCTCTGTCCTTCGACCCTCGATTCAAGTGAGGAAAAACTTGCCCCAAAAAAAGCCCTTTTAACAGGGAAAAAAAAAATGCGGAAGAAACCTCAGGAAGAGCCACAGAGGAGGGATCCCTCTCCCAGGACGGACAGACGTGCAATAGATGTCGCATGTACAGAGCAGATCAATGAGATCACAATGTATACAATTATAATAGATGGTTGACAGGAATGAAAGTACATAAAGAGGTATTACAGCAATAATAATGAAATGCACATAATGGAAATGTGACTACTAGTAATAACAGTAGTAGTGGTAGGGATAGTATGTAGTAATGCATTACAATAATAGTAGTGAAACGTATGTAACAGAGATATGACTAATATTAGCAACAGTAGTGGTGGGTGTCAGGCAGGGCCATGGCAGTAGGCGCATCCACGATCCACGACCCGGGCGTGGCCAGGATCCATGAGAGCCTGTAGGACTAGAAAGCACAAGGACTCCGGGGAAGAAGTGAAGTCAGTGACATGCAGAGATGGGGCATGTATACAGGCATAATGTATACAGTTGGAAGGGAGAGGAGGAGAGAGAAGCTCAGTGTATCATTTGTCCCCCGAACTGGGCCTATAGCAGCATAACTAAGAGCTGGTCCAAGACAGGCCTGGGCCAGCCCTAACTATAAGCTATATCAAAAAGGAAGGTCTTAAGTCTACTCTTAAAGGTAGAGAGGGTGTCCGCCTCCCGGACCAAAACAGGAAGATGGTTCCACAGAAGAGGAGCTTGATAACTGAAGGCTCTGGCTCCCATTCTGCTTTTGGAGACTTTAGGAACTACAAGTAATCCTGCGTTCTGGGAGCGTAATGCTCTAGTTGGGTAATAGGGTAGTATGAGGTCCTGGAGATATGATGGTGCCTGACCATTAACAGCTTTGTAGGTGAGGAGAAGGATTTTAAACTCTATTCTTGATTTTACAGGGAGCCAGTGCAGAGAGGCAATACAGGAGTAATATGATCTCTTTTCTTAGTTCCTGTCAGTACACGTGCTGCAGCATTCTGGACCAGCTGGAGACTCTTTAGAGACTTGTTAGGGCAGCCTGATAATAGAGAATTACAATAGTCCAGCCTGGAAGTAACAAATGCATGGACTAGCTTTTCTGCGTCTTTTTGGGACAGGATGGGCCTGATTTTTGCAATGTTACGTAGATGAAAAAATGCAGACCTTGAAATTTGTTTTATGTGGGAGTTGAAGGACATATCTTGATCAAAGATTCCTGACGGTGGTACTGGAGGCCAAGTTAATGCCATCCAAACTAGCTATATCATTAGATAATGCATCTCTAAGGTGTTTAGGACCAAGTACTATAACTTCGGTTTTATCTGAATTTAACAGCAGAAAATTGCAGGTCATCCAGGTCTTAATGTCCTTGAGACATGCATGGAGTTTAGTTAGCTGATTAGTTTCATCTGGCTTTATTGATAAGTATAACTGGGTATCATCTGTGTAACAAAGAAAGTTTATGGAGTGTATCCGAATTGTATTTCCTAGAGGGAGCATATATAAGGTGAATAGTATGGGTCCAAGCACGGAGCCTTGAGGAACACCATGACTAACCTTGGTATACAGGGATGACTCATCATTAACATGTACAAACTGAAATCGATCCGATAAATAGGACTTAAACCAGTTTTATGCGGGTCCTTTAATGCCAATTAAGTGTTCCAGTCTCTGTAGTAGAATGTGATGATCAATGGTATCAAATGCAGCACTAAGATCTAGTAAGACCAGGACAGAGACAAGTCCTTTGTCAGAAGCGATTAGGAGGTCATATGTAACTTTCACCAGTGCCGTCTCTGTGCTATGATGTGCTCTAAAACCTGATTAAAAATCCTCATATAAACTATTGTTATGAAGAAAGTCACATAGCTGGTTGGCGCCTGCTTTCTCAAGGATCTTGGAGAGGAAAGGGAGGTTGGATATAGGTCTATAGTTGGCTAAAGCTTCTGGATCAAGATTAGGCTTTTTAAGAAGCGGTCTAATTACAGCTAGTTTAAAGGACTGTGGTACGTATCCTGTTAATAGAGACAGGTTAATCATTTCTAGTAGAGATGAGCTAATTAAAGGTAAAGTTTCTTTCAGCAACCTAGTTGGGATGGGGTCTAGGAGACAAGTTGTTGGTCTAGATAAAGAAGTAGAAGTAACCCCTCTACTCACGGGGCCTCCCTGCACTCAGCTCCTGCCAGCTATTCACCTGCACTATTACCTGACCTGTCTTCAATAAATCTCTTTAAATCTTTCCCGATCTGGTTAAATATTAACCTACCATCACAATTTTGGCAGCTTGATGAGCCTGCACAACTAAGTGACTGTGGCACTTGACTTAATCAATATTTTTTATTCACATTTTTACCAGTTTTATATGCAGGCCAGGTTTTGAAAAGGTTCATTTAGTTCATTTTCACATGAAGGATTTTTATTTTAAGGCCTCACATTAAGACATTAGTGCTGCTTTCATCTTTGCTCTGTACATTGCGGCCTAATATCTCAATTATTGTATACATTATCTTAAGGCACTGGCAGCTTCAAAATGTACATGTATTATTTTAACTTGCTGTCATTTTTTTTATTTACTAGTTTGAAAGGTTCCAGGGTTTGGAGATGACAGTTTTTGCTCAACTTCATCATATAAGTAAGGGGTTTATTTCTACATAACAACCGACTAACTATACATTATCCCGCTTATTACATGGCCTTACGACTGAAATAAATAATAAATAATCACCCACAATGATTCAGCAGCGACAAGGATCGCTCGGTAAAGTTTTAACTTTCACTTTCACTTTCGGGGCCGGCCTGAGAGAGGAGCTGGACAGCGTGCTGTGGTTGGTGTAACGCGTTGAAAGTCCAGCTGTCTTGCTTATGTTGCTATATGTTGCCAGGGTGGGTCGGAGCGCCGTCCCTAGCTGCTCTCATGTGTCCAGTCACAGACATGATCTGACGACTTTCAAGGCCGTCCTGAGAGAGGAGCTGGACAGCGGTGCTGTCTTGCTTATGTTGCTACATGTTGCAGGGGCGGATCAGAGCGCCGTCCCTAGCAACGGTCTGTTATACTTGACGACGGTCATTATACAGAAATAACAGACCGTAGAACGCAGCGATGGACCAATCAGAGAGCAGCATTCAACAGAGCCGTGTAATAATGTATTATAAGCCAACATTTGACTGACTTAATGACTGTAGAACTTCGCTTAAAAAGTTTTTTTGTTTTTTTGAATTCATTGTGCATTTTTTTTACCAGTTCATATGCAGTCAATCATTTGGAAAGGACAGTTTAAACTTCTTTTAGTGAAGGATTTTATTGTAAAGGCTTCATGTGTGCTGTTTTCAGTTTTAATTCTTTTATTTTGGCCTACCCTTTTGTTTATTATTTTCTCATGGCACTTGAGCACAGACAGCTAAATATGAATAAAAGTCAGAAAGACATGCTATTATAAGTGACTTCACTTCATTAAATGGTCCATGACTTTCACACTCACTCACACACACACACACACACACACACACACACACACACACACACACACACACACACAGCAGCCCACTTCTTGCAACGACTGTAGAAGAAGAAGATCACAACAACAGTTACTTAATTTAAATAAGCCTCTGAAAAGGTGTGACAGCTCACACCCCAGAGAGAGAGACTTTGGTGGTCATTGTCATTGTCAATCATGAAGAATATGGTGCATAGTTCCTCTGGAAAAAAAATGTCTTTTACCTATTTATATTGTTAATGCAATTATACTCAGTAGATTGAGAAAGTCGTTATTTGTGTTTACAATAATTTTCTTTAATAATGTATTACAGATTTCAGCTCCCATTGGTTCACATGTAACTAGAGCCCTGTTATTAGGCCACCTTAGCCTAATCAGCAGTGTTGTATAAATTAGCTTAATAAATAAATAAGTAAATAAGTCATAAATAATAAGTCATACTTGAGTAAAAGTAAAGATATCATGAATGAATGAAATAATATTACTTGGTAAAGGTCAAGTCACGAATATAAATGGTACTTGAAAGTAAAAGATTAAAAGTCTTATCTGATATTAAATGTTCAGTATCAAAAGTAATTCAAACAATTATTGTACTAAGGTAGGCCAAAAGCAGTAAAGTAAATCATATATATTTACATGTATGTAGGCCTATATGCTGTAACTAGTAGTTGATCGATAATTGGCCTGGTCGATTATCGGATCTGACATTCAGCATGTTTTATTGATTGCTGATAACATACATTCATTTCAAACGTGCTACTTTGGCTTGGATGCAGAATGCAGTCTCCGAGAAACTAGTGACTAAAGTGACACATAAGTGTAGTGGAGTCAAAGTACAATATTTCCCTCCAGATCTAGTGGAGTGGAAGCATAAAGTAGCAGGGACTGGGAATAATGAAGTAAAGAAGTAGCTAAGAATCGTACTTGATGATTGTACTCAGTTACATTCCTTCACGGGCGATGAGAATTATTCCCCAATGCAAATTGTTGATATCTGATGTTTAGCCCTTTCTAAAACAATGGCTAAACTTCATGATTTTGTCACTTTACATGAGGGATGTATCTCATTTAAGATTTTATTCATTGCAGCATGATAATTGGAACAGCATATCTTCTACAACAATTGTGCAGAAACATCAGTCGCCCTTAAATTGTTACTGATGCCGCTCCATCTATTAGCTTTTGGGGTGGGGGTATCGACGGAGATAAGTGATGACCCTATTTCGCTCCTTTTTGTGCAGCTTTCTCTTTTTCTCTCTTGCTTATTATATTCTTATGATTTGTGCTTCTATTGTTTTAAATCCAGAGAAAATGCAATCTTCCCTCAAAACATTCATCCTTCAGTATGTAGCCTGCTCTGGAACCCCTCCAATTGCCACATCTTCAAAGGCCTTAAAGAGCAACCAAGAAATGATAAGCACATTCCCTTCTCATTTTCTTTAGTCCACAAACTGGTGTCTCACCTTAAGAAGGGGTGTTTTGGGTTTTATGCAGTTTTATTACTGGAAGCTGTGTTCTTACTGTTTTTATGGGTTCCTCTGGTGCCAAGAATAAACAACAAGATGATACTGTATCACTGTAGATTTTCACATATTCCATCCACCTCACACATTAAAAAATATGAAGTGAGGGTTAAGGTTCAACTGTTATTTCACAATAAACACATTTTCTGTCCTATCTTCCATGACCTGGTACCTGCCGAGGCGCCATGTCATGGTCTTGGTTCACAATCCGCATCTGACTCCTTTGCAAATGATGTGGACTCCCTCCTCAGCTGTACACCTCTCACTCCTTCCACAAGGGTGCAGCTCCTTTGGTCCCAGCATCCACTCTGAAAGCTATGGATTGCTGGTCTTCTAGAACATTGCTTTTGCCCCAGAGTAAACAATATAACCTCATCACCTCAATATTTGGAAGATCCATGTTGTTATAAGACAGTAGGTATTCCACACGAACTGATTCTCTTCATCCTGGCTCCAGGCCTTACTGTGCACAAGGGGCACTGTGGACAGTCATGGACAGCCGACAGATTCCCTCAGAGATATTGATTATTTAGACAGGGTGAATGAAAGATCATCATAAATTTAAGTTATTTTAACACTGAAACTGTTAAATGGTCCCCCAGTGGGTGATAGGGTCACACAAAATAGTAGCTTGTTTGTCAAATCACATACATAGGTGCAAATCCTGGGGGGACAGGGGGGCACAGCACAATTCATGTGTAAATTAGCTTCATATAGCAGCAAACTGATATGAAGCTGCTCAGATGAGCAGACCTGTCCCTCTCAGACTACATTAATAAATGGAATACGTTAAAAGTCAAACACAAAGGAAAGAAATACCAGACTTTAGTTATCATTATTGTTCTGTCAGATATTCATACTGTCGGGGCTTTGCATCTGAATCACATCCCCCTTACCAAAAGTTTTGTGTTGTTAAATACTTTTACAGGAGGATTTAAATCAGTCCAAAGTTAATATAGATAACAACTATTTATTGTGTGCTGTCTATAATATGAATGTGGGCTATTTAGTCTCCACATCGACCACATGTCTTCTGATCTCTCCATTTCAGCAAAAATAAAAAGTTTCTTTAAAATGTCATACAGCTGAGTCAACATCTTAACCAATCAGCTGTTAGATCTGGCTCCAAAAACTCGATCCTGTGAGATTACCATTGCCCACGAGAGCATGATGTCAGGGCAAGTCGGGAACAAGTCAGACACAAATCTAACCGGCATGCATTGTATGGCCAATCGCCGCTAATCGATGCTGCGCAAGCCTGACCGATCTCAAATGATCTTATTGATTCCGAGTTCTGCAGCAGTCTTGCTGGTACACATTGAGATCTCACATTATTCCAGAATGACCTCTTTCACGATGCATGCTTCCATCGCAAAGGTAAAGCTTTCTAAGGTCTGCAGCTGCTGCACATTGATATTTCACATAATCGTAGAATGGCCTCTTAAATGATGCATGCTTGCATCTTTATTCAGACAATACTTCCAAGGTCTGCAGCAGGTTTGCTGCTAGACATTCTCACTTCACATAATTCTAGAGGGGCATCTTACATAATGCATGTTTGCATTCAGATAATCCTTTCTGAGGTCTGCAACTGGCTTGCTGCTACACATTGATACTCAGCTTGATACCGGGCTCCATTGTTTTAGGGGTTCTCTGCATTGCATTCTCTGTTTTTGCTAAGCATGCTGCTTGGTCAATTCAGGGCGCATCTCAAGAGCAGAGCCATTAGCGCCAAACATAACTGGATTACATTTTTTGCAATAAATGGTTAAATCTATGATGAGAGTGTTCCTGACTGAATTATTATGTACTAGCTGTATGTTTAATGGTTGTCTAGTGTCAGTGGGTTGTGCTTGTGTTTTTCTCATGGTTGGTCTGTAAAAACAACCAGCCAGCGGCAGAGTTGGTGCAGTGGATTATGAGCCCTGCTACCTGTTACACTGTATATAAGTATACATAAAGTAGTTCAAAGTTTAGTTCCGTTTCCTCAAGTTTAGAACTACTACAGCTTTTAGATTTGCTGCTTCAATGTGCCATGGTACAGAGACATAACTGCACATATGACTGAAAGCAGACTCTCTAATCAAAGTAGTCAAAGTAATCATTAAAGAAGACACTTGGTTACAGATACGTCAGTTCAACATACAATAAAGAAATCTCCTGGAAAGCTTACCCTCAACATCATTTAAAAAGGTAATATAAGATTAGGTTGATGTCAGAGTTGATCTGTGGATCACTAATCCATGGCTACACACTACCAGAAACCTAGCACCGAACAAGCTCACAATCAATGATTTAGAGAATGATAACCACAGTAGCTGGGCAATATTTGATGCTATCCAACTCCAGCACAGTAAGTGAGATACAATCATGGTCAAAAGTTTGTATACACTTGTAAAGAGCATGTATAGCATGGCACACTTCAGTTCCAATGATTTCTCTCATATTTTTGCAATGGAATGGTCTTCTGAAAATGTGACCAAATCTGCTGGGTCAAAAATATATAAGCAGCAATTAAGTATTTTGGTTCACCTAAATTTGTCAACTTCCTGGCCCAGATTAGTTTCTTCAGCACAGTCCATATGTTCTTGATGGGGTTCAAGTCAGGACTTTGGTAAGGCCATTCCCAAACCTCAATTCTAGCCTGATTTAGCCATTCCTTTACCACTTTTGATGTGCATTTAGGAATATTGTCCTGTTGGAACCCCCAACTGCACCCAAGACCCAATCTTCTGGCTGATGATTTTATTTTTTCTTAAAGAATTTGGAGTTAATCCTTCCTTCTTCATTATTCCATTTACTTTCTTTAAAGCAGCAGATCCACAGGCAGCAAAACAGTCCCACTGCATAATACTACCAGCACCATTCTTGACGTATGTTACATGTGAGTTTTTTGTCAGACCCAAATGCAGAGATTGGAGACAGATGTGCCATCCAAAAATGTTTTATTATCAAAATACTTTTAAGCAGGGAATGAGGAGGGCAGGCAGGTTGGACAGAGAAGAATGATGGTAGCGAGGACAGGTTCCAAAAATGCAGGTGAGACTAAAGGGTGAGCAGAGAGATGCTGGGGAATCTGCACAAGAAGTGGGAAAAATACAAAGCGTGAGATGATGCCACAGCTAGGGAAAACATTAGCCAAAAAGGCACAAGCAAAACAAAGCAGGTAGTCACTTGAAACACTGAAAAATCGCTTAAAGCAAAAGAGAGAACAGCAATAGTCACCGAACATGGCGGAACCATCTGGCCTTGAAGTGGTGGATCAGGGTAATGTAGCAGGAGGTGATGAGCTGATGACTGTCAGGTGCATCTCTCTGCTGCAGCAGGAACCAGCAAGGCACACCCATGAATACACACACACACACACACACACACACACACACACACACACACACACACACACACATGCATGCACGCGCACGAACACAAACACACTGGGAAGAAGCAGGTGAGGGGGAAAGGAGGGGGGACACAGATAGGGAAACACAACAGGGAAACGAAAACAAAGCTGTTTCTCAATATGCGTTCTTCTCTGTACTTCTGTTCTTGTGGACTTGAGAAATGTCATCAGTGCGGGACCAAGTACTGTTCCAATTCAAAGTTTGCATCTGGCCAAGTACGGTCGAATACCCCGGATGTGTTCTTGCCCCGCCCATTTCATCGAGGATGCATGGATGGAGACTTGTGTGGACTTTGGGAAGTTACTTATCCCACAATGCACTTTGTGATAGCAATGGCGAAGGAGCGGACTCACAACTGTAAAAGTTACAAGTTTTTAATTTTTATTTTAATCAGTGAAAATAACCGGAAGTTGAAGTACCGAAACCAGCGAAGACGATGACGTCATCAAGTATGTTCCTGTTCCAATTGCAGAAAGACCGTCCTCCCGTTCTCCCGTCCTCCCGTCCCCCGGGAGTTCGTTCTTCCAACTGAACTCCGCAAGTCCAGACTCCTGGAGTTCACAAGTTCGAACTTGGCGTACTGGGTATTGAGAAACGGCTCAAGACACAAGTCTGACACAGCACACACTGTGACAAGGTATGGCATTGTTGGGGTTAAAGGCCTCACCCTCTCGCCTCCAAACATATTGCTGGTCATTGTGGCAGCAAACATCTTTTGAGTTTTAAGGTGCTGCATCTGGAGCAAGGGCTTCTCTCTTGCACGGCAGCCTCTCAGCCCTTGTTGATATGACACACACTTGACTGTGGACACTGACACCTGTCTTCCAGCAGCTTCTTATTCATCGTAGACTTGCTTTTTGGTGATTTTTGGTTGACTCCTGACCATCCTGACCAATTTTCTCTCAGCAGCCTGACCAATTTCCTCTCAGCAGCAGGTGATAGTTTGTAAGTATACAGTGCATTGCACAGTAATGTTGATCAAGAAGAAACAATTGTTTGCACAGTTGATCTTGGGCCCTGTAACTGCTTTGAAATGGTTTCAAGTGGCTTTCCTGTCTTGTTCAAATCAATAATGCGCTCTTTCAGATCAATGCAGAGCTCCTTAGACTTTCCCATTGTAGTGATTGTGGCTGAGTCGAATGAGTGTATCAACCAAGCCCTATCTAAATAGGCCCAGAAATGTCACCAGCTGTTAACAAATCATAATCACTCAGAAGAAGTTAAGAGGCCATGCTACAAAGCAAATATAATTGACACAACTTTCTATAATCACCAAATTGATCGTTCAAGTTGCTCTATGTATGTTTTGACCCAGCAGGTTTGGTCACATTTTTAGAAGACCTATAATAAATTCAATATTGAACCAAACTCCATGAAAGTTTTTTGTGACAAAGTAGTATGTGTTCCACTCATTCCATCGCAGAAAAATTAGAGTTGTAGAAATCACTGGAATTCAAGACTGCCATGATATACATGTTCTTTACAGGTGTATGTAAACTTTTGACCACGACTGTAACTGCTAGTGACTTGTGGGTATGAGGAAACCTTTCAGCCTTTACAATAAAGAGACAGTTGACCTAGACAAAGCCATATGCCAGGATAAAAAAGGAATGGATTGATTGGCAAATTTTTGCTGAATCCCAAAATGGTTATGGCTGCACTTGGATAAAAAAAACAAACAGTAATTGACAACAGAATATCTCTCAGACTTTTCACCAAATGGCTATGGTTGCCAGAAGGAAGGGACGAGGAAGTAACCTTTTGAATATGATCGATACCGGCCATGGCCTTACGAAGAGTTTTACATACCAAGAGAGGTGCTGTAGAAGGATGACTGGTGTTTGCCGGGGGGTTCATGCATTTCCTGCAAGTATAACTTGGCCAGAATGGGTATGGGTGCGCAGATCCCAGCAGACTCTGGCCACATCAGTATCCTCATTTCCTTACAGTCTCCCACACCATTCTTCAAAACTGCTATCTGAACACCTTGTCCTCACTGGTACAGTTGTCTCCTGGTTTCCCGGTCACATCTCTCCAACAGAAAACAGTTTATCACCATCAGTAACTTGAGCTTTACCCCTGCCTCAGTCAACCAAGGTGTGCAACAAGGATCTTTACTAGGGCCCATCCTCTTCACCATATACATGCTCCCCCTTGGTCAGATCATCCACCAACACGGTCTCAGTTTCCACTCCTATGCCAATGACACACACCTCTATCTCAGCACCAAACCATCCATCCAGCTCCCCCTCAGTCCCTTGCCATAAAAGACATTAGATGTCATTAAATCTTCTCAAACTCAACACTGACAAAATTGAGCTCATGGTTGGCACTGCAAGGCACTGCTCCGGAAGGTTTGAGATCCCCTTGATGTGAAAGGCTGCTCCATCTCCCCTCCCCTGAGGTCCATAACCTGGGCGTCATTCAGGCCCAAATCAAACCCATCACCATCTAAAAAAACATCTCCAGATTCCAGCCATCACTCTTGCCCTCGCCCATTCCTTTGTTACCTTCCGTCTCAACTACTGCAATGGTGTCCTGCTCATGGTCCCAAGCAAGGCCCTGGAGAGGCTCCAATATGTGCAAAACTCAGCTGCCAGGGTTCTGATTCGCGCCAGACTATGGCTGCATGTCACCCCTAGCCTTATTGAATTCCATTGGCTCCCCATTAAGTCTTAAAACCCTACATGCCCTTGCCCCCCAGTACCTAACGGACCTCCTCCACCCCTATATCCCATCCATGGAACTGCAGTCTTCAGACTCTAGCTTCCTTTCCACCCCCCATACCTGGCTGCGAACTTTTAGACAGAGTCTACAGTGTCGCAGCCTCCACCATGTTGAACTCTCTCCCTTCTCTAATCCGCAATGCTTCATCTCTGGACAGCTGTTAATGCACCCAGCAGACATGTACTCTGCAGAAAGCTAACTAGCTCTCTTCCTGCATATTTTAATATGGATTTGTGCCCTCTTGCTTGAATCAGGGCAACATATTTGCCAGGTCCTGCAAACTGTTTGTGATTGAGGGCATAGATGGACCATGGGAAAATTCAGAATCTCTGTTCTGTTGGAGAAAGCAATGTAAGTAGTAGTCGGTTCCATTTGTCATTCGCCAAGTGTTAGTCAGTTTTTCCCAAACACATTATCCATATTCCCAGGATGCCCTTGTCTTGAGCCCTGCAGTATGCCATGGCATTTTAGGAGTACATAGAGAAACTTTATATTATCCAATGAGCTCTTTTGATTCGTCTATATCAGGGGTGTTCAACTAAAATTCATATAGGTCCAGTTAGAGAAAATTTCCTCAAGCAAAGGTCCCGAACATCATAATGTCTAACTTGCGTTATGATTTAGTGTGATATATATTGAAGTAGCCTAGTAGTTGTATCAATGTCTGCATGTAATCAACAACTGACTGTCAAATCAAATAAAGAAAGAACAATTCATAAAATTTAGACAATATTTATTGTCACTTAACATTTAATTATACAGATATATAATACTGTAGATATGTATTATTTTCTTCTCTCTAAGGAAAAGGGCTGCATTTAAAAATAAAATAGTGAAAATAAATAAAATAGCTTTTTAAAAATGGTGCATCTTAAAAAAGTACTTTCTGAAAAATAAAATAAAGTGTAGCAGCAGCTTGAGTTTCCCTTTTATTTGTTAATGGTTCACATCTTAACAGTCTCAACCAATTTTACAACAGATAGATCTCAACACATCTTAACAATTGAACAGTTTTACAGTTTCTCTTTCTTTCCCTCTTATATCCCACTCCCCCACTTTCTGTTGTTCAGTGAGAGAATTAAGCTCTAGCTTGTCCTGCCAGGTTTTCAAATCCAGACTGGAATGATGTCAGGGCCATTCTCATACACATGTGCAGGTGCTCATTGGTGAGCCTGGAACGATATTTAGTTTTAAAAATGTTCATTGTGGAGAATGAATGAGTCTGTCCATTCTGAGTTGAAAGCTTTGTTTTCGCTGTCCACTTTTCTCTTCTTAGAGAGCACCATGTGTGGTTATTTTTCTCTGTTGTCTCCGGCTCACTCGTCTCCCTGTCTTCTCTCCCTGTATCGCTCACTTGTCTTTCCGTCTGTCACTTGCTTCTCATCTCTTTCATCTGTCTGTATTCAGAGTCGCAATGTTTATCGCCTAAAATGCACACATTTGATTGGCTGAGTAGCATCACGTGGATTGGCTTAACTCGCATGCAATTGGTCAGTGGATTTCCTCATCCGCTAAACCAGTACCATAAAGTCTAAAAAAGCTACGCCGGTCAAAATAGAAGCACCCCGTCACATTTTAAAATAAATTTTACTGTTAGTGACCCATGGTCCATATGGAGGCCACTGATCAAGCATGCTTACCATTAAAAAAAAACATCAATGAACATCAATTTAGCATTGATTTAGCATTCGGTTTACCACACACACACACACACACACACACACACACACACACACACACACACACACACCAGCACATACACACATCAGCACATACACAACAGAGCTTGTGGTTTTCCTGTCTTTCCTGCTGGCACTGCAATGCAGTCATCTCTGACCTCCAGGATCCTGGCAGTCCAGTGCTCCATCAGCTTCCAGTCTTCCCCTTTTCTTTCCTTTTCCTTCTCATCTTGTCCTAACTCCAGCCCAACCTGTTTGCTTCTTTTTCCCCTCAACCTACCTGACCGTCCTGTCGACACGGAACTTCAACATCCTCCTTGGGATCAATCATGTACCAACAGCGCAGGAGACAAGACGCACAAGACAGACAGATGGGAGAGAGTTTGAGAGAAGAAAAGAGGGGAGGGGACAGAAACTGAACAGATAAGTGAGAGAGGTGAGATGCACAATGCTGTCCTCTTCTCTCTCCTACAGACTGCATGCCTCTCTCTCTGCTTGTTTCCCCACCTGTCTCACCCTTCTCCTCTATCTCTGTCCCCCTACTCTCTCTCTCTCTCTCTCTCTCTCTCACACACACACACACACACACACACACACACTTGCTGCCTTCTGACAGAGAATTGCAGAACATAGAATTGCTTATTTAGTCCCCTCAGTCTGGTTGATAAGTGTTTATCTCTCTTTCTAACTCATTTGCTGTCTATCTCTCACTTATTTTTTTCTCTCTCTCTCTCTGTTGTCTGTGTATCAGTATTTCTCATGTCCCTCTTGGTTTTCTCAGAAATGGCAGCGCATAAACAAAAATCCCATGTGGTCTCAGCTAATGTCTGAGTGACAATGACTGCCTTTTACCCTGTGAGGTCCATCTGCACCTACATTTTGTAAATGTGCTATAATTTACAAAAATATTATTTTCACATCACAACTCGAAGACAGGGCACTCAGTGAATGTGGCAAACATCACTGACATGACTCTGCTGCACACGCCTCTCTCAGAATTGTACAGCAAAGTTGGCAGCGCCTCCTCTAGCGCTTCCTCGTCAGTATTTGATGACCTGAGAATGAGACTCAAAAATCAACTATTTTTCTTCAGGATTGCTTTAAGATTTTGTGTACATTTCATAGTGTTGCTTTATTTGTCCACCTTAATGCATGCACACTGGCTTGTCTCTCCTTTCTGTTTCTCTCTAGTTTCTGTTTTCTCCCAGATGTTATCTGTTTCTTCGTCAGTAGGCAGTATAAGTGAGTATAAAGTAGCCCACAAAAACAGATCAGGAGGTAAGTTGCATGTGGAGGGAGCTTGTTGATTATGAAGCTGATCAAAACCAAGGTGCACCAAACAACATCACAACAACCAGGTACACTTACAAGTTTGTACAAAACAATGGCATACTGTAAGTAGGCCTATATTAAATTGCAGCAGCAGGACTCCGAATTAACATGATATGACACCATCATACATCTAACCTTAGAGGCTGCACTTAATCACATATAGATGGATACTGTCTCTGCTCTGTATGACTCCTCACAGATATGTCTCGTGAATATCCTGGAATCAAAGTATTTCTATCAAATGATTCTGTCTTGAGCCTTCACCGGTCTGGTTTCACACCTATACATAGTACCATCTCTGCTGTTACATAGGTGGTAAATGATATTGTTTCTTGTATGGACAAAAGGAAGTAATGTGCTGCTGTTTTAATCAACTTGACAAAAGCCTTGATACAGTTGATCACTCTATGCTTATTCACACACTATGTCATTTTGGGTTTAATTCAAATTGCTTGCTGATGGTTTCAGAATTACCTATCTGAAAGAAGTCAATGTCATTCAACTCTACTCATTCACACTTCCAGATAGAAACTCCATTCAAATTTTCTACATTCAAGGTATTATTCGTCTTTCAAATCCCATCAAAACCTTTCAAAATATTCAACTTTCTTTGAAGCTTAGTCGTATCTGAAAAATATCTGGAGGCAGGCAAACACATCCATTTTTCTTAACTGCTCCCCCTGTGTTTTTGAAACAGAACAAAAAATTCTCAGGGTGCTCAGTAGACTCAAATTAATTCTCTTAAAAGGCCTACACTTGATCCAGAGTTTTTGGACAACTAAAGACTCATATCTAACCCTCTAAGATCCTTGAGAAAACTTTTGCCTTCTTCAAGGCTGGATTATTGAAAGTCCCTTTTATCAGGGTGCCGTATTATAACAAAATATTGGTGAAATGAACTAGTTTCGTGGCAGATAACGCTCATAGAGGCTGCGCTTCGGTGCCCTGATCACTCGCATTATATGGATATACGCGGTGCTCCACTGGATCTAATTTCGTCCGAACGACGCCAAATGACACCAAAGTAATCTGGGTGAGTAAAGCATCGTATTTCATGCTAGAAATAAGGTCCAGGTTGTAAAAAACGGTAGTTCCCCTTTAAAAGGCCCAAACCCATATCAGATATGAATGTTCGTGACTGGTGATGGATCTGCCAAATTTTGTGTTTGTAGGAGTTTGTCTGTACGTACCAAATGGGAAAAGCCATTAGGGGCGCTACTGAGCTGTTGTGCCGCACCTGAGGGCAGTTGTGGCATCAAATTAAACTACTCCTGAGTTTGAACCTACGTGTCAAATTTGGTGAGTCTGCGAACATCAGTGTCGGAAAAATGAAAATCGCTGCATGCCATTCAAGATGGCTGACTTGCTGTTGCAGCAAAAATTCCAACAAAACAAACTCCTGCCTGAATCGATGGGACTATGAGTCCTGTGAATTTCATGATGATCAAAAATGATTTTTGCACAAATTTTCCATTAGGAGCGCACTGTCAGTGCTCGGGCCCTAGCCTTACAGAGTGTGGGTGTTACACATGGTGTGTTAGTGTGTGTGTCAGAGAGAGAGAGAGCCGTCACGAAAGAGTTCAATACGGTGGATGTGAGCATGTCACACCACAGGCTGGTCAGTGGAAGTGATTGCTCGAAGTGAAATTTGAGACGTTTTATGAAGATGTCCATTGTATGTAGTCAATTGAAGTTCTTCCAGCCCCAGTGTGTACAAGTGTACAGTAACATAGTTGGTATCAAGGAAAAACTGCAGACCATTTCAGCTCATATTTATAATCTCTGGGTAGTCAGGGAGCATGCTGATGCTCATAAATAAAATTTGTTCTGTTTGTTTTTGCCCTCTGATGGCAATAAAGTGAATCATTCTGCTGGAATGAATTTCAGAGTTGAGAGTTTTCTATTGGATGTTGTGCTTGAGGCCAACCTGGAGAGCTGGTGTGTATTACTATGTATGAAAGTTTTACCTACTTGGACAGGCATGTACTGAACAGAACAAGATAAACTGGGTCAAGTGGGCAGATGCAGAGTATGTTACTGAACACCATGCTTTGTCCAACAATGTTATAGCAACAGGCAGGAGAAGCTGTGTAAATGTGAGGTCTCATTAGAGGTTTACTTATTAGCAAGAGTAGTATGGATGCTAGGAACAGTTTTTAAAAAATATATTTTGCTTTATGTGGAAGTTTATACTGCAGTGTTAGTTGTTTGTCGTTTTTACAGAAGCCAAGTTTGATCCAAGCCTTCATGTGAGAGTTTCTGTGTCTGCATGCACCATGAGAGAGCTGCTCCGCCCCTCCCACATTATGCAGGTAAGAAAGAGAGATTGGGAGTAGCAAAAAATACATGACATCTTTGTTTTCCAACCAACAGCGGCACCTGATTCGACAGCATGATTTCACCTGATTCGACAGCAATGCTGCTCCCTCCCGACTTTTACTCCCTGAAAAGGCCTACCTAAACTATTTCTATTATAGTGACAGGAGTTGGGGTTCCCTGATCTTTTATTAGTTATCATTATATTTGATATACTGCGTAAAAGACCAGGGAAGTATTTTTGTTACGTTATGGCCGGTGGAAAAAAATGGAAGACAAATGTTATTTTGAAACCACACTGAGGAAAGCAGCAATGAGAATAATGATTGGTTGCACTGTCACTGCAACGTCCACGTCAGTATTGTTTTCTGCGAAATAAACTTGCTGCATAAACAAACATTTTGACATTATGAATATATACTAATTCACACAGACAGGTGCCTCATTTTGGCAGTTAGGGGGGAAGAAATATGAAATTATAACATTATGATTACCTCACACCTCGTAGCTGGAGAAACTGTCTGATATCCGTGTCTTTGTCTTGCATGTTTTTGCTCGTTCAAGCAGGACTAGAATCCACATAATTACTCCTCATCGCCCACATACGCCAGGTGAGTAAACAAACAGACACACTTTTGTTCAGATTTCCTTCTTTCTTTTAAATTCCAAATGTCTTCCAAACTTTAAACTTGATTGTGCACTTTAAACTATGTTGGCATTGTCGGACATGTTGTTTCTGTTTGGTCCCTCACAAGTATGGATCCAACAGAATTAACCTAATATGCACATTTTTGATGGCAGGGTAAACTGGAGCCCCTGGAGGAAACCCAAGCAAACACGGGAAGAACATGCAAAACTTCACACAGAAAGACCTTGCCCCAGTTGTGAATCAAAACCAGGACCTACATTTAGCTGGAAGGTATATAACCAGCCACGATGCTGTTGGTCCAGTGCTGTGTGTGTGTGTGTGTGTGTGTGTGTGTGTGTGTGTGCGTGCGTGTGTACTGTATGTTGTACTGTAACACAAACCCAGCGTAATACTTTGATCAATTATGAAGCATGTACAGAAAACACACACACACACACACACACACACACACACACACACACACACACACTAGGCTGCATCGTCAGGCTGCATGCATCCTTTTTCTCCTTCTTTAAAAAAATACATACAAATAGACATACTGTATGCCTGTCTACATGGACACACACTAATGACAGGTTTTAAGGCTTGAATCAAAGCCGTCTCAATCCTGCTTTGCCTCCAAGCTCTGCTGGGAGGATTGGATTGGAATTGGCTGGGATTAGTGTAACACTGCCATGTGGCATTCAGCACAGCACTCAGCCAAAAGACATGCAGACACATTCACAGGAGAAACTTTTAGTCTTTTGCTTTCATTTGTGCTTGTTTCCATACTCACGCTTACTCGTGATATTTATGCAGTTGGAAATGTGGGAACATGTTTCAGTGTAAATCTGTGTAACTCATCACTTCTCAAGATAAAGGCTGCCATGTCTGTTGATTAAAGTTGATTTGTATTTCAAATCTCATGTGCATGCATAAGGGTGTCTGCTGGCCAAACAGAATTACTGCAGAAAGTCTACATAGGGTTAATATAGGTGATATTCTCTTTTCGCAGCTTTCAACATCTCCCTCTAATCTGTTTCCTTGTCCAAATGTGCAATACAGTACATTACCTATGTTCATACTGGCTTTTGATATGTATGTATGATCACAACTCCAAACCAAATTCAGTCTTTTTTTAATTGTAGAAAAGTTAAAAATGTACATCACGTGATTATCTTTCTGTTTTGGATAATTCAAAAGGGGCATTTGTCAGTTTACAGCAGATTTGATAAAATTATATTTTACCTGTACATGATTGAACATTTTGACTGGCAGGAGACAAGAAAGCTCAATAAAAATAACTTATAAATCATATCCAACAGTCAATAGTAATGCCATTTCTCGTATGTCTTGTCAGGAGTCAAGCAGAGTCATGCCTGCCTGATATTGTTGAGTTATTTAAATTGTATTTATTTATTTATTTGTATTTTTTCCTTGATTTTTGATCTTCTACTGTGGTTGAGTAGGCTAAGTAGTTACATTGTTTCATTATTTCTCAGTGTTAACTGTATTTATTGTTAATATTTCCGACTTTGTTGTGCTGTAGAGCAGAACAGGGTGTTTTATTCTGAAAATTGACCAGATGTACTGTGCCATTGTGCCACTGTGCCACTCTGTGCAGCTTGACATGGCTATGGTTCACTTCAAAAATGGACTTGTATTCTCCAAGGGAGACCCACTTCATGGATGCTGCTGAAATGTGGCATGGTGCAGCCAGTACAAACACAAGCATTGTCTATAGCAGGCTGTGATCAGTTTCCAATGATCGAAATGCAGTGGAGATTGCGGTGGAATTCACTTTTGTCAGTGTATGAATGCCAGTGACAAATGTTATAAAGCAATACGATACAGCACAGAATTACCATGACCTGGATGACTGAGAACCTTCATCAACATGTTGCTTACCATTTTGGGAGGAATGCCCTCCAACTGGTACAGGAGTATGAAAGAACATCCAGGAAGCTGGCTGATTTCAGGAACCACCTGCGCTTCAACTTGAGATGCAAGCAACACAGGATAAATCCTAACCCCTAAGTTCCACCAGATCTGTGTTCGGTCCGGCTCTGCTCCATCACGACTCTGCCACGGCAGCAGAGCAAATAGGTTTCACTCTAGTCTATGTGTACTTCCACTGGCTCTGCTGCATTGCGTATCTGCTCCATTCCAGCTCCATCAGTGTGGACCCTTCCGGAGCAGATATGCAGGGCTTCTATTTCTGCCAGATGCTGGAGCACGGCACAACAATTCCACCGAATTCAGCACAGAGCAGACAGGAAGTCACACACTTGTTGTTGTGTTTATAACACATACCTATAACTGCAGTCACATGGGATTATGTAATTATCGCAGGAACTCCTCAGTGTCGTAACTCCAGCTGTCCTGCAGTGCTGTGCTGTGCTGGACTCAAAACGCAAACAACAAGCTGGCAGACACAGAGGCAGAACAGCTACAATTGAAAGTATCAGCCGCTCTTGCCAATGCAAAAGCACCCCCCTCCAACCTACTGAGGAAAGGACGGCCTGGCAACACTCCAAAGAGACCGGAACATCACCATCCTGCCAGCAGACAAAGGGAGATGCATTGTAGTGCTAAACACAGCGGACTACCACATCAAAGTCACTGATCTGCTTTGTGATACTAACACCTATGAGACCCTGAGGTGAGATCCTACCAGTAGCTACAAAAAGAAGGTTACAGAATATCTGCAAAAACTGGAAAAGGACAAAGCCATTATATTACAGACTGTACCCCGGTGAAGCCATCCCATGTATCTATGGACTCCCAACATACACAAGGTATACACTCAGACCCAACATCAGCATTATCAACTCAGTTAGCTATAACATATCCAAGCACTTAGCCAGTATCCTTGCTCCTTTGGTCTGTAACACTCAACACCACATCAAAAACTCACAGTATTTCGCCAACAAAGTGACTGGATACAGACTAAACAATGGTTTCTTATGATGTCTCATCACTTTTTACATGCATTCCCACTCAAGAAGCGATGGTGAAGAAATGCCTGCTACAGGACAGCACTCTGTCCAGCAGAACCAACTTCACCCCAGACCACATTTGTGCCTTACTTGACCTCTGTCTGACAACCACCTACTTCCAGTACAGTGAAGGTTTTTACAGACAGAAGCACGGCTGTGCCATGGGCTCACCGGTGTCCCCATGGAGGAAGTTGAGAGCAGAACCTTGATTACCTTCACAGGAACTGCTCCTAGCTACTGGTTCAGGTATGTGGATGATACCTGGGTCAAAATCAGAGCAAGGGAAGTGGAAGCCTTCACAGAACATATAAATGCTGTGGACAATAACATCAGGTTCACACAGGAAGATGTCAGATGAGATAGTCTGCCCTTCTCGGATTGTGCAGTACACATTGAAGAAGACAGAAGCCTCAACGTTGAAGTGTACAGAAAACCTACACACACAGATACACAATATTCACAATACAATACTTGCTGGCTCTGATCACCCACTGGAGCACAAGCTGGGGGTCATCAGAACCCTAAACCATCGGGCTGAGACTGTCAGAGTCTGAGGGGAAAGAGAAGGAGCAGAAGCACATCAGGGGAGCACTTAAAACCTGTGGCTACCCAAACTGGACCTTCGTCAAAACCGCTTAAGGATCCAGAGAAGACAGAGAGTAGGAGACGAGAAAACATAACATCATCTTTCTCTATGTTGCGGGAACATCTGAGAAACTCAGGAGGACCTTCAATAAACATCATACCCGAGTTCACTTCAAGCCTACCAACAATGCAGCCAGGACTGCACAGATTTGTACATTAGAGAGACAAAACAACCTCTCCATAAACAAACGGTACAACAGAGGTGGGCAAACTCCTCAGGTCAAGACTGTGCTGTCCACTTAAATCTGAAGGAGAAAAATCATTCCATTGAGGACAACAATGTAAACATCTTGGCCAGAGAAGACAGATGGTTTGAAAGTGGAGTAAAAGAATCCATCGTGTCAAACTGTCTGGGAAGGGAACTGGGTGAATTTCAAAGAAAGTCATTACAGCTTAACAACCATTCACACCTGGGCTCACCTAGCCCTAGCAACCCACATGAAGGCTGGTTGGATCAATGATTGACAAGTGGCCCTAACGACTCTGAAACTCTGAGCTCAGATGTGTCCTTAGCGACTCCGTAATTACTTTAAAATGCCTTAATATATATATAAACTTGTGTCGGATTGATGGTTTCAAAAGTTTTCTTATCCATCTGCGACCAAATTTTTGCTGCTGAAACATGCCACATCAGAAGAACAAAGATTCAGAGTCGAAGAAGCCGAGCGCTACGCTAAGCTAACATGGCGTCTGCTGATAGTGCCAATGACCTCGCTATGATGTTGGCGACAGAAATTGAAAAACAATGCAAACATTTCAAAGAGGACATGGCAGCACTGATTAAAACTTCTCTGGCGCCTATCCAGACATCTATAGCAAATTTTCACGAAATGGTGGACACACAAAGAAAGTCGCCTCCATGGAGACCACAGCAGGCGAAAACTTTGAAGCCCGGTTAAAAGCTGAGAAAGCCATCAGCGAGCTACAGGTCCTGCTCATAGGCCGCATCGATGATCTGGAGAACCGGTCTAGGAGATTGAATCTGCGTATTACAAAGGTGCCAGAGAATAGCGAAACCAAAGGGGAATCAGACATGGTGACATTTGTTTCCACACTTTTGAAAGATGCCATGGGGAACTAGGTATTTACTACTCCGCCTGAACTGGATGGGGCGCATCAGGCTCTGACACAGAAAGCTAAGAAGGGTAAGCCACCCAGACCCATCATTGTCGCCTTCCACAGATATCAAGACCGAGAGGAGCTCTACGTTGGGCGAGGCAGAACAACGTAGTGTACAAGGGAAATACGTTGAGGTCTTACCCGGATCTTAGCACCACTTTTTCCAAGAAGCTTGCAGCCTTCAAAAACTCTCTATCAGAAGGGAATCCAATTCAGGCTTCTCTACCCTGCGCATCTACGAGTGACATACACACCAGCTGATGCGGAGACCTTCTACTCCCAGTCATCGTTATATGCAGACGACATGCTGCTTTACATATCAGATCCATTGCAATGTATCAATGAAATAATTTCAGTGTTACATACTTTTGGTCAGATTTCAACCTGTCTCTATTAACAGGATACGTACCACAATCCTTTAAACTAGCTGTAATTAGACCGCTCCTTAAAGGATAACTACCGTTTTTTACAATCTGGACCTTATTTCCAGCAAAATATATGGTCATGTACTCACCCAGATAACTTTGGTGTCATTCGGCGTCGTTCGGACGAAATTAGATCCAGTGTAGCGCCGATATATCCATATAATGCGAGTAACGGGGCATCGACACACAGCCTCTATATAACGCATTATCTACCACGAAACTAGTTCATTTCACCAATATTTTGTTACGATATGCTAGTGCTATTCCCCTCTGAGTCCGGGCTCGTCTGTTGTCAACATCCGGGGTCTGTAGGTTGCCCTACTACCTCTGACCTGGAAGATGTCGTCTCTGAGCTGCGCGCGCACCCGCGACAGCCCAGCTTGTTTACCTGTAGCTGCTACTGCTAGCGACCCCGGATGTTGATAACGGACGGGCCCGGACTCAGAGGGGAATAGCACGAGCGTATCATGACAAAATATTGGTGAAATGAACTAGTTTCGTGGCAGATAATGCGTTATAGAGGCTGTGTGTTGATGCCCCGTTACTCGCATTATATGGATATATCGGCGCTACGCTGGATCTAATTTCGTCCGAACGACTTCAAATGACACCAAAGTTATCTGGGTGAGTAAATGACCATATAGTTTGCTAGAAATAAGGTCCAGGTTGTAAAAAACGGTAGTTATCCTTTAAAAAGCCTAATCTTGATCCAGAAGCTTTAGCCAACTATAGACCTATATCCAACCTCCCTTTCCTCTCCAAGATCCTTGAGAAAGCAGTCGCCAACCAGCTATGTGACTTTCTTCATAAAAATAGTTTATATGAGGATTTTCAATCAGGTTTTAGAGCACATCATAGCACAGAGACGGCACTGGTGAAATCTACAAATGACCTCCTAATCGCTTCTGACAAAGGACTTGTCTCTGTCCTGGTCTTACTAGATCTTAGTGCTGCATTTGATACCATTGATCATCACATTCTACTACAGAGACTGGAACACTTAATTGGCATTAAAGGACCCGCATTAAACTGGTTTAAGTCCTATTTATCGGATTGATTTCAGTTTGTACATGTTAATGATGAGTCATCCCTGTACACCAAGGTTAGTCATGGTGTTCCTCAAGGCTCCGTGCTTGGACCCATACTATTCACCTTATATATGCTCCCTCTAGGAAATATAATTCGGAAACACTCCATAAATTTTCATTGTTATGCAGATGATACACAGTTATACCTATCAGTAAAGCCAAATGAAACTAATCAGCTTACTAAACTCCATGCATGTCTCAAGGACATTAAGACCTGGATGACCTGCAATTTTCTGCTGTTAAACTCAGATAAAACCGAAGTTATAGTACTTGGTCCTAAACACCTTAGAGATGCATTATCTAATGATATAGCGAGTTTGGATGGCATTAACTTGGCCTCCAGCACCACCGTCAGGAATCTGGGAGTTATCTTTGATCAAGATATGTCCTTCAACTCCCACATAAAACAAATTTCAAGGTCTGCATTTTTTCATCTACGTAACATTGCAAAAATCAGGCCCATCCTGTCTCAAAAAGACGCAGAAAAGCTAGTCCATGCATTTGTTACTTCCAGGCTGGACTATTGTAATTCTCTATTATCAGGCTGCCCTAACAAGTCTCTAAAGAGTCTCCAGCTGGTCCAGAATGCTGCAGCACGTGTACTGACAGGAACTAAGAAAAGAGATCATATTACTCCCGTATTGGCCTCTCTGCACTGGCTCCCTGTAAAATCAAGAATAGAGTTTAAAATCCTTCTCCTCACTTACAAAGCTGTTAATGGTCAGGCACCATCATATCTCCAGGAGCTCATACTACCCTATCACCCAACTAGAGCATTACGCTCCCAGAACGCAGGATTACTTGTAGTTCCTAAAGTCTCCAAAAGTTGAATGGGAGCCAGAGCCTTCAGCTATCAAGCTCCTCTTCTGTGGAACCATCTTCCTGTTTTGGTCCGGGAGGTGGACACCCTCTCTACCTTTAAGAGTAGACTTAAGACCTTCCTCTTCAATAGAGCTTATAGTTAGTTATGCTGCTATAGGCCTAGTCCGGGGGACAATGACACACTGAGCTTCTCTCTCCTCCCCTCTCCTCTCCTCTCCATCTGTATACATTATGCCTGTATACATGCCCCATCTCTGCATGTCACTGACTTACTTCTTCCCCGGAGTCCTTGTGCTTTCTAGTCCTACAGGCTCCCATGGATCCTGGCTGCGCCCGGGTCGTGGATCGTGGATGCGCCCACTGCTATGGCCCTGCCTGATCGTGGATGCGCCTACTGCCATGACCCTGCCTGACACCCACCACTACTGTCGCTAATATTAGTCACATCTCTGTTACATACGTTCCACTACTGTTATTGTAATGCATTACTACATACCATCCTTACCATTAATCACTACTACTGTTATAATATAAGTAATCGCATTTCCATGTGCATTTCATTATTATTGCTGTAATACATCTTTATGTACTTTCACTCCTGTCAACCATCGCTTATAATTGAATACATTGTGATCTCGTTGATCTGCTCTGTACATGCGACATCTATTGCACGTCTGTCCGTCCTGGGAGAGGGATCCCTCCTCTGTGGCTCTCCCTGAGGTTTCTTCCGCATTTTTTTTCCCTGTTAAAAGGGCCTTTTTTTTGGGGCAAGTTTTTCCTCACTCGAATCGAGGGTCGAAGGACAGAGGGTGTCGTCTCTGTACAGATTGTAAAGCCCTCTGAGGCAAACTGTGATTTGTGAATTTGGGCTATACAAATAAAATTTGATTTGATTTGATTTGATTTCAGGCTACAGACTTAACTTACCAAAAAGCGAATGTTTACCAGTCAATAAATTAGCTATGCAAATCCCAGACCAAGCTCTGCCATTTCATATCTCAAGATCAGGATTTAAATATTTGGGTTTTAACATAACCCCTTCATTTAAAAACCTCCTTGATGGAAATTTTGCCCGACTCATTTCTAAACTTAAATCAGATTTACAAAGATGGGAAATTTTGCATCTGACCTTAGCAGGCAGAGTGAATTGTGTTCAAATGAACGTGCTGCCGAGATTATTATTTCTGTTTCAATGTATTCCTATTAACTTTACAAAATCCTTTTTCTGTCAGATTGATAAAATTATATGGAGTGGTCAGAACACTAGAACTTGGAAAGAGGTGGGTTGGCTCTGCCAAATTTTAGAGGCTATTACTGGGCAGCAAATGTCCACAACATTTCATACTGGATACAATCTCCAGATATAGACTGTTGTGAGGTGGAAGGCATGTCATGCATATCATCCTCCCTCCATGCCCTGGCTTCATCTAATCTTCCTATTAAGATTTCACAATTTACATCCAACCCAGTGGTCATCTCCACTCTCAAAATATGGTCTCAATTTAGGAGACATAATAATTTGAAGGAAACTCTTTTGATTCAGAGCCCGCTGTGTAACAATCACAACTTCTTACCAGCCAAACTAGATCAAACCTTTGCAGTGTGGCATAGAAAATGGATCAGAAGGTTCAGTGATCTTTATGTGGACGGAACCTTTTTTAGTTTCAATGATTTGTGTCTCAAATATGACCTCCAACAAAAGGACCTATTTAGCTACTTTCAAGCCCATCAGTTTGCTAAGAGCCATAGCCCACAGTTTCCTAACCTCCCCAAAAGGTCACTTGCAGACTTACTTTTGGTAGTTCCTTTTTGGTTGAAGGGTTTTACAGCACACTGTTACTCAGTGATCATGTCAATGGATGATGCCAAGCTGGACAGGATCAAAACTAGCTGGGAAAAGGAACTTGAGACTGAAATCTCAGAGGACATTTGGACTGTAGCTTTGAAAAGAATGAACAATAGTATCTCCTGTGCAAGACTTGGTCTAATCCAATTTAAGGCAGTACATCGCCAACATTGGAGTAGAGCTGAAATATCCTCCTTTTAAAAGAAAACCTGCAAACTCCCCTCCAGTTAGTTAGAACTGAAGAAGCCTCTTGGATGAGAGGTGAAACGTCTTTAAGAAACTGAAACAAGTCCAGTTGCCTACAATACAGCACTTAGAATCTGTGTAAATCTAGCATTTTTGTCAAGGCTATATGGATATTCATGTAAAATTGTGATCATGCTCAGGGGAGGTGTTTTCCACAATCGCAAACATGAACTACTCTACTAGCAACAGAGCCAAATATTTTATGCAGAAGAGCAAACTATTAGACGAATAGAGGCGGTGGTAAAAGGGGGGGCTGCACTTGATAACTGTAGACGCTAGGTGGCAGCAGAGTGCTTGAATCCTGATGATGACAGAAAAATCCTGACGACAGGATTTTAATTTATACCCCGTTTGACCACAATGTGCTCAGCAATGGCGGAGTGGCACTGTCTGTATTACAGCTGGTTGACTCCACAGGAAGCGGATGTATGTAGTCTAATGCTATGTTGATATGACTGCTTCAGCTGATATTTAACTTTAACAGCTCTTCTGTGAACTAAGTTAAAGATGTGTAACATTAAGTTACTTTTTGTACTTGCATAAGCCTATAAGTGAAACAGTCTGAGGTATATGTTTACACCCAGCTCGAAGGCAGTGTGGAGATTGACTTTAACCAGTTGTGCAGGTATACAGCATTTAACTACTTATTTTTCAATCAGCATTGCGTGTGCCCACTTCTAAATCCCCTCTGATGCGCATCTTTGTTACATTGTTTGAAGGAACTATGTGTAACTGCATAGTTGTGGACGCAACCGTCACTAATGCTAATGTAGCTCCTAGGTATTTTTCTAATTTTGACAACCGCACCCATGACAGCACTTTAGTTAATGGACTATGGCTGTTGATAACTGTTGTTGATTTTGTTCAGATACGCCAAATTGTAATTTTATGGGTTATTGTTCTTCAGACTATGGAGCTGGGTGCAGAACCAGGCTACATTGTAAATACAGATAAGATTACTTGTATTCAGCACAGTATGCATGATTTTAGTAGTTAGTAAACCTATAGAAAGGAATACCTTTTGATATATTAGAATGAATAATTGTTTGGGATAATTTGGGATACTGTGATTTTGATACAATACTGTGATTGTGGCCATATATTATTGTCAATTTCTTTATCTTTATTTCTGTCATTATTATAGTAACTAACTGATGAAAAAAACTTCTAAGAAGTCATGCATTTGCATAAAAGGCTCTTTCTCTCAGTGTGACAATGCACCTGAATCTGTCCCCGTTTGTAGTGACGCACCAAGCCCAAGTTCTTGCGCAACACATTCACACATACAAACATCTGAGACAGAGTGACAATGTTTCATGTAAATTTATCTCTCATGTACACAATTGCATGTGATACCTGTGTTTATTTCAAACTGAACTCTAAATGCCATTGCTACAGCATGTTGTCTTTTAATATTTTTCTCATTTCATCTGGTATAAAATAAAAAAACATTCGTTTTTTTTTTCGGTTTTGTTTTTTCTTGCAAAAACAACACACTCATTGCATACAGTCCGTGCATGTGGTATATTTCATTTGCAGTTGTTTAAGTTGTATAGTGAAAAATGCCAGTTTTGGGGTTATTTCCTAATTTCATTATCTTACTTTTGCCTACGAATGTAAGCTGGTTCTTCAATAGCCGATGTTGTCAAAACGCGATTAACGCTTTGCATTTGTCATTGTCGCATTTAACATTTAAACACCATTCGTTTGACGGACCAGAATGTCAACTTGATAGCTTTATAACACATACCTATAACTGCAGTCGTGGGTGATTAAATTATCGCGGGAACTCCTAGGTCTCGTAACTCCAGCTGTTCGGCAGAGCTGCACCGTGGTGGACTCAAAAAACAGCTGGTGGGGGTTGCCGGACGATGGAACGACGGAGCAAAACCATACCGGAGCCATAACGCAACGGACATGCATCCAGTGGAATCTTAGCATCAGGACCTGTTGAAGAGGGGATTTCCCATGGAGATCATCAAACCCCTGAGACACTGATGAAGCAGCTGCAACAGCTAACCTGGGACAGAAGTAACTAGAGAGCTGAGAGATGCACACCCTACACTTAATGAGAGGCGAACTACAAGGAGCAATTGCAAGCTTTCAGAAGAGCCACCAGGTAAGAGCAGGCACTGCGCCTGCGCGGGGGAGGGGCACTGCCGAGTACGCGCTGTGCGAGGCAGGGGGGCTGCCAGCAGCGTATGCACGAGAGTGATTGACACCTGGCTCACACTCTCCTTGGCTCTGATTGGTTGTATTCAGCTGGGAGCGCTAGATTCTTGCAAATCAAATTACAGCCACTGGGTGGGCTCACAGACAGTGGATTTTTACACAGCTGACCTGTATCATATTCTACTGTCAGATCATGACAATTTTAGCAAATATAACCAAAAAAAAGTTAGACTATAGCTTTAAGCACCCAATAACTCCCAAATGTTTAAAATTAATTTGTGTCAATTTAGTAGAGCTTTAAAAATATTGATGTTAGTCACAGTTACAATAATTTGTTTCACAATTAACAAGACTTGATCACTGGCCAAATTATTTGCATTATTACTCATTTTACAGTGCTTGTGTGTACTGAATAGAACTTCAGGTACAGGAAAATTGTACAAGAAAAAAATTTATTGGAAAAAGTAGTGTTAATGGAACAATGAAATTCTGTAAAAAATTACAACAAAAACACAAAATGTACCTACTGGTACTATACAGCACATCTTGCAGCTTACCCTTTTCCTCCATTAATGTTGCCACCTCTGACTGACATGGCACATTTTTAAACATTGTGTGGATTTTAGAAATGTTTTCAGCAATATTTTTTCCATACATTTCAGCTTTTGGAATTTTAACACTATGAAGTTACTTCTACTTGGTTGAATCCAACTTTCCTGTCCAGAAAGACAGCTTGGTGATGATGATTACCTGAATGATTACCTCTAACTCTGTTTACCGCGATGTGAGGAATAGTGTTTGTTGCTCTGGATATCTACAGTGACTCGCCTGAGGCACTCATTGTAATTTAGCTGTATTGATCAGAAATAGAACAATCAGGGCGTATTTTGTTGCCGATGCCACCTTGGTTATCGTGCGTCCTCCGTTTCCCATCGTTTCAAGCATGCTCGTGCACAGCAGGCTCCTCTGTGGGGAGGGGCTTTGAAGGCAGGGCTGCAGCGCAAGAAGGAGGGACCTGGGAGCTGTATCATTCAAATATTCTGGCTAAGTCCACTCTTTTCTCAAAACTCCAGACTGCAGCTTTAAGTTAAAACAAACTATTTAGTAAATATATCTTATGCTCATTGGGAACTCTTTGGCTTTTATTTAAACTTGTTCCTTCCTTTTTGATTTCTTGAATTCTGCTGTATCCCGGTAAAGTAATGGTTCATCTTCTATATCAGAAATTAGTTTCCATTCGGCACACTGCTGTTACTGTATGCAATTGGTAATGTGTGCTTTCTTTGATTCTTGCAGGTTACATCATGCACTATGGCACACTGGATGGTTGGTGTTAGATCCTGAGTATACCCCTGTCCAGGAGGTACTGGACCAGCTCTCCATTATAAAGGGTTAGGTTCCTAATCCTACAAGGTGTTACTTTAAAATGGGATTTAATTACTAACTGCTTAAGCTGGTAGCGAGGAGACTCACCTAGCTTCTCACTGCCTACGTCCGAACATCTACCCTGTTTCCACTGTTTTGGCACCTGACTTTAATAGCCCTTGAGTCAGATACTGCCACCAGCCACGGCCATTAATGACAGCTCTACTCTAAGTGATCTGTGCACTTGTTGTGGTGCTAGGTTGAATTTTAGGGGCTTTTTGTAAACCCCAAGGGACTGTTTCAATTTGTTAGGCTGGAATAACCTTTAAGAACCTTTAACATATTTTGCACACTTATCACCTACTTTTTACTTCTATCAAAGAATCCTAAAATCAATGTCCACAACCTCTACTTTAACTGTATTATGTTGGTTTTATTGCATGGTTTTAGCAAGGGCAAAGCATACAGCTCATACTTATCTTAATCACTGTTAATTGTCATCAAAATTACATATTGGTAAAAATCACAATTCAGTATATAATAAAAATTAATCTAAAAGAGCTGAGGCTGGTTAAAATACTTGTAGCAGAGATTGAGAGGGTCAGGCCTTTCGGAGGATATGCCTAAATCCAAGTCCTTGCCGTAATTCTTGACCCCACCCAAGGTCCCCAAATTTCCTCAAAGTCCAAATTTCATGCCAGCAGAGTGAACAGAAGAACCCCAATGTCTAAACTGTAATCCACAGTTGGTTGGTTAAAATGGTGAATCCGTTGCAATCTTAATTCCTTGTTGAGTTCTGCTTTGAATTTCTTGATGTCCTTTCTGCGATGTTTTGGCTGCTCACATACTCGATCTCATGTGTTGATCCAAGGAAAAAGCGAGAGGAAGAACATTGTCTCCTTTGTTGCTGTGTTTTTTATACTCTCTCAGCTGGCCATCTGCTGCTTAAGAGGGAGATTTTGCTTACTTCCTTATAGGGCCGTAGGAAGGGCAGTAGCATGATGACGTACTAGTCAACTGTTGTTCCTCATTTTTTTCGCAAATTCATTGTGAAATCTCGACCTTTACCCCACCTCAGCTTATAACTTCATTATAACTTCATTGTGACTTAATTGTAATCATGACAACAATCATTACACATCTGATTATTAATACATCACTTATTAGAACTGAGTATAATGTCCTTTTTTACTTGCTGATGGTATATGGCCAGTGTGTAGAGATCTCGACACCAGTTGAGAAAAGTAAATCTACATAAACAAATGCCGCACGAGGGCTGCAAAGACTACATTTTTTAGTTTGGCATACTAGATGGATTTGTTGAGATGACTGTGGTTAAAAAGCTCTCACAGACAAATGCTGCATGAGGGCCTTAAAGACTAGTTGTTGAATGTTGGGCAGTGTTGTGCAACTGTGCTGACACTGTTACAGACATTGTTACACTGTCATAAAAACATAATCTTACGGAGAAGGCACATTTATACATTCAGCTTTCAGATTTTCTAAATGATGAACACATTGGAGTAGCTGTTCCAGTCTTAAAAGTTTGAAACTGTTATTGTGATTGGTCATTTTGGTCAGCACCCTTGCAATGCAGAGTATATTTATCTAATTTCTATTCAGAATATCTATTTACACATCACATAAGACATAATCAAGACATAATCAAGTAGCATTTCAGTGAGATGTAGGGAATTGTGTAAAGACAATTCATCTTACTAACTGAGTAAGTAAGCAAATTTCACTTGTTCCATTTTACTTCCTACAGTCACCTCAAAGGTGCTTTTATATTAACTGATACTTTGACAAGAGATCTGACAAATACGCTTGGTAGGATTTTGAGTTTTTGCAATGTATTGAAAGAAACAAAGAAATGCTAACTTCCTTTATAAACTAGAACAAGGAAAGGCTCTAAATTGACAAGTCTTTTTACATTCCAAAGCTCTTTGGATAGTTAGGGTGGCTGGGCTGGACTGCTGCTCCCCCACACTACAGTGACTCACTATCGGCAGGTGAGGAGCTCTCCAGAGAGAAATCAGAATGGAGTCGCTGCTCCTTCTAGCTTGTTCAGGACAGCTAGTGCTGGTTACAAATTGTACCAGTTGTATCTACACTGAAAAAACAAACTTGTAAGATTTACTTAATAAAATCCTTAGGACAATTTGCACTAATACGTTTTAAAGTAAATTATACTGCTATAACATCAAGTACAACTCACTTTGTCAAGAAAAATGTACTTACCACTAAACTTAACATTTGTGAAGATATACAGTAAATGGTACTTCATTATACTCAAGTTATAAGTTATATTTATTTAAACTAATCAAGTAAAATAAATGTAATCTTTTCATGGACAGAAAGATCATTTTCAAGTACATTTTTACTGCAGTTACATCAAGTACAACTCACTTGCCAATGTCAAGAAAAATGTACTTACCACTAAACTCAATTTGAAAACTAGAAAAATGGTACTATATTATATTCAAGTTTTATTATTTAACCTAATAAAATGAAGTCAATTAAATTTGTTCATGGACAGGAACATCGCTTATTAACATTTTATATATATATGTGTGTACATATATATATATATATATACACACTAGGGGTGTGCAGAGCAGCCGATATTTGTATCTGTATTTGTATTTGTTGAGGGGGGGAAAGTATTTGTATTTGTATTTGTATTCGAGTAAAATTCAAAATAGGCGTAAAAATATATATTTTTTGAGTTACACTTCTAATTTTCATTATAGTGTAAGTATTCTTTAATTATCCATTATAATAATTATGGATATGCAATATTGGTTGATGTTTTTCCATAAATCCAGCAATGACCATGTAACAAGGAATGTCACTGAAAAGAAAATAACATAACAGCCATTACCTCATCCATGGTTAAACCAACAACTAATAAAATATCATTGTGAACATTATGAACCCCACCACCACCCGTCCTTGTTGGAGGACGTTGAACAGACAGAATAAAAACAAATAATACTTAAAAGAACTGTTCTTTCTAATGCACAGAGCTCCAAGAACTAAACTTGATCTGTAAATAATATGACATAGTATCCTATAGCTAACGGTCATTATGCTTCTGGCTCTACCTACCTGGTCTTTTTACTAAACTTAACCAACTCCTTTCTTCATTGCCTAAAACGAAACCAAAGCACCGATCTGCTGTCAGCAGGGTCGCCGGCTGCAGCAGCCTCGCGCCTGTGAAGTGGGCTCAAGGCGCGTTCAGCCGCGCTCGAGCGGAGCGGGGGAGAGAAACAATGTGTATTTCTTTTACTCTGTGGAAGATCTCCCAACGGAGTGAGGGACAAAGCAAGTGGGACAGATCTGCCCAGTCCCTGAGCAGCGCGCATTTCACAGACAAGCCACAACGCAGAGTGTAAACAACGTCACCTGGTTCAGCAGCACCATGGACAGCTGCGGGGGCGGGGGAGTCGGAACAGCGGTGTTTGGACGCCCCTACCCCCGACTCCTGAACGTCACTCACTCACCCATCCCGGCATGTACTGCGGTCTCATGAGGAAACGTAGCTTTTTGATATGATGTTTTTCTTGTTCCCGAATACAAATATTTTTTAAAGTATTTGTTCGAAATTAGTATTCGTCAAAAACTCGTTATTTGTGCCTTTCCGAATACCGTATTCGGGTTCGGCTCCACCCCTAATACACACACACACATATATCTTTAACGTCTTCAGTTGCTTAGTTGTATTAAGTTAGTTGTATAGTTTATTTTGTTAACAATGAACACCAGTCGTGAATCAAAACATCAATTGCTTCAGCCTGGAAACAAATATTCAAGGTGCATTCAGTGTAACATGTGATTGTTTGGAATGACAATCGTGTAATTGTACAATTCATTTAGATGGGACAGCTTTAGATCAGGGCATTTCATTGCTGAATGCTGAGGGGAGGGGGGCTCCTTTTTTTAAACAAGTGAAATCTCAGGAGCAATAAATGAAGTGTGTGGTATGACTGGCATTTATCAACAACACATACAAATTTGTGCAGTAGCCACAGAGGAAACAAATACGCTTTTCATTGTCCTATATTTCATTAGTATGGAGCCCGTAAAGGACAAAACTTTTTTTGTGAGCAAGTTTTCATAAACATTCAAACCAGCAGTGTTACTCGCATACTTGCACTTCCGTATTTGCGCTTATAGTGAAGTGTAATAATTATTCCATGAACACCTTTCAGTTGTAAAAATATCAGCCAACACAAATCTTAAATATATATTTAAATATTTCCTCATTGGGTGCTGTGCCATCAAAACATTCCCTGTCCTGGAGCGCAGCAGAGAGGGCTGGACTCTTCAGTAACTAACTGATCCAGTAATCAAAATCAACGGTATCCAAGATTAAATCAAAAAGCATTAAACACTGGTTTCAGACCAAATCCGGCAGTAAGTCAAAAACGCAGGTTTTCCCATTCATTTTAATGAGTGCAATTCATTTTGGCTGTGGTGGAGCTGCCAACAGGGGGCTCCAATAAAAAATTGATAGAGAGAGATTCTCACGCTAGAGAATTGCAGCCCGACATCACATTGCGGTGGCCAATCACATAAGCTGGTGATCAGACTCGCAGCATGAATGACTGAAACCACCTTGGATTGTAACGTAGTGTGTCATGTGTATTCACTCAGTTTGGCTTTGTACACCAGTTTAAAATACATCTGTGCATGCCGACAATCACTGTAGGACTGGCATGCTCTACCTACTGTTGCTCAGGCATGACAGCAGATCAGAGGCAGAGCAGAACGGGTGAGTAGCGGGTCATGTTATTTAGCATGGCTAAATGCTACAGAGGGAACACAACAAACACTTGTGTGCTATCAGTTTGGTTTTGGTAATGGTAATGGTAATTATCTGCCTTGCATCCATCAATGTGGACAAAAGATCACTAGTTGGACCAGCTTGATAATGGGAGAACAACATAGCAGCTTTGCCTTTCAGCAGTCTCTAGGCTGTGACACCCTCAATTTATGCTCCACTGACTCATTCTGCGGCCTGTTTTAGAAGACTTTGTTTTTAACTACCAAATTACAGATGAACTTACACTTGTTTGATTAAAAGAAAAGACATAACTGACAAGACTGGACTTAAGTGGCTTCTCACTTGGTTAAATATTCAATCGAGTCAAATATACAGAGGAATTATGGCAAAATGAAATATTACATTCATAATTATGTTTTCATTAGTGGATAATGTAAGGCAGTTGCAAGGCTGCCATGTAGCCCAGAACAGACAAACCAAGCACTTGCTGCCGTGGTTGATGTTAGCACTGACATCTAGTCCTTTAAGTGCAAACTAGCTTCAAAAAATAATTCGTCACACAATATTCAATAGATATCAGAACAGCTTGACCATTTTTACACAAAGTCTGCTTACACAGCCTGACTACTGCTGTACCATAATTGTTATAATGCTTATAGCCCAGTCGCCATTTTGTTCAAAATTACCACGCTTTATTAAGCATTGCTGTGTGTTGTCATTCATACATATATCTCACATATTGCACCATAGTAGATCTAGTATTGTTATATTTTTTTTCCAAAGGAGAAAAAAATGCACCATTTACAAGTTCAACAAGGTATCTCCCTTAAGTCAGACAGTATGACTCCTGTTGTGAGGTTTCTGTGTCTGATGTGTTTTTTGCCCTGTCTCTGCTTCCCCCGCCTCTTTGTTCTTCCCCCTCTGCAGGGCTTGGCAGGTGGGGCTGACAAGGCACAACTGCAGCCATTCATTCATCACCACCTCCATAAAGCCTCTGGTCTTCACCCTACTCCCCTGCCAGATAATTCCGTCTTGTCGGTAGAGCTGACCGTTTCTCTTTGACAATTTTCCGTGTACTGCCTTGTGTTTTGATCATAAGTATTGACGTGTTTTTCTCTTGTGTGTTTTTTCAGTTTCGTGTGCCTTGCTGCCTCATCGCCTGAGTTCCTGAGTTTTTGCCCCGTGCCTGAGTGTTTTCTTGCCCCTGGAGTTTCCCCGCCTGCCTTGCTGGCCGCCTGTCGATTTTGCTTGTGGAGGTTTTCGTTTGAATAAACATTTTTTTGCACTTAGACGCCTGCCAGTCTGTGCTTCCGGGTCCAAACCCCCATAAGCCGTAACAGAATTATCTGGCCAATATGGACCCTGCAGAGTCAGGGAGTCCTTATGGGGCAACACAAGGAGGCCCTTAAACAGATTATGGACATGCTTAAACACCTTTCTTCAGGAGTCACTCAACTCGAGGGCCATTTGGACCAGATGTCCACACACCTCCTTGCCGTTCCAGCTCCAACTCCCACTCCGGACTCCCCTCCGGTTCCTCCACCCAACCATCCCTGTGAGCCCTTCATCCCTGTACCTGCCAGGTACTCAGGAGTTTTAGGGGCCAGTTTCTCCACCAGTGTTCCTTAGTTTTTGATCAGCAGCCTTTAACCTACTCTACAGATAGGGCTAAGATTGCTTTTATTATGCGTTTGCTGTCAGATAAGGCGTCTGCCTGGGCGTTGGCTGTGTCTGACAGCAATTCACCCCTATGTAATTATTTTCCTTTGTTTACTACTGAGATGTGGAAGATTTTCGACCACCCTTTAAAGGGCAAGGAGGTCAGTACGGCAGGGATCCAGCACAGTCTCCCACTACTCCATTGACTTTCGTATTCTCGTGGCTGAGTGTGGGTGGGATGAGAGGGCACAACAGGGGTTTTTCACAGGGGTTTGAGTGAGGAGCTCAAGGATGAGCTAGCAGCTAGGGACGAAACATCTTCTCTAGATGAGCTAATCTCCCTGGCTACTCGCTTAGATAACCGCCTCCGTGAGAGATGCAGGGAGAGAGCAGCCAGGCTTAGTCCCCCTTTCCCCCCCTCTCGTTCCTTGTCTGCCCGGCCATCTGAACATTCTCCTCTACCTCCTGATCTACCGGTCTCCAGTGGCTCTCCGCTGGCGGCCTCATCGCTCCCCAGCGCCGAGGAACCCATGCAGCTGGGTAGGACGAGGCTCTCCCAGGTTGAACGCCTATGACGATGGCATCTTGGGCTCTGCATTTACTGTGGTCAGGCCGGCCAAAAGAGCAGGCTCACCAGCCACAGGAGGGGCACTGGTGAGCCATACCTCCGTCCCTTCCTACCCCCCTCGCTGCCTCCAGCTTAAAGGTACTGTGTCTTGGTCGCAAGTTTCATTTCCCCTGCAGGTACTTGTGGATTCTGGTGCTGATGACAATTTTATTGACTTTGGCCTGGTCTCCCAGTTTAACCTTCCCTCAGAGCCCTTACCATCAGCTAAGGACGTGGTTTCCCTCGACGGGAGGCTGCTAGGTCGAGTGACTCACCGCACTGCTCCTCTGGCACTGCTCCTCTCCGGTAACCGACTGGCTCACCTCTGCCATCACCAACTGGAGCCTTTTTTGTCACTCACACTGCCTTCACTCTGCTATTCCTACCACAGTCTCCCCTACACCACCTCCACCCAAACCAGTTGACCTCACTTGGGTCCTTGCACAATATCACAACCTCCATGAGGTTTTAAATAAGGACCGCGCCCAATCCTTGCCACCTCACAGACCCTATGACTGCGGCATAGATTTGCTCCCCGGTGACCCCCTACTGTCTAGCAAACTTTATAACCTCACCGAACCAGAAAGCGAGGCCATTGAGACTTACATTACAGACTCCCTTGCAGCTGGACTTATTCGTCCCTCCTTCTCTCCTGTGGGGGCGGGCTTCTTCTTTGTGGACAAGTAGGACAAATCTCTTCGCCCCTGTATCAGTTACAGGGGTTTAAATGACATTACCATATGTAATAAGTACCCTTTACCCCTCATTGACTCTGCCTTCAGCTCCTTTCACGAAGCCACCGTCTTCACTAAGTTCGACCTTAGGAATGCATACCATCTGGTACGTATTAGGGAGGGGGACAAGTGGAAGACTGCTTTTAATACTCCTCTTGGACATTTTGAATACTGTGTTATGCCTTTTGGACTAACTAATGCACCTGCTGTTATCCAGGCCCTTGTTAACGATGTCCTGCGTGACATGTTAAATAAGTTTGTGTTTGTTTACCTGGATGACATTCTTATTTTTCCCCAGTCCTTTGAAGAACATGTCCAGCAGGTCAGACTGGTTCTACAGAGGCTCCTGGAGAATAGACTATTTGTTAAGGCAGAGAAATGTGAATTTCATGTGACTTCTGTACAGTTCCTTGGCTTTGTGGTGGAAAAGGGGCAGATCAGTACCGACCCTGCCAACGTCCAGGCAGTGGCCGACTGGCCCACTCCTACAACCAGAAAGCAGCTACAGAGGTTTCTGGGGTTCGCCAATTTTTACCGTAGGTTCATCAGGGACTACAGTAGTGTCGCCTCCCCTCTAACCAAGCTAACCTCTGTAAAGACTCCCTTTTTATGGTCCCCTGCAGCAGACGCTGCTTTTAGTAGACTGACGTGCCTGTTTTCCTCTGCTCCTGTGCTTTCTCACCCAGATCATGCTGCTCAGTTTGTGGTGGAGGTCAATGCCTCAGACACAGGGGTGGGAGCCGTTCTCTCACAGCGTTCTGCATCCCTGTGCCTTTTTCCCCTGCCGTCTCACGCCGGCGGAGAGAAATTATGATGTTGGGAACCGTGAGCTTCTGGCGGTTGTGCTGGCTCTCCAGGAGTGGAGGCATTTGCTGGAGGGTTCCACCTTTCCCTTTATAGTCTAGACTGACCATAAAAAACTCTCCTACCTCCGCTCTGCCTGCAGGTTGTACTCTCGCCAGGCCCGGTGGGCTTTGTTCCTGGGCCGTTTCAACTTCAGCCTCACCTACCGGCCCAGCTCCAGGAACACCAAGCCAGATGCCTTGTCTCGCCAGTTTGCCCTTCCAGAGGGGGAGCCATGTGGGGAGACCATCTTGCCTTCATCGTGTGTGGTTGGAGCTGCCAGCTGGGAGGTCGAGAGGTTGGTCCAGGAGGCCAGAGGGGACCCTCCGGATCCTGAAGGCTGCCCACCTGACCGGCTGTTTGTGCCTCCGCCTGCCAGGTCCCGGTACTCCAGTTGGGACACGCCTCCAAGGTAGCTTGCCACCCTGGTTTCCACCGCACCCTAGCCCTCTTGCAGCAGCGTTTCTGGTGGCCCACTTTGTCTGCTGACGCCAGGGAGTACGTCTCCACCTGCTCCGTCTGCGCCCACAGCAAGGCTTCTCACCGCCCTCCTGCTGGCTTCCTTCGCCCCCTCCCCTCTCCTCACCGGCCTTGGTCTCATATTGCTGTGGACTTTGTCAACAATAGTCAGAATGGTGGTGTTACCTTCTGATGGAGGCAGGCCTGCGACGGATTCTCTAAGGCTGTGCACTTCATTCCCCTGTCCAAGCTTCCCTCAGCCCAGGGATGCCACTCTGCTCATCCAACATGTGTTCCGGCTGCATGGCATCCCTCAGGACATTGTTTCAGACCGAGGACCCCAGTTTTCGTCGGTTTGGCGAGCTTTTTGCCGGGCTCTGGGGGCATCGTCCAGCCTCTCCTCGCGACATCAACCCCCAAACAAAACGGCCAGATGGCACGGGCCAACCGGGACTTGGAGACAGTTCTTCGTTGCGTCACCGCTCGCCACCCGGCCTCCTGGTCCACCCACCTTCCCTGGGTTGAATACGCCCACAACTACCTGGTTTGCTCCACCACAGGTATGTCTCCCTTCATGGCCTCTAATGGTTTCCAGCCTCCGCTTTTTGCCTCGCAGGAGGCCGATTCTGCTGTGCCCTCGGTGCAGGGTCATCTCCGGCGTGCCCGCCGGGTTTGGCGTGAAGCTCGGGCAGCCCTCACCCGCACGGCGGCTCGGAACAAGAGATTGGCAGACCTCCACCGGATCCCTGCGCCTGACTACCAGCCCGGGCAGAAGGTTTGATTGTCCTCTCGGGACCTCCCCCTGCAGACTGAATCACGGAAACTGGCTCCCAGTTACATCGGCCCTTGGTAGGGCGACAGGTGACGTCCCTTGACGGGGGGGTACTGTGAGGTTTCTGTGTCTGGTGTGTTTTTTGCCCTGTCTCTGCTTCCCCCACCTCTTTGTTCTTCCCCCTCTGCAGGGCTTGCCCCTGGAGTTTCCCCACCTGCCTTGCCGGCCACCTGTCAATTTTGCTTGTGGAGGTTTTTGTTTGAATAAACATTTTTTTGCGCTTAGATGCCTGCCAGTCTGTGCTTCCCGGTCCAACCCCCCATAAGCCGTAACACCTGTTGTTAATTGTTCTGTCTCACCTATTTCTCCGAGTGAATTTTAGGAGAATAGACTCCAAAAGTGGGCTGAAAGGAGAATCACAATTTGGTCACCCGAGTTCGAGAAGAGAAGGCTTTGAGCAGTAAAATTCCTGAGATTCCTCTTGAAATGTCAATGGGTCATATCTTGCAAACAGCAAGTCACTGATCTTTAAATGAAACATTGTAATCGTCCCACAAGGCGACAGTTTCTTTCACCTTTGTTTGAAAACAAACCACAAGTGTGCGTGGCATGTTGCCAGAGTCATGGAGAAAGTTATAGCTGCGGACACAACAGATTAACATCAGCCACTGGCATCGATGAATGCTATCTTATTTGCCGATCCGCTGGTTTCAGTCAAGCACATGCATATCGACCATGTTGAGCCAATATATATCACTGCATCTGTATGTATTATATTTTTATTTCTTTGGCAATGTAAACATCTGTTTTAATTGATTAGAGGAAGAAGAGAAGAGTTTTGCATTTTGCTGTTTTGATGAAACTGTGATGGACAGTAAATGATAACCATCACCACACGTATTTAGGTGATTTTTTTTTGTCTGAATCTAATTTTTAATCCCCATGAACTGAACCCAACATTGAGCTCAGTGCATAGTTGGCAACACACAAAGAGAACGCTGGGTAAGCCCAACCATAGTCAGCGTGGCCAGCATTCAGTGAGGTGACTGGAAAGCTTGTAGGAGCTGTCAAAAAGTAGCAATGCGCCTTAAAGCTGATCTGCAATCTAATCTGTGTCCTGTTGCTCACTGTATCTTGTCCAATGAAGCAAAAATGCACAAATTACAAATAACCGTAGCAAATATTGAATATAGACTAAATATAGCCAAGAAGCTTAAACCTTGAAAAGATGCCAAAATGGACAAATCCTGTAAAAAAAATAAATTTCAGCCAGCACATTAAATATCTTATAATTAATAACTGATGAAAAAAAAAGCTAAATTGCTGTCAAAATGCACCAAACAGTGGGGTGTTCAATTGGAGCAGAGGGTAAAGCAGTGAATAGATTAATGTATTCCTGGAACACACACACACTCAACCTGGAACAACCAGGTGTTCTGTGTTTCTATTGGAATACGCTGTATATTCTTCAGTTTTATCACAAACACAATAGTAGTTGCTGTACACACCTCCTTATCTGCTTTTGCTGTTGTTATTCTGGGTATGATGGAAAAAGTAGAGGGACACCTTAAAGCTGATCATATTAGTCTAATCTGTGTCCTGTTGCTCACTATATCCTGCCCAGGGAAAAAAAATGCCCCAAATACAAAATAACTGAAGCAAATATTGAATACAAATGAAACATAACCAAGACGCTTGTACCCTAAAAAGATGCCCAAAATGCACAAACCCTGTAAAAAACTGTAAAATAATCATATAATAAATAGCTGATCAGACATGTGCTAAATTGTTGTCAAAGCACACTGAACCGATAGGGTGTTCAATTGGAGCAGAGAGTAAAGCAGTGAATAGATGAATGTATTCCTGGAACACACACAGACGAACACTCAACCTGGATCGACCACTCTGTGTTTCTATTGGAATATGCTATGCTTCAGTTTGATTACAAACACAATACAATAACCTTGTCACCAAATAATAATGACAAAAAGGCGCTCCGGTAAAGTACATAAGCTGGATAGCAACCCAAACACACAGACAACAAGCATGTCACTTACCAGTCACATGTACAAATGCTGCCTTTCCCTGCTGCCGTCCACTCATGTACCCACTGCACATGTATTCCAATGTGTTTGTATTCTAACACACCATCCAACCATCAGTCAGAGCCATGGTAAATATCACTATTACTAAAACTAAATCCTTCTGAAAGGAGAGCTGAGCGAGCAGCTAGATGCAGGACAACATTAAGCAATCTCTCTTAAGATAGGAAGGAAGCCTACAGAAAATGCCTGACAGAAAATCCCTGGGTATTATAACATCACATGACCACCCATCCACCTTCAGTCACAGAGCACGCAGCAGAGATAAAAGCAAGGACAGAAAGAGGCAGAGAGAGGACAAGAGTGAATGGGTGGAGGGGAGTGACGTCACAGTGCTGCTCAGTACCCTGTTTTCATTACTGTGACAGAGACACAGAGAGGGGGCTGGGAGGATGATCCCTCCCTGAGCAGAATAGCCAACATTAACAATGGCCAACGTGGAGAGAGTGAGACAAAAGAAAGCCCAGAGAGACAAGCAAGGGATCCCGCCTACAGACAGTAAGAAAAAAGAAACACTTAATATTAAACCTGCTCTGATTTACATGATCGCTGTGAAAATAAAAAAAATAAAATAAAAATAAGGATGTGTTAGAGATGAGGCTCCAAATGCAGACAAACAGGCAGGCAGGTTGGAAAAAAACAACAAAAAGCTAGCTTTAATGATATATATATATATATTTTTAAAAAAGTATTCACCTCCAGTGCTGTGATTGAGGCCAAAGGTGAATCTACTAAATACTGACTTGAAGGGGGTGAATACCTATGCAATCACTTATTATTTATAATATATATTTTTAATTAATTGACATTACTTTGTAGAACTCTGTTACAAAGCTTTTTATAAAGTAACATAGCATGGACATGGGGTGTTTTCTGTCACAATATTACAACAAAGTAAATAACCAACCAAGTACATCTTGATATAAAAAAGAAACTTAAACAAAGGAAGAGCGTTTTAGGCAAATGTACATTTTCCATTGCTTCCAGATGTCATTGAATTTAGATTGTTGAAGCCTCATCGAAAAAGTGATTCTTTCCATTACATGTATATCGTAAATATCATACCATTCATCTATAGATGGGATATCTGGCTTGAGCCATTTCTTTGTAATTGATTTTCTAGCAGCTACTCAGTATTCCAAACAAATATTTATTTTTTACGCTTACATTAGCTGATTGTACAAGCCCAAAAAGAAGTTCGTCCCAGTTAAATGTAATGTCAGTTCCAAATACGGTTATTAGTTCTAAATAAACCTTCCGCCAGAAAATATTTATTTTTGGACAGGCCCAGAACAAATGGTAGTGATTAGCTTCCTGAGAATGACACAACATCCAGCAGCTAGAGGATCCTGTGCTGTAGCCATGCTGTGCAGGTGTAATGAAGTACGTAATGAGACACTTCCAGCCGAAAGATCTCCATGAGTTTGAACATAATATCCTCCACTGAAATTCACAGTATTTTATCCAGGTTTCTTCTGAAAGGCAGCTGTTGGTTTCCCTGTCCCATTTTTGTTTTATATATGTAGTATTCATTATTTTTATTTCCTGCAATCCTCTATAAAGTCTAGAGATGACTTTAAGCATGGGGTCTGTCCTGTATGCACTGATAAACACTTTAAGTAAACTGTTTTCAAACGCCTTTTGGCTTTTTAACATAGTGCTGTTTAGGTGGTGGCGTACCTGAAGAAATCTAAAAAAATCACTATTGTTGAGACCATGTAGTCTTTTCAGCATCTGAAATTTCTTCAGTGTTGCCTGGTTAAACAAGGTGCAATATGAGGAGAGACCCCGGCTAATCCCACCCTTATAGTCGGCATCCATCTTATTTGGGGCAAAGTCAGGATCATAGCAGCACCATTTCAGAATCTTTACCTCTTCTAACATATCGTTTCTAGTGATAACGTTTAACCATGTTTTCAGAGATAAGTTGATCCATTTATTTCCTGTTTCCATCAAGCATTTAATTAGTCTTTTATCCCCTATTCTTGCTTGAATTGGTATCGTCCCAGATATGTTTTCTTCAATTTCCTTCCATCTTGCTTTATAATCTGAGACACACCAGCAGAACAGGATCCTTAGATAGGTCGATATATAATAATCTTTTAGGCAGGGAAGAGCCAGTCCACCCTTATTTTTTGACAATTGAAGAGTTTGGAACCTTTTTCCCCTGCCAAATATAACGTGATAATAATTTATCCCATTTGTTGAATTGTTTATCATTAATTACAACTGGGGGGGTCTGGAATAGATATAGTATCCTTGGCAAGATGTTCATTTTTACCGATTCAATCCGAGATTCAAAACTTAATATTGGAATAAGATTCCATCTCTTCATATCTTCCTTTAATTTCTTATTTAATAGATCAAAATTTAAGTTGTATAGAATTGATAAGTCTTTTGGGATGTTGACTCCCAGATACCTTATATGTTCTAGATCCCATTTCAGTTGAATCTTAGAGGTAATGTTTTGGCTAGGTTTGTAATTAAAATTTAGTGTTTGGGTCTTTTGGATGTTCAGTTTATAGCCTGAGACCGAGCCAAAGGCATCTAGGGATGATAGTAGTTCCAAAATTGAATTTTCAGGGTTTGACAAACTAATTAAAACATCATCAGCAAATAAAGAAATCTTGTATTCCTGGTCTAATATTTTTATACCAATAATATTATTGTTCTGGTTAATCCCCTGACTTAACGGTTCGAGAAACAATGCAAATAACAATGGGCTCAATGGGCAGCCTTGTCTGGTCCCTCTTTCTAGGCCAAATGGGTTTGAAATTGCTCCATTTATTTTTACTCTGGCTTTTGGTTTATTATATAGTGCTTTAATAGTTTTAATAAAGGTTTGATGAAATCCAAATTTGTCCAATACTCTAAATAGGAACTCCCAATTAACCCGATCAAAAGCCTTCTCGGCGTCAAGGCTTAATATTACTGCCTGGAGTTTATTTTTGTTTATCTCCTCGATCACATGTAGCGTTCGACAAATGCTATCTTGTGTCTGTCTTTGCTGAATAAAACCTGTTTGATCGAGACTTATTATCTGAGGTAGAATATTTTCAATTCTTTTTGCCAAAATGTGGGTAAAGATCTTATAGTCTTGGTTCAGAACACTTATTGGCCGATAGCTTCCACAGTCTAACTTGTCTTTACCCTCTTTTGGTATCACAGAGATCACTGCTTCTTTCCAAGAGAGTGGAACAATACCAGTTTTAAGCACATGGTTGTATGTAGTTTGCATTCTAGGGGTGAGTAGGTCCTTCATCTCTTTGTACCACTCTGCAGGAAATCCATCTGGCCCTGACGCTTTGTTTATCTTTGAATATGATATTGCCTTTTTAATTTCTTCATCTGTAATTTCACCAATTTGAGACCTATTTTGTTCATCGCTCACTTTGGGTAATTTTATGAGTTTTAAAAAAGCTTCCATCACTTCTCCCTCTATTTTGGGTTGGGTATATAGATTTGTATAAAATGTTTCAAAGGTTTGTTGGATATCTTTTATTTTACAGTGTGTAGAGTTGGTAATGGGGTCCCTTATTTTATGAATTATATTTTCTGCCTGTTGCTTTTTTAATTTGTAAGCTAATAATTTAGCTGATTTACTCCCAGTTTCATAGCATTTTTGTTATAGAAAAATAAATTTTTTCTTAATATCATTTGAGTAAATTTAATTCAGTTCGTTTTTTTTCTTACTCATTTCCATTTTTATTCCTGGATTTGATGTCTTTTTATGTGCATTCTCTAATTTTCCCAGTTCTGACTGTAACTGTTCAATTTTTGCTTTTCTCTGTTTTTTCAGATTCGAGCAGTAGCCTATAAGTTTTTGTAGTGTCTGTGTGTTTCTTATACCTCCTGAGCTCTGAGTGACAGGACAGGATGGGACAGGACCAGATGCTTCCCTTAAAGTATATGTGGGAAGATGACGACGTAAAGGTCTTATGTACTGAACAACAAGTCCTTAGCCTGTAGTGTGCGTCAGAGAGTAGCTGAAGGAAGAGGCCCACACTGAGAACTGACCAGTTTAGAGGTTAGGTTTGATTTAATATATACATTGCCATCTAAGTATAGAGAGACTAGCAGGTCAACTTTAGATAACATCGATATGGTCAAACAAACATATTCCCTTGAGAAATATTCTACAGAGGTGTTATGCAGACCCATTCTTTCCCAACAGGATAGAGGGGCCCTCAGGTCCCCAAAAGTGAACAATTAGAGGAAATGGACAGACTCTCAAAAGGACCCGCACACCAAAGAACGGGGGTGAATTTGGTTGATCTCCTAAGACTGAGGGTCCGAGAGGAGTGGCAAAGTATTTTTGGGCATCACTTTGCCGAGATTTGAGAATACCAGGGAGTGCACACTCTGGTTCGGACGCTGGCTTGAGATCTGTTTCAATAAAGATAGCTCTATCCACCCAGCCTGCCTCCGCAGAATTTCTTTATCAACATACTACACGCCGACACCTTTGGAGGACGACAGCCCATACACTTCAGGTGCCCCCCTTGCAGCATGGGCGTGCCCATGTGCCTCCTGAATCAGCAGACCCAAGAGATCTGGGGGCGCCACCATCAACCCCTCATGATTTCTCCACAGACCAGTAGCATCCTGGCTCGCACCTCTATCTATCCACAGTTGTTTATCTATGGCTTGAACTGCGTCTTGCATAGAAATCACTTCCCTGATCGTAATTTTGTCTTCTAAGTCTACTTCATGTGTGACCAAAAGAACCTCACCCAAAGTATTAGCTCCTGTAACTGCTTTCGCAGCTTCATCCGCGGCCTTGTTTCCTTGTGTAACTCGAGACATATCTGATCTATGCACTGCACATTTAGCTATTGCTATTTCCGCGGGTTTCATCATAGCATGCAACAACTTCAATATCTGCTCATGGTGTTGTATGGGAGAACCGTCTGCCTTCTTAAATCCCTGGTTCTTCCAAACCGATCCAAACAAACAACAAATTCAGACCCTTGAGCCCTCACTATTGCATAGCCAGCGCTCAAGGGTCTGAATTTGTTGTTGAAAAAGCAGAAGTGATACCTCAGCCTGCTTCAGCGCAGCTTGCTGAATTAGTGGGTTTAACTGAGGCATGTTTGTTGGCCGAGGGCAAACGAGTGACAATCTATACAGACTCACAGTGTCTGTCATCTGTTTGGATCGGTTTGGAAGAACCGGGGATTTAAGAAGGCAGACGGTTCTCCCATACAACACCATGAGCAGATATTGAAGTTGTTGCATGCTATGATGAAACCCGCGGAAATAGCAATAGCTAAATGTGCAGTGCATAGATCAGATATGTCTCGAGTTACACAAGGAAACAAGGCCGCGGATGAAGCTGCGAAAGCAGTTACAGGAGCTAATACTTTGGGTGAGGTTCTTTTGGTCACACATGAAGTAGACTTAGAAGACAAAATTACGATCAGGGAAGTGATTTCTATGCAAGACGCAGTTCAAGCCATAGATAAACAACTGTGGATAGATAGAGGTGCGAGCCAGGATGCTACTGGTCTGTGGAGAAATCATGAGGGGTTGATGGTGGCGCCCCCAGATCTCTTGGGTCTGCTGATTCAGGAGGCACATGGGCACGCCCATGCTGCAAGGGGGGCACCTGAAGTGTATGGGCTGTCGTCCTCCAAAGGTGTCGGCGTGTAGTATGTTGATAAAGAAATTCTGCGGAGGCAGGCTGGGTGGATAGAGCTATCTTTATTGAAACAGATCTCAAGCCAGTGTCCGAACCAGAGTGTGCACTCCCTGGTATTCTCAAATCTCGGCAAAGTGATGCCCAAAAATACTTTGCCACTCCTCTCGGACCCTCAGTCTTAGGAGATCAACCAAATTCACCCCCGTTCTTTGGTGTGCGGGTCCTTTTGAGAGTCTGTCCATTTCCTCTAATTGTTCACTTTTGGGGACCTGAGGGCCCCTCTATCCTGTTGGGAAAGAATGGGTCTGCATAACACCTCTGTAGAATATTTCTCAAGGGAATATGTTTGTTTGACCATATCGATGTTATCTAAAGTTGACCTGCTAGTCTCTCTATACTTAGATGGCAATGTATATATTAAATCAAACCTAACCTCTAAACTGGTCAGTTCTCAGTGTGGGCCTCTTCCTTCAGCTACTCTCTGACGCACACTACAGGCTAAGGACTTGTTGTTCAGTACATAAGACCTTTACGTCGTCATCTTCCCACATATACTTTAAGGGAAGCATCTGGTCCTGTCCCATCCTGTCCTGTCACTCAGAGCTCAGGAGGTATAAGAAACACACAGACACTACATTTTCCCCTTAGAACCACTTTACAAGCATCCCAGAGAGTTTGTGGGGATACTTCTCCGTTGTCATTTTCATCAAAATATTGCTTTATGTCTGTTCTTATTTGTTCCCGCATTGGATCTAGGATCCCTGTATTTAGGCTCCAAATGGTCCTCTTTTTTTCGGTGTCTAATGTTACATTTAAGTAGACTGGTGCATGATCGGATAAATCCATAGTCCCAATATTGCAATTTGTAACCCTATACATGTCCCTTTGATACATAAGGTAATAATCAAGCCTAGAATAAGTCAAATGTGGGTGAGAAAAAAAAGTGAAGTCTTTTTTAGTCGGATTCAATTCTCTCCAAGTATCGGAGAGACCGAGCTCCCTCATCATTATTTTTATATTTTTTGTAGTCTTCTTCTCTCCTGTGTAGCAGGGTTTTGATGTGTCCAGGGTTGGGTGTAATCTAACATTGAAGTCTCCACCACAGATTAGAGTACCCTGCGCTTCCGAGACCAGTAACTCAAAAATGTGTTTGAAAAATGTCCACTCAGATAGTGGAGGAGCGTAAACATTCAAGAAGGTAACTAAAGCACCCTGTAGATAACCTCGAACCAGAACAAATCTCCCATCCAAATCTTTCTTTTCATAAATGCACTCAAAATTTAATTTATTCGAAATTAAGATTACCACCCCTCTCTTTGAGCCCTGTCTATAAGAAGACGAGTATTGATTAAATCGCCATCTTATAAGTTTTTCATGTTCCGAATTTGATAAATGTGTCTCTTGGAGAAGGGCTACGTCTACTCCTTCCCTCTTTAATTTTGCCATAATTTTGTTTCTCTTAATTGGATTGCCTAGACAGTTTACATTATAGGTAATGACCTTAATTGACTTGGTATTTTGCATTATATATCATTTAAGTTTAATTGAAGCCCTGAACGCCTAGATAAAAAAGAAAGAAAAAAAGAAAGAAAGAAAAGAAAAAAAAGAGACTTTGCACCCCTGGTGCTATGGGTAATAATAGCACCAACACAAACTTTAACTACAACAAAACAGAAAACATAACAAAAATACACAGTGACTTCCAATGATGAGGCCTCTTTCATGGCCTCGTAACTCAGATGGAACGTCAGATTAGGGGGAGAGTCTCTTCCATCTAGCAATGAGAGAGGGCCCTCTTCAGCCTCTAAGCTGATAGACAGGTCCACAGTGTCCAGTAAAGTGTCCCGACTTCACATATTTATTCCTTATGCCCTTTAAAATTATCTACTTAATAGGGGTCATATAACGCAAATAACCTCACAAAAGATACCTGTTTGCGAGTAAATGATTCTCTCATCTCAATGTCAAGTCACAAGGAGAAATAAGTATGTAGTCTTTACATTATCAATACTTATCAAGTGTCCTGACGTCGGAATCTTTGAAGTGACTCTTTAAAGCCGTGTTTGGCACTCAGGTTCTCCCGGTTTCCTTGTCTTCCGCTGGGTCGCCAAGACAGCTGGCTCATCTGATCCAAAAGAAAGGTTGGGTGTTTCAAAACCGTCACCGGCATCCCCCTTGCTGCCATGTCTGCCGTTGCCGCCTCTGCCGAGTTGTAGGTCACCGTGCCATCCTTGTAGTGCACCCGCAGCCTAGCTGGGAACGGGGTCTGAAGTCGTATGCTTCTTTCCTTCAGCGCAGCCTTCGCCTCTGTGTAGTCCCTCAGCTTCCTCAGCAGCTCCGATGCATAGTCATGGTTCATATGAATCGTCTTCCCTTGGAAATCAAATCCCTTTCTTTGCCAAGCTTTTTTGAGTACCTCTTCTTTCATTTTAAAGCTCGGGAATTTGACCACGATGGATCTTGGCGGGGCTTCGGCCGGGGGTTTCATGGTGAGCGCCCGGTGCGCCCTCTCAATATTCAGGGCTGTGGAGGACGGGAGCTCCAGGCCTTTAGTTAACAGATCTTCCACGAACTTAGTCATTGTTGCCGTGCTTTCTTCAGCTCCCTCCTTCACCCCATATAATCTTACATTCTCCCGTCGGGAGCGCCCCTCCAGGTCCATCAATTTAGCTTGTGTTTGCGCCTGAAGTTTCACCAACTCAGCCAAAACCCCCTCTGAAGATTGGATTCGAGTCTCCGCAGCGTCTATACGCTCCTCCGTCTCTTCCACTCGTTTGTGGATCTTATTGATGTCTAAGCGTATGTCGGTCAGTTTCTGGCTAGCGTCCTTTCTAAATTCTCGAAGCTCTTTTAGAATAATTCCGAGATTGGCATCATGGCTCTGTTCCGGGTCAGTCGGTTGGGTGTCTGCTAGCATGTTGTCGCTAGCTTGCGACCGTCGATCTTCTTCCATGTCGTCGATTTCCTTCCTTTGTGTGACACTTTTCTTAACTTTCCTGGGCATAGTCTTTGGTCCGTTACATTCACATTTATATTTGCGCGTCTCAGTATCTCTCCATTGCTTGAACAGGCTGTGTGCTGCATAATGTACTGCAATTCGGGCCCGAATTTCCCGCGCAGTACTGCAGACGTGACGTCAGCTGACGCTGAATGCGCGTCCTTGACGGCATTCGACACTAAGCTTCGACTTGGAGGAAGAAGAGGAGTGTGGTGACCCGGTTCGCAATGGAGTCTGCTGCGGCCAGCAAACAACCGACCGCCACAAAAAGTCCAATTCAAAGTAATCCAAGGAAGAAAAAGAAGGTTTTATCGGCAGCATCTCGTTACTCGAAACAAAGTTACGAGCAAAGCCGGGCTGGCACCCAAATATACATTGGTTACGCACTTGACTCATGGAGGCAGCTACAACTGGAGTTGGGTCTGAAAACGGATGCTGACATGGCTCATTTCCTAGTAACCAGGTAAGAAAACATTACAGGTAATGTTTAGAGCTTGATTTGAAAATCATATGAGATAACCAAGGATTCGGAGTGACCTAAGTTAGAGTTAGTTACATGTTTGCAGCTAACGCTACTTTGTACGTTATGTGACATAATTATTCATCATTACACATTAATATCTATCATTTTGTTTTTCGATTACAGAATTGAACTGGATGTAAATGGTTCAAATCCAACTGACAGTGATTACGTGCCACCTATATGTGTACGGTATGTGTCCCTCTGTAGTACGGGGACTAACAGTCCTGTTGGTAATGAGTTTCATCTGTATACACATTTATCCTGTCACACAGAGCTGCTGGTGGTTTACAGAGTGCGATTGATGCTCTACCCATTGTTGGGCTTGATGAATCTGTCGTTGACATTCAAAACCGCGATGATGAAACGGATGAAGACCCTGAAAACCCTGAGTCAGATGAGGAGAAAGACAATGATGTACCCTCCTTCCCCGGTCCAGAGCAGGTCTCCGTTGAAGATGACCTAGTTGACCAGCCTCATGCATCGCCTTCAACAGCAGCTTGGCAAGAATGGTCAATTTCCTCCAGCTTCCCATCAAGAAATGTCATTATAGGGACGGCGAGACGGCTACAGGATGTGATGCCACTCCACCGTTTCAGGTCAAATTCCAGAAAAGGGGAAGTGCTACCATTATCGAGTGGGTGAGTTGACATTCCAAATGTTACCAAGGAAAAATGGGGCCATGGAAGTCTCAGAATTTACAGAGGATCACAAAGAGCTAAAATGTAGCCTACAAAGAAATTTGACTTTGAGCTTGAGATCTGACTTTGGATTTACTTGGCAGATAAGCTTCTAAATATGAATGTCATCTGGCTGCCGGACCCCCATAAACAATGAGCTGCTGCTTATATAGACATCAGATTAGATTGCAAATAACACTTATTGGTAATTGTCCTGCTACAAATCACCCAACTCTTTCAATACTGACCTGCACATATCAGTTTGGGGACCCAGTGAAGAGTAGATGTTGCCTTTGGAAATTGTTGATGGTGTAGGAGCCATGTTTTATTTATAAACACCTATAACACCAAACTGCTAGGTGGCAGTATTTCCTTTGTGTTGCTGACCTGAACCCGATGTTGGCGGGGGTCAGGCAGGTTACTTTAGGTTACTCAGTGGTGTTGCCCAGGTGTTGTTGATGAAAGGAGGAGCAAACAGTTTTCGACTGTGCTTGAGCGATTTTTCTGTCTATTTTTTTATGTTGATAAATGATAAGTATGTGGCTTCATTAAGAAATTAAATGACGATTATTATTTCAAACGCAAAGGAAGTTTTCATTGGTTTATTGCTCGAGTACACATCAAAACAAAACAATCAGCATCCAGTAGTGAACAAAGGAAAGGACTAGTCACTACAGATGGGAATCAAAATAAACTGATGCCTTTACATATTGTATTTCCTTATAATACATATTTGCTACTGTGTATTACTGCACCGTCACATAGTGAGTGCACAAGGAATTTAATTACTTTTATATCTGTACAAATTTGAAATGAAAACATGATTATTTGATTTTATGGGCTAAAGTGAATCTTGTTTTCTTTCTTTTCTAGTTTTGCATTCATGGGCATAAACTGTGGAATTGGAACAGCCAGCCTGTCCTGAAGTATTCCATGCAAGGAGGTGACTTCATGGTCGCCACAAACATACTCCTCTCTGGCAATAACTTTTCAAAGATGGCCCTCTTCCTCCGGTATATGAATATCGGCTTAGTCTCTACAAAAACATTCAGACTAATTCAGAACCATTACTCCATTGACTCTATAAAGGAGTTTTGGGAGAAGAAGAGAGCTGCCATCATTGAACGCTTGCGTGCAAAGGACAGTGTTGTTGCCCTAGGTAAGGGTGGAACTGCATCTTGCAAAGTCAATTTAGCAAAAGTTATGAGAAAGAAAAAACAAATGACATTTCTTCTCACTGTCCCTGAGAAACGATTGTTTCCCAGGTATTGCAAGCTATTACTCTATTCAACATATGTCTGTGTAACATGAGTGTATATCTAAAGTGAAAAATAAATGCTAATACACTTCCAGGACATGTAATGGCCCTGCTTTTAGCTGCAAAGGTCATAATATGCTTGCTTTATCTATTTCAGCTGATGGAAGGATGGACTCCCCAGGTAAGTCTTCTATTTATTAAATCTCTGATCTGTGTAAACACATTTGGTGCAAGCAAAAATGTTTTTCATGTGATAACAACACATTTAAATCTACAGGCCACACCGCCCAGTACTGCACTTATACCACTATGGTAAATGAGTCTAAGGACATCATCAGTGTCGTCACTGTGGACAAGAGACAAACCAGCCGCAACAGTGTGATCATGGAGAAGCATGCCTTCATACAGACGTTTGACAGCCTTTTGGAGGACCTGAACATCACAGAGATTGTCACAGACGCACACATGCAGATTGCAGCACTGATGGGTGAGTATATTTATTACAAAAATTATTAGACACTTGCACGACTGGTTATGGAGACTGTAACTTCTCATCTCTGAATAACAATAGCCAAAATAATAACAATGTAATAATCAAATATTGCGAACAAACCTTACTACGTCTTTGTTTATTCCAGACCCTAAGAAAGGGAGATACAAAGACAAAGGTGTACTGCATTCTTTGGATGTATGGCATGCAACAAAAAATTTGACAAAGAAACTTCATGCGGTAAATATACTATAAGTGGATGTTACTGTTTATACTTTTTGTGAATAACACTGAAAAAAGATTTTTTGTTGTTGTTATTTTTCCTTTTTTGGTTCACAGGCTGGGATTGTAAAGGGTCATTCCATCATTCTTGTGTGGCTGAGGGACATCATCAACCAATTTTGGTACATTTGCCAGAAAGCCGAACATCGTGATATGTTCAATGTAAGTGTTATTACATAAGAAAATACAGTACATCAGGGAAGTGTTTTCTCTCTCTGTTGACATCATTGCGACAACACAACAACAATCCATGTTGAAATAATTATTTTTCTATTTTCCTATGATTGCTACTCTACTTGATTCTGGTGGCTGAGGAGCGTTTCTGTCACTGACAAATGTTTTTCTTCTCAAAATTGTATTTTGTTGTAGGATATGTGGATGGGGGTGCTTTATCATGTCACGGGGAAGCATGAATGGACCCATGGCAAATGTGACCATGGACCACTTGATGAGGCGACCCGTGATAAAGAGCTCATGGTGCCAGGGTCTGCACCACATGAGGCTCTTCAACGAGTCATGTTCAACAGACGCTGGTTGAAGGATGTCGCCAAGTATCTGACCTTTCGGTAAATTAATAACATTGTCTTGTCTGTCAGAATATCTTTTCCATTCTTTTCATTAGCAGAACAGCTATAATATCAATATGAAACCTGACACATTACAAGGTAGCACAACAGGGAATCACAAAAATATTCTTCAAAAGTTTTAGCTTTTCTTTACATTACAGGTCAACATAGAACTTGAGAGTTTCCAGAATTGCATTCTCACGTATGCTGGAAAAAGGTAATTTGATTTTGATTTGATTAATTCACTTGTTTTATTATAAAGAACAGTTGAAGTTATCCTGGTCCCATACAAATGAAAAGAGATGTTTCAAGCGAGCCCTATGCCCAAGAGAATGGAATCCTTGCAGATTTTATTTGGTCTAACTCTTTTACCTCTATTGTGCCCCCTCCCACCCAGGTTTGCCTTCTCTCCTCCCGTCTATGAAGCAAGGTGTCTTCTCGCTGCATTAGACTACAACCACCACAACCACCGACCAGATTACATCGGCCGGAATAATGACAAATCGTAAGTCTCACATTTTATTGATCGCCTATGCAATCTTCAAGACAACTGAACATGATCTGTACTACAAAATAACTTGTCAAATGGGCTGACTTAGTATGATCTGTCACTACATAAATTATTGGGCTGGACTTGGTTGACAGGAAAGGTAGGGGAGAGAGGGGGACATGCAGTAAATCTTTAAACTGTTGTCTTTTAGATACAAGAGACTACAGCAAGAAGTCGCGCAATTACCGTGTCCAAACAGTAAAGGTTGCAAAAGACTACAGCTACATCCCTGAGCTGCAGCGTTGCATCCTAAGGAAGCGTATCGATGGAGGGGCGCTCCCAAGAAAAGTAAAACGCTGGCCGGGTGACCCAAGGCATCTTGGAAATCTTGCAGGAGTGGTGCCCCCCCCAACGGCAGAACTGGTCCAGACACACATTCGCAGAGGACAGGTGTGTCATTCACCTACATCCCACATTCATGTCTGATCAGTTTCAAATAATGTTTGTTATTGTTTTGCAGGTCAAATCAAAACCTACCTCTTTGAATTAAAAAAAATTAGAAGTCAGTCTCACAAGTCATTTTCTGTAAATGCCAGCTGTACTGTACTAAGGTCCAATAATGCAGAAAAGTTTAGATCTTCTGCCAATAACCAATTATAATACACTGCTAATTCATTTAAAAGTCTGGTACTTCTATTTTTAATGCTCAAACAATCAGACACAAGCCATTAGTTAAATCTGTTCTGCCAGGGTAGAGTTGAAAATAATAATGACCAGATTTGATTATGGAGCATTGGTATGTGTTCTAACGCTACTGTTCTCTTCTCTCCATAAAGGCCTCAGCTACATGATCCCGAGATGTGAGCCAGAAAAGAGAGAAGACAAGACCATCTTGTTTACCAAACATTTATTTTATTATGAACATGTAAATACATATGTAAATACAATATAGATGTGAGCCAATATAGATGTGAGCCAGAAAAGAGAGAAGACAAGACCGTCTTGTTTACCAAACATTTATTTTATTATGAACATGTAAATACATATGTAAATACAAAATAAAACTATGTACATAATGCAAATTTGAAAAATTATTCCTTTTCACTGTAAACTTTAAAAATAAATATTAAAATATATATTGTACATAAATAGATAAATAGATACATTTTTGGATGTTATTTTTTGAGGTATTGTGGTTGTAAACAAAACAGTTGAAAATTTCAGTCTGGCACCCTAAATGGAGCTTCTTTGTAACCTGTGTAGTTTGCAAAAGGGTCAGGGAATTTGGCTCGGATGTGAAGAACGCAGCAGCTCGGCATCGGCCTCCGGTTCCCTCTTCCCAGACGCCCATGCTGCCAGATTGTAAATTGGTGGTAGGCAGCAAACCGAAACTCTCTGTTATCGGTGCCCACATCTTGGCTGTCCTCCAGAGCAAAGATGTCATTCCACGTCATCCTAACCAGACGCAGTGTACCCTCATCCAGGCAGTACATCTCCAGGTGGCCACTCCTGCTCAGACACTGGTCCGGAGCCTGCCGACAGCACAAGTTCTCCATTTGGGTTGGCATGCGTCGGCGGTTCAGGCAGGTGCACCATGCAGGCTGACCTCTGTCTGGAACATGTGGTCCTGGTGTTTGTTGCCGGAACTCCAGGATGTCCAGCATCACCCCTGGTAGGCGGGTCACCACTGACTGGAGAATGACATCCGAGAGGGATGTCATTCTCCAGTCAACATCTCCTGGCTCAGATGTTGTAAAGCCATCTAGAAATTGATCAAGAAAATATGTTTACATGGCTAGATTCATATTTCAAGTCTGTGTGCTCTTTCACTCATTCATATAACAAGATTTTTTTAACCAAATAGCTATAACCAACCTGCATCTCAGCTATAACCAACCTGCATCTCAGCTATACTGGCAACTCTAAGCTGTGCGAGCCGGTCTCTGTCCTCCTCCCTGAGAGCTCCCGTGCGCTGCCTGCCCCGGCGCCCTGGTGCTCTGGAAGAAGCGCTGGACCGCGACCTGCTACCTTCACCCCTTGAGCGTGTCCTTCCTCGACCTTCAGAGTGACCTCTTCCTTTTCCTCTCCCGCCTTTGCCTTTACCCCCTGGTCTCACACTTTCCCATGACTCATCAGAGTCTGGGGCAGGCTGAGGCACATACTCCTCCTCTGAAGTTTCCTCCATGTGTGCCACTCCTTCCAGAGTCAATTCCAAATCCTGAAACAAAAACAATGAGAACAATTATAGCTGCTGCGCAGCGATGGGTCGGGTCCGGGCTATTTTTGGCAAATTTAAGCAACTCTGAGGCTGAGCAACAAAGTGTAGAACAGGAAGACAGACAGTTGACATCATAATGTTCATTTTGCATTAGTTGAGGCTTGAACTTACAACCTTTGATACCTAAGTCCATCTTCTATCTCACTTAGTTAACTGGCTAGTGACAGATCATGTGAGGCTTCACAAAGTGAGTAAGCTATACACTGTCAGATGAGCACATGACATAATAGAACACCATCTTTAAAATTACCTTTAAAATACACAGAGAGCGAGGCGCATAAACCATTTCAAGAGACAGTTTGCATGTTTTGCAAACCTATTTAATTTGTTAATATTTCATTTAAAACTAAGTACATATTGCATGTAGCCTACTCATTTTACCCTCAGGAGTGTGTTGCACAGGTGTTGTCACTCTAATTAGGTACTCTCTGCTCTGCTTTAGTTTGAGGTGGAAAAACACATTCTGTTCTGAATCAATCAAAGGGACTTGAAAGGAATTTGCTCTGTCTCATTAAGTGTTTGCATTTGTGGTCATTTTAAGTTATTTTTAATATTTCAACACATTACCTGGATTACAACATGTTGAATTATAAATAACAATTCTCCTTTAAATATGAAGTTATTGTTACCAGCCAACAGACAAATCTGATCCTTACCAGTTTGAAATACTGCTCTCTTGATTTAATCTTTGTTTTGCTGTGATTTTTTTATATATATGTTTCCCACTCACTGAACTAGATCACTGATCCTGTCTCCTACTCTCAGCTGGATCAACTTTAAGTGATTCTCCTTCTTCAGTTTAAATGGAGGGTGTCAATCAGCATTAAAGCACATTACCGCCACCCATGTTTGGACTGGAATTACATCACCACAAAACAAACACAAAGTAATAAAAAATTCAGTTATTAGGAAAAAAATCTGAAAATACACATATTGCATCTAGACAGCATGGAGATGTTGGTAATTTGTTTTTAAAAATGATTGATTTGCTCCATAAGTGAATAACTGATGTTTAGCTATGTCATCATTGCATTGACTCCAATTGTTCACATGAAAGAAAAATGTAAAATGCTGTGAAAAATTCAGTTTTTGAGGCTCAATTTTTCATAAATCAAAGGAGGAGAGAGGAAATAGGTTTAAGAAGTTTTACAGTTTTTGAAAAAAAACTGAGTGATGTACTTCATGATTTTGAATAGGTTTAAATGTACAAAAGTTTCTTCAATATTGAGGCTACAGTTTGATGAAAGTTCTGAAGCTGCAGCAAGTATGGTTGATTTGTTATGATTTTTCAAAGTTTTGAACTTTAGACGCTTGCTGTAGCACCACCATCAGGACTATTGGCTTGGGTTTACAGCTGAGGTAATCTGGCATGAGACTGGACCTTTGTGCAAGATTTGGTTAGCTTTCATCCATGGTCCAGTCCAAGCTATTTGTTTTTATTTAATTTAGAGGCTTGCTGTGATGCCACCGTCAGGACAATTGTCTTGTGTTTCATGTTGAGGACATCTGATATTTTGATCTGTCATCATCATCATCGCTGGGTCTTGAACCCACAACCCCTGACACCAAGCACCAGCTCCTAACTCACTGAGCTAATTGGCTGGAAGTGAGACCTGCTGTGTGGCTTCATTTGTCGACTCAGGGAGTCACTGTCCGGGCAGCTGTTGTCAAGGCAGATTTCAAAAATGGTCAAAATGTCAGAAATTCTGTTACCTGAACAAAAATCTGATAATACATAAATTGCATCTTGACAGCATGGAAATGTTGGTGATTTGTTTTTAACTTAAAGTGTTTTGCTTCATAAGAGAAAATTTGATGTTTAAAAATGCAACTCTTCCATTGACTCCAGTTGTTCCCATGAGAGCAGAATTCAAAATGTTCTCAAAAATTCAGTTTTTGAGATAAAATTCTGATATTTGCCAAACTCCATCAACCATGACTGCAAAATATTCTCAATTTTTTTCAGGAAGATTGAAAATGTATTTAGCAAGAATTTGATAGTATATGTTTACAGTACTGTTTACAGTCAAACATTTTGATGCACTGTAGGCTTAATTTTTGATAAATCAAAAATCCGAGAAACAAGTTTTGTGGAGGACGGTCTGAAGATGCTCTCTAGCAAGTTTGGTGACAATTGGGCGAAAATTGTGGGAGGAGATAGGTTTTATAAGTTTTACAGGTTTTGAAAAAAACTGAGTGATTGACTTCATAATTTGTATGAGTTTAAGTGGACTAAAGTTTCAGCAGTATTGGGGCTACAGTTTGGTGAAAGTTTCAAAACTGTAGCATGTACTGTTGATTTTGTAGGTATTTTTAAAGTTTTTAAATTTAAACGCTTATTGTGCCCCCCCCAGGAGGAATATTGACATGTCCTTGGAATTAAGTAAATCTGGCATGGGGCCGGACATTTCTGTAAAGTTTGGTGAGTTTTCGCCCATGGGAAGTATGACTTCCTCGGAAGAAGAAGAAAGAAAGAAAGAAAGAAAGAAAGAAAGAAAGAATTCCTAGGAATACAATAGTGTCCTGGCAGCTTAGCTGCCCGGACCCTAATAAGAATAACTTTATTAATCCTCAAAGGGATGTTGTGATTTTATTTGATGTTATTAGTGTGAATGCTTCAAAGCATTCACACTATTGTTCTTCTGGAATTTATTATTATTAGTGTGAATGCTCCAAAGCATTCACACTATTGTTCTTCCGGAATTTATTAAAGTTATTAGTGTGAATGCTCCAAAGCATTCACACTATTGTTCTTCCGGAATTTATTAAAGTTATTATTAGTGTGAATGCTTCAAAGCATTCACACTATTGTTCTTCTGGAATTTATTATTAGTGTGAATGCTTCAAAGCATTCACACTATTGTTCTTCTGGAATTTATTATTATTATTAGTGTGAATGCTTCAAAGCATTCACACTATTGTTCTTCTGGAATTTATTAGTGTGAATGCTTCAAAGCATTCACACTATTGTTCTTCCGGAATTTATTAAAGTTATTAGTGTGAATGCTTCAAAGCATTCACACTATTGTTCTTCTGGAATTTATTATTATTATTATTATTATTCCTGCTTCCGTACGTTTTTCAGCTCTCTTCAGCTCCTTCAAATTTTGAGCTACAGAAACCATCCAACTATCAAAATGTGCAGCTCATTAAGGACATTCTTGCTTGTATTTTTGGTATTTCTATCTTTTATACTTTTGGAAATATTCAGCTTTTTCTGCAAAATTTTCCCCATTCATCCTTATGGGGAATTTCTCAAATTTCGCCCTGCTACTACTTCAGCATACGTTCAGCTATAGAAACCGTTCAACTATCAAAATGTTCAGCTTTTTATGCTCTTTCAGCCTTATACTTTTCAGCTTTTTAGCTTTTCAACTTTTTCAAATATTCAGCTTTTTCAAAACTAAAACCAATTTTTTTTCCCATTCATCCTTATGGGGATTTTTTCAAATTTCATTCTGCTACTACTTCAGCATACATTCAGCTATAGAAACCGTTCAACTATCAAAATGTTCAGCTTTTTAAGCTCTTTCAGCCTTATACTTTTCAGCTTTTTAGCTTTTCAACTTTTTCAAATATTCAGCTTTTTCAAAAAAAAATTTAACATGGAAACAAATGGGAAAATCTTCAAATCCTCCTCAAAACTCATGGACTTTCAACCTCTTCTGCTCCCTCATACTTTGAGCTAGATACACCGTTCCAACTTTAAAATAGTCACAAGACCTTGAACTATTAGGCATGTGTTTAGTTTTTGAAAATCTTTTACGGTTTTGAAATTATCACAGTTTTAGTTTGAAGGATTTTTAGCTCCTCTTCTGGGTTTATAATGGGTGTGTATTGCGTGAGCTAGAGTGGGTGACATCATCGCTAGAGTGGAGAGCAGCTGCAAAAACTTTAGAAAAAACTCTCTTCAGCTTGATTTGGGTCCCACATCTTTTACTTCACATAGACAATATATACATAGAAATGTAGGAAATCTTGTTGGCTTTCATATGATGTTCTTATTTCAGATGTGCGACTTAAACTTTTGGCTGTGGAAGCCCTAGAGTGACAAGCACTCCAGCAACTCCCCCATAAGCCGCAGTGTTAACTTTGAGCCTAAATCTCTGGAGTGGAGCAGACGGTACCGGTTTTGTCTCTCGCTCTTGTGCCCTCATTTTTCACTCTACAGAAATAAAAAACACATCACATGGTTCAGCAATGTCTCCTGTTACTCACTGTATACATATTTTGGCCATAACCATTACACTTTTTTGTAAACCTGCAGGTGTTTGGGAGGTGTTTTCCCATTCATTCTTATGGGGACATTTTCAACTTTGGTTCTGCTACTGCTCCAGCATCTGTGCAGCTACAGAAACTGTTTGGCTGTCAAACTGTTCAGCTTTTTAAGCTCTTTCAGCCTATTACTTTCAGCTTTTCAACTTTTTCAGCTTTTTCAAATATTCAGCTTTATGTTCAGCTATAGAAGCCATTCAACTATCAAAATCTTAAGCTTTTTAAGCTCTTTCAACCTTGTACTTTTCAGCTTTTCAACTTTTTAAGCTCTCAAATATTCAGCTTCATGTTCAGCTATAGAAACCGTTCAACTATCAAAATGTTCAGCTTTTTAAGCTTTTTCAACCTTGTACTTTTCAGCCTTTCTGCCTTTTCAGCTTCTGAAAAAAATCAGCTTTTCCTGCAAATTCTTGACTATTCATTCTCATAGTTTTATGCATGTTTTGTGGATTAGGCAAGTGTTTTCCAGCACATTCAGCAGATTTTGCGAAATCACTTCAGCAATCAGCATTCACACTGTATTTTCGCAGGAAATACAATTTTTCTAGTTATTAGTGGGCTGTGCCCCGCAAAGACCACTATGTACACCTCTGTACAGAGGTGTACATAGTGGGCTGTGCGGAGCACAGCCCACTATTGTTATTCCCTGGGCCTCTTTTTAGTGGGCTGTGCTCGCAAGCCCACTAGGGACACCTCTATAGCAAAGCTATAGGTGTACCTAGTGGGCTGTGCGGAGCACAGCCCACTATTGTTATTCACCGCGCCTGTTTTTATTATTCTTCCTCCCGCCCTTTTTTTGACGGTTAACTTGCCCCGCAGTTTTGAGCGCACACAAACAAAAAATATATCAAAACGTGCGCCTCGATCGGACTCGGTGTGCTATTATTCAGATTTCCAGAATATTAATTTTTCGCGTCGTAAGACGCGAAAAACTGCGAAAAATTTCCCATAAGAATGAATGGGACGAGGAAAAAAAAAAACGCAAATCTTCAACGTTTTTCAAACATCTCCTGCTCTGGCCTACGTTCATCTAGAAACACCATTCAAACTTTAAAACATAGGCACGGGTCTTGTCTATTTAAGTTGTATTTGAAGTTTTTTTGCACGATGTTTCGTTTTTGAACTCTGACCCTTGAAAGATGGTGAGTGATTTTGGAAAAATTCAGGACTTTATAATGGGTGTGTATTGCGGAATGTTCGTGCAGAGCCAACTGCCAGAGTGGGGGGAGACTCAGAAAAACTCTCACAACTTTTCTCTTTCTCTGACGACCACAGCCACAAATTACACAGTAGAAGAGTGATTTTTACACCAAGTTGTAGCCACACTTGTCCTCTTTCTCCCAATGTGTCCACTTTATTGGTAGGACTTACGGTTTTTGATTTATCTGCCTCCAACCAACAAGAGTAGCTCTCAACTGCTCCATTTACCCCAATGTTTATCGGGAGGAGGATTTTCGAGGATTTTCAAAACTGCCCCTGTTTTCAACTCGCTCCTATTACCACATTTCAGAAGCTAGGACCACAAAAAATAATGGCTGTGTTCTTTAAGGCCTCCCTGGCTTGATGGTGAAGAAAATTTTCCGATATCATGTTTGGTTTTGAAGATATAGCACTAGTTTGAGGTCTAGATTTGAGGCAGAAGTCACTCTCAAATCAGCTGTCCCAGGTGGTTGCTAGGGGTTAACGACAACCATCACCGCGGCAACCAAGCTGAACTGGGCCTGCAGAGACACACACACACACAGAGAGAGAGAGAGACAGACAGACAGACAGACAGACACACACACAGACAGACGACATACACACACACAGACAGACAGACAGACAGACACATACACACACAGACATACAGATATACAGACACACAGATGCACACGCAAACACTCACACACACAGAGACAGATAGACAGACAGAGAGACAGACAGACAGACATACACAGACACACACTCACACAGACAGACATACAGACAGAGACACACACACACACACACACAGAGACAGATGACAGACAGACAGACAGACAGACAGACACACACACAGACACACACATCGCGTCGTAAGACGCGAAAAACTTCCCATAATTTACACAGACACACACACACACACACACAGAGACACACACTCACACACACAGAGACAGATAGACAGACAGAGAGACAGACAGACAGACATACACAGACACACACTCACACAGACAGACATACAGACAGAGACACACACACACACACACACACACAGAGACAGATGACAGACGACAGACAGACAGACAGACAGACACACACACACACAGACACACACATCGCGTCGTAAGACGCGAAAAACTTCCCATAATTTACACAGACACACACACACACACACACACAGAGACACACATACAGACACACAGACACACAAACAGTATATTTCCCAACATTTCAACTATATTTAATGATTATCTTTTCATTCATTCAAACCAGGAACTCCATTCCTGGGATGCCCTCTTGACCCAGTGCAGGTGGTGGGAGAGAGCAGGATGATGGTCAAGCTGTCATCGCTGCTGGTGAAGGAGTCCCACCCCCTGCAGGTCACTATCACCACACTGGTCAGCTTCTTCAGCGACAGACTGATACACCCCAAGTGTGTGAAGGAGAGGTATCGCAGGTCCTTCCTTCCTGCTGCTGTCAGTCTACAATCAGCACTGCTCCCAGTAGACCTCACATGTGCACTGTGCAATACAAAACTCTACACATATCCACACATTTTTTGGTTTGCACTAGTTGGACAATTTTTAATACTCATATTTGTTATTTATTGTTTGTAAATAAAAATAGCATCTGTTCATACTTACACTGTTCATATTACAAATACTATGTCATATTGTAAATACTAAGTTCAAATTGTAAATACTAAGTTCATATTGTAAATACTATGTATGTATGAGTTAATTCTGTTTCTTATCTTCTTATTACATTGTTTATTTTTTTACTTTTTATTATTGTTTAGTGTGACACTGTCCTTTGGCTGCTGTGACTAAGAAATTTCCCCATTTAATGTATTACATTCATAAAAATAAATATTAATCATGAACTGCAGCAGAGTCTGGAGTCTGTCTCAAGCGCTCAGATATCAGCCATCTCATTTGACAAATCACCTCGGATACAGATGACAGATAACACACACACAAATTTCCCCATTTGCTGGACAAATAAAGGAATTCTGATTCTGATTCTGATTCAAATATTTAAATGTTTCCAATCATCAATATATTGAGATTTATTGAATTTCTCAGGCTGATTCAGAGTATTCGACCCATTCTCACTGTAATATCTCTTCATACTCCATCAGCTGATATAATATGAATTGCTTTATGTTCTGTATTTAATGATATATAATATAATAATTCAATATTAATCAATCAATATTACTATTAAGTTTTCTAATTAACATTGATGTTTTTTTAATGTATTACATTCATGAAAATAAATATTAATCATGAACTGCAGCAGAGTCTGGAGTCTGTCTCAAGTGCTCAGATGTCAGCCATCTCATTTGACAAATCACCTCGGATACAGATGACAGATAACACAGGAGGACTCTGTGACTAAGAAATTTCCCCATTTGCTGGACAAATAAAGGAATTCTGATTCTGATTCTGATTCAAATATTTAAATGTTTCCAATCATCAGTATATTGAGATTTATTGAATTTCTCAGGCTGATTCAGAGTATTTGACTCATTCTCACTGTAATATCTCTTCATACTCCATCAGCTGATATAATATAAATTGTTTTATGTTCTGTATTTAATGATATATAATATAATAATTCAATATTAATCAATCAATATTACTATTAATTAAGTTTTCTAATTAACATTGATGTTTTTTTAATGTATTACATTCATGAAAATAAATATTAATCATGAACTGCAGCAGAGTCTGGAGTCTGTCTCAAGTGCTCAGATATCAGCCATCTCATTTGACAAATCACCTCGGATACAGATGACAGATAACACACACACACACAAATTTCCCCATTTGCTGGACAAATAAAGGAATTCTGATTCTGATTCTGATTCAAATATCTAAATGTTTCCAATCATCAATATATTGAGATTTATTGAATTTCTCAGGCTGATTCAGAGTATTTGACTCATTCTCACTGTAATATCTCTTCATACTCCATCAGCTGATATAATATAAATTGTTTTATGTTCTGTATTTAATGATATATAATACAATAATTCAATATTAATCAATCAATATTACTATTAAATAAGTTTTCTAATTAACATTGATGTTTTTTTTAATGTATTACATTCATAAAAATAAATATTAATCATGAACTGCAGCAGAGTCTGGAGTCTGTCTCAAGTGCTCAGATATCAGCCATCTCATTTGACAAATCACCTCGGATACAGATGACAGATAACACAGGAGGACTCTGATTGGACAGTTGTGTGGCGTGATTTTGGCCTTGATATAACCCTGGTCCGGCTCTGCTCGTCCCCTTTGACCTACTTGTAGGTAAGTACCAGTCATGTTTGACATGAGCACACTGAAATCGTTCATAAAAGTGGATTTTATTGAAGACATTAGACATTACTATCTCTCCTATGATCACGATAACTCATGATTTCGGAAAAATGAATGTAATTGTTTATGGTCTGTCTGTTTCATCAATATTAATCCGCTGTTGGCCCGGAGCTACTGGGCTCCGACTAGCCAAGCTAACGTGCGTTAGCTAACTGCTAACGGTCGGTCTGTTATAGCAGTAACGCTAGCGGAGCGCTAGCTCGAGTGACCGAGCTCTCGGCTAGTCAGAGCCCAGTAGCTCCGGGCCAGCAGCGGTTAGCAAAGCTACAGGGGTCCATAAGTACAGAATGTGTCTGTGTAGCTAACAGTAATGGGCCTCCGTCAGTCTGTTTCAATACAACACTATTAAGACGAGCTAACGGCGCTACTAGGCTCTGGTACATAAACCAGTAGGCCGCAGTCGAAGCCAACAGCGGTGATTTGCCTTTTCTATGAAGAAAAGCTAACCGGAGCGAAAAGCTAACTGTGTGAATGTGTCTGTGTAGCTAACAGTAATGGGCCTCCGTCAGTCTGTTTCAATACAACACTATTAAGACGAGCTAACGGCGCTACTAGGCTCTGGTACATAAACCAGTAGGCCGCAGTCGAAGCCAACAGCGGTGATTTGCTTTTTCTATGAAGAAAAGCTAACTGTGCTAACATCCGTACATGTTTAACAAAAGGGAGCTTATTGAAGCTAGACATTACTGTCTCGTGATTTTGGTTAGACTGATGTTTATGGCCGATCTGTTTCTATATAAGAACACTGAGCTAAAAGCTAAAACATAAGGCCGAGCTAGATGCTAACAGCGTGAACTCTGGCCTTTGGTCTCTGGTGGCGCGAGCGGCCATCTTCTCTGTTGGTGTGAACTGTACTGTCTCATGCATAGACCCTTAACACAGGTCAGATTTTTTAATATTTGTTACTCATAACATCCGTACATGTTGAACAAAAGTGAGCTTATTGAAGCTAGACGTTACTGTCTCGTGATTTTGGTTGGACGGATGTTTATGGCCGATCTGTTTCTATATAAGAACACTGAGCTAAAAGCTAAAACATAAGGCCGAGCTAGATGCTAAGGGCGTGAACTCTGGCCTTTGTTCTCTGGTGGCGCGAACGGCCATCTTCTCTTCCGGTGTGAACTGGACTGTCTCATGCATAGATCATTAGCACAGGTCAGGTTTTTAATAGGAGATATTACACTCATGATTTTGGGATTTTAAAAAAAGGGTTTTATTTAGGTATTCTGTTTTTATACAAGAACATTAATACAAGCTGAAAGCTGTATTTTTTTTTTTTTATCTACTTGTTTAGTTTGACTAGTATTTAATACTCCCTTCTGTCCACCGAAAAACACATTTCTCTTTTTCCGTGTTTGTTTGATTGTCTGTGATAAAATGTGATTAAATGTTTTTTGATTTGGTTAGAAAAGTATCATACTTAAATGTATTATACACTTTTACAACCTGCCTTGATTAAATAGAATAAGAAGCATTTTCATACGTGACTATTTTTGCTTTTGGGAATAAATGTGCATTCAGATGTTGATAAAATCTTGTACAGTTGAAGTTAATGTTGTTTTTACTTGTGTAGTATATTCATTGTCTCATAGTAATTCTTTGTTTTGAGAATACTGTGTAGTACAAAATCATTTATATCATTGATAGTTATTATAATATAGAATTATTTAAAAAAATACTGTGCCCAAAAACACACATTATGACAAGTACAGATGTACGTGTGTCTGTTATGCTATTAGCTTGTTGCTAATACTGACTCGTAACATTTGAGAGACACTTATCTTTTTATTGCACTTTCTCTTTTAGATTAAAGGGTTCCTGTGCTGCAGCTGAGAGTGACCATCCACTGAGATTAATCGCCCTCAACCGTCAGAGCAGAGCATCAACCTTGAGCATCACCACATCACCCACACACCCACAATCACCACATTCATTTTGCATACAAGATATTATATAACGTTGTCTTCAATTACATTTACTAACATTTGAGAAGCATTTCTCGTGTTTTCTTTGTTTTTGACTTTCAGCAGGATGCCCAGGAAGTCGAGGCGGTCTGCGGCGCTGAAGCAGCGCTGGACTAGGCTCAACCTGGAGGAGCCGAGTTCTCCCCCTCCCCCCCCGAAGGTACTTACACAGTAGATAAGCTTCTGTGTCGCAGTGACAACTGTCTGCATGAAAATGGCTGTAGAAATGTTACACCTATTGCTTTTTCCTTTTGTAATGCTGAGTTCTGTGTGTCTGCCATATCTTTGATGTTAATGTTTCTTCTTCAGACGGTGTCCCCTCCGGCCGGAGAGAAGCCTTCTAGCGGGTCAAGGACCAAGCGGACCAGGGAGACCCACCCCCTCTGCTCCCGCGCTCCAGTTGGCAACGTATGCTCTCTCTCTCACTCACACACACACAAACACACACACACACGTGCAAAGACAGTCTGAGGTTAAATGTGTTTGTAATGTTTGTATTGCTTTAAATGTTTTATTATATTTTGTTTTAACTTGTTTGTCTATCTTATGCTTGTTGTTGTTGTGATTTATTATTATTTTATGTTTATTTTTTTATCTGTCATCAGGTGGTTGGCTCTTCACCCCCAGCCAAGCCCTTCTGGAGCCCTGGTCGTGCCGAGGTTCGTGCACGTAAGTATCCACCTGTTTTATCCCTAAATGAACAATAAATTAATGAATCATCAATATTGCACTTTTTAAACTGGTTTTCATGTACTTTTTTTACTGGTATAAACAAGTGATTGTTGATGTTTCCTGGTAGGCTTTCCTTCATTAGTTTTACACTTTTTCTTTTTTTAAAAATCTTTTTTGTCCTTTACTAAACAGGCCGCGGTACTGGTTACCGCCATCGGGTGCGGAGGTGGCCAACTTCCAAGCTCACCGGACGGAGCCACAAGTTGGTCATCCCACCGGAGTCTCCTGACAAGAAGGTACTATTATTGTCCAGTTTATGAAGGAAGTAATTGATCTTGAGAGGGATTAATGATTTTCATGCTAAAGAAATTGTCTTTGTTGTTGCAGTTTGTTCTGATTGTCGGGGACTCCCATCTCCGGGCCATCGTGGACGGCTTCGTCGTCATGCCAGAAGGGAAGTACTCTTTTGGTTTCATGTCGACCCCTGGGGCCCATGCCGCTCAGCTGCGGACTGAGGTCATTCATGCTGTTGTCCCTCGGACCCCTGATGCTGTCTGTGTTCTTGCCCCCAGTAACAACCTGACGGCGAGCAGGACCGTGGACGAGGCAGCTGCGGACTACGCCCAACTCCTCGCTGCTGTGAGGGACCGCTGGCCGGAGGTAAGCATTTATGCATTTTTTTTGGCATAGACATCTTTTTTTTTTTCTTTTTTTTTTTTTCTTTAGACAAACTGCATTTTGAAATGGGAAAGAGAGGGGGGGTGACATGCAGCAAAGGGATTTGAACCAGAGTCTGCTGCGTATGTGGCATGAGCTCTAACCACTCGACTACCTCCGCGCCCATGGTAAGCTTTTATCTCATGTCTCCCTTGTCCTGCATTCTTAGTAGTTTAACAACAGTAGAAGTAGACTGACTACTCCAATAAGACTAATTGTATGAGCTTTTAAATAATAATGTGTACTTAATGTGGTGTGTGTGTGATTTTTGAATGAAACTGTCAATTGGTGTTTTCTAAAATTTTGTTCTCTACAGGTCTTTGTGCTGGACTTTCCCCCCCGCCTGACTGAGGATGAGGAGCACCAGCGGGCCCTCCGCCAAGAGTTCCACCGCGTGGCAGCTCGTATGGGTATGTAAAATGATACCTTGTCAAGAAAAAGAAATGTACTTAAAAATGTCTGTGATGAACATAGTCATGATGCTACATGTGTGGATGTTGTAATGACTCTCTTTTTTTCTTTTTTACATTTTAGGTGTGAGGTACTTCTCTGCCGAGGAGTACTTCCCCCGTACGCGCCTGGAGCTGTGGAGCAGAGACGGCGTAAGTAGAATATCTGTGATAGAAAAAGTCTAATTGTCTATAAATTCTTTTGTGTTAAAATGAAACAGTCAACACGAGCTACGTTTTTTAGAGTTGAACTTTGTCTGTAAATGGATTTGTCATGTCTGCAGGTTCACCTGAGCGACCGTGAGGGGATGGGCATCCTCGCCGAGCTGCTGTGGACCTCCACGGAGCAGTTCCTGGAGACACCACCACCTCCTCCTCCCCCGGTGTCTCCTACCCCTTCACAGCCGCTTAGGAAGGTTTCTCCTAAGCTGGTTGTGAAGGGCGAGGTACGTGCCCCTCTGTCTCCTGACCCCTTCCAATGGAAGGTCGTTGGTCAGAGCCCCAAGGTTAGTACGCTTTTTTATTATAACTATATTATCATTTGTGTTTACTTGTGTTTATGTACATTATGGTGAACAGGTTCACAGTCGTAACTTAAAAAGCACCTATTTAATCAAATATGTGTTGTGCTTTCCCAGTCGCAGGTTCCCGGTCAGGCCAGCGCGGCTCAGCAGCAGGTGACTAATTTTTCTCTTTTTTTCACAACAAGTTAACTGGTTAGTTTTTAAACTTTGTGTATTTGACCAGACAAATATTCATGTCTTTTTTGTTTTTTTTGTCTTTCACAGGAGAAGGAGTCCTTCCTCCCACTGAACCCAATTTGGTTCAGTAGCACGTCCCTTCGTGCTATGGAGCAAGTGTCTCCTTCTCGGCTGTCTGACGTGGCGGACGTCCCGTCTCCTCCGGCGCGCAAGAAGGTAAATGATCTGACATATTCTTCTCAGCTGTATTATAAAGTTTCTCCTGGTTCCCTACAGTTACTGGTGCTATGTTTTTATTTAACGTGCAGGTGGCCTCCCCAGCGGCAGCCAGGCGTCGTAGGACCACGGAGAGACGCCCCCCTCGCAGCCAGTCTCCTGTGAACAACGTATGTTACGCAATTGACACAGTCAGTGTTTACAGTTGAAACGGTGTCTTCGTGGAGACATAACTACATTGTCCACTCTGTCTGAATTTTAATATATTTGTCCTCATCTGTCAACAGCTGGTTGGATCCCCTCCAGCCAGGCTGTCACGGAGACTGGAGGACGACGCCCCCTCCAGCCCCCCCCCTCGGTCCAGGACCATGGACGGACCACCCCCCAGCACCCAAACTTCAGTGACCAACGTATGTTACTCTCTGACACAACAGACACAATCTCACACAGAACATACACTATCTCACACGGAACATACACTGAGATGTGTAAAGTTTAACATGTTTGTTCTCATGTGTCAATAGCTGGTTGGATCCCCTCCAGCCAGGTTGTCCTGCAGTTTGGGTGATCCGGCGACCCCCTGCTCTTCACCGGCTGCCAAGGTAAATATTATTCCTATTGAATAAAGTTCATAATGTCATTAAAGTCTTCATTTTACTGAATTTTTTGTTCTCAGGTGGCCAGGATGAAGACCCCTTCACCGGCTGGACCGTCCCAGACCCTTAAAGCTGCGGCCTGTCACTCTCCTCGCCCAGCTAAGGTATTTACTCCACAACTGACACACACAACGTTTACTGTAAAATCAGATGTAACTACATTACACTGGTTCATTTAACATGTCTGATACCATATCTTTCTCTGCAGTTCATAAATGTCAGTGAGTAAATACATTTGGAAACTTGCTGCGTTGTGTTGCCTCATGTCTAAATATTAACTGGTGTTTATGACTTTTCACAGATCGTCTCGTCACCTGCGTCGACCTGCTGGCCCTGGATCATCGACGACGGACTCTCCACCTCTCAGTCCCCTTCGAAAAAGGTAAGGACATTTACATTTGGGTTTATTGTGGGCTTAATAAAGTGTTTGTTTGAGGGGAAAGTATGGTTTACTTTCAACTGAAATGCCAAAACTATTAAGGAATGAAGGAGAATTAATAATATATTTATACAATTATTGTTAATAAAAGTAATAATGGTAATAATACAATTATGAGCAATAACTGAACAACTAGTTTGACACGATTTTATCAATTGTTTAAAGATACACAAGTAACGGAACAGAGGTTTTCTGAATTATTATTATTATTATTATTATTATTATTATTATTATTATCTTGGTCAGTTAACATCTTGAAGTGTCAATCTGGTGAGTTTAAAATTTCTGTCATGTTTTTTTAACCATTTTAATGGTTAAAAAAAAGACCCAACCCAAAACCAACCTTTTTGTGCCATTGACTCCCATGTAAGCTATGTTTTTAATACACTGCCATTGTAGTATACATTTAAATATTTATCAATGTTTTCATGTGTAATAGGTGTGAGACAAGTACTAGGGATGTATGAGAGTTGATAGTTATTAATTTAATTAAAGCTGCAGTAGGTAAAATGTTTTTAGTCACATTTCCTTAACCTGTCACTATGCTATGACTGTAGTATATGAAACAGTTAATTACTACAACTAATATTAATGTTAACTAGGCTTATGATTATGCTAATAAGTAATACTTTATGTTAATTACTACAACTAATATTAATGTTAACTAGGCTTATGATTATGCTAATAAGTAATACTTTATGATAATTACTACAACTAATATTAATGTTAACTAGGCTTATGATTATGCTAATAAGTAATACTTTATGATAATGATTATAATTTCTTATATTTCAGGTACCGGTTAGGGCTACTGTTAGTGCTACTGTTAGGGCTAGTCATAGTCAGAGTCACGTGAGGTACAGGAAGTTCTCCAGGAACCACCAGTGTACCTGCATGTCCCTGACTTTTCTGGCGTATCAAAACGAGGGCTGTCAGTTCAACACTGCTGCCCTCGATAGAGTGCTGGCAAAGGGAGATTCGCTTTATGTAAGTGTAAAACGTCAGCTGATCCGTAAAAAAACATTCCGCAGTGACCATCTCACTGTGGAAGAACTGCCCAAAAAAGTCCTGACTGACACAGAGGTGTGTAACGTTCACATGCCTGAAATCAGGTGTGGACTTGTGAAAGCCAGCGATGGCCAGGATTGGTATCTCCCCCTAGCCACACAGTTAGAGTGTCTGTCAGGCAACGTTAATCTGGCTTTAATCATAGTTAGTCCGGAGTGCATTGCAGTTTTCCGTGACCAATCAGGCAGGTACGGTGTGTTTGATTCACACTCAAGAAACGCGGTGGGCTTACCTCACCCCCACGGAACTGCAATTATGAGGACCTTCTTGGAAATCAGTGACTTGGCTGACCACCTGCACAAACTCTTTGCAAATCGTGGCCCTTCTGCCGGTTACGAGTTTGTGCCGGTGTCATTCGAAGCCATTGCTTCCAGAGAACGCCCTCAGGCATCTCCTAAACCCAGGACAGCTCTCCCACCAGCAGCAGAGCGTGTCCTTAAGACGGCTCCTGCACCGCCAGTGACAGCCCTCGCACCGCCAGCAGCAGCCCCCGCGCCGCCAGCGTCGGACCCCGTCCCCGAGACCGCCCCCGCGCCGCCAGCGTCGGACCCCGTCCTCGAGACCGCCCCCGCGCCGCCAGCGTCGGACCCCGTCCTCGAGACCGCACCAGCGTCGGACCCCGTCCTCGAGACAGCTCCTGGACCACCAGCAAAAGAGAATTTCACCAAATTGGCAAAGCAACGGCGTAGAAAAGCAATGCGGAAAGCCAGGAAAAACCAACACACAATACTGCCTGGTGAACGAAAAAGGAAAAAATGCCAATATGAAAGGAAAAAGTACAGCAGCTGTCAGGAATTTAGGAGAAAAAAACTCCAAGGACAAAGGAGAAGCTATGCCCAAGACGGTCTCAATCGGAAACGGCGATCCTTCAGATGTTACCGTGAAAACGCAGAAGTTCAAGAGAAGAAGAAAGAAGAAGTCTTCAGAAGATATAGAGAAGATGCCACGTTCCGCACCAGACAGAAGAAGTACATTAGAGATCGTTACAAGTCGGATACAGCGTTTCGGAGCAGACACAAATTTGGCATGTCTCAAAGATACAGCACAGATCAAAGTTATAGGCATAAGCAAAAGCAAAATTTCAACATTAGATATCACAATGATCCGGAATTTCGACGTCGTTATAATCATTGTTGCGAGCAGCAGAGAAAAACCAAATTTGCCACAAATGCTGCCTTTAGTATATTTTACAAGATGAAGAGAGCTCTTAAAATTAAGAGAAAATATAGACAAATTGTGCGCCACTGCCCCCAGCCCCTGATTGATCCGGTGATGGCAGTAGCCATAGCTGTCTTTCGCGAGTCCATTAGCCATGGACCCACATACATTTGCACTGTGTGTCACAGAGCAATGTTTCCTAATCAGGTCAAAGAGTGCAAAAGACAAAAATATAGGGAGCACGCAAAAGTGGCGGCAGCATGCTTGACGAGAAAGTATGTTCACTTTTGTGACCGCGAGTGCTCGACCCCTTGCTCTGTGCCACAAGAGAGACTCCATGAGTGGATATGTGCCACCTGCGACGGCCACCTTTGCAGAGGACGCATACCACCCATGGCAGTCGAAAATAATTTGGAGTTAGCGCCCATCCCCGCAGAATTGGCTACGCTTAATATGCTCGAGAGGCAGCTGATTGCAAAAATCCTTCCGTTTGCCAAAATTGTTGCTCTGCCAAAAGGCCAACAGAGGGCAGTTCACGGAGCTGTTGTGTGCGTTCCATCAGAGGTGCAATTGGTCGTCAACAGTCTCCCAAGGCCCAGAGCAGAAGCGCAGCTGCTTCAAGTTAAATTGAAGAGACGCGTTAAATACAAAGGTTACCAGCACTTCTACACCGTTAGTATGAAGAATGTGCTGGCTGGCCTCGCGAAATTGAGAGAGACGCATTCGGAGTATAAAGATGTGTTTATCGACGAGACTGCCACTTTTGACGGTCTGCTCGACGACTCGGACGGCATCCCAGAAGAGGAGCTCATCCCAGAGGAAGAAATGGACATAGATTTGGAGTACTTCTTTAAAAGCCAAAATGAACCGGGACAATTGGAGGCAGCCGAAGAAGAAGAGGACCCCGTCATCCCCGAAGAGGACCCCGTCATCCCCGAAGACGATAGGGATGTAGACTTGGAGGACATTTTTTCTAGCCAAAATGAACCGGGACATTTGGAGGCCGCTGAGGAAGAAGAGGAGCTGAGACCAGGCCTCTCCCTGGACACTTGCATGCAGCCCCCCGACATTGCACAGGAAATCCTTTCATATGGCGACGGCGTATTTAGTGTTGCCCCCGCGCAAGGCAACAAACCGGTTGGTTTTTTCAGCGTACCCAAGTTAGAGGCCATGGCTTTTCCTGTGCAATTTCCGACAGGAGAGAACACGTTAGACGAAGATAGAAGCGTCTCCCTGTCCCCGAGTCTCTACTTTAATTGTAGGCTCTTTGCTGCAGATACACGTTTTGCAAGTGACCAGAGTTATCTTTTCTTTGCGCAGTTTGTTACAGAGACTCACCTCGCGACGAACAGTATGTCTATACAAATGCGCAAAGGAAAGTCCAAAACCAGAGACGGCCGTAGGATCAACAACGTCATGCTCCAGGATAAGGACGAGGTAGAGCGGCTCATTATGAACCAAGACGCGACTAGGTTCATGCAACCTCTTAGAGGCACTCCAGCCTATTGGAACAAAACCCTCAAAGACGTGCACGCGATGGTTCGTCAAATTGGAAAACCGACATTTTTTGCGACGTTCTCTGCTGCTGAGATGAGATGGCCTGAGTTCATAGAGGCCATCAAAGCTCAGCAGGGTGAACAACAACAACAACCGTTTTCAGATTTGGATTGGAAAACAAAATGCGACATTCTGAGAAGTAACCCCGTCACAGTAATGCGCATGTTTGAAAAGAGAGTCGAAGCTCTCATGACAAACCTCATCCTCTCTCCCGCGCAACCGCTCGGCGAAGTAGATGATTATTTTTATCGCGTCGAGTTCCAAGCCAGGGGAAGCCCGCACATCCACATGCTGATTTGGATAAAAGATTCGCCTAAATTCGAAGACGCCTCCGATAGAGAAATCAGGGAATTTATAGATCGTTATATTGGTTGCAAAATGCCCGACCCTGACGCAGATCCGGAACTCCACAAAACAGTGTCAGAGGTTCAGGTGCACAGCAGGAAACATTCAAAGTCCTGTAAGAAAGGTAATGTAGCCTGCAGGTTCGGCTTTCCAAAACTACCGATGGATAAAACGTTCATCACCAGGCCCCCCACTATTAATTGCCACCAAAAAGAAGATCAAGATGATGCAGACTTCGAAGCAGAAATAGCGGAGCAGAAAAAGGCCCTCGCAGACCAGCAAAAATTGGCTAAACAAACGCTCCAACCACTTAGAGATCTGCTTATGGATCCGGCCGCTTCGTTCAGCAGTTTGACAGACTTGCTTTGCCGGTGCAATTTAACTCACGATGAATACGTCAACGCCGCAGAGTGCCTGGCAAACAGTCACGTCGTGATGCTGAGGCGCCATCCAAATGATTGTTGGGTTAATGCCTACAATCCCGATTTGCTTAGGGCGTGGAACGCAAATATGGACATCCAGTACGTCATAGACGATTATAGCTGCATCATGTACATGATGTCGTACGTAACAAAACCGGAGCACGAGATGACGGAATTCCTTAAGAACGTCATCAAAGATGTTAAGCAATCCGACGTTAACGAGCGCGACGAAATGAAACAAATTATGCAGGCCTACTCTAAACACAGAGAGGTCAGCGCTCAAGAGGCCGTAGCCCGTACCTGCAGCTTACGCCTCAAGAAGTGCTCCCGATCGGTGGCCTTCATTCGGACCGACGAGGACGGCGTGAGAATGAGTCACCCCATGGGTAGACTGGAAAAAATGGACCCGCAATCGGAGGACGTATGGATGTCGGGGTTGCCTGAGAAATACATCAACAGACCTCGCGATCGAGAGTTTGAAGGCATGTGCCTGGCCGAGTTTGTGTCGGAGTACAGGGTACTCTACGGCCATCAAAAGGAAAGCCCGAACGCCATTTCACTGTTAAACGATCAGGGATATATCCAAAAGAGAACCGTGGGAAAACCGGCGATCATTAGATTCACGCGCTTCTCTGAGGAAAAAAATCCAGAAAAGTTTTACAGACGACTGCTGAAACTTTATCTGCCACATCGATCCGACGCCGATCTGACAGATAACGCGTACCCCACTTACGAACAGTTTTACAAGTGTGGCGAGAAGTGGGGTATGACAGTAGAGCAAATTGTGGGGCGCAACAAAAAACGCTACGAGGGCCAGGGGAAAAGCATGGACGCTGCGTTTGAACAGCTTGAGGTGTGCGGTCCTCTCGTGAATGCGTGGAACTCTTTTGCGCCCGAAGTCGAAGTAGACAGGCTGGAGTGCATGGCGGAACTTGAACCTCGCGATCAGGACGAAAATGGCGAAGACGTCCCGGAATTCGGCACTAGAAAGGATAAGGGGAGCTCTATGCCTAGAATAGATGCTCCAGAGTTGAGTCCAGACTTTGTTAGGAAAATGTACCAAAGTCTGAACGAAACTCAGGCTTCCGTTTTCTACAGCGTTCGACAGTGGTGCTTTGACCTAGTCTGGGGCCACAATCCAGAACCGTTTTATTACTTCCTATCGGGAGGGGCTGGATGTGGCAAATCGCATGTGATCAAGTGCATTCACCACGAGGCAACGAGAGTTCTGCGTGAGCTCCCGAGATTTCGGGACGACGCAGACATGTCCCAACCGGCAGTGCTGCTGACCGCATTCACGGGTACAGCGGCATTTAACATATCAGGCAACACGTTGCACTCGATTCTCAAATTGCCGAGGTCCTTGAAGCCACCTTATCAAGGTCTTGGAAATGCACTGGACGAGGTCAGAGCAACGCTGGCGAACGCTGAGATTCTCATCATCGACGAGATATCCATGGTCTCTAAAGAGCTATTTGCCTACGTGCATTGGCGATTTCAGCAGATCAGGGGTAATCGGAAGCCGTTCGGAGGCATGTCTGTCCTGGCCGTAGGTGACTTTTATCAACTGCCGCCCCTTGGTAAAGCCAAGCCGCTGTGTGTGTACGAGGAGACCGAGTTTGATCTCTGGAAGGATCACTTCAAAATGGTCACCCTGACAGAGATCATGCGACAGAAAGACGATCGCGCTTTTGCTGAACTCTTGAACCGTCTCAGGGTGAAGCAAAAGCAAGATCCTTTGTTAGATGAAGACAGGCTCTTGCTTACACAGGCGGTGGCTGATAGTCAGCATTGCACAGCACAGGGTCTACACATCTACGCCACAAACAAAGAAGTAGACCGTCACAACGCCGACATCGTAAACGCCTCCTACGAGAACGCGACTGCCATTGCAGCTCGTGATTTTCGAAAAGACCCCAGAACTGGCTGCATGACGTTTGTGTCTGGGCAAATTAAAGGACACAGGCGAGACTTGCCCGACAACATAATGGCTGCTCAAGGAGTACGCGTTATGTTGATCCGAAATTTAGATGTGGAGGACGGCCTCGTGAACGGTACATTTGGAACCATTTCGAACATTGTATTCGAAGAACCACAAGGCGTGAAGATGATTGGACTCCTGCTGGACAATCCTACAGCAGGACAGAGATTCCGCAAAAAAATGTTAGGTCCCTCAGATAACTCGGTGTACATAGAAAGATCTGAGGAGCACCTAAGTAATAGAAAGGGGGTTGTTCGTCGCCAGTTCCCCCTCAAATTAGCTTTCGCGTGTACGACCCACAAAGTTCAAGGAATGACCATGCCGTCGGCCGTTGTGTGTCTGAAGCGTGTTTTTGAGCCCGGTATGGCCTACGTCGCTCTCAGCCGCACAACGTCGCTTCAAGGTCTCACCATCCTTGACTTTGATGAGAAAAAAATTTACGCTGACCCCAAGATCAAGACAGCTCTGGAAAGTATGCCTCAAGCATCTTTCCAAAGCTGTCGACCATTGTTGACGCTGTTGAAATCTGTAAAACAAACTCCAAAGGTTTTGACAATCGTCCACCACAACACACAGGGTCTGCCATGTCACATGGTGGACCTGAAATCGCATCACGAGCTCCGACAAGCAGATGTGCTTTGCCTAACAGAGACACACTTGTCGGGCTCCTCTGTAGCTGACAATTTTCAATTGGAGGGGTACGCCGTGTTCACGCGTAGCAGGCGGCTGTCTTACAACACCTGTGTGAACATGGCCAAAAAAGAGGGAGGTGGAGTTGCGATGTACTGTAGAGACACTGTTCAAGCAGAGCCTCGCAGGTACATGCAACACGTCACTGATTTGGAGTTTGTTGTCCTTAAAATTGAGGCTCCGGTCAAAGTGCTAATAGCGACTGTGTACAAACCGCCAAGTTTTCAACTGGGAATCTTTCTCCCAAACTTGGAAAAGCTCTTGGACTCATTGGAAATGTCAGGTCAGCAGCCCATCGTTGTTTGTGGCGATTTTAACGAGGACCTCCTTTCAAAAGGTACAAAGAGTATCCGAGATTTGTTTCAGTCCAGAGGGTACACTCAATTAGTAGCAAATTCGACAACCGAAAAGAACACACTGATTGACCACATTTATATTTCACATCCCGATAAATGTCTTCAATCAGGTGTTCTCCAAACGTATTACAGTTACCACAGTCCAGTTTATTGTGTTTTGACTGACTAATAGCCTCTCCAGCTGTTCTGTCCAAGACCTGTCGTGCCACGTTTTACGGTGTAAAAATCTCTGTGCTCACCAGTGATTTATTGAGCTAATTATCATTGTTAAATCATGCTGTAATTTAGTCTTGTTTAGTCTTTCTTTTGTCTCATGTAATTGTTTTTCATATGTATGTTGTTACAGTGGCATGTCTTGGCTGGAAATAGTTTAATCTTATTGTGTAAATGTATTTATATCTATTTATATATTTGTGTATTTATTCATTTTAGAATGGGGTCAGCAAATTCTTCTCATGAGGTCACAAAAGTTATCATGTAATTATGTATTTTTAATCATGCATTTATCATGTAATGTAATTGTATTTTTAATCATGCATCATGTAATGTAATTTTATTTTTAATCATGCATGTATCATGTAATTGTGTTTTTATTGTATTTTTTTTACTGTATTTTCTTTTTTTTTCTTTTTTTTTTTTTTTCTGCTGGGTTGTTGTCACTATTCATCGTTGCAGGGAGGAAGCTGAACATCCAGCTGAGATGCAGACCAAGCTGCATGTCAAACCAGGTCCATCACAAGGTAAGTGTCTCTTTTTTTTTTTTTTTTTTTGAGTGATTCACTTGCATTGAGTGATTTAACTCAATGATGATGTCATTGTCTTTCTAGGATGATCCAGTGAGAAAGACCCCCAGAGGACTTCAGCAGATCTCTCTCCAGCGACGACAACAACCCAGGAGAAAATAAGGGAAGTAAGATTTAGTTAAATTCTCATCTTTCACTTCAGTCTTTGAAATTTGTAACCAATTTATGTCTTTTAAATCTGACAACATATTATACAGACAGCAGGAAGAAGACCTTCAGAAGACTGCAGCACCAATAAGGGAAGTAAGATTTCGTTAAATTCTCAACTTTCACTTCACTCTTTTGAAATCTGTAAGTAATTTGTCTTTTAATTCTGACATTTACAGACAGCAGGAAGAAGACCTCCAGAAGACTGCAGCAACAATAAGGGAAGTAAAATTTCGCTAAATTCTCAACTTTCACTTCAGTCTTTGAAACCTGTAACCAATTTGTGTTTTAAATCTGACATTTACAGACAGCAGGAAGAAGACCGCCAGAGGACTGCAGCAACAATAAGGGAAGTAAAATTTCGTTATATTCTCAACTTTCACTTCAGTCTTTGAAACCTATAACCAATTTGTCTTTGAAATCTGACATTTACAGACGGCAGGAAGAAGACCTCCAGAAGACTGCAGCAACAATAAGGGAAGTAAGATTTCATTAAATTCTCAACTTTCACATCACTCTTTTGAAACCTGTAACTAATTTATGTTTTTAAATCTGGCAACATTTATACAGACGGCAGGAAGAAGACCTCCAGAGGACTGCAGCACCAATAAGGGAAGTAAGATTTCATTAAATTCTCAACTTTCACGTCACTCTTTAGAAACCTGCGACTAATTTATGTCTTTTTAAATCTGACAACATTTATACAGACTGCAGGAAGAAGACCTCCAGAAGACTGCAGCAACAATAAGGGAAGTAAGATTTAATTAAATTCTCAACTTTCACTTCACTCTTTTGAAACCTGTAACTAATTTATGTCTTTTAAATCTGGCAACATTTATACAGACTGCAGATTGAAGGGCTCCAGAGGACTGCAGCAACAATAAGGGAAGTCAGATTTTTTTCAACTTTCACTTTTTTTCACTCCAGGATGAAGGCCTCCTGCTTTTTTTTTGTGCTTTTTTTGCTTTTTTTTTTTCTAAGAAAAATAAACGTTATCTCTGTTACAAAATGATGGTGTATGCCTGTTGAATTATTATGTTCCAAGTTTAGCTTTAGTTTGTAACAAATACCATAGATGAAGACGCTGAGAATGAATGGTAGGTGGTGAAATGAATGCATTGTAGCAGTTTAGTGTAGTATAGTATCATAGCATTGGCAATCCTCATTTCTCATTGACAATGAATGGGGCTGGGTGAAGGTAATGAAACTTTGTTTTTCAAAAATCGACATCTCTGGGATAGTTTGACCTAGACACACTATTCAAACTTAAAATGTAGATCTAAAAGTTCTCAACGTACGTGGGGTTCGAATTTGCACAGAGCACAGCCCACTCTCGCGATTTCCCGACGGGAAATTGTCTAGTTATTATTCTTCCTCCCGCTCGTTTTTTGGCCCTTTTCTTGCCCCGCAGCTTTGAGCGCACACAAACAAAAAATATATCAAAACGTGCGCCTCGATCGGACTCGGTGTGCTATTACTTTTCTCTCCAGAATATTAATTTTTCGCGTCGTAAGACGCGAAAAACTGCCAAAAATTTCCCATAAGAATGAATGGGACGAGGAAAAAAAAGATCGCAAATCTTCAACGTTTTTCAAACATCTCCTGCTCGGGCCTACGTTGACCTAGAAACACCATTCAAACTTTAAAATGTAGCCACAGGTCTTGTCTATTTAAGTTGTATTTGAAGTTTTTTCCCACAATGCTTCGTTTTTGAACTCTGACCTTTGAAAGATGATGAGTGATTTTGGAAAAATTCAGGACTTTATAATGGGTGTGTATTGCGGAATGTTCGTGCAGAGCCAACTGCCAGAGTGGGGGGAGACTCAGAAAAACTCTCACAACTTTTCTCTTTCTCTGACGACCCCAGCCACAAATTACACAGTAGAAGAGTGATTTTTTCACCAAGTTGTAGCCACACTTGTCCTCTTTCTCCCAATGTGTCCACTTTATTGGTAGGATTCACGGTTTTTGATTTATCTGCCTCCAACCGACAAGAGTAGCTCTCAACTGCTCCATTTACCCCAATGTTAATCTGGAGGAGGATTTTCGAGGATTTTCCAAACTGCCCCTGTTTTTAACTCGCTCCTATGACCACATTTCAGAAGCTAGGACCACCAAAAATAATGGCTGTGTTCTTTAAGGCCTTCCTGGCTTGATGGTGAAGAAAACTTTCCAATATCAATATTTGGTTTTGAAGATATAGCACTAGTTTGAGGTCTAGATTTGGGGCAAAAGTCACTCTCAAATCAGCTGTCCCAGGTGGTTGCTAGGGGTTAACGACAACCATCACCGCGGCAACCAAGCCGAACTGGGCCTGCAGATGTTAGTATTACTACACCCCCTTGCCACATTTCGGTACTTAACTCGTCCCGCACCGTTGAGCGCACACAAACAAAAAATATATCAAAACGTGCGCCTTGCTCTGACTCGGTATGCTATTATTCAGTTTTCCAGAATATTAATTTTTCGCGTCGTAAGACGCGAAAAACTGTTTCCCATAAGAATGAATGGGACGAGGTCAAAAGTCTGCGTCTTTTTCAAACATCTCCTGCTCTGGCCTACTTTCACCTAGAAACACCATTCAAACTTTAAAATGTAGGCACGGGTCTTGTCTATTTGAGTTGTATTTGAACTTTTTTCCTACGATGTTTCGTTTTTGAACCCTGACCCTCTAACGATCGTGAGTGATTTTGGAAAAACTCAGGACTTTATAATGGGTTTGTATTGCGTGAGCTAGAATGCAGAACATCACTGAGTCTCCCCCACACACACACAGAGAGAGAGACAGAGAGAGAGACACACACAGACACACAGACAGACACACACGGACACACACACACAGAGACAGACAGATTGACAGAGACACACACATAAACACACGCACACACAGACAAACACACACACTCCTTATGGGGACATTTTCAAATTTCATCCTGCGACTGCTTCATCATACGTTCAGCTACAGAAACCGTTCAACTATCAAAATGTTCGGCTTTTTAAGCTCTTTCAGCCTAGATATAATATAATGTAAATATGTATAATAATATATATATAATATATAAGTTCTCAACGTACGTGGGGTGCGAATTTGCACAGAGCACAGCCCACTCTCGCGATTTCCCAACGGGAAATTGTCTAGTTATTATTTTTCTTCTTCCGTACGTTTTTTGCCTCGCTTCTACTCCTTCAAATTTTGTGCTACAGAAACCATTCAACTATCAAAATGTTCAGCTTTTTAAGGACATGATGGCATCCATTTTTCTTTTTTCTATCTTTAATACTTTTGGAAATATTCAGCTTTTTCTGCAACATTTTTCCCATTCATCCTTATGGGGAATTTCTCAAATTTCGCTCTGCTACTACTTCAGCATACGTTCAGCTATAGAAACCGTTCAACTATCAAAATGTTCAGCTTTTTCAGCTCTTTCAGCCTTGTTCTTTTCAGCTTTTTAGCTTTTTAACTTTTTCAAATATTCAGCTTTTTCAAAAAAAAATTTAACATGGAAACAAATGGGAAAATCTTCAAATCCTCCTCAAAACTCATGGACTTTCAACCTCTTCTGCTCCCTCATACTTTGAGCTAGAGACACCATTCCAACTTTAAACTATTCACAAGACCTTGAACTATTGAACTTGTTTTTTACATTTTTTAAATCTTTTACGGTTTTGAAATTATCACAGTTTTAGTTTGAAGGATTTTTAGCTCCTCTTCTGGGTTTATAATGGGTGTGTATTGCGTGAGCTAGAGTGCGGAACATCACCGCTAGAGTGGAGAGCAGCTGCAAAAACTTGTTAAAAAATTGTCTTCAGCTTGATTTGGGTCCCACAGCTTTTACTTCACATAGACAATATATACATAGAAATGTAGGAAATCTTGTTGGCTTTCAGATGATGGTCTTATTTTAGATGTAGGACTTAAACTTTTGACTGTAGAAGCCCTCGAGTGACAAGAACTCCAGCAACTCCCCCATAAGCCGCAGTGTTAACTTTGAGCCTAAATCTCTGGAGTGGAGCAGACGGTACCGGTTTTGTCTCTCGCTCTTGTGCCCTCATTTTTCACTCTACAGAAATAAAAAACACATCACAGGGTTCAGCAATGTCTCCTGTTACTCAATGTATACATATTTTGGCCATAACCATTACACTTTTTTCTAAACCTGCAGGTGTTTGGGAGGTGTTTTCCCATTCATTCTTATGGGGACATTTTCAAATTTCATTCTGCTACTGCTCCAGCATATGTGCAGCTACAGAAACCGTTCAGCTGTCAAACTGTTCAGCTTTTTAAGCTCTTTCAGCCTATTACTTTCAGCTTTTCAACTTTTTCAGCTTTTTCAAATATTCAGCTTTATGTTCAGCTATAGAAACTCCTCAACTATCAAAATGTTCAGCTTTTCTGCCTTTTCAGTTTTTGAAAAAATCTGCTTTTTCTGCAAATTCTTGTCCATTCATTCTCACAGTTTCATGCATTTTTTATGCATTAGGCAAGTGTTTTCCAGCACATTCAGCAGATTTTGCAAAATCACTTCAGCCGTCAGCATTCACACTGTATTTTCGCAGGAAATACAATTTTTCTAGTTAAAGTTATTATTCTTCTTCCGTACGTTTTTCAGCTCGCTACTTCTCCTTCAAATTTTGTGCTACAGAAACCATTCAACTATCAAAATGTTCAGCTCGTTAAGGACATTACTGCTTCTATTTTTCATTTTTCTATCTTTCATACTTTTGGAAATATTCAGCTTTTTCTGCCAAATTTTCCCCATTCATCCTTATGGGGATTTTTTCAAATTTCGCTCTGCTACTACTTCAGCATACGTTCAGCTATAGAAACCGTTCAACTATCAAAATGTTCAGCTATTTATGCTCTTTCAGCCTTGTACTTTTCAGCTTTTTAGCTTTTCAGCTTTTTCAAATATTCAGCTTTTTCAGAAAAAAAATTAATATGGAAGCAAATGGGAAAATCTGCAAATCCTTTTCAAAAACTCATCCACTTTCAACCTCTTCTGCTCCGTCATACTTTGAGCTAGAGACACCATTCCAACTTTAAAGTATTTACAAGACCTTGAACTATTTAGCATGTATTCAGCTTTTTTAAATCTTTTACGGTTTTGAAATTATCACAGTTTTAGTTTGAAGGATTTTTAGCTCCTCTTCTGGGTTTATAATGGGTGTGTATTGCGTGAGCTAGAGTGGGTGACATCATCGCTAGAGTGGAGAGCAGCTGCAAAAACTTTAGAAAAAACTCTCTTCAGCTTGATTTGGGTCCCACAGCTTTTACTTCACATAGACAATATATACATAAAAATGTAGGAAATCTTGTTGGCTTTCATATGATGGTCTTATTTCAGATGTGCGACTTAAACTTTTGGCTGTGGAAGCCCTAGAGTGACAAGCACTCCAGCAACTCCCCCATAAGCCTCAGTGTTAACTTTGAGCCTAAATCTCTGGAGTGGAGCAGACGGTACCGGTTTTGTCTCTCGCTCTTGTGCCCTCATTTTTCACTCTACAGAAATAAAAAACACATCACATGGTTCAGCAATGTCTCCTGTTACTCACTGTACTCATATTTTGGCCATAACCATTACACTTTTTTCTAAACCTGCAGGTGTTTGGGAGGTGTTTTCCCATTCATTCTTATGGGGACATTTTCAACTTTGGTTCTGCTACTGCTCCAGCACATGTGCAGCTACAGAAACTGTTTGGCTGTCAAACTGTTCAGCTTTTTAAGCTCTTTCAGCCTATTACTTTCAGCTTTTCCCCCTTTTCAGCTTTATGTTCAGCTATAGAAACCATTCAACTATCAAAATATGCAGCTTCATGTTCAGCTAGAGAAACTGTTCAACTATCAAAACATTCAGCTTTATGTTCAGCTATAGAAACCGTTCAACTATCAAACTGTTCAGCTTTTTAGGCTCTTTCAACCTATTACTTTTCAGCCTTTCTTACTTTTCAGCTTTTGAAAAAATCTGCTTTTTCTGCAAATTCTTGACCATTCTCATACTTTTATGCATTTTTTATGCATTAGGCAAGTGTTTTCCAGCACATTCAGCAGATTTTGCAAAATCACTTCAGCCGTCAGCATTCACACTGTATTTTCGCAGGAAATACAATTTTTCTAGTTATTATTATTCCTGCTTCCGTACGTTTTTCAGCTCTCTTCAGCTCCTTCAAATTTTGAGCTACAGAAACCATCCAACTATCAAAATGTGCAGCTCATTAAGGACATTCTTGCTTGTATTTTTGGTATTTCTATCTTTTATACTTTTGGAAATATTCAGCTTTTTCTGCAAAATTTTCCCCATTCATCCTTATGGGGAATTTCTCAAATTTCGCCCTGCTACTACTTCAGCATACGTTCAGCTATAGAAACCGTTCAACTATCAAAATGTTCAGCTTTTTATGCTCTTTCAGCCTTATACTTTTCAGCTTTTTAGCTTTTCAACTTTTTCAAATATTCAGCTTTTTCAAAACTAAAACCAATTTTTTTTCCCATTCATCCTTATGGGGATTTTTTCAAATTTCATTCTGCTACTACTTCAGCATACATTCAGCTATAGAAACCGTTCAACTATCAAAATGTTCAGCTTTTTAAGCTCTTTCAGCCTTATACTTTTCAGCTTTTTAGCTTTTCAACTTTTTCAAATATTCAGCTTTTTCAAAAAAAAATTTAACATGGAAACAAATGGGAAAATCTTCAAATCCTCCTCAAAACTCATGGACTTTCAACCTCTTCTGCTCCCTCATACTTTGAGCTAGATACACCGTTCCAACTTTAAAATAGTCACAAGACCTTGAACTATTAGGCATGTGTTTAGTTTTTGAAAATCTTTTACGGTTTTGAAATTATCACAGTTTTAGTTTGAAGGATTTTTAGCTCCTCTTCTGGGTTTATAATGGGTGTGTATTGCGTGAGCTAGAGTGGGTGACATCATCGCTAGAGTGGAGAGCAGCTGCAAAAACTTTAGAAAAAACTCTCTTCAGCTTGATTTGGGTCCCACATCTTTTACTTCACATAGACAATATATACATAGAAATGTAGGACATCTTGTTGGCTTTCATATGATGTTCTTATTTCAGATGTGCGACTTAAACTTTTGGCTGTGGAAGCCCTAGAGTGACAAGCACTCCAGCAACTCCCCCATAAGCCGCAGTGTTAACTTTGAGCCTAAATCTCTGGAGTGGAGCAGACGGTACCGGTTTTGTCTCTCGCTCTTGTGCCCTCATTTTTCACTCTACAGAAATAAAAAACACATCACATGGTTCAGCAATGTCTCATGTTACTCACTGTATACATATTTTGGCCATAACCATTACACTTTTTTCTAAACCTGCAGGTGTTTGGGAGGTGTTTTCCCATTCATTCTTATGGGGACATTTTCAACTTTGGTTCTGCTACTGCTCCAGCATCTGTGCAGCTACAGAAACTGTTTGGCTGTCAAACTGTTCAGCTTTTTAAGCTCTTTCAGCCTATTACTTTCAGCTTTTCAACTTTTTCAGCTTTTTCAAATATTCAGCTTTATGTTCAGCTATAGAAGCCATTCAACTATCAAAATCTTAAGCTTTTTAAGCTCTTTCAACCTTGTACTTTTCAGCTTTTCAACTTTTTAAGCTCTCAAATATTCAGCTTCATGTTCAGCTATAGAAACCGTTCAACTATCAAAATGTTCAGCTTTTTAAGCTTTTTCAACCTTGTACTTTTCAGCCTTTCTGCCTTTTCAGCTTCTGAAAAAAATCAGCTTTTCCTGCAAATTCTTGACTATTCATTCTCATAGTTTTATGCATGTTTTGTGGATTAGGCAAGTGTTTTCCAGCACATTCAGCAGATTTTGCGAAATCACTTCAGCAATCAGCATTCACACTGTATTTTCGCAGGAAATACAATTTTTCTAGTTATTAGTGTGAATGCTTCAAAGCATTCACACTATTGTTCTTCCGGAATTTATTATTATTATTAGTGTGAATGCTTCAAAGCATTCACACTATTGTTCTTCTGGAATTTATTATTATTAGTGTGAATGCTTCAAAGCATTCACACTATTGTTCTTCTGGAATTTATTATTATTATTATTATTCCTGCTTCCGTACGTTTTTCAGCTCTCTTCAGCTCCTTCAAATTTTGAGCTACAGAAACCATTCAACTATCAAAATGTGCAGCTCATTAAGGACATTCTTGCTTGTATTTTTGGTATTTCTATCTTTTATACTTTTGGAAATATTCAGCTTTTTCTGCAAAATTTTCCCCATTCATCCTTATGGGGAATTTCTCAAATTTCGCCCTGCTACTACTTCAGCATACGTTCAGCTATAGAAACCGTTCAACTATCAAAATGTTCCGCTTTTTATGCTCTTTCAGCCTTATACTTTTCAGCTTTTTAGCTTTTCAACTTTTTCAAATATTCAGCTTTTTCAAAACTAAAACCAAATTTTTTTCCCATTCATCCTTATGGGGATTTTTTCAAATTTCATTCTGCTACTACTTCAGCATACATTCAGCTATAGAAACCGTTCAACTATCAAAATGTTCAGCTTTTTAAGCTCTTTCAGCCTTATACTTTTCAGCTTTTTAGCTTTTCAACTTTTTCAAATATTCAGCTTTTTCAAAAAAAAATTTAACATGGAAACAAATGGGAAAATCTTCAAATCCTCCTCAAAACTCATGGACTTTCAACCTCTTCTGCTCCCTCATACTTTGAGCTAGATACACCGTTCCAACTTTAAAATATTCACAAGACCTTGAACTATTAGGCATGTGTTTAGTTTTTGAAAATCTTTTACGGTTTTGAAATAATCACAGTTTTAGTGTGAAGGATTTTTAGCTCCTCTTCTGGGTTTATAATGGGTGTGTATTGCGTGAGCTAGAGTGCGGAACATCACCGCTAGAGTGGAGAGCAGCTGGAAAAACTTGTTAAAAAATTGTCTTCAGCTTGATTTGGGTCCCACAGCTTTTACTTCACATAGACAATATATACATAGAAATGTAGGAAATCTTGTTGGCTTTCATATGATGGTCTTATTTCAGATGTGCGACTTAAACTTTTGGCTGTAGAAGCCCTAGAGCGACAAGAACTCCAGCAACTCCCCCATAAGCCGCAATGTTAAATTTGAGCCTAAATTTCTGGAGGAGAGCAGACGGTACCGGTTTTGTCTCTCGCTCTGGCTCCCTCATTTTTCACTCTACAGAAATAAAAAACACATCACAGAGTTCAGCAATGTCTCCTGTTACTCACTGTATACATATTTTGTCCATAACCATTACACTTTTTTCTCAACCTGCAGGTGTTTGGGAGGTGTTTTCCCATTCATTCTTATGGGGACATTTTCAACTTTGGTTCTGCTACTGCTCCAGCATATGTGCAGCTACAGAAACTGTTTGGCTGTCAAAATGTTCAGCTTTTTAAGCTCTTTCAGCCTATTACTTTCAGCTTTTCACCCTTTTCAGCTTTTTCAAAAATTCAGCCATATGTTCAGCTATAGAAACCATTCAACTATTAAAATCTTCAACTTTTTAAGCTCTTTCAACCTTGTACTTTTCAGCTTTTCAACCTTTTCAAATATTCAACTTTCTGCCTTTTCAGCTTTTTCAAGTATTCAGCTTCATGTTCAGCTGGAGAAACTGTTCAGCTATCAAAATGTTCAGCTTTTCAACCTTTTCAGCTTTTTAAAATATTCAGCTTCATGTTCAGCTATAGAAACCGTTCAACTATCAAAATCTTCAGCTTTTTAAGCTCTTTCAACCTATTACTTTTCAGCCTTTCTGCCTTTTCAGCTTTTGAAAAAATCAGCTTTTCCTGTAAATTCTTGACTATTCATTCTCACAGTTTTATGCATGTTTTATGCATTAGGCAAGTGTTTTCCAGCACATTCAGCAGATTTTGCAAAATCACTTCAGCAATCAGCATTCACACTGTATTTTCGCAGGAAATACAATTTTTCTAGTTATTATTATTATTCCTGCTTCCGTACGTTTTTCAGCTCTCTTCAGCTCCTTCAAATTTTGAGCTACAGAAACCATCCAACTATCAAAATGTGCAGCTCATTAAGGACATTCTTGCTTGTATTTTTGGTATTTCTATCTTTTATACTTTTGGAAATATTCAGCTTTTTCTGCAAAATTTTCCCCATTCATCCTTATGGGGAATTTCTCAAATTTCGCCCTGCTACTACTTCAGCATACGTTCAGCTATAGAAACCGTTCAACTATCAAAATGTTCAGCTTTTTATGCTCTTTCAGCCTTATACTTTTCAGCTTTTTAGCTTTTCAACTTTTTCAAATATTCAGCTTTTTCAAAACTAAAACCAAATTTTTTTCCCATTCATCCTTATGGGGATTTTTTCAAATTTCATTCTGCTACTACTTCAGCATACATTCAGCTATAGAAACCGTTCAACTATCAAAATGTTCAGCTTTTTAAGCTCTTTCAGCCTTATACTTTTCAGCTTTTTAGCTTTTCAACTTTTTCAAATATTCAGCTTTTTCAAAAAAAAATTTAACATGGAAACAAATGGGAAAATCTTCAAATCCTCCTCAAAACTCATGGACTTTCAACCTCTTCTGCTCCCTCATACTTTGAGCTAGATACACCGTTCCAACTTTAAAATATTCACAAGACCTTGAACTATTGGGCATGTGTTTAGTTTTTGAAAATCTTTTACAGTTTTGAAAAAATCACAGTTTTAGTGTGAAGGATTTTTAGCTCGTCTTCTGGGTTTATAATGGGTGTGTATTGCGTGAGCTAGAGTGGGTGACATCATCGCTAGAGTGCAGAGCAGCTGCAAAAACTTTAGAAAAAACTCTCTTCAGCTTGATTTGGGTCCCACAGCTTTTACTTCACATAGACAATATATACATAGAAATGTAGGAAATCTTGTTGGCTTTCATATGATCATCTTATTTCAGATGTGCGACTTAAACTTTTGGCTGTAGAAGCCCTCGAGCGACAAGCACTCCAGCAACTCCCCCATAAGGCGCAATGTTAATTTTGAGCCTAAATTTCTGGAGTGGAGCAGACGGTACCGGTTTTGTCTCTCGCTCTTGTGCCCTCATTTTTCACTCTACTGAAATAAAAAACACATCACATGGTTCAGCAATGTCTCCTGTTACTCACTGTATACATATTTTGGCCATAACCATTACACTTTTTTCTAAACCTGCAGGTGTTTGGGAGGTGTTTTCCCATTCATTCTTATGGGGACATTTTCAACTTTGGTTCTGCTACTGCTCCAGCATCTGTGCAGCTACAGAAACTGTTTGGCTGTCAAACTGTTCAGCTTTTTAAGCTCTTTCAACCTATTACTTTCAGCTTTTCAACCTTTTCATCCTTTTCAAATATTCAGCTTTCTGCCTTTTCAGCTTTTTCAAGTATTCAGCTTCATGTTCAGCTAGAGAAACTGTTCAGCTATCAAAATGTTCAGCTTTTCTGCCTTTTCAGCTTTTGAAAAAATCAGCTTTTCCTGCAAATTCTTGACTATTCATTCTCATAGTTTTATGCATGTTTTGTGGATTAGGCAAGTGTTTTCCAGCACATTCAGCAGATTTTGCAAAATCACTTCAGCAATCAGCATTCACACTGTATTTTCGCAGGAAATACAATTTTTCTAGTTATTAGTGGGCTGTGCTCGCAAGCCCACTAGGGACACCTCTATAGCAAAGCTATAGGTGTCCCTAGTGGGCTGTGCGGAGCACAGCCCACTATTGTTATTCACCGCGCCTCTTTTTATTATTCTTCCTCCCGCCCTTTTTTTGACGGTTAACTTGCCCCGCAGCTTTGAGCGCACACAAACAAAAAATATATCAAAACGTGCGCCTCGATCGGACTCGGCGTGCTATTATTTGTTTTCTCCAGGTCGGAAGTTTTCGCGTCGTAAGACGCGAAAAACTGCGAAAAATTTCCCATAAGAATGAATGGGACGAGGAAAAAAAAGATCGCAAATCTTCCACGTTTTTCAAACATGTCCTGCTCGGGCCTACGTTGACCTAGAAACACCATTCAAACTTTAAAACGTCGGCACGGGTCTTGTCTATCTGAGTTGTATTTGAAGTTTTTTCCCACGATGTTTCGTTTTTGAACTCTGACCCTTGAAAGATGGTGAGTGATTTTGGAAAAATTCAGGACTTTATAATGGGTGTGTATTGCGGAATGTTCGTGCAGAGCCAACTGCCAGAGTGGGGGGAGACTCAGAAAAACTCTCACAACTTTTCTCTTTCTCTGACGACCACAGCCACAAATTACACAGTAGAAGAGTGATTTTTTCACCAAGTTGTAGCCACACTTGTCTTCTTTCTCCCAATGTGTCCACTTTATTGGTAGGATTTACGGTTTTTGATTTATCTGCCTCCAACCGACAAGAGTAGCTCTCAACTGCTCCATTTACCCCAATGTTAATCTGGAGGAGGATTTTCGAGGATTTTCCAAACTGCCCCTGTTTTTAACTCGCTCCTATTACCACATTTCAGAAGCTAGGACCACCAAAAATAATGGCTGTGTTCTTTAAGGCCTCCCTGGCTTGATGGTGAAGAAAATTTTCCAATATCATGTTTGGTTTTGAAGATATAGCACTAGTTTGAGGTCTAGATTTGGGGCAAAAGTCACTCTCAAATCAGCTGTCCCAGGTGGTTGCTAGGGGTTAACGACAACCATCACCGCGGCAACCAAGCAGAGCTGGGCCTGCAGATGTTAGTATTACTACACCCCCTTGCCATATTTCGGCACTTAACTCGTCCCGCACCGTTGAGCGCACGCAAACAAAAAATATATCAAAACGTGCGGCTCGCTCTGACTCGGTATGCTATTATTCAGTTTTCCAGAATATTAATTTTTCGCGTCGTAAGACGCGAAAAACTGTTTCCCATAAGAATGAATGGGACGAGGTCAAAAGTCTGCGTCTTTTTCAAACATCTCCTGCTCTGGCCTACTTTCACCTAGAAACACCATTCAAACTTTAAAATGTAGGCACGGGTCTTGTCTATTTGAGTTGTATTTGAACTTTTTTCCTACGATGTTTCGTTTTTGAACCCTGACCCTCTAACGATCGTGAGTGATTTTGGAAAAACTCAGGACTTTATAATGGGTGTGTATTGCGTGAGCTAGAATGCAGAACATCACTGAGTCTCCCCCACACACACACAGAGAGAGACAGAGAGAGAGACACACAGACACACAGACAGACACACACGGACACACACACAGAGACAGATAGATAGACAGAGACACACACACACACACAGACAGACACACACACTCCTTATGGGGACATTTTCAAATTTCATCCTGCTACTGCTTTTGCATACGTTCAGCTACAGAAACCATTCGGTCTGTCTGTCTGTGTGTGTGTCTGTGTGTGTGTATGTCGTCTGTGTGTGTGTCTGTCTGTCTGTCTATCTGTCTCTCTCTGTGTGTGCGTGTGCATCTGTGTGTCTGTATATCTGTATGTCTGTGTGTGTCTGTGTCTGTCTCTCTGTCTGTCTGTCTGTCTGTCTCTCCCATAAGCCGCAGTGTTAACTTTGAGCCTAAATTTCTGGAGTGGAGCAGAGAGTACCTGTTTTGTCTCTCGCTCTGGCTCCCTCATTTTTCACTCTACAGTAATAAAAAAGACATCACATGGTTCAGCAATGTCTCCTGTTACTCACTGTATACATATTTTGGCAATAACCATTACACTTTTTTCTCAAACTGCAGGAGTTTGGGAGGTGTTTTCCCATTCATCCTTATGGGGACATTTTCAAATTTCATCCTGCTACTGCTTCAGCATACGTTCAGCTACAGAAACCGTTCAACTATCAAAATGTTCGGCTTTTTGAGCTCTTTCAGCCTAAACTACTTAAAAGGTAGATATGAAAGTTCTCAACGTACGTGGGGTGCGAATTTGCACAGAGCACAGCCCACTCTCGCGATTTCCCAACGGGAAATTGTCTAGTTATTATTATTCCTGCTTCCGTACGTTTTTCAGCTCTCTTCAGCTCCTTCAAATTTTGAGCTACAGAAACCATTCAACTATCAAAATGTGCAGCTCATTAAGGACATTCTTGCTTGTATTTTTGGTATTTCTATCTTTTATACTTTTGGAAATATTCAGCTTTTTCTGCAAAATTTTCCCCATTCATCCTTATGGGGAATTTCTCAAATTTCGCCCTGCTACTACTTCAGCATACGTTCAGCTATAGAAACCGTTCAACTATCAAAATGTTCAGCTTTTTATGCTCTTTCAGCCTTATACTTTTCAGCTTTTTAGCTTTTCAACTTTTTCAAATATTCAGCTTTTTCAAAACTAAAACCAAATTTTTTTCCCATTCATCCTTATGGGGATTTTTTCAAATTTCATTCTGCTACTTCTTCAGCATACATTCAGCTATAGAAACCGTTCAACTATCAGAATGTTCAGCTTTTTAAGCTCTTTCAGCCTTATACTTTTCAGCTTTTTAGCTTTTCAACTTTTTCAAATATTCAGCTTTTTCAAAAAAAAATTTAACATGGAAACAAATGGGAAAATCTTCAAATCCTCCTCAAAACTCATGGACTTTCAACCTCTTCTGCTCCCTCATACTTTGAGCTAGATACACCGTTCCAACTTTAAAATATTCACAAGACCTTGAACTATTGGGCATGTGTTTAGTTTTTGAAAATCTTTTACAGTTTTGAAAAAATCACAGTTTTAGTGTGAAGGATTTTTAGCTCGTCTTCTGGGTTTATAATGGGTGTGTATTGCGTGAGCTAGAGTGGGTGACATCATCGCTAGAGTGGAGAGCAGCTGCAAAAACTTTAGAAAAAACTCTCTTCAGCTTGATTTGGGTCCCACAGCTTTTACTTCACATAGACAATATATACATAGAAATGTAGGAAATCTTGTTGGCTTTCATATGATCATCTTATTTCAGATGTGAGACTTAAACTTTTGGCTGTGGAAGCCCTCGAGCGACAAGCACTCCAGCAACTCCCCCATAAGGCGCAATGTTAATTTTGAGCCTAAATCTCTGGAGTGGAGCAGACGGTACCGGTTTTGTCTCTCGCTCTTGTGCCCTCATTTTTCACTCTACAGAAATAAAAAACACATCACATGGTTCAGCAATGTCTCCTGTTACTCACTGTATACATATTTTGGCCATAACCATTACACTCTTTTCTAAACCTGCAGGTGTTTGGGAGGTGTTTTCCCATTCATTCTTATGGGGACATTTTCAACTTTGGTTCTGCTACTGCTCCAGCATCTGTGCTGCTACAGAAACTGTCTGGCTGTCAGACTGTTCAGCTTTTCAACCTTTTCAGCTTTTTCAAATATTCAGCTTTATGTTCAGCCATAGAAACCATTCAACTATCAAAATCTTAAGCTTTTTAAGCTCTTTCAACCTTGTACTTTTCAGCTTTTCAACTTTTTAAGCTCTCAAATATTCAGCTTTCTGCCTCTACAGCTTTTTCAAGTATTCAGCTTCATGTTCAGCTATAGAAACCGTTCAACTATCAAACTGTTCAGCTTTTTAAGCTCTTTCAACCTGTTACTTTTCAGCCTTTCTTCCTTTTCAGCTTTTGAAAAAATCAGCTTTTTCTGCAAATTCTTGATCATTCTCATAGTTTTATGCATTTTTTTATGCATTAGGCAAGTGTTTTCCAGCACATTCAGCAGATTTTGCAAAATCACTTCAGCCGTCAGCATTCACACTGTATTTTCGCAGGAAATGCAATTTTTCTAGTTATTATTATTCCTGCTTCCGTACGTTTTTCAGCTCTCTTCAGCTCCTTCAAATTTTTAGCTACAGAAACCATTCAACTATCAAAATGTGCAGCTCATTAAGGACATTCTTGCTTGTATTTTTGGTATTTCTATCTTTTATACTTTTGGAAATATTCAGCTTTTTCTGCAAAATTTTCCCCATTCATCCTTATGGGGAATTTCTCAAATTTCGCCCTGCTACTACTTCAGCATACGTTCAGCTATAGAAACCGTTCAACTATCAAAATGTTCAGCTTTTTATGCTCTTTCAGCCTTATACTTTTCAGCTTTTTAGCTTTTCAACTTTTTCAAATATTCAGCTTTTTCAAAACTAAAACCAAATTTTTTTCCCATTCATCCTTATGGGGATTTTTTCAAATTTCATTCTGCTACTACTTCAGCATACATTCAGCTATAGAAACCGTTCAACTATCAAAATGTTCAGCTTTTTAAGCTCTTTCAGCCTTATACTTTTCAGCTTTTTAGCTTTTCAACTTTTTCAAATATTCAGCTTTTTCAAAAAAAAATTTAACATGGAAACAAATGGGAAAATCTTCAAATCCTCCTCAAAACTCATGGACTTTCAACCTCTTCTGCTCCCTCATACTTTGAGCTAGATACACCGTTCCAACTTTAAAATATTCACAAGACCTTGAACTATTAGGCATGTGTTTAGTTTTTGAAAATCTTTTACGGTTTTGAAATTATCACAGTTTTAGTGTGAAGGATTTTTAGCTCCTCTTCTGGGTTTATAATGGGTGTGTATTGCGTGAGCTAGAGTGCGGAACATCACCGCTAGAGTGGAGAGCAGCTGGAAAAACTTGTTAAAAAATTGTCTTCAGCTTGATTTGGGTCCCACAGCTTTTACTTCACATAGACAATATATACATAGAAATGTAGGAAATCTTGTTGGCTTTCATATGATCATCTTACTTCAGATGTGCGACTTAAACTTTTGGCTGTAGAAGCCCTATAGTGACAAGCACTCCAGCAACTCCCCCATAAGCCGCAGTGTTAACTTTGAGCCTAAATCTCTGGAGTGGAGCAGACGGTACCGGTTTTGTCTCTCGCTGTTGTGCCCTCATTTTTCACTCTACAGAAATAAAAAACACATCACATGGTTCAGCAATGTCTCCTGTTACTCACTGTATACATATTTTGGCCATAACCATTACACTTTTTTCTAAACCTGCAGGTGTTTGGGAGGTGTTTTCCCATTCATTCTTATGGGGACATTTTCAACTTTGGTTCTGCTACTGCTCCAGCATCTGTGCAGCTACAGAAACTGTTTGTCTGTCAAACTGTTCAGCTTTTTAAGCTCTTTCAGCCTATTACTTTCACCTTTTCTGCCTTTTCAGCTTCTGAAAAAAATCAGCTTTTCCTGCAAATTCTTGACTATTCATTCTCATAGTTTTATGCATGTTTTGTGGATTAGGCAAGTGTTTTCCAGCACATTCAGCAGATTTTGCGAAATCACTTCAGCAATCAGCATTCACACTGTATTTTCGCAGGAAATACAATTTTTCTAGTTATTATTATTATTCCAGCTTCCGTACGTTTTTCAGCTCTCTTCTACTCTTTCAAATTTTGAGCTACAGAAACCATTCAACCATCAAAATGTTCAGCTCGTTAAGGACATTACTGCCTCTATTTTTCATTTTTCTATCTTTCATACTTTTGGAAATATTCAGCTTTTTCTGCCAAATTTTTCCCATTCATCCTTATGGGGAATTTCTCAAATTTCATTCTGCTACATCTTCAGCATACGTTCAGCTATAGAAACCGTTCAACTATCAAAATGTTCAGCTCTTTATGCTCTTTCAGCCTTGTGCTTTTAAGCTTTTCAGCTTTTCAACTTTTTCAAATATTCAGCTTTTTCAAAACTAAAACCAAAATTTTTTCCCATTCATCCTTATGGGGATTTTTTCAAATTTCATTCTGCTACTACTTCAGCATACGTTCAGCTATAGAAACCGTTCAACTATCAAAATGTTCAGCTTTTTAAGCTCTTTCAGCCTTGTTCTTTTCAGATTTTTAGCTTTTCAACTTTTTCAAATATTCAGCTTTTTCAAAAAAAAATTTAACATGGAAACAAATGGGAAAATCCTCAAATCCTCCTCAAAACTCATCCACTTTCAACCTCTTCTTCTCCCTCATACTTTGAGCTAGAGACACCATTCCAACTTTAAACTATCCACAAGACCTTGAACTATTGAACTTGATTTTCAGTTTTTGAAAATCTTTTACGGTTTTGAAATTATCACAGTTTTAGTTTTAAGGATTTTTAGCTCATCTTCTGGGTTTATAATGGGTGTGTATTGCGTGAGCTAGAGTGCGGAACATCATCGCTAGAGTGGAGAGCAGCTGCAAAAACTTTAGAAAAAACTCTCTTCAGCTTGATTTGGGTCCCACAGCTTTTACTTCACATAGACAATATATACATAGAAATGTAGGAAATCTTGTTGGCTTTCATATGATCATCTTATTTCAGATGTGCGACTTAAACTTTTGGCTGTAGAAGCCCTCGAGCGACAAGCACTCCAGCAACTCCCCCATAAGCCGCAATGTTAACTTTGAGCCTAAATTTCTGGAGTGGAGCAGACGGTACCGGTTTTGTCTCTCGCTCTTGTGCCCTCATTTTTCACTCTTCAGAAATAAAAAATACATCACATGGTTCAGAAATGTCTCCTGTTACTCACTGTATACATATTTTGGCCATAACCATTACACTTTTTCCTAAACCTGTAGCTGTTCGGGAGGTGTTTTCCCATTCATTCTTATGGGGACATTTTCAACTTTGGTTCTGCTACTGCTCCAGCATATGTGCAGCTACAGAAACTGTTTGGCTGTCAAACTGTTCAGCTTTTTAACCTCTTTCAGCCTATTACTTTCAGCTTTTCAACCTTTTCAGCTTTTTCAAAAATTCAGCCATATGTTCAGCTATAGAAACCATTCAACTATCAAAATATTCAGCTTTATGTTCAGCTATAGAAACCATTCAACTATCAAAATATTCAGCTTCATGTTCAGCTATAGAAACTGTTCAACTATCAAAATGTTCAGCTTTTTAAGCTATTTCAACCTATTACTTTTCAGCCTTTCTTCCTTTTCACCTTTTGAAAAAATCTGCTTTTTCTGCAAATTCTTGACCATTCATTCTCATAGTTTTATGCATGTTTTGTGGATTAGGCAAGTGTTTTCCAGCACATTCAGCAGATTTTGCGAAATCACTTCAGCAATCAGCATTCACACTGTATTTTCGCAGGAAATACAATTTTTCTAGTTATTAGTGTGAATGCTTCAAAGCATTCACACTATTGTTCTTCTGGAATTTATTAGTGTGAATGCTTCAAAGCATTCACACTATTGTTCTTCTGGAATTTATTATTATTATTAGTGTGAATGCTTCAAAGCATTCACACTATTGTTCTTCTGGAATTTATTATTATTATTAGTGTGAATGCTCCAAAGCATTCACACTATTGTTCTTCCGGAATTTATTAAAGTTATTATTATTATTCTTCTTCCGTACGTTTTTCAGCACCTATCTCCTCCTACAAATTTTGAGCTATAGAAACCATTCAACTATCAAAATGTTCAGCTTTTTAAGGACACTCTTGCTTCCATTTTTCTTTTTTCTATCTTTCATACTTTTGGAAATATTCAGCTTTTTCTGCAAAATTTTCCCCATTCATCCTTATGGGGATTTTTTCAAATTTCGCTATGCTACTACTTCAGCATACGTTCAGCTATAGAAACCGTTCAACTATCAAAATGTTCAGCTCTTTATGCTCTTTCAGCCTTGTGCTTTTAAGCTTTTCAGCTTTTCAACTTTTTCAAATATTCAGCTTTTTCAAAACTAAAACCAAAATTTTTTCCCATTCATCCTTATGGGGATTTTTTCAAATTTCATTCTGCTACTACTTCAGCATACGTTCAGCTATAGAAACCGTTCAACTATCAAAATGTTCAGCTTTTTAAGCTCTTTCAGCCTTGTTCTTTTCAGATTTTTAGCTTTTCAACTTTTTCAAATATTCAGCTTTTTCAAAAAAAAAATTAACATGGAAACAAATGGGAAAATCCTCAAATCCTCCTCAAAACTCATCCACTTTCAACCTCTTCTTCTCCCTCATACTTTGAGCTAGAGACACCATTCCAACTTTAAACTATCCACAAGACCTTGAACTATTGAACTTGATTTTCAGTTTTTGAAAATCTTTTACGGTTTTGAAATTATCACAGTTTTAGTTTTAAGGATTTTTAGCTCATCTTCTGGGTTTATAATGGGTGTGTATTGCGTGAGCTAGAGTGCGGAACATCATCGCTAGAGTGGAGAGCAGCTGCAAAAACTTTAGAAAAAACTCTCTTCAGCTTGATTTGGGTCCCACAGCTTTTACTTCACATAGACAATATATACATAGAAATGTAGGAAATCTTGTTGGCTTTCATATGATCATCTTATTTCAGATGTGCGACTTAAACTTTTGGCTGTAGAAGCCCTCGAGCGACAAGCACTCCAGCAACTCCCCCATAAGCCGCAATGTTAACTTTGAGCCTAAATTTCTGGAGTGGAGCAGACGGTACCGGTTTTGTCTCTCGCTCTTGTGCCCTCATTTTTCACTCTTCAGAAATAAAAAATACATCACATGGTTCAGAAATGTCTCCTGTTACTCACTGTATACATATTTTGGCCATAACCATTACACTTTTTCCTAAACCTGTAGCTGTTCGGGAGGTGTTTTCCCATTCATTCTTATGGGGACATTTTCAACTTTGGTTCTGCTACTGCTCCAGCATATGTGCAGCTACAGAAACTGTTTGTCTGTCAAACTGTTCAGCTTTTTCAAATATTCAGCTTTCTGCCTTTTCAGCTTTTTCAAGTATGCAGCTTTATGTTCAGCTAGAACACTGTTAAGCTGTCAAACTGTTCAGCTTTTCAACCTTTTCAGCTTTTTCAAATATTCAGCTTCATGTTCAGCTATAGATACCGTTCAGCTATTAAAATCTTCAGCTTCATGTTCAGCTAGATAAATTGTTCAGCTATCAAAATGTTCAGCTTTTTAAGCTCCTTCAACCTATTCAAATATTCAGCTTTATGTTCAGCTAGAGGAACTGTTAAACTATCAAAATATTCAGCTTTCTGTTCAGCTAGAGAAGCTTTTCAACTGTCAAAATATTCAGCATTTTTATCCCATTCAGCATATTATTTTTCAGCTTTTCAGCTTTTGAAAAATTCAGCCTTTCCTGTAAAATCTTGACCATTCATTCTCATTGGGAAATTTAAAATTTCCTTCTGCTACTGCTTATGTTCAGCTAGAGAAACTGTTTGGTTTTCCAAATCTTCAGCTTTTTAAGACCATTCAACCTTGTACTTTTTAGCTTTTCAGCCAGCTTTTTCTGCTAAATTGATTCTCATGGAAACATGTTCAACTTTTGTTCTGCTACTGCTTTAGCATACGTTCAGCTAGTAGTTCTTTTACTATTACTACTTCAACTGCTACTTGTACTACTACTACTTGTACTACTTCTACTTCAACTACTACTTGTACTACTACCACCACAACTAATGCTGCTACTTGTACTACTACTACTTGTCTTACAACTACTTCTACTACTACTACTACTACTACTACTTCTACTACCACCACTACTAGAAGTTGGCTGTGTGTGTGTGTGGCATGGATATGGACTACATAATGAAGTGATGAAAATCACTAGTAACGGCAATATCCCAGACTCCCTTACAAATCGAGTGATTTTAAGAGTTGTTGCATCATGAGGAGAAGCTTAATCAACTTTTGGGAACACCTATGACACATTTACAGTCATTGGTGCCTTCTTTCAAATTCGGCATTAAGAACAATACATTACGATTTGTCTTTCATTGTGAAAAGTGTCAGTTTCTTCGCGGCATCGCTGTATAAGCCTGTTACTTCGTCGCCGGACTCCCTTAAAAAAACAACAACTTTTAAACTTGTTGCGTTAGGAGACACTGTAAAAACGTTGTGAAACGCAGTGTACAACGTATTCTTAACAATTTGGGCACAGTTGTTCATTCGGCAAAGGTTATACATGAAGAAATGTTTTCTTTGCGTAAGAAACATATCCGTTTGTTCCAATGACGTCGGCGTAGCCCTGTATTTTCAAATCTAGCGGGGCACGACGCATTTAATGTCGGACATTGTATGCGCTGTTATCTACGTTATCTATTTCCGTCTTAACGTTGGTTAGGGTTACTCATACAAGAGATCCCCACAAAGCTCACAATGTCACACGAGTCCTGACTTCTTTTACCACGGGCTCTATGAGATATTGCAGGATTTGGGGATCGCTTTCAGAGGTTTTTGTGTTTAATGCCAGAATTTCCGAGTGTCACCTGAACGCCTCAATCAAACGTTGACGTGCCAGCCGGATCTTTCGTCAGTCGCTGTATGCTGTTTGACAGGTAAGTCTGCTTCACACGGCCGGCAGTTATGAACGGTCCAAATACAGGTTTATTGTTTCAGAAGTACATTGAGACTGGTGTTTAATTCAAACGGGAGTAAAGATGAATTTATGGGCGCAGAGTTTTTCTTGTTCGGCAAAGCCTATATTGTTGGCTACTCGATGGTAACGTTGCTAGCATAACCGCTAACGCTAACCAACTTAACTGACAAGCGCGTGAAGCAGTTATGAACGGAGAGCCGACCCAGAGGCCCAGTGTATTTGGCTAGAACAACCACCATACAAATACAGGTTTATTGTTTCAGAAGTGGTGTTTAATTCATACTGGAGTGAACATGAATTAATGGGCGCAGAGTTTTTCTTGTTCGGCAAAGCCTTTATTGTTGGCTACCCGATGGTAACGTTGCTAGCATAACCGCTAACGCTAACCAAGTTAACTGACGAGCGCGTGAAGGAGTTATGAAAGGAGAGCCGACGTCAGTTAGCTGCAGTTAATATCAGAGGCCCAGTTTATTTGGCAAAGACAACCAACAGCCAACGTACTAACAGCAGTTTTCAGTTCAGAGCATTGTCCCATTTATTTTAATCATGTATTTTTTTCAGTTTACAGATAACTTTTCATTTAGTTTTAAATGTGTTTCTATGTGGCTGGCTAATTTGTTGTCGGTTGTGCAAGTTATAAACCAAAGGCTACAGCTTTTTGTCACAAGCGAACTTAATTTGAGTGACAAAAAACTAGGATAATAATATACTGTATTACAGTATTACTATTACTACTATTATATCATACTATTATAGGTAGCTGCCTCTCTGCAGACACTACTCTGATGCCCAACCACTATTTGATTGGTTACATAACTAATGACAATAAATTCAAATGAGCTGTGACACTGGTTTTTTGAAGTTAACTGAAACTCTCATCTTCTTTCTCTCCCCCCCAAACCACTGACCCTCCTCATGTTCCTGCTGATGTCCTGTGCTGTCTCTGCAGTGTGAGTACAAATACACACACACACACACACACACTATGTTTGTTAAGACTGTCACCAAACTGATATGCGAGTCGTTTAGTAGTTTGGACTGACTCCCCATCCATATAATCTTTGTTGACAGGAATTACATCCATACATTGAACATTCAGTACCCAGAAAATAATAATCTAACAATGTGATCTCAATTGAAATAAGATGAGACCTGCTGGTTTTCTGAGAACAAAAAAGTAGGATAATAATTGAAAATGTATTTACAGTTTACACTATGATATGTAGCTGCCTCTCTGCAGACACTACTGCGAAGCCTTGCTCACTCTCCCATCCACAACCATTATCTGATAGGTTACATGTGTAATGGCCTATTAACACTGGAGGCTACTGTGTCACATCAATTAATCCCATTATCAATTCAATTGAGCTGAGGAATGTTGCTAGCATAACCGCTAACACTAACCAAGTTAACTGATATGAAGGAGTTATGAAAGGAGAGCCGATGTCAGTTAGCTGCAGTTAATAGCAGAGGCCCAGTGTATTTGGCTAAGGCAACCAACAGCCAACGTACTAACAGCAGTTTTCAGTTCAGAGCATTGTCCCATTTTATTTTAATCATGTATTTTTTTCAGTTTACAGATAACTTTTCATTTAGTTTTAAACCTGTTTCTATGTGGCTGGCTAATTTGTTGTCGGTTGTGCAAGTTATAAACCAAAGGCTACAGCTTTTTGTCACAAGTAACCTTAATTTGAGTGACAAAAAGTAGGATAATAATATACTGTATAACAGTATTACTATAATTACTATGATATCATACTATGATATGTAGCTTCCTCTCTGCATATACTACTGATTGCTTACATGAGTAATGGCCTATCAACACTTATCAATTCAAATGAGCTGTGACAGTGGTCAGGGGTAGACAAAAGGGGAAGGGCCAGTGGCTTTTGAAGATCACCGGCCCCACCATTGTAACCACTGGCCCAGGAATCGATCCCCATAATAACGAAAAAGAACAATTTGATTTAATAACATTTATTTTAATACTGCAGTACTGAGTACTCTCTGACTTCGTCCTCTTCAGGCAGACCTGATGTGAAGTGCTTTTTTCATGAGGGTCAAAGCCACTAGCCCCTTCTGCCACATGGCCCTTGTAGAGTGGAGAATTCCTCATATGAACAAGAAAAGAAAAAAATCACAACTCACATCTCCTACCTGTAGTCATCATAAATATAAAAGCGTTCTGGTGGCCCTGACGGTTTTAAAAGTATGTCCGGGACACCGGGCCATTTATATTGTCGAGCCCTGCTGGTTTTCTGCAATTAACTGAAACTCTCAACTTCTCTCTCCCCCCACCCCACCCCCTAAACTGCTGACCCTCCTCGTGTTCCTGCTGATGTCCTGTGCTGACCCTGCAGTGTGAGTACAAACACACACACATATTGTTTGTTATGACTGTCACCAAACTAATATGTGAGTCGTTTTGTAGTTTGGAATGACTTCCCATCCATATAATCTTTGTTGACAGGAATTACATCCATACATTGAAAATTCAACACCCAGAAAATAATAATCAAACAATGTGATCTCAATTGAAATAAGACCTGGTGGTTTTCTGAGAACAAACTGAACATCTGTCTGTCTTCCACACTCTTTCTGGCGGCCCAACCACACTGTAGTCTTGCTCAATGTCCTGTCCAAGTTGCAATAAACATGATAATCATATGACACCAAGCACATCCAGTTTTGCCACAAAATCGTGTGTGTGCGCTGCTTCTCCAACTAACAGAATGGAGAAGCAGCGTGACGTTAATACCAACAAAATGATAATTTCAAGTATACACAGAGCTGAGATGGAGAAGTATTTAGTCGTGATTTGTAGTTAAACTAATATATGTTTCCTTTCTTAGATATAGAGGACATTGACCGACGCCTGCGTTTTTGCCTGGTAAGTATGGAAGCTGCAACAGCCTACATAAATTGACAGTAACGCAGTTTAGTATCTCAAACTGTTTAATCTTGTTTGGATTCACACGATTTATATATTTTGTGATTTCTTTATTTTTACATGTCTCAAAATAAAAAAAATTGGGCAAGTTACTTTAAATTAATAGTTACAGTTGCTTCTCTTAAAAGTAATTGAATTACTTTAGCAATTGCTGCATATAAGAATAATTAGTTACTCATAAAACAAACAGTTCTGTCTCTCACATACACACACAGCTCAGCACTGTATCGAAGGGCTGATTTTGTGGTAATGTCATTCATGGCACAGACTGATTTTGGTGAAGCACAGGCAACATACACTGTGTAGAGTGTACCCAGCTCACTGTACAGAGAGCTGAGATGGAGCAGTATTAAGGCCCTTAATTGAAATTAGTTGGGAGGTTGGTTTTCTTCAGTGAATTGAAAATCTCAATTTCTCTCTCCCTCACTCAACTGAACTTCGTTGGATTCCTGCCAGCCTGTGACTCCTGCAAACTCTGAAGCGTAAGAGCACACGGAGACATTATGATTGTTTTGAACTGATATTTCATGGGTTTACAATTTAGGATGAGTCCCCATTCAAATAAACTTAGTCGATGGGAATCACGTACACACTTTATATAATCAATAATAAATTAAACACCCTGAAAAACAATTTGATCCGGGTACATTTGAGATGTGACCCCCTGATTTTTTGAGAAGAAAGTAAACATCATATCTTTCTGTCTCCATACTTCTGGCTGTCTCTAGCTGTATACTAAGGCTCGGCATTATGGACCAAAATTCCTGTCATGGTATTTTCAGGCTGATTGTCAACACAAGCTAGATATATCTCCGCATTTTCTACACAGAAGGCTTTTATATGTCACAAGAACTTTTATTTAAACAGACTGTGACAAATCTTCATAACATGTAAATTCAAATCTATAAATTAATTAAAAAAACTAGCAGGCCTGTAGGTTAAGGTTTGTTTTTTCACTGGTGCTACGTGCTGATCTGATTAGAGTTTTGCAGCACAAGACACAAAACCATATGTTAATAATTGTGTAATTGTATGAAGTCCATGATAGTTTGATCCATAACATTCTGTGTTGAGGGAGTTTATGTTATTTTGAAAAGAAAAAAATAGTATAGAAAAATACAAACATTCTTTTAAATGTATTTAGTGATGAATGATTATTCATGGACATAGCATGGAAAGAGAGAGAGAGACTTGATCAGCGTTTTTGTGAAATGCTTGTATTGTCTTTGCACTGCATTTTTATAAACACATTTGTAGCTTGCGTCCAGGCACTGTCTCTCTGTCACCCTCACTCACAAACAAGCACACAGACACTCACCTGACTCAGACAAACAGTTGCGTCTCTCACGCACACACAGCTCAGCACTGTATGGCTGGGCTGCTACTGCAGTAATGTCATTCATGGCTCAGATTTTGACATACACTATATCAGGATTGGCACTCTGTAGTGATTTGACCATAAGCACACACTTTCTAAAGCTATTGGCTACAGCAGCTGCTTCAACACACTGTTGTGAAATTGTAGTGGAAAAGAAACCTCAAGACAAGCCCTAATGAACTGATGCATTTCATGACTACTGGTTTTCACATTTCAAATGAATTTATTGGAATCCCTGCTGGCCGATAATTTATCAGCATAATTTATTATGTGCATCCCTAATGTTTTTACATCATGTTCATGTTTAGCTCAGGGTAGAAGCTACTTGAGTTTTTTGTTCCTTATATTCCAACAGCAGTCTAATTGATCTTTCCCATTTTGTCTTACAGGTGCCTTGCTGATTTTCTATCTGTTGGCTGAAAACCTGAGAGCTCTCTCAGACTCTCACGCTCTCTCTCCCTTTCTGTCCAATCAGACTTCAGTCCCTGATTGTTGTTATCAAGCCTCTATCTTTGACTGAAAACCTGAGAGCTCTCTCAGACTCTCACGCTCTCTCTCCCTTTCTGTACCAATCAGACTTCAGTCCCTGATTGTTGTTATCAAGCCTCTTATCTTTGACTGAAAACCTGAGAGCTCTCTGACTCTCACGCTCTCTCTCCCTTTCTGTACCAATCAGACTTCAGTCCCTGATTGTTATCAAGCCTCTATCTTTGACTGAAAACCTGAGAGCTCTCTCAGACTCTCACGCTCTCTCTCCCTTTCTGTACCAATCAGACTTCAGTCCCTGATTGTTGTTATCAAGCCTCTATCTTTGACTGAAAACCTGAGAGCTCTCTCAGACTCTCACGCTCTCTCTCCCTTTCTGTACCAATCAGATATCAGATTTCAGATTTTGGCTTGAGATTTCAGATTTTGGCTTGAGATTTTCTATCTGTCAAATCTGAGAGTTCCTACACTCTCGCGCTCTCTCTCCCTTTCTGACCTATCGGGCGACTGAACCTGATAGTGATAAGACGATATCAGCTCAGACAATATGAACAGACTTTGAGATCATATCAGCACTTTGAGATCAAATCAGCACTTTGAGATCATATCAGCACTTTGAGATCATATCAGCACTTTGAGATCATATCAGCACTTTGAGATCAAATCAGCACTTTGAGATCATCACAGTTTTTGGACTTTGTTGAGAACAATTGAGCTGCCCTTTGTGATCGAGTTTGACCAGCACATTACCTTGAGAAAACATTACAAGCACTGTTGACTCTGCTGTTACCACTAACTTATTGACTTGACTTGATTTGACAAGCATTTACTAGCATTTGATTTTTGAATTGCTAACATTAATTCTAATTAACTTAATTATTAAGTAAAGTTTTGAAATAATTGATTTGAACATTGATAAATTGTCAGAAGATATTGGATAATTTAACATTGGACTGAGATTTTTCATTTTTCAAAAGTTTGAGTTTACAATTAGTGGGAAAGTGTAAAGGTAAAACCATATTTTACAGTGCATTAGTTGTCTGTGACTTGCATCTGATTCTACTTCATCTTGTAGTCCTGCTCACATTACTTAAATCAATAAGTGTTTTATTGTTGTTTGAACCTGTTGTAATAAAAAACCTTTATTGCTGTTGTCTTTTTGTTGTTGTTTGAAGAAGCTGTTTGATTCTGACATTTAAATATAAATCTGAATACATTTCTTTAGTCTTATACATTAAGTTTGTTAAGGAATAAGATTTGGATTGTTGTCACTGGAAGGCATAGTACTAGCCTACAGCTATTCTCACTTGAATATCACATTTGAGCATTAGTACATATCTCTTGATAGTGCCTTAAAGCATTGAATAAACAGCTAAAAAATAAAATAAACTTCAGTTTTACCTGAGCATACGTTAAGCCCATTTCTGCAGGCTAAAAAAAGGTTTTCTGAAAAAAATAAATTGGTTTGAATCTACAACAATGCCTAGGAGAAGTAAGAAGTCTCAAGCTGTACGCATGCGCTGGCAGAGATCAGGTGAGATGCACGGTGCTACAACAGCTGAACAGGAAGCATGTGTTGGTCCCCAGAGCAGTGGAGAGGTCATGACGTCTGCAGCATCTCATGTACCAAGTGTCAACCAGGCAGGTCAACATGATGCATTGTGCTCACCAGGCATTTCTTATGCTGACGTAAAGAGGACACTTCACAGTAATGACCCAAGTGCATCAGCTACTTCAAATGCTAACCAGGTAAACCATTCAGGTGATGTGCCTTCGCCAAAAGTCTCTTATGCTGACATGGTAAAGAGGGGACGTCACAGTAATGATCCCATAGAAAAAGTTAGCTCCCATGCTGTAAGCTATTCGGGTGATGTGCACAAGATCTCACATTCTGACATTGTAGAGGCAGATCTCAGTGTAGCAGGGCCATCCAATGCAGACTATGTGGACCTCACAGAGCAGCCTTCTGAAAAACACGTCTGTGCATCACGCAGCCAGGCCTCTCTCAAATATGGCAAATTCAGGAACCAGCAGTGTACCTGTAACTCATTAACCTTTCTTGCATTTCTCTATGAGAACGAAAACATCACCAGAGCAGACCTTGACCTTGTTTTGGATAAAGGTAATGTGTTATATAAACAAGCCAGGAAAAGGGTCCCTAATCACAGCCATTTGACTACTGATGAGCTACCTCATAAGGTTCGTACACGCAGACACAGACTTCATGCAGACATGAAAATACTGTCAAGATACGGGACGTTTGGCGAACCTTTACCTGGAGCTGTAGATGACTATCTGGACCTGGAGGCAGGACTGAGCTGTTTGTTATCAGAGGTCCAATATGCACTGCTGCTGATGAGATCGTTGTGTATCGCAGTATTCAGAACCAGGTCAGGCAGATACGGTTTCTTTGATCCACACCCCAGAACAGCCAAAGGTTTGCCTTTACCCCTGGGTTCGGTCATGGCTGGTACAGCTGTCATGCTGACATTCCCTAAACTCAGTGACATGATTGACAGGCTCATGAAGCAACACAAGATGATGGACATACATTCCTCCTGTACCTATGAGTTGAAGCCTGTGGAGTTTTACAATGTGAACACAGCAAACCTGAATAGAGCCATGCCAGACACACACAGTCCACCTACCACTCAGACTGCTGCTCTATCAACTGCTGTGCTGGATGATGCACTTCAGAAAGAGGCAAGCCTGAGTGCTCCAAGGTTAACCAATGTTGTTACTGATGTCTGCAATAACACTGTACATGAAGCATGCACTGACATGGAAACTGAACCAGAGCCATTGAGCCAATTCACTTTGAATTCAGACACATCACATGATGCTCCTCAAAATGAATCAAACTCTTCTGCTCCAATAATTGATACAATGGTGAGTGATAGTGCCTTACGTGACATCTCCCATAAACTATCGAAAATTAATAAAGAGGCAAGAAGGAAATATAAGAAGAGACTTTTGTGCTCTGGAAAGGTATCTCAAAGAAAGGAGAATCAAAAGAGGAAAGAAAAGGAAAAGTATGCTTCTGACAAAACATTCAGAGCAAAGAAAAAATCTTCTGCAAAACGGCAATATTCTGATGAAGAACTCAGGCAAAGAAAACAAGCAAATTTCAGAAACTTTTATCGAAAAAAACCTGAATTACGCCTAAAGAAGAGAAATGATATAACAACTGCATATAGAGAAAATCCTGAATTCAGACAGAAACAAAAAGACTACATAACAAACCAGTACAGAAACAATCCTAAATTCAGAGAAAAACAAAAAGGGTACATAACAAAACGGTACAGAAACAATCCTGAATTCAGAGAAAAACAAAAAGGGTACATAACAAAACAGTACAGAAACAATCCTGAATTCAGAGACAAACAAAAAGGGTACAGAATGAACCAATACAGACACAATCCTGATTTCAGAGAAAAACAAAACCAGTACTTTATGAATCGATACAGAAATGATGTTGGATTCAATAGGAGACAGCGATTTTACTTTGCACAGCGTTGTATACATGACCAAGCCCTCAGGGTAAAACACAGACAACTAATGAGACAACGAATGCATGAGAGGCGTAACAGCAATCTTGCATTCAGGAGTATGCATAAGATAAGATGTGCAATGAGAATAACAAGGAAATACAGACAAATACAAAGACAAGCACATGAGAGTGACAGAGAGGCTGAAAACCCCTTGATCAATGAGGCCATATCTGTTTTCAGATCACAAATAAAGGCTGGTCCCACATTTTGTTGCACAGTGTGTCATAAGGCTTCATTTCCAAATCAAGTTCAACGCTGCACAAGGTCAAAGTATGTAACAAATCCAGATGTGGTTGAAGCATGCCTGACTGGAAAGTATGTTCATATTTGTGATGAAGGCTGCAGAAATGAACAGTGCAAAGTTCCTGATGAGAGAAAGACAGAGTGGATTTGTCATACCTGCCATAGTCACCTTAAAAAAGGAGCCATGCCCAGCCTTGCTATAGCCAACAACTTGGAGCTTACTGACATTCCACCTGAACTGTGTGATCTCAACATATTGGAAAGACATCTAATCGCCAAGTGCATAGCATTTGCAAAAATTATTCCTCTTCCTAAAGGACGACAGCAATGTATTCGAGGGAATGTTGTCTGTGTTCCATCTCAGATTGAGGAAACTGTTAACGCTCTGCCAAGACTGAGAAGTGAGTCACAAGTACTGAGAGTAAAGCTAAAGAGGCGGTTGTGTTACAGAGGTCATCAGGTGTTCCAGACTGTTACCTGGTCTAAACTGGTGCAAGCACTGAATAAACTCAAGCACATTCACCCACAGTATAAGGACATTACTATCAGAGATGAGGCTGAGCTGTGTGACCCAACGCTTCCCGATGAGGAAGATGATGATGATTGTGATGATGTTAATGCGACCATGGACGATGTTGATTATGATGAAGATGATTTAATGGAAATTGACATGTGTGAGAGAAATGCACTGTGTGAGGCAGAAAATGGTCATGAAAATGAAGTGGACAACAATGAAATGGTCATTTGTGATGACAGCCAACCAGAGGAGCAGAATGATGATCCAGAACAAGAAGGTGACATGCCAAATGGTGGTCTTGCTCTAGAGTCATGCCTTCAGCCACGCGATGTTTCAGAGGAAATATTGTGCTTTAGTGAAGGAATCTACTCTGTTGCCCCTGCAGAAGGAAACAGTCCAGTCAGCTTTTTCAAAACACCTAAACTTGAGGCCATGGCTTTCCCTGTTCAGTTCCCCACTGGTCAAAATACACTAGATGAACAGAGACTGATCAAAATAACACCCAGTGGTTATTTCAAAAGCAGGCTTTTAGGTGTTGATGATCGCTTTGCCAGAGACACAAACTATTTGTTCTTTGCACAGTTTGTGAGTGAAATACACTTGGCCACATCTAGCATGACAATTCAATTACGTAAGGGAAAACCTTTCACCAGAGATGGACGCAAAATAACGTCAGGAATGTTGCAAGACAAACGAGAGGTTGAACGATTGGTGAGACATAAAGATGCAGTCAGATTCATGCAGCCGCTGAGAGGGACACCAGCCTATTGGGAGAAGACAACAAGAGATCTGTTTGCCATGATAAGACAGCTCGGAACTCCTACTTTCTTTTGTACGTTTTCTGCAGCAGAAATGCGTTGGCCCGAGGTGATTGAAGCAATAAAACGTCAGCAGGGTGAGGAAGTTGATTTCGATGAACTCGACTGGTCCACAAAGTGTGACATATTGCGAAGCAATCCTGTGACTACAATGCGCATGTTTGATAAGCGTGTTGAGGCCTTATACAGAGATTTGATCTTGTCGCCTGCACAACCCCTTGGCAAAGTTGTTGATTTCTTTTACCGAGTTGAGTTTCAGCACAGAGGAAGCCCGCACATACATTGCCTGCTATGGGTAGAAGGAGCTCCTGTTTTTGAGGAAGACAGTGATCAAACTATCTGTGACTTTGTGAACAAATATATCACTGCACAGCTACCTGACCCAGTTACACAACCTGACCTGTATCAGAAAGTCACAGAAGTGCAGATGCACAGCAAAAACCACACACGGACATGTTTCAAAAGTGCTAGCTCTGGATGTCGTTTTGGTTTTCCCCAACCACCTTCCAGAGATACAATGATAACAAGACCTGGAGATAAAGATGATCCAGAAAAACTGGCAGAAGCAAAAGAAAAGCTCAGACCGCTGAACTTGCTGCTGAATGAACCTGAAACTGCCTCCCTGAGTTTGAACCAGCTCCTGGATCGATGTGATTTAACACTCAGCGAGTATGAGAATTGTCTGCACCTGATGAAACGATCAAATGCGGTGATACTAAGGCGTGACCCAAAAGACTGCTGGGTAAATCCATATAACGCAGCTCTACTTTCTGCCTGGGATGCAAATATTGATGTTCAGTTCATACTGAATTATTACAGTTTGATCAACTACATCTGCACATATATTTGCAAAAGTGAAAACTCTGTCAGTGAGTATCTCAAAACGCTAATTGAAAACTCCAACAGAGAAAATGTCAATGAGTGTGATGAAATGAGGGAAATCATGCAGGCATATTCCAAAAAGAGAGAGGTCAGTGCCCAGGAGTGTGTCACCCGTGCATGTGGTATCAAAATGAAAAAGTGTTCACGTGGTGTCGTATTCATACCGACAGATGACAACCCAGTGAAAATGAGTCGCCCCATGTCAGACCTGCAAAACACAACATCAGAATGTGTAAATGTGTGGATGACATCTTTGACAGACAAGTACAAAGCCAGGCCTGAAACACTAGAGTTTGAGGAGATGTGTATGGCAGACTTTGCCTCAACTTGCAGACTTGTGTATGGCCAACAGACCAAAGGTAAAAAGGTTTTTCCTCTGCTGAATGAGATGGGATATGTTCAAAAGAGAGAAAACGATAAGCCCGCTGTCATCAGATTTCACCGCACATCACAGGAAAAATATCCCGAGCAGTTTTATGGCACATTACTGAAACTGTATGTTCCTTACCGATCAGACGATGAACTGAAACCTTCTTTTTTACCCACATATGAGTCATTCTACAACCGTGGCCGTGTTGAACTACCAGGTGCTAACCGTCCAGAGTCCGTCAAACGCATTGTCAAACGAAACAGAGAAAAATATGAAAAAAACAGTGAAGAAATTGAGAGTGCAATTGAGGAGTTTGAAGAGAACAGAGGTGTGATTGATGAATGGTGTAATCTGGCACCTGAATCTGAACTAGTGAGGTTGGAGTGCATTGAAGAACTGGAAGCAAGAGCGCCAGATCATGAAAATGTACAGGATGATGTCCCAGAATATGCAAAGCAGGCTAACGCTGTAACAGAAGCCAGAGCCATCAGAGAACCCCCTGCAGTTGACCCCACACTCTTACGTCAAATGTATCAGAATCTGAACCAGAAACAGACATGTGTGTTCCATGCAGTCAGAGACTGGTGCATAAAGCGTGTCTGTGGCCTTGATCCTGAGCAAATCTTCTTTTACATAAATGGTGGTGCTGGAACAGGAAAGTCACATCTCATCAAATGCATCTACTCAGAAGCATCTAAGATACTGTGCAAACTGCCGAGACGTGCTGAGGAGGCTGACATATCAAACCCCACTGTCCTTTTGACTGCTTTCACTGGAACCGCAGCCTTTAATATATCAGGTTCAACACTGCACTCTCTGCTCAAGCTGCCGAGAAGCCTAAAACCCCCATTTCAAGGACTTGGTAATAAACTGGATGAGGTCAGATCAGATCTGTTAAATGCTGAAATCATCATCATTGATGAAGTGTCCATGGTGTCAAAGCCACTTTTTGCATATGTGGATGCCAGACTGAAACAGATTAAAGGCTGTCAAAAACCATTTGGAGGGATGTCAGTAATCGCTGTTGGAGACTTCTATCAGCTACCACCAGTGAGACACAGTAAACCTCTCTGCGTCCAAGAGCCTTTACAAATAGACCTGTGGGGACATTTTAAGATGGTCACACTGACTGAGATCATGCGGCAGAAAGATGATGTGGTCTTTGCAGAGATGCTGAACAGGATCCGTGTGAAAGACAAGTCAGATGAGTTGTCTGAAGCAGACAGAGCTATGCTGTCACAGACCATCACTGAACCAGCACTTTGTCCGACTGATGCCCTGCACATTTTTGCAACAAACAAACAAGTCAATTCCCACAACTCTGCAACGTTAGCTCTGCTCCATTCTCATATCACTACCATTGATGCAGATGACTATAAAAAGGACCCACACAGTGGCAAAATGGCACGACAAGTCGAACCATTAAAAGGAGGCAAAAATGATTTACCAGATTCACTAAATGTTGCTGAAGGCGCACGTGCCATGCTCACCAGAAACATCGACGTCTCTCAGGGATTAGTGAATGGATCCTTTTGCACACTACAAAGGATAATTACCTCTGAACAAAGTGGTTTTACACACGTCACCATGCTTGGGCTCAAGATGGATGATGAAACAGCTGGAATGCGTTACCGCAATAGAGCACCAGGAGGACCCGATAATCTTGTGTACATTGACAGAGCGGAGGAGGATATGAAACAGAAAGGAGTGGTACGCAGACAGTTTCCCATTAAACTTGCCTTTGCTTGCACAATACATAAGGTTCAAGGTATGACAAAGACATCAGCCGTAGTCTCACTGAAACACATATTTGAACCTGGCATGGCTTATGTGGCTATCAGTAGAGTGACCTCTCTCAGTGGACTGTACATGCTGGATATAGACGAGAAAAAAATCTATGCAAACCAAGACGTCACTGCAGCCTTAGAGACCATGACACATGTCAACTTGGACAACATGATGCCTCTTCTCCATTTCAAGCAAACATTGAGCAGACATGACACTCTGACCATTGTTCACCACAACACAGAAGGACTGCCATCACATGTGAATGACATCAAGAGCCATCATGAACTGTGTCTTGCAGATGTTCTGTGTCTCACGGAAACCCACCTACAAGGCTCCTTTGTTGCACACAGCCTCCATTTAGACGGCTACAATATGTTCAAGCGCAACAGACACATGTCGTACACAAATCTCCCACAAATGGCAAACAGAGGTGGTGGCGGAGTTGCTGTTTTTGTGAAAAACCACTTTCAAGTGCGTGAAAAACAGTATCTACATAATGTGACTGATCTTGAGTTTGTGGCTCTGAAGGTTGAAGCCCCTGTGAGTGCACTGATTGCAGCCGTGTACAGACCTCCAGACTACAGCATTGCATCATTCCTGTCAAACCTGGTAAGCCTTTTGGATTCACTGGAGATCATGGATTGCCATCCCATCATTGTCTGTGGCGATTTCAATGAGAATCTCTTATCCAACGGAAGTATGCCAATACTGGAGCTGTTTCGGTCTAGGGGATATGCCCAACTAATCACTGCTGCAACCACCGAGAAGAACACACTGCTGGACCTCATTTTCATCTCTCAACCACAACGCTGTCTCAATTCTGGTGTCTTGAAAACGTACTACAGTTATCACAACCCTGTGTACTGTGTAATCTCCTGCAGCAGTTCATAAAGAAATCCGGTGAGTGACATTGAAAAGTACTAGGACTAGGGATTTGTTTGTTTTCGTGGATTAAGGGATTAAGAAAATTGTTTAATACCATTTTGTATGAAAAAGTATAATATGTTTTGCACATTTTGATTTAAAATACACAAAACTTAAACTGACAATGGTAAAATCTATCTAAGCTATATCACAATGATCATCGTTTACTGAAAATGCAATGTACGGTATTTGACAGACCATCTAGTTATACAGACTTGCAAAGCAAATAGTCAACAATTACTCAGAGTTGGGGTATCCTCTTTGCAGCCTGGCTTTACAACCTTGCCGGCTGCCTCAGTCTCTCTGAGACTGTGTGGGAGGGAGGGTGGACCAAGAGGATACACCGCTCAACACTTGATATGAATGTTGGTTTATTGTGTCTAAGAGAAATTGACCTACAAGGACATTATGTTGCTGAGAGAATTGCACACAGCTAACTCTCCAATCTGGTTCAAAATTAAAACCTTGGCTAATAAAAAATGCTTCAAAGGATGGATAAAAGTAGAACAACATTTAAAAATCTTGACTAATACAAAATGGCTAAAGGTTAAATTGTTTTACAGGCTAAAGGCAAAAAGGCTAAATTGTTTTACAGGTTAAAAGCAAAAAGGCTAAATTGTTTTACAGGTTAAAGGCAAAAAAGCTAAATTGTTTTACAGATAATTATGCGGTAATGGACCATATTCCCAACACATTTTGGCCTGTGCATTTGTCAGGGTGGGTCTGGGTCAGGGTTGATAAATGCGCAGGCCAAAACTATTTTTAGGCAGCTGTATACAGCTGCCAACATTTACCTTAGCAAAAATACATCAGAAAGTATGTGTTTTCAATGTAACACATACTTTCCAATGTACTTACACCTACCAGCTGAAACCCCACATTCCCACCAAATTTGCCACTACCCTCTCTAGCAGGGTGGGTGGCCTTGCCAGATACTCTAAATTATGCAAGTTTGCTGTCCCCCGGTTGGGAGACACAGTGCTCCTCTGTGACGACACCTGCCCACCTTGGTCCTATTTTCTTCAATACTGTGAGGACCAACTCATGACCAGCAACACCATGGTGCCACAAACGAGGCACCTGCACCAGCTTAAGTGTCAGTCGACAATGGAGCCATCACTGCTGGATCACGTGTGACATGTGCTTCCCCTCTCAGTGCAAAGGTTTCTTCATAACTAAGCATAAGGTAGGTCATTAAGGGTTTATTTTTGAACTAATATTCTTGTATGTGCTTTGATAAAATTGTCTGTGTATCAAACAGTTTTTGTAGCTTTTGACTTTAAAGTTACAGTTGGGAGTGTATTTTGAATGAAGTTCTTTCTTCAGGTCTTCCTCCACTGTGGTCCAGCCACTCCACAGCTGAGACCTCCAGACTGCCCAGAGAGTTAACATGCATAAGACATTCAGCCATTCAAAACCTCTCTGTGTGAAGTGGCTCTGGAGGGAAAATGGATTTCTGCCCTGCAGCAGTGTGCAAGGTAATTGATTACTTTGTATGGTGCAACTCTTGTGTATGTTTTGTGTCATGGTCTTCAGATTATAGACTTTCTGTTGTCTTTTCTCAGGGCGAGCTCCATTCCCCTGCCTCTCAGCGCCTGTGTCGGTGACGCTGTCCTCATGCCAAACGTGACCCGATAATAGGGAGCAGCAGTTCTTCCAGCCACTGAACATGTCGAAGGTCATGACTTCACTCATTTACAACTTCACACTGACAGTGTGCTCCATTGACAGTTCGGTTTGTGGCAGCAATGAAAAGATTCAACAAACAGCAGCATGACAGAATCACTACTGAAGATTACACTAGTGACCCATGGACCATATAACCGAATCTGAAGTATAGGACACCAGTTTAGTCTGTTTTGTTAATAATAATATTTATGTTATATGATTCATTGAACGTTTTTTTTATTTTGCATTTCATGAAAATGTATGTTATTTTTACGACACAGATAAAGGTGTAATTCATATCAGTTGCTACATGCATCTGAACTTGCTGTCCTGTAGGGGGGACTATTTTTTTTTTTAAATAGTAATCATTAGTGTGGGGTTTCAGCTGGTAGGTATACTAAAGGTTATTTCACCATTGTATACTTAGCTTTGGGCTAATGTAAACCCTTCTGAAAAGCAGTTATGGATGAGCCCAGTGCTGAGACTGTGCACTCAAAGCTGAGGGTATGGTCTTGAGAATGTCCTAAACACATGGCTTGGATATGAGCCTTGTCACATGATTTGATTGGCAAACAAACCTGGAGACCTGAAGTCACAAAAGTGACGTTAACTCCATGTTTTTTGGAGAAATCTTTAAAAAGTAAAGGTGAACCCAGCTCTGACAGAGATGGACTAACACAATTGAAATCACAGTGTTGGCCCGACTGTCAGTCCAGGGCTACTGGAGCTTGAAGCCATAAACTAATGGGGCTAATTAGCCTAAGTCTAACTATGATGTGAAAAGCTTTTATGGTAGGGCTGAACAAAATTTGAAATCACTGAAATTACAATATCTTCAGGCATGTAAAATGGTGTCATTGCCCAATCCTGTCACCCATCATGTAACTATCACTCTTTTTATCCCTCTTGAAAAAGCAACAAATAAGCACAGAAACAGAGAGGTTGAGTGAACAGTTACCTAACAATGCATCTTGCCTGCACATGCCTGGTCCTACTGATTGTGATAATATATATTTTGTTGAGCCCTGCCTTAGAAAATATTTTGAAACCAACAACTGTTTGCCAGTATGGATTTTGAAAATGACTACTTTCATGTATTTTCTATATATTCTTCTCTTATTTGTGTTTTGGTAATTTGTTTTATTGCATTTTATTTTTATTTTTTTCCCAAAAGAAAACTGAATGATAGTCATATTTTTTATCTAATTTTATCTTAAGTTTTGTTTGTTTCTCTGAACTAAATAGTGGCCAAAGACTGGTCAAACAATTCATAGAGATTAACCCAAAAGTCACCCAATTTACTGTGCCTGGAAACCTTTTCTTTTTAAATAGTCAAAGTTTGCTGAAAGGGTTTTAAAAAATCTCTTCCCTTTGCACATCAGTCGTCAGGGCAATGTTTCGGCACCATGCTGGAAACATTTCCTTGTGGTTGTTCCGAGGCGCAGAGCTTTTAAGAAATTTTTATTTGTTTACTGGTTACGTGCTAGAGGCACAGTGGATTTTGGTTTTGCAAGGCCGGCTTTCGTGTCTTTTCTATTCTCTTATAAACTGTTCATTGGTAGTTATTTAATTCATTTAAATAATCAACCAATCCCACAATTATAGGAAATGTCCTGAAATACACTTAAGGCCCGAATTAATTAGCTGGACTTCATAGGAAACCTTTGTCTCAAGATTCATTTCTTTTTTTTTTCTTTTTTTTTTTATACTTTTTTCTTAATAAGTCAAAGTTGACTGAGGGGCCCTCACAAAATCTCTGCTCTTAGTACATGCATTTGACAGTAGTATTCATACCATATTGCCATAAAATCCTTTAAGGTTCCTTCTGGTTGATCAAAGTGCCCCCATGTTGTGGGATCTTAACTTAATAATGTTCAGTTCCATTAAATTCCTTTCAGGTCACTTGAGTTATGTTCATATAATTTTAACATCATCAAATTCAGTTTAATCTGATTCATTAACTTTTTTATTCTACTAGGGCAATAAAATATGCATAGGCAAACTATTCAATCACATTTTCACAATATATTATAATATATACAAATTAGTTTCAACAACTGAACAACTATCCACTTTTGATGGATGATTTATCATCAAATAATCTGTGTAGTAATTTTTGTGCAATAAAGTCGTACACTCACATGAATAGATTTGAAATGATTTTGTAAATGTTTTTGAAATATGTTTTGATTCCTATTTGTGTGTCTCATCAGGCTTGTTTGTATATTATGCTGTGGATTTCACTTCTACTGCTTTATTACTGTTGATACTTCAATTAAATCTTGGAATGCTCTAATTACTGTGTGAATTACAAACTATTGTCTCCTCATGATTTGGTAGAATAATGAGACAATGTCCACAATGTCTTCCACAACTACAACTGCTACCTCTGCTACTGTTGCTGCTGCTACTACTACTACTACTACTACTACTACTACTACTACTACTAATAGCTGTACAACTAGTACAACTACTATTAATAGCTGTACTTTTCAGCCTTATTAGCTTTTGAAACATTCAGCTTTTGAAAAATGTGGCTTTTTCTGCAAAATCTTGACCATTCATTCTTATGGGGACATTTTAAAATTTACTTCTGCTACTACTCCTGCATACATACAGGTAGAGAAACCGTTCAAACTGTTCAGCTTTTTTAGCCCATTCAGCCTATTACTTTTCAGCTTTTTCAAATATTAAGCTTTATGTTCAGCTATAGAAACCATTCAACTATCAAACTGTTCAGCTTTTTAAGCTCTTTCAGCTTTGTACTTTTCAGCTTTTCAACCTTTTCAAATATTCAGCTTTCTGCCTTTTCAACTTTTTCAAATATTCAGCTTCATGTTGAGCTATAGAAACCGTTCAACTATCAAAATGTTCAGCTTTTTAAGCTCTTTCAACCTATTACTTTTCAGCCTTTCTTCCTTTTCAGCTTTTGAAAAAATCTGCTTTTTCTGCAAATTCTTGACCATTCTCATAGTTTCATGCATTTTTTATGCATCAGGCAAGTGTTTTCCAGCACATTCAGCAGATTTTGCAAAATCACTTCAGCCGTCAGCATTCACACTGTATTTTCGCAGGAAATACAATTTTTCTAGTTATTAGTGTGAATGCTTCAAAGCATTCACACTATTGTTCTTCTGGAATTTATTATTATTCCTGCTTCCGTACGTTTTTCAGCACCTATCTCCTCCTACAAATTTTGAGCTACAGAAACCATCCAACTATCAAAATGTGCAGCTCATTAAGGACATTCTTGCTTGTATTTTTGGTATTTCTATCTTTTATACTTTTGGAAATATTCAGCTTTTTCTGCAAAATTTTCCCCATTCATCCTTATGGGGAATTTCTCAAATTTCACCCTGCTACTACTTCAGCATACGTTCAGCTATAGAAACCGTTCAACTATCAAAATGTTCAGCTTTTTATGCTCTTTCAGCCTTATACTTTTCAGCTTTTTAGCTTTTCAACTTTTTCAAATATTCAGCTTTTTCAAAACTAAAACCAAATTTTTTTCCCATTCATCCTTATGGGGATTTTTTCAAATTTCATTCTGCTACTACTTCAGCATACATTCAGCTATAGAAACCGTTCAACTATCAAAATGTTCAGCTTTTTAAGCTCTTTCAGCCTTATACTTTTCAGCTTTTTAGCTTTTCAACTTTTTCAAATATTCAGCTTTTTCAAAAAAAAATTTAACATTGAAACAAATGGGAAAATCCTCAAATCCTCCTCAAAACTCATCCACTTTCAACCTCTTCTGCTCCCTCATACTTTGAGCTAGAGACACCATTCCAACTTTAAACTATTCACAAGACCTTGAACTATTGAACTTGTTTTTCAGTTTTTGAAAATATTTTATGGTTTTGAAATTATCACAGTTTTAGTTTTAATGATTTTTAGCTCGTGTTCTGGGTTTATAATGGGTGTGTATTGCGTGAGCTAGAGTGCGGAACATCATCGCTAGAGTGGAGAGCAGCTGGAAAAAGTTTAGAAAAAACTCTCTTCAGCTTGATTTGGGTCCCACATCTTTTACTTCACATAGACAATATATACATAGAAATGTAGGAAATCTTGTTGGCTTTCAGATGTTGGTCTTATTTCAGATGTAGGACTTAAACTTTTGGCTGTGGAAGCCCTTGAGCGGCAAGCACTCCAGCAACTCCCCCATAAGGCGCAGTGTTAACTTTGAGCCTAAATCTCTGGAGTGGAGCAGACGGTACCGGTTTTGTCTCTCGCTCTTGTGCCCTCATTTTTCACTCTACAGAAATAAAAAACACATCACATGGTTCAGCAATGTCTCCTGTTACTCACTGTATACATATTTTGGCCATAACCATTACACTTTTTTCTAAACCTGCAGCTGTTTGGGAGGTGTTTTCCCATTCATTCTTATGGGGACATTTTCAACTTTGGTTCTGCTACTGCTCCAGCATATGTGCAGCTACAGAAACTGTTTGGCTGTCAAACTGTCCAGCTTTTTAAGCTCTTTCAGCCTATTACTTTTTAGCTTTTCAACCTTTTCAGCTTTTCAACCTTTTCAGCCTTTTCAACCTTTTCATCCTTTTCAAATATTCAGCTTCATGTTCAGCTAGAGAAACTGTTCAGCTATCAAAATGTTCAGCTTTTCTGCCTTTTCAGCTTTTGAAAAAATCAGCTTTTCCTGCAAATTCTTGACTATTCATTCTCATAGTTTTATGCATGTTTTGTGGATTAGGCAACTGTTTTCCAGCACATTCAGCAGATTTTGCAAAATCACTTCAGCAATCAGCATTCACACTGTATTTTCGCAGGAAATACAATTTTTCTAGTTATTATTATTATTCCAGCTTCCGTACGTTTTTCAGCTCTCTTCTACTCTTTCAAATTTTGAGCTACAGAAACCATTCAACCATCAAAATGTTCAGCTCGTTAAGGACATTACTGCCTCTATTTTTCATTTTTCTATCTTTCATACTTTTGGAAATATTCAGCTTTTTCTGCCAAATTTTTCCCATTCATCCTTATGGGGAATTTCTCAAATTTCATTCTGCTACATCTTCAGCATACGTTCAGCTATAGAAACCGTTCAACTATCAAAATGTTCAGCTATTTATGCTCTTTCAGCCCTGTACTTTTCAGCTTTTTAGCTTTTCAACTTTTTCAAATATTCAGCTTTTTCAAAACTAAAACCAAAATTTTTTCCCATTCATCCTTATGGGGATTTTTTCAAATTTCATTCTGCTACTACTTCAGCATACGTTCAGCTATAGAAACCGTTCAACTATCAAAATGTTCAGCTTTTTATGCTCTTTCAGCCTTCTTATTTTCAGCTTTTTAGCTTTTCAACTTTTTCAAATATTCAGCTTTTTCAAAAAAAAAATTAATATGGAAGCAAATGGGAAAATCTTCAAATCCTCTTCAAAACTCATCCACTTTCAACCTCTTCTGCTCTCTCATACTTTGAGCTAGAGACACCATTCCAACTTTAAAATAATCACAAGACCTTGAACTATTAGGCATGTGTTTAGTTTTTGAAAATCTTTTACGGTTTTGAAATTATCACAGTTTTAGTTTGAAGGATTTTTAGCTCGTCTTCTGGGTTTATAATGGGTGTGTATTGCGTGAGCTAGAGTGGGTGACATCATCGCTAGAGTGGAGAGCAGCTGCAAAAACTTTAGAAAAAACTCTCTTCAGCTTGATTTGGGTCCCACATCTTTTACTTCACATAGACAATATATACATAGAAATGTAGGAAATCTTGTTGGCTTTCAGATGATGGTCTTATTTCAGATGTAGGACTTAAACTTTTGACTGTAGAAGCCCTCGAGTGACAAGAACTCCAGCAACTCCCCCATAAGCCGCAGTGTTAACTTTGAGCCTAAATCTCTGGAGTGGAGCAGACGGTACCGGTTTTGTCTCTCGCTCTTGTGCCCTCATTTTTCACTCTACAGAAATAAAAAACACATCACAGGGTTCAGCAATGTCTCCTGTTACTCACTGTATACATATTTTGGCCATAACCATTACACTTTTTTCTAAACCTGCAGGTGTTTGGGAGGTGTTTTCCCATTCATTCTTATGGGGACATTTTCAAATTTCATTCTGCTACTGCTCCAGCATATGTGCAGCTACAGAAACTGTTTGGCTGTCAAGCTGTTCAGCTTTTTCAAATATTCAGCTTTATGTTCAGCTATAGAAACCGTTCAACTATCAAAATGTTCAGTTTCATGTCCAGCTAGAGAAACTGTTAAAATATCAAAATATTCAGCTTTATGTTCAGCTAGAGAAACTGTTCAACTTTTAAAATATTCAGCTTTATGTTCAGCTATAGAAACCGTTCAGCTATCAAACTGTTCAGCTTTTTAAGCTCTTTCAGCCTATTACTTTCAGCTTTTCAACCTTTTCAGCTTCTTCAAATATTCAGCTTTATGTTCAGCTATAGAAACCGTTAAACTATCAAAATGTTCAGTTTCATGTTCAGCTAGAGAAACTGTTAAAATATCAAACTATTCAGCTTTTCAACCTCTTCAGCTTTTTCAAATATTCAGCTTTATGTTCAGCTATAGAAACCGTTCAGCTATCAAACTGTTCAGCTTTTTAAGCTCTTTCAGCCTATTACTTTCAGCTTTTCAACCTTTTCAGCTTCTTCAAATATTCAGCTTTATGTTCAGCTATAGAAACCGTTCAACTATCAAAATGTTCAGTTTCATGTTCAGCTAGAGAAACTGTTCATCTTTTAAAATATTCAGCTTTTTAAGCTCTTTCAACCTATTACTTTTCAGCTTTTCAACCTTTTCAGCTCTTCGACCATTTCAGCTTTTCACCTTTTTCAACTTTTCAACCTTTTCAAATATTCAGCTTGATGTTCAGCTAGAGAAACTGTTCAACTATCAAAATATTCACCTTAGAAACTGTTCAACTTTCAAAACCTTCAGCTTTTCCAACCCATTCGGCCTATTCCTTTTCACCTTTTCTGCCTTTTCAGCTTTGAAAAATTCTGCTTTTTCTGCAAATTCTTGACCATTCATTCTCATAGTTTTATGCATTAGGCAAGTGTTTTCCAGTACTACATTCAGCAGATTTCCAAAATCACTTCAGCTTTCAGCATTCACACTGTATTTTCGTAGGAAATACACATTTTTCTAGTTATTATTATTATTCATGATTCCGTACGTTTTTTGGCTCTTTTCAACTCCTTCAAATTTTGAGCTACAGAAACCATTCAACTATCAAAATGTTCAGCTCATTAAGGACATTATGGCATCCATTTTTCATTTTTCTATCTTTCATACTTTTGGAAATATTCAGCTTTTTCTGCAAAATGTTTCCCATTCATCCTTATGGGGAATTTCTCAAATTTCGCTCTGCTACTACTTCAGCATACGTTCAGCTATAGAAACCGTTCAACTATCAAAATGTTCAGCTATTTGTGCTCTTTCAGCCTATCAATTTTCAGCTTTTTAACTTTTCAACTTTTTCAAATATTCAGCTTTTTCAAAACTAAAACCAAAATTTTTTCCCATTCATCCTTATGGGGATTTTTTCAAATTTCATTCTGCTACTACTTCAGCATATGTTCAGCTATAGAAACCGTTCAACTATCAAAATGTTCAGCTTTTTAAGCTCTTTCAGCCTTGTTCTTTTCAGCTTTTTAGCTTTTCAACTTTTTCAAATATTCAGCTTTTTCAAAAAAAAATTTAACATGGAAACAAATGGGAAAATCCTCAAATCCTCCTTAAAACTCATCCACTTTCAACCTCTTCTTCTCCCTCATACTTTGAGCTAGAGACACCATTCCAACTTTAAACTATCCACAAGACCTTGAACTATTGAACTTGATTTTCAGTTTTTGAAAATCTTTTACGGTTTTGAAATTATCACAGTTTTAGTTTGAAGGAGTTTTAGCTCCTCTTCTGGGTTTATAATGGGTGTGTATTGCGTGAGCTAGAGTGCGGAACATCACCGCTAGAGTGGAGAGCAGCTGCAAAAACTTGAGGAAAAACTCTCTTCAGCTTGATTTGGGTCCCACAGCTTTTACTTCACATAGACAATATATACATAGAAATGTAGGAAATTTTGTTGGCTTTCATATGATCAACTTATTTCAGATGTGCGACGTAAACTTTTGGCTGTAGAAGCCCTCGAGCGACAAGAACTCCAGCAACTCCCCCATAAGCCGCAGTGTTAACTTTGAGCCTAAATCTCTGGAGTGGAGCAGACGGTACCGGTTTTGTCTCTCGCTCTTGTGCCCTCATTTTTCACTCTACAGAAATAAAAAACACATCACATGGTTCAGCAATGTCTCCTGTTACTCACTGTATACATATTTTGGCCATAACCACCACACTTTTTTCTAAACCTGCAGGTGTTTGGGAGGTGTTTTCCCATTCATTCTTATGGGGACATTTTCAGCTTTGGTTCTGCTACTGCTCCAGCATCTGTGCAGCTACAGAAACTGTTTGGCTGTCAAACTGTTCAGCTTTTTAGGCTCTTTCAGCCTATTACTTTCAGATTTTCAACCTTTTCAGCTTTTCAACCTTTTCAGCTTTTTCAAATATTCAGCTTTATGTTCAGCTATAGAAACTCTTCAACTATCAAAATGTTCAGCTTTTTAACCTTTTCAGCCTTTTCAAGTATTCAGCTTCATGTTTAGCTAGAGAACCTCTTCAACTATCAAAATGTTCAGCCTTTTAAGCTCTTTCAGCCTATTACTTTCAGCTTTTCAACCTTTTCAGCTTTTTCAACCTTTTCAGCTTTTCAACCTTTTCAGCTTTTTCAACCTTTTCAGCTTTTTCAAATATTCAGCTTTATGTTCAGCTATAGAAACCATTCAACTATCAAAATCTTCAGCTTTTTAAGCTCTTTCAACCTATTACTTTTCAGCCTTTCTGCCTTTTCAGCTTTTGAAAAAATCAGCTTTTTCTGCAAATTCTTGACTATTCATTCTCATAGTTTTATGCATGTTTTGTGGATGAGGCAAGTGTTTTCCAGCACATTCAGCAGATTTTGCAAAATCACTTCAGCAATCAGCATTCACACTGTATTTTCGCAGGAAATACAATTTTTCTAGTTATTATTATTCTTCTTCCGTACGTTTTTCGGCTCTCTTCAACTCCTTCAAATTTTGTGCTACAGAAACCATTCAACTATCAAAATGTTCAGCTCATTAAGGACATTATGGCATCCATTTTTCATTTTTCTATCTTTCATACTTTTGGAAATATTCAGCTTTTTCTGCAAAATGTTTCCCATTCATCCTTATGGGGAATTTCTCAAATTTCGCTCTGCTACTACTTCAGCATACGTTCAGCTATAGAAACCGTTCAACTATCAAAATGTTCAGCTATTTATGCTCTTTCAGCCTATCAATTTTCAGCTTTTTAACTTTTCAACTTTTTCAAATATTCAGCTTTTTCAAAACTAAAACCAAAATTTTTTCCCATTCATCCTTATGGGGATTTTTTCAAATTTCATTCTGCTACTACTTCAGCATACGTTCAGCTATAGAAACCGTTCAACTATCAAAATGTTCAGCTTTTTAAGCTCTTTCAGCCTTGTTCTTTTCAGCTTTTTAGCTTTTCAACTTTTTCAAATATTCGGTTTTTTCAAAAAAAAATTTAACATGGAAACAAATGGGAAAATCCTGAAATCCTCCTCAAAACTCATCCACTTTCAACCTCTTCTTCTCCCTCATACTTTGAGCTAGAGACACCATTCCAACTTTAAACTATCCACAAGACCTTGAACTATTGAACTTGATTTTCAGTTTTTGAAAATCTTTTACGGTTTTGAAATTATCACAGTTTTAGTTTGAAGGATTTTTAGCTCATCTTCTGGGTTTATAATGGGTGTGTATTGCGTGAGCTAGAGTGCGGAACATCATCGCTAGAGTGGAGAGCAGCTGCAAAAACTTTAGAAAAAACTCTCTTCAGCTTGATTTGGGTCCCACAGCTTTTACTTCACATAGACAATATATACATAGAAATGTGGGAAATCTTGTTGGCTTTCAGATGATGTTCTTATTTCAGATGTGCGACTTAAACTTTTGGCTGTAGAAGCCCTCGAGCGACAAGCACTCCAGCAACTCCCCCATAAGCCGCAATGTTAACTTTGAGCCTAAATTTCTGGAGTGGAGCAGACGGTACCGGTTTTGTCTCTCGCTGTTGTGCCCTCATTTTTCACTCTACAGAAATAAAAAACACATCACATGGTTCAGCAATGTCTCCTGTTACTCACTGTATACATATTTTGGCCATAACCATTGCACTTTTTTCTCAACCTGCAGGTGTTTGGGAGGTGTTTTCCCATTCATTCTTATGGGGACATTTTCAACTTTGGTTCTGCTACTGCTCCAGCATATGTGCAGCTACAGAAACTGTTTGGCTGTCAAACTGTTCAGCTTTTTAAGCTCTTTCAGCCTATTACTTTCAGCTTTTCAACCTTTTCAGCTTTTCAACCTTTTCAGCTTTTTCAAATATTCAGCTTTATGTTCAGCTATAGAAACCATTCAACTATCAAAACATTCAGCTTAATGTTCAGCTATAGAAACCATTCAACTATCAAAATATTCAGCTTTATGTTCAGCTATAGAAACCATTCAACTATCAAAATATTCAGATTTATGTTCAGCTATAGAAACCATTCAACTATCAAAACATTCAGCTTTATGTTCAGCTATAGAAACCGTTCAACTATCAAAACATTCAGCTTTATGTTCAGCTAGAGAAACTGTTCAACTATCAAAACATTCAGCTTCATGTTCAGCTATAGAAACCATTCAACTATCAAAATATTCAGCTTTATGTTCAGCTATAGCTTGCGTTAGGCAAGTGTTTTCTAGCACATTCAGCAGATTTTGCAAAATCACTTCAGCAATCAGCATTCACACTGTATTTTCGCAGGAAATACAATTTTTCTAGTTATTATTATTATTCATGATTCCGTACGTTTTTTGGCTCTTTTCAACTCCTTCAAATTTTGTGCTACAGAAACCATTCAACTATCAAAATGTTCAGCTCATTAAGGACATTATGGCATCCATTTTTCTTTTTTCTATCTTTCATACTTTTGGAAATATTCAGCTTTTTCTGCCAAATTTTCCCCATTCATCCTTATGGGGAATTTCTCAAATTTCGCTCTGCTACTACTTCAGCATACGTTCAGCTATAGAAACCGTTCAACTATCAAAATGTTCAGCTATTTGTGCTCTTTCAGCCTTGAGCTTTTCAGCTCTTTAACCTTTCAACTTTTTCAAATATTCATCTTTTTCAAAACTAAAACCAAAATTTTTTCCCATTCATCCTTATGGGGATTTTTTCAAATTTCATTCTGCTACTACTTCAGCATACATTCAGCTATAGAAACCGTTCAACTATCAAAATGTTCAGCTTTTTAAGCTCTTTCAGCCTTGTTCTTTTCAGCTTTTTAGCTTTTCAACTTTTTCAAATATTCAGCTTTTTCAAAAAAAATTTTAACATGGAAACAAATGGGAAAATCCTCAAATCCTCCTCAAAACTCATCCACTTTCAACCTCTTCTGCTCCCTCATACTTTGAGCTAGAGACACCATTCCAACTTTAAACTATCCACAAGACCTTGAACTATTGAACTTGATTTTCAGTTTTTGAAAATCTTTTACAGTTTTGAAATTATCACAGTTTTAGTTTTAAGGATTTTTAGCTCCTCTTCTGGGTTTATAATGGGTGTGTATTGCGTGAGCTAGAGTGCGGAACATCACCGCTAGAGTGGAGAGCAGCTGCAAAAACTTTAGAAAAAACTCTCTTCAGCTTGATTTGGGTCCCACAGCTTTTACTTCACATAGACAATATATACATAGAAATGTAGGAAATCTTGTTGGCTTTCAGATAATGTTCTTATTTCAGATGTAGGACTTAAACTTTTGGCTGTAGAAGCCCTTGAGCAACAAGCACTCCAGCAACTCCCCCATAAGCCGCAATGTTAACTTTGAGCCTACATTTCTGGAGTGGAGCAGACGGTACCAGTTTTGTCTCTCGCTCTTGTGCCCTCATTTTTCACTCTACAGAAATAAAAAATACATCACATGGTTCAGCAATGTCTCCTGTTACTCACTGTATACATATTTTGGCTATAACCATTACACTTTTTTCTAAACCTGCAGCTGTTTGGGAGGTGTTTTCCCATTCATTCTTATGGGGACATTTTCAAATTTCATTCTGCAACTGCTCCAGCATATGTGCAGCTACAGAAACTGTTTGGCTGTCAAACTGTTCAGCTTTTCAACCTCTTCAGCTTTTTCAAATATTCAGCTTTATGTTCAGCTATAGAAACCGTTCAGCTATCAAACTGTTCAGCTTCTTAAGCTCTTTCAGCCTATTACTTTCAGCTTTTCAACCTTTTCAGCTTCTTCAAATATTCAGCTTTATGTTCAGCTATAGAAACCGTTCAACTATCAAAATGTTCAGTTTCATGTTCAGCTAGAGAAACTGTTCAACTATCAAAATATTCAGCTTGCAAACTGTTCAACTATCAAAATATTCAGTTTTATGTTCAGCTAGAGAAACTGTTCAACTGTCAAAATATTCAACTACTACTACTACTTGTACTACTAGGCTACTTGTACTGCTACTACTTGTACTTCTACCCCCACAATTAATGCTGCTACTCGTATTACTACTACTACTTGTCTTACAACTACTTCTACTATTACTACTACCACCACCACTACTAGAAGTTGGTCTCTCTCTCTCTCTCTCTCTCTTTCTGTGTGTGTGTGTGTGTGTGTGTTTGTGTGTGTGTGTGTAAGGCATGGATATGGACCACATAATGAAGTGATGAAAATCACTAGTAACGACAATATCCCAGACTCCCTTACGAATCGAGTGATTTTAAGAGTTGTTGCATCATGAGGAGAAGCTTAATCAACTTTTTGGAACACCTATGACACACTTTAAGTCATTGGTGCCTTCCTTCAAATTTGGCATTAACTACAATACATTACGATTTGTCTTTCATTGTGAAAAGTGTCAGTTTCTTCGCGGCATCGCTGTATAAGCCTGTTACTTCGTCGCCGGACTCCCTTAAAAAAACACAACTTTGAAACTTGTTTCGTTATGAGAAACTGTATAAACGTTGTGAAACGCAGTGTACAACGTATTCTTAACAATTTGGGCACAGTTGATCATTCGGCAAAGGTTATACATGAAGAAATGTTTTCTTTGCGTAAGAAACATATCCGTTTGTTCCAATGACGTCGGCGTAGCCCTGTATTTTCATATCTAGCGGGGCGCGACGCATTTAATGTCGGACATTGTATGCGCTTTTATCTACGTTATCTATTTCCGTCCTAACGTTGGTTATTAGAGATCCCCACAAAGCTCACAATGTTACACGAGTCCTGACTTCTTTTACCACGGGCTCTATGAGATATTGCAGGATTTGGGGATCGCTTTCAGAGGTTTTTGTGTTTAATACCAGAATTTCCGAGTGTCACCTGAACGCCTCGATCAAACGGATCTTCCGTCAGTCGCTGTATGCTGTCTGACAGGTAAGTCTGCTTCACACGGCCGGCAGTTATGAACGGTCCAAATACAGGTTTATTGTTTCAGAAGTACAGTAAGAGTGGTGTTTAATTCAAACGGGAGTAAACATGAATTTATGGGCGCAGAGTTTATCTTGTTCGGCAAAGCCTTTATTGTTGGCTACCCGATGGTAACGTTGCTAGCATAACCGCTAACGCTAACCAAGTTAACGGACTAGCGCGTGAAGGAGTTATGAAAGGAGAGCCGACGTCAGTTAGCTGCAGTTAATAGCAGAGGCCCAGTGTATTTGGCTAAGACAACCAACAGCCAACGTACTAACAGCAGTTTTCAGTTCAGAGCATTGTCCCATTTATTGGTTGTGAATGCAGGAGGCATTCACAACATATGTTCTTCTACGCACGGAATTCTTTATTTTTATTTTTAGTGTGAATGCTTCAAAGCATTCACACTATTGTTCTTCCGGAATTTATTAAAGTTATTATTATTATTATTATTATTCCAGCTTCCGTACGTTTTTCAGCTCTCTTCTACTCTTTCAAATTTTGAGCTACATAAACCATTCAACCATCAAAATGTTCAGCTCGTTAAGGACATTACTGCCTCTATTTTTCATTTTTCTATCTTTCATACTTTTGGAAATATTCAGCTTTTTCTGCCAAATTTTTCCCATTCATCCTTATGGGGAATTTCTCAAATTTCATTCTGCTACATCTTCAGCATACGTTCAGCTATAGAAACCGTTCAACTATCAAAATGTTCAGCTATTTATGCTCTTTCAGCCTTGTACTTTTCAGCTTTTTAGCTTTTGAACTTTTTCAAATATTCAGCTTTTTCAAAACTAAAACCAAAATTTTTTCCCATTTATCCTTATGGGGATTTTCTCAAATTTCATTCTGCTACTACTTCAGCATACGTTCAGCTATAGAAACCGTTCAACTATCAAAATGTTCAGCTTTTTATGCTCTTTCAGCCTTCTTATTTTCAGCTTTTTAGCTTTTCAACTTTTTCAAATATTCAGCTTTTTCAAAAAAAAATTTAATATGGAAGCAAATGGGAAAATCTTCAAATCCTCTTCAAAACTCATCCACTTTCAACCTCTTCTGCTCTCTCATACTTTGAGCTAGAGACACCATTCCAACTTTAAAATAGTCACAAGACCTTGAACTATTGAATTTGTTTTTCAAAATTTTAAAATCTTTTACGGTTTTGAAATTATTACAGTTTTAGTTTGAAGGACTTTTAGCTCCTCTTCTGGGTTTATAATGGGTGTGTATTGCGTGAGCTAGAGTGGGTGACATCATCGCTAGAGTGGAGAGCAGCTGCAAAAACTTTAGAAAAAACTCTCTTCAGCTTGATTTGGGTCCCACATCTTTTACTTCACATAGACAATATATACATAGAAATGTGGGAAATCTTGTTGGCTTTCAGATGATGGTCTTATTTCAGATGTAGGACTTAAACTTTTGACTGTAGAAGCCCTCGAGTGACAAGAACTCCAGCAACTCCCCCATAAGCCGCAGTGTTAACTTTGAGCCTAAATCTCTGGAGTGGAGCAGATGGTACCGGTTTTGTCTCTCGCTCTTGTGCCCTCATTTTTCACTCTACAGAAATAAAAAACACATCACAGGGTTCAGCAATGTCTCCTGTTACTCACTGTATACATATTTTGGCCATAACCATTACACTTTTTTCTAAACCTGCAGCTGTTTGGGAGGTGTTTTCCCATTCATTCTTATGGGGACATTTTCAAATTTCATTCTGCTACTGCTCCAGCATATGTGCAGCTACAGAAACTGTCTGGCTGTCAAACTGTTCAGCTTTTTAAGCTCTTTCAGCCTATTACTTTCAGCTTTTCAATCTTTTCAGCTTCTTCAAATATTCAGCTTCATGTTCAGCTAGAGAAACTGTTCAACTTTTAAAATATTCAGCTTTATGTTCAGCTATAGAAACCGTTCAACTTTCAAAATGTTCAGCTTCATGTTCAGCTAGAGAAACTGTTAAAATATCAAAATATTGAGCTTTATGTCCAGCTAGAGAAACTGTTCAGCTTTTAAAATATTCAGCTTTATGTTCAGCTAGAGAAACTGTTCAGCTTTTAAAATATTCAGCTTTATGTTCAGCTAGAGAAACTGTTCAACTTTTAAAATATTCAGCTTTATGTTCAGCTAGAGAAACTGTTCAACTTTTAAAATATTCAGCTTTATGTTCAGCTAGAGAAACTGTTCAGCTTTTAAAATATTCAGCTTTATGTTCAGCTAGAGAAACTGTTCAGCTTTTAAAATATTCAGCTTTTTAAGCTCTTTCAACCTATTACTTTTCAGCTTTTCAACCTTTTCAGCTTTTCAACCATTTCAGCTTTTCAGCTTTTTCAACTTTTCAACCTTTTCAGCTTTTCAACCTTTTCAAATATTCAGCTTGATGTTCAGCTAGAGAAACTGTTCAACTTTTAAAATATTCAGCTTTATGTTCAGCTAGAGAAACTGTTCAGCTTTTAAAATATTCAGCTTTATGTTCAGCTAGAGAAACTGTTCAGCTTTTAAAATATTCAGCTTTTTAAGCTCTTTCAACCTATTACTTTTCAGCTTTTCAACCTTTTCAGCTTTTCAACCATTTCAGCTTTTCACCTTTTTCAACTTTTCAACCTTTTCAGCTTTTCAACTTTTTCAAATATTCAGCTTGATGTTCAGCTAGAGAAACTGTTCAACTATCAAAATATTCACCTTAGAAACTGTTCAACTTTCAAAATCTTCAGCTTTTCCAACCCATTCGGCCTATTCCTTTTCACCTTTTCTGCCTTTTCAGCTTTGAAAAATTCTGCTTTTTCTGCAAATTCTTGACCATTCATTCTCATAGTTTTATGCATTTTTTATGCATTAGGCAAGTGTTTTCCAGCACATTCAGCAGATTTCCAAAATCACTTCAGCTTTCAGCATTCACACTGTATTTTCGTAGGAAATACAAATTTTTCTAGTTAGTGTGAATGCTGACACAGCATTCACACTATTGTTCTTCTGGAATTTATTAAAGTTATTATAATTATTATTATTCCTGATTCCGTACGTTTTTTGGCTCGCTTCTCCTCCTACAAATTTTGAGCTACACAAACCATTCAACTATCAAAATGTGCAGCTCGTTAAGGACATGATGGCGTGTATTTTTCTTTTCTCTATATTTTATACTTTTGGAAATATTCAGCTTTTTCTGCAAAATTCTCCCTATTCATCCTTATGGGGAATTTCTCAAATTTCGCTCTGCTACTACTTCAGCATACTTTCAGCTATAGAAACCGTTCAACTATCAAAATGTTCAGCTATTTATGCTCTTTCAGCCTTGTGCTTTTCAGCTTTTTAGCTTTTCAACTTTTTCAAATATTCAGCTTTTTCAAAACTAAAACCAAAATTTTTTCCCATTCATCCTTATGGGGATTTTCTCACATTTCATTCTGCTACTGCTTCAGCATACGTTCAGCTATAGAAACCGTTCAACTATCAAAATGTTCAGCTTTTTAAGCTCTTTCAGCCTTGTACTTTTCAGCTTTTTAACTTTTCAACCTTTTCAAATATTCAGCTTTTTCAAAAAAGAATTTAATATGGAAGCAAATGGGAAAATCTTCAAATCCTCCTCAAAACTCATGGACTTTCAACCTCTTCTGCTCCCTCATACTTTGAGCTAGAGACACCATTCCAACTTTAAAATAGTCACAAGACCTTGAACTACTGAACTTGTTTTTCAAAATTTTAAAATCTTTTATGGTTTTGAAATTATCACAGTTTTAGTTTGAAGGAGTTTTAGCTCCTCTTCTGGGTTTATAATGGGTGTGTATTGCGTGAGCTAGAGTGGGTGACATCATCGCTAGAGTGCAGAGCAGCTGCAAAAACTTTAGAAAAAACTCTCTTCAGCTTGATTTGGGTCCCACAGCTTTTACTTCACATAGACAATATATACATAGAAATGTAGGAAATCTTGTTGGCTTTCATATGATCATCTTATTTCAGATGTGCGACTTAAACTTTTGGCTGTAGAAGCCCTCGAGCGACAAGCACTCCAGCAACTCCCCCATAAGGCGCAATGTTAATTTTGAGCCTAAATTTCTGGAGTGGAGCAGACGGTACCGGTTTTGTCTCTCGCTCTTGTGCCCTCATTTTTCACTCTACTGAAATAAAAAACACATCACATGGTTCAGCAATGTCTCCTGTTACTCACTGTATACATATTTTGGCCATAACCATTACACTTTTTCCTAAACCTGTAGCTGTTCGGGAGGTGTTTTCCCATTCATTCTTATGGGGACATTTTCAACTTTGGTTCTGCTACTGCTCCAGCATCTGTGCAGCTACAGAAACTGTTTGGCTGTCAAACTGTTCAGCTTTTCAACCTTTTCATCCTTTTCAAATATTCAGCTTTCTGCCTTTTCAGCTTTTTCAAGTATTCAGCTTCATGTTCAGCTAGAGAAACTGTTCAGCTATCAAAATGTTCAGCTTTTCTGCCTTTTCAGCTTTTGAAAAAATCAGCTTTTCCTGCAAATTCTTTTTTTTTTTTATAATATTTTTTATTGGTTTTTTCAAAAAAAGTTTAACAGCACAAAGAGAAAAAAAAATAGACATGGTAACAATAAAAGAAACAACAACAAAACAAAAACAAACAAAACAAAAAGAAAACGGACAAACATTTACATATTGCAGTTGCGTAAAATGAAAAAGATTAGTACATTATGATGGGCCATGTGGCAAATGTATACATGATGTTAAGTAGTAGAGGTCCATTACATCTAGGGTGCATTAAGAAAAGAGGAGAATTAAAGCTTATTTCTAATGTAGTCCATGAATGGCTTCCAAATGTTCTCAAAGTTATCCGAGGAGCCACTTACTGTGTACCTCAACTTTTCAAGTTTAAGGAGCTGTATGATTTCCCTCAGCCACTGAGTCCAGCTCGGTGGCTGAGGATTTTTCCAATTAAGAAGGATCAGTTTCCGCGCCAACAACGTGACAAATTTTGTAATTTTCAATTTGGTTCCAGAAAGATTTTTATTGTTCTCTCTCACTACTCCAAAAATGGCTAATACAGGATCTGGTTGAACCACCATTTTGAAAACTTCTGATAGGGTGTTGAAAATCGAGCTCCAATAGGTGTGTAAATGAGGACAGAGCCAGAAAGAGTGTGCCAGAGAGCCTGGTGAGAGCCCACATCTATCACACAATGGGTCCACATTTGGGAACATTCTCGAGAGTCTAACCTTGGAAAAGTGAAGGCGATGCAGTACCTTAAACTGGATGAGGCCATGTCGGGCACAGATTGTTCCTGCAAATTCTTGACTATTCATTCTCATAGTTTTATGCATGTTTTGTGGATTAGGCAAGTGTTTTCCAGCACATTCAGCAGATTTTGCAAAATCACTTCAGCAATCAGCATTCACACTGTATTTTCGCAGGAAATACAATTTTTCTAGTTAGTGTGAATGCTGACACAGCATTCACACTATTGTTCTTCTGGAATTTATTAAAGTTATTATAATTATTATTATTCCTGATTCCGTACGTTTTTTGGCTCGCTTCTCCTCCTACAAATTTTGAGCTACACAAACCATTCAACTATCAAAATGTGCAGCTCGTTAAGGACATGATGGCGTGTATTTTTCTTTTCTCTATATTTTATACTTTTGGAAATATTCAGCTTTTTCTGCAAAATTCTCCCTATTCATCCTTATGGGGAATTTCTCAAATTTCGCTCTGCTACTACTTCAGCATACTTTCAGCTATAGAAACCGTTCAACTATCAAAATGTTCAGCTATTTATGCTCTTTCAGCCTTGTGCTTTTCAGCTTTTTAGCTTTTCAACTTTTTCAAATATTCAGCTTTTTCAAAACTAAAACCAAAATTTTTTCCCATTCATCCTTATGGGGATTTTCTCACATTTCATTCTGCTACTGCTTCAGCATACGTTCAGCTATAGAAACCGTTCAACTATCAAAATGTTCAGCTTTTTAAGCTCTTTCAGCCTTGTACTTTTCAGCTTTTTAACTTTTCAACCTTTTCAAATATTCAGCTTTTTCAAAAAAAAATTTAATATGGAAGCAAATGGGAAAATCTTCAAATCCTCCTCAAAACTCATGGACTTTCAACCTCTTCTGCTCCCTCATACTTTGAGCTAGAGACACCATTCCAACTTTAAAATAGTCACAAGACCTTGAACTATTGAACTTGTTTTTCAAAATTTTAAAATCTTTTATGGTTTTGAAATTATCACAGTTTTAGTTTGAAGGAGTTTTAGCTCCTCTTCTGGGTTTATAATGGGTGTGTATTGCGTGAGCTAGAGTGGGTGACATCATCGCTAGAGTGGAGAGCAGCTGCAAAAACTTTAGAAAAAACTCTCTTCAGCTTGATTTGGGTCCCACAGCTTTTACTTCACATAGACAATATATACATAGAAATGTAGGAAATCTTGTTGGCTTTCATATGATCATCTTATTTCAGATGTGCGACTTAAACTTTTGGCTGTAGAAGCCCTCGAGCGACAAGCACTCCAGCAACTCCCCCATAAGGCGCAATGTTAATTTTGAGCCTAAATTTCTGGAGTGGAGCAGACGGTACCGGTTTTGTCTCTCGCTCTTGTGCCCTCATTTTTCACTCTACTGAAATAAAAAACACATCACATGGTTCAGCAATGTCTCCTGTTACTCACTGTATACATATTTTGGCCATAACCATTACACTTTTTCCTAAACCTGTAGCTGTTCGGGAGGTGTTTTCCCATTCATTCTTATGGGGACATTTTCAACTTTGGTTCTGCTACTGCTCCAGCATCTGTGCAGCTACAGAAACTGTTTGGCTGTCAAACTGTTCAGCTTTTCAACCTTTTCATCCTTTTCAAATATTCAGCTTTCTGCCTTTTCAGCTTTTTCAAGTATTCAGCTTCATGTTCAGCTAGAGAAACTGTTCAGCTATCAAAATGTTCAGCTTTTCTGCCTTTTCAGCTTTTGAAAAAATCAGCTTTTCCTGCAAATTCTTTTTTTTTTTTATAATATTTTTTATTGGTTTTTTCAAAAAAAGTTTAACAGCACAAAGAGAAAAAAAAATAGACATGGTAACAATAAAAGAAACAACAACAAAACAAAAACAAACAAAACAAAAAGAAAACGGACAAACATTTACATATTGCAGTTGCGTAAAATGAAAAAGATTAGTACATTATGATGGGCCATGTGGCAAATGTATACATGATGTTAAGTAGTAGAGGTCCATTACATCTAGGGTGCATTAAGAAAAGAGGAGAATTAAAGCTTATTTCTAATGTAGTCCATGAATGGCTTCCAAATGTTCTCAAAGTTATCCGAGGAGCCACTTACTGTGTACCTCAACTTTTCAAGTTTAAGGAGCTGTATGATTTCCCTCAGCCACTGAGTCCAGCTCGGTGGCTGAGGATTTTTCCAATTAAGAAGGATCAGTTTCCGCGCCAACAACGTGACAAATTTTGTAATTTTCAATTTGGTTCCAGAAAGATTTTTATAGTTCTCTCTCACTACTCCAAAAATGGCTAATACAGGATCTGGTTGAACCACCATTTTGAAAACTTCTGATAGGGTGTTGAAAATCGAGCTCCAATAGGTGTGTAAATGAGGACAGAGCCAGAAAGAGTGTGCCAGAGAGCCTGGTGAGAGCCCACATCTATCACACAATGGGTCCACATTTGGGAACATTCTCGAGAGTCTAACCTTGGAAAAGTGAAGGCGATGCAGTACCTTAAACTGGATGAGGCCATGTCGGGCACAGATTGTTCCTGCAAATTCTTGACTATTCATTCTCATAGTTTTATGCATGTTTTGTGGATTAGGCAAGTGTTTTCCAGCACATTCAGCAGATTTTGCAAAATCACTTCAGCAATCAGCATTCACACTGTATTTTCGCAGGAAATACAATTTTTCTAGTTAGTGTGAATGCTTCAAAGCATTCACACTATTGTTCTTCTGGAATTTATTATTATTATTATTATTATTCTTCTTCCGTACGTTTTTCGGCTCTCTTCTACTCCTTCAAATTTTGTGCTACAGAAACCATTCAACTATCAAAATGTTCAGCTCATTAAGGACATGATGGCGTGTCAATTTGGCATTTCTATCTACTATACTTTTGGAAATATTCAGCTTCTTCTGCAAAATTTTTCCCATTCATCCTTATGGGGAATTTCTCAAATTTCGCTCTGCTACTACTTCAGCATACTTTCAGCTATAGAAACCGTTCAACTATCAAAATGTTCAGCTATTAATGCTCTTTCAGCCTTGTGCTTTTCAGCTTTTTAGCTTTTCAACTTTTTCAAATATTCAGCTTTTTCAAAACTAAAACCAAAAATTTTTCCCATTCATCCTTATGAGGATTTTCTCAAATTTCATTCTACTACTACTTCAGCATACGTTCAGCTATAGAAACCGTTCAACTATCAAAATGTTCAGCTTTTTAAGCTCTTTCAGCCTTGTGCTGTTCAGCTTTTTAGCTTTTCAACTTTTTCAAATATTCAGCTTTTTCAAAAAAAAATTTAACATGGAAACAAATGGGAAAATCCTCAAATCCTCCTCAAAACTCATCCACTTTCAACCTCTTCTGCTCCCTCATACTTTGAGCCAGAGACACCATTCCAACTTTAAAATATTCACAAGACCTTGAACTATTGATTTGACTATCAAATTTTTAAAATCTTTTACGGTTTTGAAATTATCACAGTTTTAGTTTTAAGGATTTTTAGCTCCTCTTCTGGGTTTATAATGGGTGTGTATTGCGTGAGCTAGAGTGCGGAACATCACCGCTAGAGTGGAGAGCAGCTGGAAAAACTTTAGAAAAAACTCTCTTCAGCTTGATTTGGGTCCCACAGCTTTTACTTCACATAGACAATATATACATAGAAATGTAGGAAATCTTGTTGGCTTTCATATGATCATCTTATTTCAGATGTAGGACTTAAACTTTTGGCTGTGGAAGCCCTTGAGCGGCAAGCACTCCAGCAACTCCCCCATAAGGCGCAGTGTTAACTTTGAGCCTAAATCTCTGGAGTGGAGCAGACGGTACCGGTTTTGTCTCTCGCTCTTGTGCCCTCATTTTTCACTCTACAGAAATAAAAAAGACATCACATGGTTCAGCAATGTCTCCTGTTACTCACTGTATACATATTTTGGCCATAACCATTACACTTTTTTCTAAACCTGCAGGTGTTTGGGAGGTGTTTTCCCATTCATTCTTATGGGGACATTTTCACCTTTGGTTCTGCTACTGCTCCAGCATATGTGCAGCTACAGAAACTGTTTGGCTGTCAGACTGTTCAGCTTTTTAAGCTCTTTCAACCTATTACTTTCAGCTTTTCAACCTTTTCAGCTTTTCAACCTTTTCAGCTTTTTCAAATATTCAGCTTTATGTTCAGCTATAGAAACTCTTCAACTATCAAAATGTTCAGCTTTTTAACCTTTTCAGCCTTTTCAAGTATTCAGCTTCATGTTTAGCTAGAGAACCTCTTCAACTATCAAAATGTTCAGCCTTTTAAGCTCTTTCAGCCTATTACTTTCAGCTTTTCAACCTTTTCAGCTTTTTCAACCTTTTCAGCTTTTCAACCTTTTCAGCTTTTTCAAATATTCAGCTTTATGTTCAGCTATAGAAACCATTCAACTATCAAAATCTTCAGCTTTTTAAGCTCTTTCAACCTATTACTTTTCAGCCTTTCTGCCTTTTCAGCTTTTGAAAAAATCAGCTTTTTCTGCAAATTCTTGACTATTCATTCTCATAGTTTTATGCATGTTTTGTGGATGAGGCAAGTGTTTTCCAGCACTACGTTCAGCAGATTTTGCAAAATCACTTCAGCAATCAGCATTCACACTGTATTTTCGCAGGAAATACAATTTTTCTAGTTATTATTATATCTTCCGGGTCAGAAAGTTTGGCCCTTAACTCCTTCAACATTTTTCAACGTATTCACTCCATTCAAAAACCAAAATATTCATCTCAATTGGGAATCGACCGCGTCTATTTTTCTCATTCATATCATTCATAATTTCCGAGATATTCAGCGTTTTCCGGCCATTTTTTCCCATTCAAGCAGATTACGGAATGTTCAAAAAATCTCAAATTTCACACTTTTTCAAGCATTTTCAAAACTCATCTAGTCATTCACACTTCAAGATAGAAACTCCATTCAAACTCTGAAATGTTCCACTATTTGTCTACTTTCAATCTTGTATTCATCTTTCTCACAGCATTCATACATTTTGCACAGTCGCAGTTCAAACATCGGTAACGTTTCAGATTTTTGCATTGGTGTGTATTGGGTGGATCACACTTTTTCAAGCATTTTCAAAGCTCAGCTAATCATTCACACTTCCAGATAGAAACTCCATTCAAACTTTGAAATATTCAACTATGTGTCTACATTCAAGCCTGTATTCATCTTTCTCACAGCATTCATACTTTTTGCACAGTCGCAGTTCAAACATCGGTAACTTTTCAGGCACTTTCAGATTTTTGCATTGGTGTGTATGGGGTGGAATGTTGAGAGCCAGAGTGGAGGAGCCAACTGACAGAGTGGGGAGCACCTCAAAAAAATTCAGAAAATCTCGTCTTCAACTCGCGCTTGCATCCACAATTTTCACTCCAGCAGAAAAATAACCACATCAGCTTGTAGGAAAATCCGTGTCGGTCGCTAGAGTGGTTCTCTGGAGCCAATCGGACAAAAACTCTTGGCTCAGTGGGCGTTTAACTGAAAGCAACACCGACCAACTGCCGCATCAAGTCCCATGTAATTGATAGGAAAAAAATCTGGAGGCAGGCAAACACATCCACTTTTCTGAACTGCTCCAGAAGACACATTTTTGACCACACACACACAAAAATTTCACAAAATGTTGACAAGACTCTCATAGTTTCGACCATATCATTATTTGAGTGATAGCAGTTACTGTTTTGGAGGGAGAAGCATGTTAATGTGAGGCAAACCTCAGCAGAAATCACTATTAAATCAACTCCCACAGTCCGTTGCCGCGACCACCCTGGTTACCGTCACTGTGGCAACCGAGATAGAGAGACAGATTTATCAATGAGTCAGTTTACTACACCCAGTGTATTACAGACTATATTTCCCAACATTTCAACTATATTTAACTATTATCTTTTCATTCATTCAAGCCAGAATCTCCATCTAAATATTGAAATGTTCCCAATCACTGACACATTGACATTTATTTAACGTTTCAGTCCCATTCAGAGTATTTGATCCATTCTCACTGTAACATCTCTTCATACTCCTGTTTGGCTCACAGCTTGTATTCTATTTTTAATCCTTCATTCTCACCCAACTATTAGGAAGCTTCATTGTCTTCAGACGAGACTAAATTCAAGCCACCAATTCAGTTTGGCCTTAGCTTTTCAACAAACCCTAAATTATTTCACAGTTTTTAGATATTCTGGACATTATTCAAAGTTTTCAAAGCCAGCAGTCCGCATTTGGCGTCAGCTCTTCAAAAACCTTAAAATATTCAACATATTTCATATATTCTGGACATTATTCAAAGTTTTCAACACCAGCAATCCGCATTTGGCGTCAGCTTGTCAACAGGGTGCATTCACAACCGCAAGTTCTTCAGGACTTGCCTTCTCTAGTTTTAATCATGTTTTTTTTTTTTTAAGTTTACGGATAACTTGATGGTAACGTTGCTAGCATAACCGCTAACGCTAACCCAGTTAACTGACGAGCGCGTGAAGGAGTTATGAAAGGAGAGCCGACGTCAGTTAGCTGCAGTTAATAGCAGAGGCCCAGGGTATTTGGCTAAGACAACCAACAGCCAACGTACTAACAGCAGTTTTCAGTTCAGAGCATTGTCCCATTTTATTTTAATCATGTTTTTTTGTTGTTTTTTTTTTTTCAGTTTACAGATAACTTTTCATTTAGTTTTAAATCTGTTTCTATGTGGCTGGCTAATTTGTTGTCGGTTGTGCAAGTTATAAACCAAAGGCTACAGCTTTTTGTCACAAGTAGCCTTAATTTGAGTGACAAAAAAGTAGGATGATAATATACTGTATTATTACTATTACTACTATTATATCATACTATTATAGGTAGCTGCCTCTCTGCAGACACTACTCTGATGCCCAACTACTATTTGATTGGTTACATGAGTAATGACCATAAATTCAAATGAGCTGTGACACTGGTTTTCTGAAGTTAACTGAAACTCTCATTTTCTTTCTCTCTCCCCCCCAAACCACTGACCCTCCTTGTGTTCCTGCTGATGTCCTGTACTGACTCTGCAGTGTGAGTATAAACACACACACACACACACACACAGACACTATGTTTGTCATGACTGTCACTTAACTGATATGTGAGTCGTTTTGTAGTTCAGAATGACTTCCCATCCATATAATCTTTGTTGACAGGAATTACATCCATACATTGAACATTCAGTACCCAGAAAATAATAATCAAACAATGTGATCTCAATTGAAATAAGATGAGACCTGCTGGTTCTCTGAGAACAAACTAAACATCTCTGTCTGACTTCCACACGCTTTCTGGCGGCCCAACCACACTGTAGTCTTGCTCAATGTCCTGTCCAAGTTGCAATAAACATGATAGATCATATGACACCAAGCACATCCAGTTTTGCCACAAAATCGTGTGTGTGCGCGCGTGTGTGCATGTAACTCCAACCCAAACTAACAGAATGGAGAAGCAGCGTGACCTTAATACCAACAAAATGATAATTTCAAGTATACACAGAGCTGAGATGGAGAAGTATTTAGTCATGATTTGTAGTTAAACTAATATATGTTTCCTTTCTTAGATATAGAGGACATTGACCGAAGCCTGAGTTTTTGCCTGGTAAGTATGAAAGCTGCAACTGCCTACATAAATTGACAGTAACACAGTTTAGTATCTCAAACTGTTTAGTCTTGTTTGGAATCACACGATTTATATATTTTGTGATTTCTTTATTGTTATATGTCTCAAAATAAAAAAAATTGGGCAAGTTACTTTAAATTAATAGTTACAGTTGCTTCTCTTAAAAGTAATTGAATTACTTTAGCAATTGCTGCATATAAGAATAATTAGTTACTCATAAAACAAACAGTTCTGTCTCTCACATACACACACAGCTCAGCACTGTATCGAAGGGCTGATTTTGTGGTGATGTCATTCATGACACAGACTGATTTTGGTGAAGCACAGGCAACATACACTGTGTAGAGTGTACCGAGCTCGCTGTACAGAGAGCTGAGATGGAGCAGTATTAAGGCCCTTAATTGAAATTAGTTGTGAGGTTGGTTTTCTTCAGTGAATTGAAAATCGCAATTTCTCTCTCTCCCTCACTCAACTGGACTTCGTTGGATTCCTCCCAGCCTGTGACTCCTGCAAACTCTGAAGCGTAAGAGCACACAGAGACATTATGTGGTTTTGAACTGATATTTCATGGGTTTACAATTTAGGATGAGTCCCCATTTAAATAAACTTAGTCGATGGGAATCACGTACACTCTTTATATAATCAATAATAAATTAAACACCCTGAAAAACAATTTGATCCGGATACATTTGAGATGTGACCCCCTGATTTTTTGAGAAGAAAGTAAACATCATATCTTTCTGTCTCCATACTTCTTCTGGCTGTCTCTAGCTGTATACTAGGTATTGGTATTGGTACATGGTATTTTCAGGCTGATTGTCAACACAAGCTAGATATATCTCCGCATTTTCTACACAGTGGGCTGAAATATCAGTTGTGACCAAAACCACATTTTATATGTCACAAGAACTTATTTAAACAGACTGTGACAAATCTACACAACATGTAAATTCAAATCTATAAATTAATTTAAAAAACTAGCAGGCCTGTAGGTTAAGGTTTGTTTTTTCACTGGTGCTACGTGCTGATCTGATTAGAGTTTTGCAGCACAAGACACAAAACCATATGTTAATAATTGTGTAATTGTATGAAGTCCATGATAGTTTGATCCATAACATTCTGTGTTGAGGGAGTTTATGTAATTTTGAAAAGAAAAAAATAGTATAGAAAAATGCAAACGTTCTTTTAAGTGTATTTAGTTATGAATTATTATTTATGGACATAGCATGGATAGAGAGAGAGAGAGAGACTTGATCAGCGTTTTTATGAAATGTTTGTATCATCTTTGCACTGCATTTTTATAAACACATTTGTAGCTTGCATCCAGGCACTGTCTCTCTGTCACACTCGCTCACAAATGAGCACACAGACACTCACCTGACTCAGACAAACAGTTGTGCCTCTCAGACACACACAGCTCAGCACTGTGGCTGGGCTGCTACTGCGGTAATGTCATTCATGGCACAGATTTTGGCCATGCATGGGCAAATATACACTATATCAGGGTTGGCACTCTGTAGTGACTTGACCATAAGCACACACTTTCTAAACCTATTGGCTACAGCAGCTGCTTCAACACACTCTTGGGAAATTGTAATGGAATAAATGAGACCTCAAGACAAGCCTTGCTGAATTGATGCATTTCATGACTACTGGTTTTCACATTTCAAATGAATGTATGGGAATCCCTGCTGGCCGATAATTTATCAGTATGATTTATTATGTGCATCCCTAATGTTTTTACATCATGTTCATGTTTAGCTCAGGGTAGAAGCTACTTGAGTTTTTTCCCTTATATTCCAACAGAAGTGTAATTGATCTTTCCCATTTTGTCTTACAGGTGCCTTGCTGATTTTCTATCTGTTGCCTGGATCCTGCGAGTCTCTACACTTGCACGCTCTCTCTCCCTTTCTGTACCAATCAGAGTCCAGTTCCTGATTGTTATTGGCTCTCTATCTTTGACTGGAAAGCTGCGAGTCTCTACACTTGCACGCTCTCTCTCCCTTTCTGTACCAATCAGAGTCCAGTTCCTGATTGTTATTGGCTCTCTATCTTTGACTGGAAACCTGCGAGTCTCTACACTTGCACGCTCTCTCTCCCTTTCTGTACCAATCAGAGTCAAGTTCCTGATTGTTATTGGCTCTCTATCTTTGACTGGAAAGCTGCGAGTCTCTACACTTGCACGCTCTCTCTCCCTTTCTGTACCAATCAGAGTCCAGTTCCTGATTGTTATTGGCTCTCTATCTTTGACTGGAAAGCTGCGAGTCTCTACACTTGCACGCTCTCTCTCCCTTTCTGTACCAATCAGAGTCCAGTTCCTGATTGTTATTGGCTCTCTATCTTTGACTGGAAACCTGCGAGTCTCTACACTTGCACGCTCTCTCTCCCTTTCTGTACCAATCAGAGTCCAGTTCCTGATTGTTATTGGCTCTCTATCTTTGACTGGAAACCTGCGAGTCTCTACACTTGCACGCTCTCTCTACCTTTCTGTACCAATCAGAGTCCAGTTCCTGATTGTTATTGGCTCTCTATCTTTGACTGGAACCCTGCAAGTCTCTACACTTGCACGCTATCTCTCCCTTTCCTGTCAAAATCATATTTGATATTTTGGCTTGACCTCATATTTTGGCTTGACCCGACATTTTGGCTTGACCCGACATTTTGGCTTGACCTCACATCTTGGCTTGACCCTGACTCACATTTTGACTTGACCCTGACTCACATCTAATTCTACTTCATCTTTAGTGTTTTATTGTTGTTTGTTTGCTGTTGTTTGAAGAAGCTGTGTTTGATTCTGATATTTAAATATAAACCTGAATACATTTCTTTGGTCTTATACATTAACTTTGTTAAGGAATAAGATTTGGATTGCTGTCACTGAAAACTATAGTACTAGCCTACAGCTATTCTCAGTTGAATACCACATTTGAGCATTAGTACATATCTCTTGATAGTGCTTTAAAGCATTGAATTAACACAACAAAATAAACTTCAGTTTTAGCTGAGCATACGTTAAGCCCATTTCTGCAAGCTAAAAAAAGGGTTTTTTTTTTATAAAAAATAATTTGTTTGAATCTACAACAATGCCTAGGAAAAGTAAGAAGTCTCAAGCTGTACGCATGCGCTGGCAGAGATCAGATGAGATGCACTGTGCTACAACAGCTGAACAGGAAGCATGTGTTGGTCCCCAGAGCAGTGGAGAAGTCATGACATCTGCAGCATCTCATGTGCCAAATGTCAACCAGGCAGGTAAATATGATGCATTGTGCTCACCACACATTTCTTATGCTGACGTTGTAAAGAGGACACTTCACAGCAATGGCCCAAGTGTAACAGCTACTTCAAATGCTAACCAGGTAAACCATTCAGGTGATGTGCCTTCGCCAAAAGTCTCTTATGCTGACATGGTAAAGAGAGGACGTCACAGTAATGATCCCATAGAAAAAGTTAGCTCCCATGCTGCAAGCTATTCAGGTGATATGCACAAGATCTCACATTCTGACATTGTAGAGGCAGACCTCAGTGTAGCAGGGCCATCCAATGCAGACTATGTGGACTTCGCAGAGCAGCCTTCTGAAAAACACGTCTGTGCATCACGCAGCCAGGCCTCTCTCAAATATGGCAAATTCAGGAACCAGCAGTGTACCTGTAACTCATTAACCTTTCTTGCATTTCTCTATGAGAATGAAAACATCACCAGAGCAGACCTTGACCTTGTTTTGGATAAAGGTAATGTGTTATATAAAGAAGCCAGGAAAAGGGTCCCTGAACACAGCCATTTGACTACTGATGAGCTACCTGATAAGGTTCGTACCCGCAGGCACAGACTTCATGCAGACATGAAAATACTTTCAAGATACGGGACATTTGGCGAACCTTTACCTGGAGCTGTAGATGACTATCTGGACCTGGAGGCAGGACTGAGCTGTTTGTTATCAGAGGTCCAATATGCACTGCTGCTGATGAGATCGTTGTGTATTGCAGTATTCAGAACCAAGTCAGGCAGATACGGTTTCTTTGATCCACACTCCAGAACAGCCAAAGGTTTGCCTTTACCCCTCGGTTCGGTCATGGCTGGTACAGCTGTCATGCTGACATTCCCACATCTCAGTGACATGATTGACAGGCTCATGAAGCAACACAAGATGATGGACATACATTCCTCCTGTACCTATGAGTTGAAGCCTGTGGAGTTTTACAATGTGAACACAGCAAACCTGAATAGAGCCGTGTCAGACACACAGAGTCCACCTACCACTCAGACTGCTACTCTATCAACTGCTGTGCTGGATGATGCGCTTCAGAAAGAGGCAAGCCTGAGTGCTCCAAGGTTAACCACTGTTGTTACTGATGTCTGCAATAACACTGTACATGGAGCATGCGCTGACATGGAAACGGAACCAGAGCCATTGAGCCAATTCACTTTGAATTCAGACACATCACATGATGCTCCTCAAAATGAATCAAAGTCTTCTGCTCCAATTATTGATACAATGGTGAGTGATAGTGCCTTACATGACATCGCTCATAAACTATCGAAACTTAGTAAGCAGGCAAAAAGAAAATATAAGAGGAGACTTTTGTGCTCTGGAAAGGTATCGCAAAGAAAGGAGAATCAAAAGAGGAAAGAAAAGGAAAAGTATGCTTCTGACAAAACATTCAGAGCAAAGAAAAAATCTTCTGCAAACAGGCAAAATTCTGATGAAGAACTCAGGCAAAGAAAACAAGCAAATTTCAGAAACTGTTATCGAAAAAAACCTGAATTACGTCAAAATAGAAGAAATAATATAACAACTGCATATAGAGAAAATCCTAAATTCAGGCAGAAACAAAAAGACTTCATAACAAACCAGTACAGAAACAATCCTGAATTCAGAGTAAAACAAAGAGGCTACATCACGAAAAAGTACAGACACAATCCTGAATTCAGAGAAAAACAAAGAGGCTACATAACAAACCAGTACAGACACAATCGTGAATTCAGAGAAAAACAAAGAGGCTACATAACAAACCAGTACAGACACAATCCTGAATTCAGAGAAAAACACAGACAACTAATGAGACAACGAATGCGAGAGAAGCGTAACAACAATCTTGCATTTAGGAGTATGCATAAGATGAGATGTGCAATGAGAATAACAAGGAAATACAGACAAATACAAAGGCAAGCACATGAGAGTGACAGAGAGGCTGAAAACCCCTTGATCAACGAGGCCATATCTGTTTTCAGATCACAAATAAAGGCTGGTCCCACATTTTGTTGCACAGTGTGTCATAAGGCTTCATTTCCAAACCAAGTTCAGCGCTGCATTAGGTCAAAGTATGTAACAAATCCAGATGTGGTTGAAGCATGCCTGACTGGAAAGTATGTTCATATTTGTGACGAAGGCTGCAGAAATCAACAGTGCAAAGTGCCTGATGAGAGAAAGACAGAGTGGATTTGTCACACATGCCATAGTCACCTTAAAAAAGGAGCCATGCCCAGCCTTGCTGTAGCTAACAACTTGGAGCTTACTGACATTCCACCTGAACTGTGTGATCTCAACATATTGGAAAGACATCTGATCGCCAAGTGCATAGCATTTGCAAAAATTATTCCTCTTCCTAAAGGACGACAGCAATGTATTCGAGGGAATGTTGTCTGTGTTCCATCTCAGATTGAGGAAACTGTTAACGCTCTGCCAAGACTGAGAAGTGAGTCTCAAGTACTGAGAGTAAAGCTAAAGAGGCGGTTGTGTTACAGAGGTCATCAGCTGTTCCAGACTGTTACCTGGTCTAAACTGGTGCAGGCACTGAATAAACTCAAGCACATTCACCCACAGTATAAGGACATTACTATCAGAGATGAGGCTGAGCTGTGTGACCCAACGCTTCCCGATGAGGAAGATGATGATGATTGTGATGATGTTAATGCGATCATGGAGGATGTTGATTATGATGAAGATGATTTAATGGAAATTGACATGTGTGAGAGAAATGCACTTTGTGAGGCAGAAAATGGTCCTGAAAATGAAGTGGACAACAATGACATGCTACTTTGTGATGACAGCCAACCAGAAGAGCAGAATGATGATCCAGAACAAGAAGGTGATATGCCAAATGGTGGTCTTGCTCTGGAGTCATGCCTTCAGCCACGTGATGTTTCAGAGGACATATTGTGCTTTAGTGAAGGAATCTACTCTGTTGCCCCTGCAGAAGGAAACAGTCCAGTCAGCTTTTTCAAAACACCCAAACTTGAGGCCATGGCTTTCCCTGTTCAGTTCCCCACTGGTCAAAATACACTAGATGAAGAGAGACTTATCAATATAACACCCAGTGGTTATTTCAAAAGCAGGCTTTTAGGTGTTGATGATCGCTTTGCCAGAGACACAAACTATTTGTTCTTTGCACAGTTTGTGAGTGAAATACACTTGGCCACGTCCAGCATGACAATTCAATTACGTAAGGGAAAACCTTTCACCAGAGATGGACGCAAAATAACATCAGGAATGTTGCGAGACAAACGAGAGGTTGAACGACTGGTGAGACATAAAGATGCAGTCAGATTCATGCAGCCGCTGAGAGGGACACCAGCCTATTGGGAGAAAACAACGAGAGATCTGTTTGCCATGATAAGACAGCTCGGAACTCCTACTTTCTTTTGTACGTTTTCTGCAGCAGAAATGCGTTGGCCCGAGGTGATTGAAGCAATAAAACGTCAGCAGGGTGAGGAAGTTGATTTTGATGAACTCGACTGGTCCACAAAGTGTGACATATTGCGAAGCAATCCTGTGACTACAATGCGCATGTTTGATAAGCGTGTTGAGGCCTTATACAGAGATTTGATCTTGTCGCCTGCACAACCCCTTGGCAAAGTTGTTGATTTCTTTTACCGAGTTGAGTTTCAGCACAGAGGAAGCCCGCACATACATTGCCTGCTATGGGTAGAAGGAGCTCCTGTTTTTGAAGAAGACTATGATCAAACTATCTGTGACTTTGTGAACAAATATATCACTGCACAGCTACCCGACCCAGTTACACAACCTGACCTGTACCAGAAAGTCACAGAAGTGCAGATGCACAGCAAAAACCACACACGGACATGTTTCAAAAGTGCTAGCTCTGGATGTCGTTTTGGTTTTCCCCAACCACCTTCCAGAGATACAATGATAACAAGACCTGGAGATAAAGATGATCCAGAAAAACTGGCAGAAGCGAAAGAAAAGCTCAGACCGCTGAACTTGCTGCTGAATGAACCTGAAACTGCCTCCCTGAGTTTAAACCAGCTCCTGGATCGATGTGATTTAACACTCAGCGAGTATGAGAATTGTCTGCACCTGATGAAACGATCAAATGCGGTGATACTAAGGCGTGACCCAAAAGACTGCTGGGTAAATCCATATAACGCAGCTCTACTTTCTGCCTGGGATGCAAATATTGATGTTCAGTTCATACTGAATTATTACAGTTTGATCAACTACATCTGCACATATATTTGCAAAAGTGAAAACTCTGTCAGTGAGTATCTCAAAACGCTAATTTTAAACTCCAACAGAGAAAATGTCAATGAGTGTGACGAAATGAGAGAAATCATGCAGGCCTATTCCAAAAAGAGAGAGGTCAGTGCCCAGGAGTGTGTCACCCGTGCATGTGGTATCAAAATGAAAAAGTGTTCACGTGGTGTCGTATTCATACCGACAGATGACAACCCAGTGAAAATGAGTCGCCCCATGTCAGACCTGCAAAACACAACATCAGAATGTGTAAATGTGTGGATGACATCTTTGACAGACAAGTACAAAGCCAGGCCTGAAACACTAGAGTTTGAGGAGATGTGTATGGCAGACTTTGCCTCAACTTGCAGACTTGTGTATGGCCAACAGACCAAAGGTAAAAAGGTTTTTCCTCTGCTGAATGAGATGGGATATGTTCAAAAGAGAGAAAACGATAAGCCCGCTGTCATCAGATTTCACCGCACATCGCAGGAGAAATATCCCGAGCAGTTTTATGGCACATTGCTGAAACTGTACGTTCCTTACCGATCAGACGATGAACTGAAGCCTTCTTTTTTACCCACATATGAGTCATTCTACAACCGTGGCCGTGTTGAACTACCAGGTGCTAACCGTCCAGAGTCCGTCAAACGCATTGTCAAACGAAACAGAGAAAAATATGAAAAAAACAGTGAAGAAATTGAGAGTGCAATTGAGGAGTTTGAAGAGAACAGAGGTGTGATTGATGAATGGTGTAATCTGGCACCTGAATCTGAACTAGTGAGGTTGGAGTGCATTGAAGAACTGGAAGCAAGAGCGCCAGATCATGAAAATGTACAGGAGGATGTCCCAGAATATGCAAAGCAGGCTAATGCTGTAACAGAAGCCAGAGCTATCAGAGAACCCCCTGCAGTTGACCCCACACTCTTACGTCAAATGTATCAGAATCTGAACCAGAAACAGACATGTGTGTTCCATGCAGTCAGAGACTGGTGCATAAAGCGTGTCTGTGGCCTTGATCCTGAGCAATTCTTCTTTTACATAAACGGTGGTGCTGGAACAGGAAAGTCACATCTCATCAAATGCATCTACTCAGAAGCATCTAAGATACTGTGCAAACTGCCGAGACGTGCTGAGGAGGCTGACATATCAAACCCCACTGTCCTGTTGACTGCTTTCACTGGAACCGCAGCCTTTAATATATCAGGTTCAACACTTCACTCTCTGCTCAAGCTGCCGAGAAGCCTAAAACCCCCATTTCAAGGACTTGGTAATGAACTGGATGAGGTCAGATCAGATCTGTTAAATGCTGAAATCATCATCATTGATGAAGTGTCCATGGTGTCAAAGCCACTTTTTGCATATGTGGATGCCAGACTGAAACAGATTAAAGGCTGTCAAAAACCATTTGGAGGTATGTCAGTAATCGCTGTTGGAGACTTCTATCAGCTACCACCAGTAAGACACAGTAAACCTCTCTGCGTCCAAGAGCCTTTACAAATAGACCTGTGGGGACATTTTAAGATGGTCACACTGACTGAGATCATGCGGCAGAAAGATGATGTGGTCTTTGCAGAGATGTTGAACAGGATCCGTGTGAAAAACAAGTCAGATGAGTTGTCTGAAGCAGACAGAGCTATGCTGTCACAAACCATCACTGAACCAGCACTTTGTCCGACTGATGCCCTGCACATTTTTGCAACAAACAAACAAGTCAATTCCCACAACTGTGCAACGTTAGCTCTGCTGCATTCTAATATCACTACCATTGATGCAGATGACTATAAAAAGGACCCACACAGTGGCAAAATGGCACGACAAGTCGAACCATTAAAAGGAGGCAAAAACGATTTACCAGATTCACTAAATGTTGCTGAAGGCGCACGTGCCATGCTCACCAGAAACATCGATGTCTCTCAGGGATTAGTGAATGGATCCTTTTGCACACTAGAAAGGATAATTACCTCTGAACAAAGTGGTTTTACACACGTCACTATGCTTGGGCTCAAGATGGATGATGAAACAGCCGGAATGCGTTACCGCAATAGAGCACCAGGTGGACCCGATAATCTTGTGTACATTGACAGAGCAGAGGAGGATATGAAACAGAAAAGAGTGGTACGCAGACAGTTTCCCATTAAACTTGCCTTTGCTTGCACAATACATAAGGTTCAAGGTATGACAAAGACATCAGCTGTAGTCTCACTGAAACAAATATTTGAACCTGGCATGGCTTATGTGGCTATCAGTAGAGTGACCTCTCTCAGTGGACTGTACATGCTGGATATAGACGAGAAAAAAATCTATGCAAACCAAGACGTCACTGCAGCCTTGGAGACCATGACACATGTCAACTTGGACAACATGATGCCTCTTTTCCATTTCAAACAAACATTGAGCAGACATGACACTCTGACCATTGTTCACCACAACACAGAAGGACTTCCATCACATGTGAATGACATCAAGAGCCATCATGAACTGTGTCTTGCAGATGTTCTGTGTCTCACAGAAACCCACCTACAAGGCTCCTTTGTTGCACACAGCCTCCATTTAGACGGCTACAATATGTTCAAGCGCAACAGACACATGTCGTACACAAATCTCCCACAAATGGCAAACAGAGGTGGTGGCGGAGTTGCCGTTTATGTGAAAAACCACTTTCAAGTGCGTGAAAAACAGTATCTACATAATGTGACTGATCTTGAGTTTGTGGCTCTGAAGGTTGAAGCCCCTGTGAGTGCACTGATTGCAGCCGTGTACAGACCTCCAGACTACAGCATTGCCTCATTCCTGTCAAACCTGGTAAGTCTTTTGGATTCACTGGAGATCATGGATTGCCACCCCATCATTGTCTGTGGCGATTTTAATGAGAATCTCTTATCTAACGGAAGTATGCCAATACTGGAGCTGTTTCGGTCTAGGGGATATGCCCAACTAATCACTGCTGCAACCACCGAGAAGAACACACTGCTGGACCTCATTTTCATCTCTCAGCCACGACGCTGTCTCAATTCAGGTGTCTTGAAAACGTACTACAGTTATCACAACCCTGTGTACTGTGTAATCTCCTGCAACAGTTCATAAAGGAAGACGGTAAGTCTTAACAACGACGATTTGTGACTAAACTAATATCTTTTCTTGGATTAAGGGATTAATAAAATTGTTTAATACCATTTTGTGTGGAAAAAGTATATGTTTTGCACAGTTAGATTTAAAACACAAAACTTAAACTGACAATGGTAAAATGGTTTACTGGTAAAAGTTTATATCACAATGATCATCATTTACTGAAAATGCAATGTACAAAATTTGACAGACCATGTAGTTATACAGACTTACAAAGCAAATAGTCAACAACTACTCAGAGTTGGGGTATCCTCTTTGCAGCCTGGCTTCACAACCTTGTCGGCTGCCTCAGTCTCTCTAAGACTGTGTGGGAGGGAGGGTGGACCAAGAGGATACACTGCTAAACACTTGATATGAATGTTGTAATGTGTCTAAGAGAAATTGACCTGCAATGTTGTTTGAATTACACACAACAAACTCTCCAATCTGGTTAAAAATTAAAACCTTGGCTGGTTAAAAATGCTTCACAGGATGGATACAAGTATAACAACATTTTAAAAACTTTGCTTTTTAAAAATGCTTCACAGATTACACAAGAATAAAATAGAATTAAGAACATGGCAACCATAGGAAATAGAATTAGAAATAAGAACTAATGAAGAACACACGGCAAAATAGCAGTTATAGATCAACTGTCAGAAATAATCAAAAAGGCTAAATTGTTTTACAGGCTAAAGGCTAAATTGTTTTACAGATAACTATGCAAGTATGTAATGGACCATATGCCCAGCACATTTTGGCCTGTGCATTTGTCAGGGTGGGTCTGGGTCAGTGTTGATAAATGCACAGGCCAAAACTATTTCAGCAGCTATATACAGCTGCCAACATTTACTGTAGCAAAAATACATCAGAAAGTATGTGTTTTCAATGTAACACATGCTTTCCAATGTACTTACACCTACCAGTTGAAACCCCACATTCCCACCAAATGTCCCACCACACTCTCTAGGAGGGTGGGTGGCCTTGCCAGATACTCTAAATTATGCAAGTTTACTGTCCCCCGGATGGGAGACACAGTGCTCCTCTGTGACGACACCTGCACACCTTGGTCCTATATTCTTCAACGGTCGCCCGCCACGACCGTCGCAACCGGGGCTCCTCCTGACTAAAACTACCTAACCAAAAGACTAAACTATAAAGGGAAAACAATAAGGACACGAAAACAGGACTACCAGGAACTCAAACCCAAATGAAAACAACAAAGCCTGGGCGCTCTAACAGGCCAAGGAACTGAAACCAAACGCAAATCAGGAAGACCACAAAAGACTGCGCGGCCAGCGCCACCTCCCTCCTCTGGCACCACACCTGCAAATGAGAGAGAGAGAGCCACCCTGCTTCTGCCTCCTTTTAACCTGCTCAGGTGATTGCCAGCACCTGAGCTCAGGCAGAGCAGGGCAGAGACAGAGGACACACACACCCACACAGCACTGACATTTGGCCACATGTAACAGTGAGGACCAACTCATGACCAGCAACACCATGGTGCCACAGACAAGGCAGTTGCCCCGGCTTAACTGTCAGTCGACAATGGACCCATTACTGCTGGATCACATAGAGACATGTGCTTCCCCTGTCAGTACAAATGTTTCTTCATAATTAAGCATAAGGTAGGCCATTAAGGGTTTATTTTTGAACAAATATCCTTGTGTGCACTTTGATAAAATTGTCTGTGTATCTAACAGTTTTTGTAGCTTCAGAGATTCAGAGAGCTAAACATGGATAGCAGGTAGAAAGCGGCAGTCAGGTAAAATGTCCCTCACGAGTAGCCACACTTTACTTCCGGGTCTTGATTGACCAGCTAACATAAGCCATGGCATGCTGATGTTGTCTCTCTCTGCTCCTTAGTGCGTAGCCGTGTGTGTCTGCAGTCCTGGTTGAGCTTGGTGCTGGTTTCTCCCCTCGTCTCCGCGACTGTGTCAGCGTGTGTGAGTCTACTCCGTCCTGGTCCAGCTTGGTGTCGGCTTCTCCCTGCTTCTCCACGACTGTGTCTGCGGGTCTGGTCCAGCTTGGTGTCAGCTCCTCCGTGACAAACGGTGTATGGAGGTAAAAGGTGGACTTTGTTTAATATTGTGTATTTAATTTTTTATAGTTGTTTGAATTGTTTGTTCTGTTTCGTTGCAGATTGCCACTGCACACATGCATAAGACATTCAGCCCTTCAAAAACCCCTGTGTGTGAAGTGGCTCTGAAGGGAAAATGGATTTCTGCCGTGCAGCAGTGTGCAAGGTAGTCGATTACTTTGTATGGTGCAACTCTTGTGTATGTTTAGTGTCATGGTCTTCCAATTATAAAGTTTCTGTTGTCTTTTCTCAGGGCGAGCTCCATTCCCCTGCCTCTCAGCGCCTCTGTGTTGGTGACGCTGTCCTCACCGGATAATAGGGAGCAGCAGTCCTTCCAGCCACTGAACATGTCAAAGGTCATGACTTCACTCACTTACATCTTTGCACTGACAGAGTGCTCCATTGACAGTTTTGATTTGTGGCAGCAATGAAAAGATTCAACAAACATGACAGAATCACTACTGAAGATTACACTAGTGACCCATGGACCATATAACCAAATCTGAAGTATAGGACACCAGTTTAGTCTGTTTTGTTAATAATAATATTTATCTTATATGATTCATGTTGAACGTTTTTTTTATTTTGCATTTCATGAAAATGTATGTTATTTTTTTTATTTTTCATTTCATCCTTTCCTTTCCATCGTTATCTGTTGGCTATTCAACAGATGACAGATAAAGGTGTAAATCATATCAATTACATCAGTCACCACATGCATCTGAACTTGCTACCCTGTAGGGGGGGCTATTAAAAAAAAAAAAATAGTAATCATTAGTGTGGGGTTTCTGAAAAGCCGTTATGGATAAGCCCAGTGCTGAGACTGTGCACAAAAAGCTGAGGGTATGGTCTTGAGAACATCCTAAACACATGGCTTGGATATACGCTTTGTCACGTGATTTGATTGGGGAAACAAACCTGGAGACCTGAAGTCACAAAAGTGACGCTCTGAGTGAGATGGACTAACACACAATTGAAATCACAGCGTTGACCCGACTGTCAGTCCAGGGCTACTGGAGCTTGAAGCCATAAACTAATGGGGCTAATTAGCCTGAGTCTAACTACGATGTGAAAAGCCTTTTATGGTAGGGCTGAACAATAATTGAAATCACTGAAATTACAATATCTTCAGGCATGTAAAATGGTGTCATTGCCCAATCCTGTCACCCAATATGTAACATCACTCTTTTTATCCCTCTTAAAAAAAGCAACAAATGAGCAAACAGAGAGGTTGAGTGAACAGTTACCTAAGAATGCATCTTGCCTGCACATGCCTGGTTCTACTGATTGTGATAATATATATTTTGTTGAGCCCTGCCTTAGAAAATATTTATTATATAAATATATATATAATATTTTCTATATACAGGTATTCTCTTATCTGTGTTTTTGTAATTTGTTTTATCTTTTTATTTATTTGCCAAAAGGAAACTTAATGATAGTCATATTTTTTTATCTAATTTTATTTTAAGTTTTATTTGTTTCTTTGAACTAAATTGTTGCCAAGGAGGAGTCAAACAATTCATAGGGATGAACCCAAACCCAATTTACTGTGCCTGGAACTAACAGTCTCAAAACATTTTCTTTTTAAATAGTCAAAGTTTGCTGAAAGGGTTTTAAAAAATCTCTTCCCTTTGCACATTAGTCGCCAGGGCAATTTCCACCAGCATGGTGCCGAAACATTTCCTTGTGGTTGTTCCAAGGTGCCTAGCTTTTAAGACATTTTTATTTGTTTACTGGTTACTTGCTAGAGGCACAGTGCATTTTGGTTTTTGCAAGGCCTGCTTTCATGTATTTTCTATTCTTTTATAAATTGTTCATTGGCTGCTGTTTGACAGAAAAACAGACAATATTTTTTAATTAATTTAAATAATTAACCAATCCCACTAATTATACAAAATGTCCCGAATTACACTTAAGTCCCAAATTAATTAGCTGGAGTTTTTTTCACATTTCTTTTTTTTTCTCTTAATTTTCTTCTTTGTTTTGTACTTTTTTCTTAATAAAGTCAAAGTTGACTGAGGGGCCTTCACAAAATCTCTGCTGTTAGTACATGCATTTGACAGTGGTATTCATACCATATTGCCATAAAATCCTTAAGAGTTAAACATTTCTATCAGATTTTCTGTCAATGCAACCTGTAAACTGTGATTTGCTGTTCTTTCTGTACATGCGACATCTATTGCATGACTGTCCGTCCTGGAAGAGGGATCCCTCCTCTGTGGCTCTTCCTGAGGTTTCTTCCATCTTCTTTTTTTTTTCCCTGTTAAAAGGGTTGTTTTTTTTATCAAGATGGCAAGTTTTTCCTCACTCGAATCGAGGGTCTAAGGACAGAGGATGTCGTTCACTGTACAGACTGTAAAGCCCATTGAGGCAATGTGATTGTGATTTTGGGCTATAGAAATAAGATTTGAGGTTCCTTCTGGTTGATCAAAGTGCCCCATGGTGTGGGATCTTAACTTGATAATGTTCAGTTCCATTAAATTCCTTTCAGGTCACTTGAGTTATGTTCATATCATTTAAGGTCATCAAATTCGGTTTAATCTGAATCATTAATTCTTTAATCATATTTGGGAAATAAAATATGCATAGGCAAACTATTCAATCACATTTTCACAATGTATTTCATTTTTTATGTTGATGTATGATTTACTATCAAATAATCTGTGTAGTAATTATTGTGCAATGAAGTCGTAATGCTCACATGGATAGATTTGAAATTATTTTGTAAATGTTTTTGAAATATGTTTTGATTCCTATTTGTGTATCTCATCAGGCTTGTTTGTATATTATGCTGTGGATTTCACTTCAAGTGCTTTATTACTGCTGATACTTCAGTTAAATCTTGAAATGCTCTTATTACTGTGTGAATAACAAACTGACACAAATGACCCTAATCCTGACACAATAATAATCAGATTAACGACAATTAAATTGTATTTGTAATGAAGTCTCTTGTCTCCTCATGATTTGGTAGAATAATGAGAGAAATACTTTGGTCCACAATGTCTTCCACAACTACAACTGCTACCTTTGCTACTGCTGCTGCTGCTGCTACTACTACTACTACTACTACTAACTTTACTAGTACAACTACTACTAATGTTAGTCCTCCTACTGCTGTGACCATTGCTACTACCTATATAGAGATTGGCTGTCAAAATATTCAGCTTTTGAAATATTCAGCCTTTTCTGCAAAATTTTGACCATTCATTTTTGTGGGTATTTTTTTAAAATTTCATTCTGCTACTGCTTTGGCTAACATTCAGCTAGAGAAACTGTTCAACTATCAAAATCTTCAGCTTCGTTTTCAGCTAGAGGAACAGTTCAACTATCAAAATCTTCAGCTTTATGTTCAGCTATAGAAACCATTCAACTATCAAAATCTTCAGCTTCATGTTCAGCTAGAGAAACTGTTCAACTATCAAAACATTCAGCTTTATGTTCAGCTATAGAAACCGTTCAACTATCAAAATGTCCAGCTTTTTAAGCTCTTTCAACCTATTACTTTTCAGCCTTTCTTCCTTTTCAGCTTTTGAAAAAATCAGCTTTTTCTGCAAATTCTTGACTATTCATTCTCATAGTTTTATGCATTTTTTTATACATTAGGCAAGCGTTTTCCAGCACATTCAGCAGACTTTGCAAAATCACTTCAGCCGTCAGCATTCACACTGTATTTTCGCAGGAAATACAATTTTTCTAGTTATTATTATTCCTGATTCCGTACGTTTTTTGGCTCGTTTCTCCTCCTACAAATTTTGAGCTACACAAACCATTCAACTATCAAAATGTGCAGCTCGTTAAGGACATGATGGCGTGTATTTTTCTTTTCTCTATATTTTATACTTTTGGAAATATTCAGCTTTTTCTGCAAAATTCTCCCCATTCATCCTTATGGGGAATTTCTCAAATTTCGCTCTGCTACTACTTCAGCATACTTTCAGCTATAGAAACCGTTCAACTATCAAAATGTTCAGCTATTTATGCTCTTTCAGCCTTGTGCTTTTCAGCTTTTTAGCTTTTCAACTTTTTCAAATATTCAGCTTTTTCAAAACTAAAACCCAAATTTTTTCCCATTCATCCTTATGGGGATTTTTTCAAATTTCATTCTGCTACTACTTCAGCATACATTCAGCTATAGAAACCGTTCAACTATCAAAATGTTCAGCTTTTTAAGCTCTTTCAGCCTTATACTTTTCAGCTTTTTAGCTTTTCAACTTTTTCAAATATTCAGCTTTTTCAAAAAAAAATTTAACATGGAAACAAATGGGAAAATCTTCAAATCCTCCTCAAAACTCATGGACTTTCAACCTCTTCTGCTCCCTCATACTTTGAGCTAGATACACCGTTCCAACTTTAAAATATTCACAAGACCTTGAACTATTGGGCATGTGTTTAGTTTTTGAAAATCTTTTACAGTTTTGAAAAAATCACAGTTTTAGTGTGAAGGATTTTTAGCTCGTCTTCTGGGTTTATAATGGGTGTGTATTGCGTGAGCTAGAGTGGGTGACATCATCGCTAGAGTGGAGAGCAGCTGCAAAAACTTTAGAAAAAACTCTCTTCAGCTTGATTTGGGTCCCACAGCTTTTACTTCACATAGACAATATATACATAGAAATGTAGGAAATCTTGTTGGCTTTCATATGACTATCTTATTTCAGATGTGCGACTTAAACTTTTGGCTGTGGAAGCCCTAGAGTGACAAGAACTCCAGCAACTCCGCCATAAGCCGCAGTGTTAACTTTGAGCCTAAATCTCTGGAGTGGACCAGACGGTACCGGTTTTGTTTCTCGCTCTTGTGCCCTCATTTTTCACTCTACAGAAATAAAAAATACATCACATGGTTCAGCAATGTCTCCTGTTACGCACTGTATACATATTTTGGCCATAACCATTACACTTTTTTCTAAACCTGCAGGTGTTTGGGAGGTGTTTTCCCATTCATTCTTATGGGGACATTTTCAACTTTGGTTCTGCTACTGCTCCAGCATATGTGCAGCTACAGAAACTGTTTGGCTGTCAAACTGTTCAGCTTTTTAAGGTCTTTCAGCCTATTACTTTCAGCTTTTCACCCTTTTCAGCTTTTTCAAATATTCAGCTTTATGTTCAGCCATAGAAACCATTCAACTATCAAAATCTTAAGCTTTTTAAGCTCTTTCAACCTTGTACTTTTCAGCTTTTCAACTTTTTCAGTTCTCAAATATTCAGCTTTCTGCCTTTTCAGATTTTTCAAGTATTCAGCTTCATGTTCAGCTAGAGAAACTGTTCAGCTATCAAAATGTTCAGCTTTTTAAGCTTTTTCAACCTATTACTTTTCAGCCTTTCTGCCTTTTCAGCTTTTTCAAGTATTCCGCTTTTTAAAATATTCAGCTTTCTGTATTTCAGCTTTTTCAAGTATTCAGCTTCATAGTCAGCTATAGAAACCGTTCAACTATCAAACTGTTCAGCTTTTTAAGCTCTTTCAGCCTATTACTTTTCAGCTTTTCAACTTTTTCAACTCTCAAATATTCAGCTTCATGTTCAGCTATAGAAACCGTTCAACTATCAACATGTTCAGCTTTTTAAGCTCTTTCAACCTTGTACTTTTCAGCTTTTCAACCTTTTCAGATTTTTCAAATATTCAGCTTTAAGTTCAGCTAGAGAAACCATCCAACTATCAAACTGTTCAACTTTCTAAGCTCTTTCAGCCTATTACTTTTCAGCTTTTTCAAATATTCAGCTTTATCTTCAGCTATAGAAACCGTTCAGCTATCAACATGTTCAGCTTTTTAAGCTCTTTCAACCTTGTACTTTTCAGCTTTTCAACCTTTTCAGATTTTTCAAATATTCAGCTTCATGTACAGCCATAGAAACCGTTTAATTATCAAAATGTTCATCTTTTTAAGCTCTTTCAGCCTATTACTTTTCAGCTTGTCAACCTTTTCAAATATTCAGCTTTCTGCCTTTTCAGCTTTTTCAAGTATTCAGCTTCATGTTCAGCTAGAGAAACTGTTCAGCTATTAAAACCTTCAGCTTCATGTTCACCTAGAGTAACTGTTCAACTTTCAGTTGAACAGTTACTCAATATTCAGCTTTTCTGCCTCTTCAGCTCTTTAAAAAATCAGCTTTTCCTGCAAATTCTTGACCATTCATTCTCATAGTTTTATGCATTTCCAGCAGCACATTCAGCAGATTTTGCAAAATCACTTCAGCCGTCAGCATTCACACTGTATTTTCGCAGGAAATACAATTTTTCTAGTTATTATTCTTCTTCCGTACGTTTTTCGGCTCTCTTCTACTCCTTCAAATTTTGTGCTACAGAAACCATTCAACTATCAAAATGTTCAGCTCATTAAGGACATGATGGCGTGTCAATTTGGCATTTCTATCTATTATACTTTTGGAAATATTCAGCCTTTTCTGCAAAATTTTCCCCATTCATCCTTATGGGGAATTTCTCAAATTTCACTCTGCTACTACTTCAGCATACGTTCAGCTATAGAAACCGTTCAACTATCAAAATGTTCAGCTTTTTATGCTCTTTCAGCCTTATACTTTTCAGCTTTTTAGCTTTTCAACTTTTTCAAATATTCAGCTTTTTCAAAACTAAAACCAAATTTTTTTCCCATTCATCCTTATGGGGATTTTTTCAAATTTCATTCTGCTACTACTTCAGCATACGTTCAGCTATAGAAACCGTTCAACTATCAAAATGTTCAGCTATTTATGCTCTTTCAGCCTTGTGCTTTTCAGCTTTTTAGCTTTTCAACTTTTTCAAATATTCAGCTTTTTCAAAAAAAAATTTAATATGGAAGCAAATGGGAAAATCTTCAAATCCTCTTCAAAACTCATCCACTTTCAACCTCTTCTGCTCTCTCATACTTTGAGCTAGAGACACCATTCCAACTTTAAAATATTCACAAGACCTTGAACTATTGGGCATGTGTTCAGTTTTTGAAAATCTTTTATGGTTTTGAAAATATCACAGTTTTAGTTTGAAGGATTTTTAGCTCATCTTCTGGGTTTATAATGGGTGTGTATTGCGTGAGCTAGAGTGCGGAACATCATCGCTAGAGTGGAGAGCAGCTGCAAAAACTTTTGAAAAAACTCTCTTCAGCTTGATTTGGGTCCCACAGCTTTTACTTCACATAGACAATATATACATAGAAATGTAGGAAATCGTGTTGGCTTTCATATGATCACCTTATTTCAGATGTGCGTCTTAAACTTTTGGCTGTAGAAGCCCTAGAGCGACAAGAACTCCAGCAACTCCCCCATAAGCCGCAATGTTAAATTTGAGCCTAAATTTCTGGAGGAGAGCAGACGGTACCGGTTTTGTCTCTCGCTCTGGCTCCCTCATTTTTCACTCTACAGAAATAAAAAACACATCACAGAGTTCAGCAATGTCTCCTGTTACTCACTGTATACATATTTTGTCCATAACCATTACACTTTTTTCTAAACCTGCAGCTGTTTGGGAGGTGTTTTCCCATTCATTCTTATGGGGACATTTTCAACTTTGGTTCTGCTACTGCTCCAGCATATGTGCAGCTACAGAAACTGTTTGGCTGCCAAACTGTTCAGCTTTTCAACCTTTTCAGCTTTTTCAAATATTCAGCTTTATGTTCAGCCATAGAAACCATTCAACTATCAAAATCTTAAGCTTTTTAAGCTCTTTCAACCTTGTACTTTTCAGCTTTTCAACTTTTTAAGCTCTCAAATATTCAGCTTTCTGCCTCTACAGCTTTTTCAAGTATTCAGCTTCATGTTCAGCTATAGAAACCGTTCAGCTATTAAAATATTCAGCTTTTTAAGCTCTTTCAAACTTGTACTTTTCAGCTTTTCAACCTTTTCAGCTTTTTTAAATATTCAGCTTTCTGTATTTCAGCTTTTTCAAGTATTCAGCTTCAGGTTCAGCTATAGAAACCGTTCAACTATCAAACTGTTCAGCTTTTTAAGCTCTTTCAGCCTATTACTTTCAGCTTTTCAACCTTTTCAGCTTTTTCATCCTTTTCAGCTTTTCAACCTTTTCAGCTTTTTCAACCTTTTCAGCTTTTCATCCTTTTCAGCTTTTTCAAATATTCAGCTTCAGGTTCAGCTATAGAAACTCTTCAACTATCAAAATGTTCAGCTTTTTAACCTTTTCAGCCTTTTCAAGTATTCAGCTTCATCTTCAGCTCGAGAAACTCTTCAACTATCAAAATGTTCAGCTTTTTAAGCTGTTTCAACCTTGTACTTTTCAGCTTTTCAACCTTTTCAGCTTTTTCAACCTTTTCAGCTTTTTCAACCTTTTCAGCTTTTCAACCTTTTCAGCTTTTTCAACCTTTTCAGCTTTTCATCCTTTTCAGCTTTTTCAAATATTCAGCTTTATGTTCAGCTATAGAAACCATTCAACTATCAAAATCTTCAGCTGCATGTTCAGCTAGAGAAACTGTTCAACTATCAAAACATTCAGCTTTATGTTCAGCTATAGAAACCGTTCAACTATCAAACTGTTCAGCTTTTTAAGCTCTTTCAACCTATTACTTTTCAGCCTTTCTGCCTTTTCAGCTTTTGAAAAAATCAGCTTTTTATGCAAATTCTTGACCATTCATTCTCATAGTTTCATGCATTTTTTATGCATCAGGCAAGTGTTTTCCAGCACATTCAGCAGATTTTGCAAAATCACTTCAGCCGTCAGCATTCACACTGTATTTTCGCAGGAAATACAATTTTTCTAGTTATTATTATTATTCTTCTTCCGTACGTTTTTCGGCTCTCTTCTACTCCTTCAAATTTTGTGCTACAGAAACCATTCAACTATCAAAATGTTCAGCTCATTAAGGACATGATGGCGTGTCAATTTGGCATTTCTATCTATTATACTTTTGGAAATATTCAGCCTTTTCTGCAAAATTTTCCCCATTCATCCTTATGGGGAATTTCTCAAATTTCACTCTGCTACTACTTCAGCATACGTTCAGCTATAGAAACCGTTCAACTATCAAAATGTTCAGCTTTTTATGCTCTTTCAGCCTTATACTTTTCAGCTTTTTAGCTTTTCAACTTTTTCAAATATTCAGCTTTTTCAAAACTAAAACCAAATTTTTTTCCCATTCATCCTTATGGGGATTTTTTCAAATTTCATTCTGCTACTACTTCAGCATACGTTCAGCTATAGAAACCGTTCAACTATCAAAATGTTCAGCTATTTATGCTCTTTCAGCCTTGTGCTTTTCAGCTTTTTAGCTTTTCAACTTTTTCAAATATTCAGCTTTTTAAAAAAAAAAATTAATATGGAAACAAATGGGAAAATCTTCAAATCCTCTTCAAAACTCATCCACTTTGAACCTTTTCTGCTCCCTCATACTTTGAGCTAGAGACACCATTCCAACTTTAAACTATTCACAAGACCTTGAACTATTAGGCATGTGTTTAGTTTTTGAAAATCTTTTACGGTTTTGAAATTATCACAGTTTTAGTTTGAAGGATTTTTAGCTCCTCTTCTGGGTTTATAATGGGTGTGTATTGCGTGAGCTAGAGTGCGGAACATCACCGCTAGAGTGGAGAGCAGCTGCAAAAACTTTAGAAAAAACTCTCTTCAGCTTGATTTGGGTCCCACAGCTTTTACTTCACATAGACAATATATACATAGAAATGTAGGAAATCTTGTTGGCTTTCATATGATCATCTTATTTCAGATGTGCGACTTAAACTTTTGGCTGTAGAAGCCCTCGAGCGACAAGCACTCCAGCAACTCCCCCATAAGCCGCAATGTTAACTTTGAGCCTAAATTTCTGGAGTGGAGCAGACGGTACCGGTTTTGTCTCTCGCTGTTGTGCCCTCATTTTTCACTCTACAGAAATAAAAAACACATCACATGGTTCAGCAATGTCTCCTGTTACTCACTGTATACATATTTTGGCCATAACCATTGCACTTTTTTCTAAACCTGCAGGTGTTTGGGAGGTGTTTTCCCATTCATTCTTATGGGGACATTTTCAACTTTGGTTCTGCTACTGCTCCAGCATATGTGCAGCTACAGAAACTGTTTGGCTGTCAAACTGTTCAGCTTTTTAAGCTCTTTCAGCCTATTACTTTCAGCTTTTCACCCTTTTCAGCTTTTTCAAACATTCAGCTTTATGTTCAGCTATAGAAACCATTCAACTATCAAAACATTCAGCTTTATGTTCAGCTATAGAAACCATTCAACTATCAAAATATTCAGCTTTATGTTCAGCTATAGAAACCATTCAACTATCAAAACATTCAGCTTAATGTTCAGCTATAGAAACCATTCAACTATCAAAATATTCAGCTTTATGTTCAGCTAGAGAAACTGTTCAACTATCAAAACATTCAGCTTTATGTTCAGCTAGAGAAACTGTTCAACTATCAAAACATTCAGCTTTATGTTCAGCTATAGCTTGCGTTAGGCAAGTGTTTTCTAGCACATTCAGCAGATTTTGCAAAATCACTTCAGCAATCAGCATTCACACTGTATTTTCGCAGGAAATACAATTTTTCTAGTTTTTATTCTGATTCTACTTAGTGTAATACCAGTTATGATATATTGACATTTCTGTTTTTCTTGTATTCACTTTGTTATGGCGCAGTGCTATTCATACCATTCATATTGTCTTAGAATGGAAATGGTTTCACAAATGACCTCAGTGGCACTGGCACATAACACTTGGCTACAGACATTGAATCATACTATTGCTGTTACATGATAATGACTGGACACTTATGTCAGCTTGTTAGCATGCTTTATCCAATGTTATAAATATTAGCTATGTTGGTAATTACCCCAGTAGGAAATTAGCTGCAGCCACAAAGCAAAATGCCCATAAAATACCATAACGTAAGTGGCAGGCACATTAACTTCACTCATCAGTCACAAAACAATGGTTATCGCTAGAGTGGCTGGTGAAATTTGAACATTTAGTAACCATTTGGCCAGTGGAAGGTAGACTTACTTTACGTTACAACTGTCATTTTACTGAATGAATGCGCTAATGTTGTCAAAGAAATATACTAAAGTTACACTAAAATAAACATTGTTAGTTTACTTACTTCGTCGCTTGACATGATGCTGTTCGCAGTTGTAGGCTACCAACGTCCGTCTTGCGGTAAACAGTCACGTGAACAACGAGTAAATAAATAACGGTAGTGTCACAGCATCAGCTGCACCGCTGTGAAGAGTTCATGCGCGCTCCCGCGCTGGCTTGGCCGTTCGCTGCAGTTACCCAACGGCCATCGTGTCACTATCGAATCTTATTTCCTGATCCTGCCCCATGTCCCTTTAAAGAGTTTTAATTTTTAAATTTTGTTTTGTTTTGTATATTTTTTGTATGTTGACCATGATTCCATTTAGAAAAGCAATAAAATGGGAAAACAATTAAGGGGGTGAATACTTTTTATAGGCACTGTAGGAGCAAAGGGCAGGGCAAGTCCGAAGGGCAACCAGAAGACAGGACCTCTTGGGACTAAGGGGCAAAGCAGGTCTGAAGGGGAACTAGGAGGCAGGGCCAGCAGCGAAGGCTGAAGCCCTCGGGAGGCTGGGTTGAAGGACGGCAGTGAAGGCAGAACCCCTCAGGAGGCCAGGCTTAAGGCCGGTGGCGGGGCAGAACCACTGTAGAGGCCTGCAACCAGGCTGGGGATGTTGCAGAGAAAGTATTCTTCAAGAAAAATGCAGACTTCAACTTGTGTGTTCGAAGAAGTTTAATTGCAACAAAACTGAAACTTAGTATGAATTTTAAACAATTGTGATGTAATTACAGGAAGACAATAGCATATCTAGGTTACAACCCCCCTTTTTTGGGTGATCATGGTTTCTGTTTGCACTGGCTAATATGTATAATACAAGCTTGACATAAATTGATTGATGCAGGTTACAAATGTAATGTAAGCAGGGCTTACACATATCAAAGTCAGCACTTATAGTATAAGTATAAATCAAACTGAGCAAAAATATAATTCGAAAATATACCTAACATTTTTTTATTGAATGTAAGTAAAATATAAAAATACGAATACAAATTTAAATGGATTATAAAGCAGATTAAATCAAAATTTAAATTTCTAAATTCAGATTGATTGCAAGTACAAAATGTATTCTATTCCATCACCTGATATGAAGTAAACAATACTAATTAGAAATTGAATTCCCAAAAACTTGATTAATTCAAATGAGATGAAGTCAGTATAAACATCGCTTAACCAAAAAATCTCATGTAACATGACTATAAAAAGTATTGGAGCCTTAGCATTACCAAAATAAATGTTAATAATGCAGTTCAGTTCATCAGTCCTACTCAGAGCCAGAGTTTAGTTCATCAGCCTTGCTCAGACCACACTCAGACCTTGCCACACCTGATTCTTCCAATTTCATTGAATCATTGTCCGTGTCCTCCAGGGAACCAGGGACTGGTTGATTGATCACTATCTGAGCGAGCTGAACCTCTGACAACCTCGCAGTTGTTAAGTTCATCTGCCAAACAAAAGCCTTTGTTGCATCATACCTATTCTGAGAAATGTTCTTACAGACTATCAGGGAGATTATAATTAGAACTGCTTATGCGGTTATTCCTACTTTTGCCAATAAGGCCCTTCTTCCTTCCCAGAATTATCTTTCAATTCCTGTCTTAGCTCTCTGATCTTAGACATAGACACAGAGAATGTTCCACCAGGTGCAGTGTTGTTCTCCAAACATATGACATACTCCACCCCTCTCAGTTAAAATTCAATCTAAGGCTTGCCTATTTTGCCATCCTACTAGTTTCCTGTAACTGCTCTCCTAACACCATGAGGGCCTCATTAGTATACTTAATGAACCGCTGCTGGTTGTAATAAATATAATTGATCCAATCAACATTTTTGTTTGGTGTCATCCAGAGAAATATGGACAGTAAACCAGCTTTAATTTCATTTCTTGTTTAAAATTCTTCAGGGATTCCTTGGGGCTGCAGTTTAACATCTAAATATACCCTTGGATCTGGAGTGTACCCCCTCTTGGATCTATTAATTTTTTCTGGGAATTCATCAACCTCAATTATGTCGCCTACCCCTTCATACACTACTTGTACAGGTAATTTCATTCTTACCAATGTACAACCTCAATCATGTCGCTTACCCCTTCATACACTACTTGTACAGGTAATTTAATTCTTACCAATGTACAGAGACCAATCCACCGAGGTGGAAGAGTATTTAGCAATATGTATTCTATATTCTATAATTGTTGTAATTGTGTTGAGATCTAATTAACTTCTTTATACCCCAGCTTTGAACATAGAATTCGAGCAGCACAGTCAGTCAATCAGACAGCATGCAAATTCTGACATTACAATACAAAAGTAGAGGCAATGTTAATCAAAATCACCAAAGCAATCATTTTTAGCTACACAACTAATAAAATCAAACACATGCAAATGATTATAGTTAAAAAACAATGATAAATATAATGTTGGTTTAATTGAAAGGTTGAGAAAGAAGTCTGCTTGACCTGTGTGCTTCTGTGTGCATGCAGGAAGTTGTGTGACAAGTCACACTGCCTCCTTCTTAGAGCAGCTCTCTGAGTCTCAGTTCTCTTCTGACCCCATATCCTCTGACACAGCAATTTACATATGGTAAATGGTAAATGGTCTGCATTTATATAGCGCTTTTCCAGTCCTCTCGGACAGCTCAAAGCGCTTTACAACACATGCCACATTCACCCATTCACACACACATTCATACACTGATGCCGGAGGCTGCCATGCAAGGCGCCAGCTGCTCATCAGGAGCAATTTGGGGTTCAGTATCTTGCTCAAGGATACTTCGACATGTAACTGGGGGGAGCCGGGATTCGAACCAGTGACCTTCCGATTACTAGACGACCCGCTCTACCTCCTGAGCTACAGCCGCCCACTATGTATGTATTTTTTGCAATATAGGTTTGAGAAATACAACAAGGACACCATTCATGTTATCAGAAGACTGAATAAAAACAACACTAAAATTAGTGTCTTTATAACTCTAAAGGTTTTCTTTCTCTCGTCCTGAGCATCTATTATTTTACTGCTTTGTTTCCTTCTCTTTGCTATGGTTGTGAAGTGTTTTCAGATGCTTGACACTGCATTTAAATGATCTGTTCTCTATGCCTCAATACAGCCACAATGTGTTAATTAATACAGTTTTCAATTTAACTGCACATGAATATATCTGCAGCATTAATTTAGCAGAATTGAGATTTGTCTTTTGCTCAGTTCTGCATTGGTTCCTTTTTACTTCTATCTTTACTTCCACTAGTCTCCTCCCTACTTCTCCAAATGATATAACACAGTTATCATACAATGTTACTATATAGTTCATCCCGCTCATAGACACTGCTATTTGGGTTTTCAGGGTTGTACAGCATGTCTCCCTTTTTCTAATGGGGGATCCCACTTATTTATTATTAGATAAGCCCTTTTTCCTCTATCGTTCTGACCTTTTTAGCTCTAAAAGCGTTAACCCAGAGTTACTGGGCTTATTATGAGCTATTGAGTTACATTTACGAACGCTCTCGCTCCACTTCTGAGCATCAAACTCAAAGTCACATTTATGAGTTTTGGATTGCAGTCCGGTCGTATCTCATGACCTACTTTTTACCCCTGGGTACCCCATAGACTCATATGTCTTTTAACTCGTACAAAGTGTAACCTTACTCTTTTTTATTTTTTTCACTCATACTGTAGCCTATTTCCGATAGAGTATTTTTATTTTGAAGGGACAGAATGGAAGTGTGAGTTGTCTGAATGTTTTCTGTTTTGTTCAAGGCTGGAGCGCTAAAATAAAGTGGGACCTGTTAAGTGAATGGAGTTTCCCGTATCTTTATTTTATCATACCAGAGTATAGGGGCTATTACATCCACTTGGTTAGAATAGAATAGAATAGATACTTTATTGTCCCCTAGGAGAAATTTGTCATGGACTCAGAGTGCATAGTGCATAGTAGTAGCTGCCCTTACAGACAATAAATACACATTAAAATTTTTTTTTTTTAAATTAAAAAAAATTTAACCAATGGTTACATTGGTGGCAATGGTGGGATTATCTTCTGCTTGGACGCCCATCGTAAGTTAAGTGTATTGGGTAAAACGGACAAAGCAGTTAATGAAAAATTTAGCTAACCAACTAGCCACTACTAGTGTTGTTGGGTTAGCTTTGCACAGTCTAGTTAGCATGTGTCGCGACTCACATGAGTACTTTGCCTTTCTTCTCATCGACGTTATTAGCTTAGTTAAAGAGTGAAATAAACAGAAAGGAAGAAACATAAAGAAACGGCAAAATGTGGAAGTTTGACGAAGACCCGCTGGACTGCAGGGTCTGCCAGCAACAAGATTGAACTTCCACCGCCCTTTGCGGGAGATGAAAAGCAAAGTAAAGGAGAAGTTGCAGGAAGCATTTGGACACAAGATATTTTCTAGACTGTTTCAGAGCAAACATTTCTGCCTGTCATCATGCTCCAGGTGAGAGCTTGGATGTTTATACAGCAGAAATAAGTAAGCTAGTTCAAGAAGCATTCCCAGGCTACGGTGACGTAGCTCAGAGAGAGGAATTTCACAGGTTTCTGGCTGGGCCTGGACCTGGTCCTGAGAGCTAAATGTCATGGGCAAGGGGCTACTGATCTGGATGAGGCCCTGGTCATTGGCAGCCGATGTGAGATGGCCCGAGAGGCTTTAAAGATGGACTATGCTAACACTCTGGTACGCCAGACTCCGACTGGCAGTGGTGCAGCAGCAATGGTGCACTCTGTATCTGATGGAGGCAGTTTGTATAGAGCCATGGAAAGAGAAACATATTCGGCCCTAACCTTTTCTCAAAATGTCACACCATGTGTGTTTTAAACCATGTTGGAATGAAATGGACCATATGTTGTTCATTTGAGTTGAGTGTGTTTTTTGTAATGTATTGGAACGACCATCTTTGAACAGAGGAGGTGGCCTATGACCCTACTTATCACCCACCTACAATGCAGTACTGAGTTCCCTCCCTAAACAGCGTAACAACTAGAGTTGTTCCGATTCCGATGCCAGTATCGGAAATGCCTCCGATACTGCCGAAAATGCCGGCATCGGTATCGGCGCGTACTGGAGTCCAGGCACCGATCCGATACCACGTAATTTATTAGCCTAGCTCCGTTAGCTCCGAGATTCTACCGGATATGTGTCCGGTACGGTTTGGCTCCGTCGTCCTCGTCCGGCAACCCCCACCAGCTGTGTTTTGAGTCCGCCACAGCGCAGCTCCGCCGATCAGCTGGAGTTACGAAACCGAGGAATTCCCGCGATGATTACATAATCACACATGACCGCAGTTATATGTATGTGTTATAAACACAACAACACGAAGTGTTCCCGACTGAAGGATTAGAAGAAGAGCGTGTATTTGTCTCTTATTTGAGGTTTTTGTGCTTGTATCAACACGGAGTGTTTTATTTTGAAAATTAACCGGATGTCATGTTATTATTTCGTGTCTGACTTCCTGTCTGCTCTGTGCTGAATTCGGCTTTATTCTATTCTTTTTAAAAATAAATGGCTTTCATTTGCTGTATTCATTCATGTTTTACAAAGGGTTTAACCTGAGCCAGGCCTTACCACAATGATAATCATATCACAGTCATGCAGGCGTAGTATGATATATATAATTTTTTATAACACACTGGTATCGGTATCGGTACTTGTATCGGCCGATACCCACAGCATAAGTATTGGAATCGGTATCGGGAGGGAAAAAATGGTATCGGAACATCTCTAGTAACAACCATTCACTCCTGGCCTGTCCTAGTCCGAGCAACCCACAAGTGGTCCCTCTGTAAGGACGCTCCCACACAGGGTTTAAAAGTCAGCAACTCCCCTCCAGTTAGTTACAACTGAAGAAGCCTCTTGGATGAAGGTGAAACGTCTTTAAGAAACTGAAACAAGTCCAGTTGCCTACGATATAGCACTTAGAAGTTGTTATTAAAGTTGGTATTGAGCATTTGGTATGCATTAAATTAGTTGAGCCAAAGTCAGTTAACTTTCTGTGCTTACATGCTGTTTCCAAATTGTAAAATCTCCCCTAACACCACCGTGGGCGATTATGTTTTAATCATGAAGGCAAATCTCCCTGCATTGAACTATTTACCAGGGCAAGGGAGACCCAAGTGCCATGAAACTCCGGGCTCTGTAAAGAGGCGTGTACCCGTGAGTTTAACCTGCTAACGTTACAGCCCTTAAACAGTGGGAGGAATAAATAACTCCACACAAGCTAAGATGGTTTTCTGTGATTGTTACCCCTCTTTGTGTGAAGCTTTGGTGCTTGAGCTGAGCTAGGCAGCTAAAGCCAGTTGTGTACTTTGTGTAGCCCTGTATAAAATCATTTAGGTTACAGTGCTTAAAAGTTCATGATATTTAAAAGAAGAAGTTCATAATATTAAAAGGAATGGTTAAAATATGTGCCGGATAAAAGGTATAAATAAATTAGACTAATTACAGTTAAAAGATAAATATATATATATAGGTTTTAAGTTCATTAAGTTTATAAAATGTATGTGATCCGGTAGAAAGGAGATGGAGTAGCAGTGTATTCTCGTGTGTAATCTAACTTGTTACCTGTCAATCATTTCATTCAATCAAGGCATTCCTGTGTTGCCTTTTGGTTGTTATCAAACTCACGAGCCAATCAGAGTAAATTCACTGTGTAAGGGGCGGGACTAGTGGCACAGTTAGTGTGGAGTGTAGTGAGCATGCAACAGGAGAGACAGACGCTATCGACCAGAGAGCTAAGACGGATGCATCGTGGTGTGGGGATCATTTAAATTTTATCATGGAGGTCGACTGCTCGTGGTCCTGATATGAACTTGTGTGTGACTTGCAAGAGGTGAGTATGATGTGAATGCCTGTATTTTGTGCTATATCTAACTGTTATAGTGTAAAGAGACTGGATGTGTAACACGGTTAGCGACGTGCTAGCAAGCGGTAGCATACGGTGCCAATGTGCCTGTGTATCGTAGCTTTAGCATTAAGATGTTTCTGAACCTAAAGCAAGCTAATGCTAAGTCAACAAGAGATAGTGTTTGATATTGTGGTTCAACTTATGATGACATGCTTAAAGGAGACAGACGTTGGAGAGGGAGAGAGGTCGAGACTGGTTTCCAACAAACGGCCCTGCTGTTTTCTTCCTGGTGACTTCGCTTCTGTGTGCCATTTCCTACGTGTATGCTTGAACTGTGGCTGTCATTGCCATTCCCCTTGTGAGACTGCCATCGCTTGTCCCCTTCTATCCCTACTAACAAACATTGGATTCGTGAGTACTAACTGAAACTCTTGTGCACGTGCTTTTTATTTTGAGCTCAGTTGAGTGAAGCGGCCATTATAGTTTACAGGCTACACCACACACGAGCTTCATCCAACAGGCCTGCAACGGGTGTAAATTTCATTTGTGTTTCATGTGAATGTGTGTGTGGGCCCACAAGTTAATATTGAGTTTTGAGTGGTTGGAAATTCAAGAATACTGTTTTGAAGGTAACTTAACCTCTTGAACCCGAGCGCCCCTGGTACCGGGGGCAGCTGCGCATGTTGCAACACACACCATATAAGGGCATGCTAACCATGTAGCAACATATTCATGCAGCCCACCCACTTAACGGGGATAAGCTCAGCTAAAAGCTTATGACAACCATTTTCACCTAATCGAAACACAATTCTGACACCAAGCAACTAAATGAGCACGTAGAAAAAACACGCTAACGGCGCATGTCCGCAAAACTGGCGCTAGCGATTATGCTACTTCATGCTAACGATACACACAGCATGTCATATGAAATCTGCGACTCTACAGATTCCAACGGTATGTCTCATCACTCTATGCCCCAAACTCACTGAAACAGCAGCCCAAAAATAAACATCACTTTATACAGACATAATCATGAATTATGTCTTACCTTTGCTGTTTTGTGATTATAAATTGTGTTCAAGTGCATTACACCGCCTCCACCGGCTAATCCAATGTGGTAAAGGTTAAACTTAAACTTAAAGGTTTCGGTTCCAGGAGGACAGGTATAGTGTGGAGTAAGTAGGACCCTTGTCTTCGCGCATTTGCCTCTGCACTGGCATCTGCCCCACCCCCTTAGCCACAGCCTCAGCCAGGGCCATCAGTTGGCGGATAGTTTTTGTTGTCATGGTTTTGGAGAATGCAAATCGATTCTATTGGCTCTGACGGTTCGATAGAGGTGTCAATCGTCCAAATTGACCAATGGATTCCCAAAATGTCTAACCTGTCGTGAGTGATTGACAGCTCGGCCGGCATTACGCACCAAAACACAGAGCGCACAGTTTCTACACTTCACTTCACTTTCTACATCGGATTTAACTATTTATATATAGTTTTTTTCTGCCGTTTTGAAAACACACACCGCCACAAGGAATAATGGCAGACAGAAATAACAAAAAAAGGTATACAATTTCGGAGGTACTGGACATACTCCATAATGACAGCGGCGCCCGGCTTATTCCTGTCGACTCACCGTCGGAGGAGGAGGACCTTCTGCAGCAAGAACTGGATCCGGACCACAGCAGTGACTCAGATTATCAAATTCCATCACCCCAAAGGTATGTAATCTCTGTTTTGTTATTGATTACTTATTGATTTGGTGTCAAATTACAGATCTGTCTACCTTCTATCTATTGCTCCTTCCAAAGAGCCGGACAAACAGACTAAAAAAACTCCTTTGTCCCCCGGGCCATAAAACTGTTCAACTCCTCACTGGGGGGCAGGAGGGCAAACAGATGAACAGATGAACAGATGTACAGATGTACAGAGAGAGACTGAAGGACAGTCTAGAAGTATATGTATGTATATATATATATATATATATATAAAACTGTATGTATATAATACATTTAACTTTGTTCTTCCAGTGTTTTTTTCTTTTATATTTAACTATTTATATGTATACCTTTTAATTATATGTATACTTTCTACTGTGTGTGAAACAGTGCTGTGAGTGACATGGAGCTTCAATTTCCTTGAGGGAACCTCCAAAAAGGATTAATAAAGTTGTCTGAGTCTGAGTTCATTATTCTGCAATTAATTTAGTAAATACACACACTCAAACTTGTTCAAACTTGTTTGTTGAAGTCCACAGTACAGGGCTTGTTTACCGCAAGCTACAGTTACATTTTAGGCCAGTGAATGAATATATATGTTTTTCTTCCACAGTGATGATGATTATGATTATGAGTCATCGCTGGGGCCAACGGTGATGTTACGGGTCGGCCGCCACGGGACATGGTCGCCGGAGCCGGCGGTGATGCTCGCCTCGCCCCCGGGACTGCTGCCTCCGGTGACGGTGAAATAGAGAGGACGGCGGAGCAGACTGAAAATCTCCGGCGAGGGGTGCTGAAACTGCCGCGCTATAATGGAGAAGAGCTGGCAAACACCTACCTGATCCAGGTCCAGTTAGCGGCACAGATCAACGCCTAGACAGCTGAAGAAGTTGAACATTACTGGTGCTTTTTTGTGTTTGTACAGTATATTGACCAGGCATGTGACTTGGACACACAAGTGCCCTAATTAAAATCAGATTTTTTGCCAAGTAGTTTTTCACCATTTGAATTTGTGTTTTGGTGCATAACAATAAACACAGTAAGTAGAAAAATGTAAAGAAAGATAAAGGGCTGGTACTTAAAAATGTTTTTATATAAACTGGGGCATCTGTACAGTTTTGTCCAGGAATGTCTACAGTTTTTCCCATTGAAAGTGTATATGTTCACAGTATGCTGAGGACAGTCAAGCTCTGTTCCATAAAAATATCTAATCATGTTGCTCATCTGTTGCTTTACAGGCCAGAATTCACGGACTACATTTGGAACAATCACATCCAGTGATGGAACTCTGCCTGACACATTTATTTGTCATTCTGTATTTACTCCTTGTTTTGCATTATCTCTAACTTGTTTGAATAAAGTCTTGAAAATGATAAATGCCTTTTCTTTACACTTCCAGCATAAACAACCATCCCATTACCGTTATTTCACTTGATGCACTAATAATAACAACTGAATTAGGTAAGATTCTTGTTTATTACATTTTTTGAAACACACACGAAAATAGTATACCTTTTATCATTTAGACAGTATACAGTACAATTAGCATAAATAACTATATACAGGAAGGACATCCAGAGGTTTCTTGAAAACACAGATCAGTGTTGGCCAACAGGTTCGGCTGTTGATGTCAGTGCTGTCTCAATCCTCTACAGTTTTGGCAGTGATTGTCCTGTAGAAAGAATAGCACAATTACTTATCTGACAGTAAATACAGCTTTTCAAGGACCTTAGGAATTTATTGTAACACCACAACTTGAGTTGCATTTTATGCAGTGACAAATATTCCTGAAAACAACCAGAAATAGCCTCTGTTACGTCAGAATTGTGCCATTTACAGTCATATCATATTTACCAATTTTACTTTTTTGGAGGTTAGCAAAATGTCACTTTCATTATCTTTTCTATGCATTTTGACAGTAGTGTGTACAAGCTCTACTTGCTGGACTTTTTGTTGTACACCTTGGAGTACCTGGCCTAAGAGAAAGGAGTTCCATCATCTCTGAAAATTATAATAATTACAGAAAACTGGATAAGGATGGAGAACTAAATGTGTTTACAGGACATAAAGTTACATCTAAAAGTGTTTATGTTTATTGATTCTGTCAAAGACATCACAGGACTGTTGCCATGTAAAAAAAATGAAGTCTGGAGTAAGGTGGGTGATGGGAAGCTTATGTGATGGGTGGCAAGCGGTTATTTATAGGGATTGTCAGGTGCATTCTGTGTTTCCCACATTCTACTGTGGTCAACTGTCAGTCAGATCATGAATTGAAATGCTAAATGTCCTACTAATATGCAATAGTCTCAAGCAGTAGGCTAACATGTGACTGTTAGGACCACCACTTGAAGCATTTTCCCGGTGCAGTTAACAAAATGATGTAATTCCTTTTCGTATTGTATCCCTGCTAATGAGCACGTTCATGTGCATAAAGCAAACCAACTTGATATGAAAGAAGGACAAATGTATATATGAAATGTGTCCATCAAAGACACATATTACACAAATAACAGTGGTCTGATCCATGTTGCTATCGGCATCAAGTTGGGTGAACACCTACAACAGCAACATAAGGAGCTTACGATAGCTATGTTGACTACATAATGCAGAGTAATAATACATTTCCCTAACAAAAAAAAAAAACCCGGCTCATTACCTGTCCAACAGAGACACAGCTACCGTGTTCAGGTCTTCGACTCCATCAGTTGTCGCCATCACTGAAAAGCCACTCCGATGTTGACTCTCATTTTACTTCTTGCGCTGTCTAACTTCTGTTTTTGGTAGCCTTCTCGAGTTCAGTCTTTCTTTTCTTTTTGTTTACCAGTGTAAGCTGCTGTAGGTACCACTGGTGATGAGAAGTGTGTACTTTCTCTGTGATTCTTGTCAATTAGTGATGGGCGGAGTCAGCACAGGGTGGTCAGGTAAAGGCAGATTGATTGACAAGTACACTGCAAAAACTGAAATCTAAGTGAGATGAAATATCTTAGATCAAGGTGACATATGCTTGTTTTTTGTCTGATAAGATAGTTCTTCTCAGTAAGCAGTTTTTATGTTAGACTTTTTCACTTGTTTTAAGTGTTTTAGTCCCACCCAAACTGGAGGGGGTCCCAGATGTTGTCAGAAAACATGGACTCCGCTCTGAGAGACTGACACGGCAGCACGGTAGGATCTGTTAAGTCACTGTCACCTACTACTGTCTTCGCACCTCCCAGAACTGGTTCGCCTTCTTTTATATCTACCGTCATTTCCTACCGTAGACCCACAACAGCACGCTCAATATACCAACCCTTCGCTGCAAATCAGAACAATCTAATCCATATCCCCTCACGACCTCTGTTACCCACTACACCTGTCTGTAAACCTGTACATTTTGGTCTTTTAAATATCAGGTCCCTAAACAACAAATCTTTTTTATGTCATGATTTTATTACTTTGAATACCCTAGACTTTTTTGTTATCACAGAGACATGGTTATCCCAGGGAGACAGCAGCCCTCTCATCGAGGCAACCCCCCCTAATTTTACACACCTCAATCAACCACGAATGTCAGACAGGGGAGGGGGGGTTACTGTCATTTACAGAAATTATTTTAAATGTACCCGTATTTTGTATAATAGTTTTACATCGTTTGAACATCTTGCTTTTATTTTACACTCCGAAGTCCAAGTATTAATTTTAATAATCTACAGACCTCCAAAGCCAAACAGTTTTTTTATCCAAGAGTTTGCTGAAATTGTATCCCATTTTATGTCAAAATATGACAAGATTCTTTTTTTAGGTGATTTTAACATACATGTCCGCTGCTCTACCCAATCTTTCGTCACAGATTTTATGGACACTTTTGAATCTTTTAATCTCACTCAGGAAGTACAACGACCAACACACTGAAAGGGTCACACTCTCGACTTGGTTTTATACTGTGGTCTCAGCCCATAAAACTTTGAGACAAAGGATATTGAACGCACTACAGCAGCCCAATGTCGGGTTTTAATTCCATGTCTGCTAGCAAATTTTCTGAGCTTTTTAATTCTGCTTTTTTAACTGCTTTTAATCCAAACTTTAACACTGAAGAGCTTGTCTCTCTTTTTAATCACACCTCCCAGACTGTCCTGGACTCTGTTGCCCTTTACAAAGATAAGAAAGTAAAGAGTACTCCACAGCCCTGGCTAAACGATCTCACCCAGGAATTAAAGGGAGATTGTAGGAGAAAAGAGCGAAAATGGAAGAAAACAGGACTGCACATTTTTTTATGAAATCTGGAAAGAATCTATGAAGACTTACCAAAAAGCAGTTAAAGACGCAAGAACTTCCTTCTTTTCAAATCTCATTTTATCCAATCACTCGAACCCCAAAATTTTATTCCAGGTCATAGACTCCATCATTACTCCTTCCACCAGCCATTTTAGTGACGCCTCAGATGACATACAGTATGTGAGATGTTTTTAGACTTTTTTATCAACAAGGTCATCAAGCAGAAAATAACTCCTCCAGACCGCATCTTACATGTCAGTAGGGATGTCCACACATATTTTAGTAATTTTACACCTGTTTTTATGCCTCTTCCCAGTGAGCAAAGTGTGGTCTAGATCACGTCTTTTAGACATCATTTATGGACATCCAAGACGTCTAAAAGACGTCCTCTGGGGAGCCAGAATGAAAGTTTTTTATACGTCTTTTCTGGACGTTGTATAGATGTTTATATATCGTTTATCGACTAATTCTGGCTGTCAGTGGATGTCCAGATCATAGCCAGTATGAACGTCTATTCTCAACTAACTCTTGATGTCAGTGGATGTCTAGATTATGGCCTGACTGGACGTCTTTTCTCAACGTAATTTATCGACTAATCCTGGCTGTCAATGGACGTCCAGATCATGGCCAGTATGAACGTCTATTCTCAACTAATTCTGGATGTCAGTGGCCTGACTATTGGCATGACCAGGCCATGATCTGGACGTCCATTGACAGCCAGAATTAGTCGATAAATGACATTGAGAAAAGACGTCCAGACAGGCCATAATGTAACATCTTTGAGAAGTTTCAATTGGATTTTAGAGCATTACATAGTACAGAAACTGCCCTCCTTAAGGTAACCAATGAAATGCTTTTAACAGTCGACAGAGGGGAAAGTGCAATTTTAATTCTTTTAGACCTCAGTGCCGCGTTTGACACTGTAGATTGGGGTTTCTCAACGGGGGCGCTCCTGCCCCCCAGGGGGCGCTCTAAACATTGTGGGGGGCGCTGGGAGCGTGAGGGCTGACAGGGGGGCGCTCAGGCACGAATGGGGGGCGCCACAACTTGGCTTGTACAAAGTTAATTTGAACTCTACATTTTAAACTTTCATGGTTTCCCAACTTTTTTAAAGGAAATAACCGACCTAAATAGTCTACTTTATGGGTGTTTCAATAAATTCTACTTAGCTACATGTTATGAGATCGGTGTGTGTCCTTTTAATAGCGAGAGCGGTGTGTGTGCGTGTGTGTGTGTGTGTGTGTGTGTGTGTGTGTGTGTGGTCGAGAGAGGTGAGCGAGCGAGAGTAGAAGCGGTCGAGAGGAAAAAAGTGTATCTTAACGTTCAGATATAGTTTCATAAAAATAAAGCTGCTGCCTGAGACCAAGAACCCGAGTCTGCTGCTCTGCTGCTTCCACTGCTGGGTAAAAGGGAAGAGATACCCTCTCTGCTCCCTGACCACGGGAACGGTCAGGGACCGTTCCTGTTCCTCCATAGTAACGCCCGTAAACAATAAATAAATCAATAAACAAAGCACGTACAGCCAGTACATATAGTTCCCCTCTTTAAAATAGGCTTTTTTTCTTCTTTTTTTTCCTTGGTTCATATCAGTGTCTCAGTGCTCAGGCAATGACCGTTGCTTTTCAAATGTTTAATAAGCCTAGAGCGCATTAATTAACGCACGAGCAATTTCTGTTTTTTTATTGGTTCATTCACTGTTGTTCACGTGAAGTGTGCGCGTTGTTGGCATCTCTGACTACATTAGCCTTCTAAAACTAATTTTCAACAAATTCTGCTGTGGTGGTATTTTTCTTCCCAATTTCCACGTTGCTAAATACACCTGGGGTTATTTTAAAATGTTGTGATATTGTGAAGTGATATAAACGTTAACCACTTCTATTCAGACTTAATATGCAATTCATTCATCATCCTCAAATGCTGCGTGGCCTTTCTCTAAGTAGAAACACCAGTTTGACTTAAATTCTATCTCACAGCTCTTTGCAGAAACATCCTAGCAACTCAAGAGCTCAGGGTCCCATTACAACTAAAATAACATTTCCATGTTGTTTACCAGTTTCTCCAGGCATAGTGTTGAGTTATATACAAACATGACCTACTATATGTGTCAAAAACATACATTTTGGAGGCAATGTTTAAATTAAAATTCATTCTTTCATTTCCTATAAATTGGTCAGATTTGCTCAGCAGCACATCATGTTGTTGGGGGCATAAATACAACTCCAATCCAATAAAAACAGGGACTTTGAAGCAAACAAATGGCTTCCCTCATCATACAAAACCCGATGTCAATTGAAGTCGTCCGGTTTTAACACAACTTTACTACAAGAGCACGTCAAACACCAGAACATATAGTGGATTTGCAAGAGGATCATGGTATGGTCAGGGGGGCGTTTGTTCAAAAAAGGTTGAGAACCACTGCTGTAGATCATGCCATTTTAATTGACCACCTCAAAACCTGGGTTGGCATCAAGGACACTGGGCTTAGTTGGTTTTATTCTTACCTTTTAAAGAGAACCTTTGCGGTCACCATAGGTAATCATACATCATCTACAGCTCAAATTGCCTGTGGTGTACCGCAAGGTTCAGTTTTAGGTCCAATTTTACTTTCTATTTACATGCTTCCACTATCATCCAACAACACAACATCTCTTTCCATTGCTATGCAGACGACACACAGATATACCTTCCGCTGAGACCGCATGACCCGAGAAGCCTAGCTGCTGTCTTAGACTGCCTCAATGATATTAACTGTTGGATGGCACAAAACTTTCTACAACTTAACAAGTCAAAGTCAGAAATCATCTTATTCAGTCCCCCAAACACAGACACCAGCCTCATTGCAAATTGCCTTGGTCCACTCTCCACTAACATAAAACCTGCTGATAGAAACTTGGGAGTCATATTTGATTTAGATCTCATCTTCGACAAACAGATTAAAACAGTTGTCCAGTCCTGCTACCTCCAACTTAGAACCATCTCCAAAATCAAACCTATACTTTCACATTCTGACTTGGAAAAAGTTATCCATGCATTTATTTTCTCCAGACTAGACTACTGTAACTCCCTCCTTTAGGACATACATCAAAACTCCCTCTCTCGCCTCCAACTGGTTTAGAACGCAGCAGCTAGGCTTCTCGGTGGTTTTAACAGACGACATCACATCACCCCAGTCTTAGCTTCGCTTCATTGACTCCCTGTTTGTTTTAGAATTGATTTTAAGATTTTACTGATCACTTTTAAAGCTCGCCTTGGTCTGGCTCCAAGCTATATAACAGAAATGTTGACCCCATATGAGCCAATTCGCAGCCTTAGATCCTCGGGTGGGGGCCTCATGGCAGTTCCAAAGTCGAGGCTTAAATCTAGAGGTGACCGAGCTTTTTCTGTCACAGCCCCTCAACTTTGGAATGACCTACCTGAGGAGATAAGGCTTGCAGAATCAGTAACTTCTTTTAAATCACTTCTTAAAACCCACTTTTATAGAATTGCCTTTGTGACGTCGTCTCCTTTTTACTTTTTAATTTTTAATTTATCATCTGTTCATTTATTCATTTATTTTTATCTTCCCAGTTTTTTCTGTATTTTACTCTATGTAATTACTTACTGATCTAACATTTCTTATCTGTTTCCATTGTTCTTATATGAAATCTTTTTATTGCTCTTATGAATTTCAATTAACTATTAACTATTTCTATCCTATTTGTTTGCTTATCATCCTTTTAACATCGGCTGTTTCTGTCTAGCATGACTTTTTTAACTTCCTGAGTATCCTGCTTTTGCTTTGTTTGTCAAAGCACTTTGTAAACCCTGTTTTTAAAGGTGCTATATAAATAAAGTTATTATTATTAGTTATTATTAATTATCTCAATAAGTTATTACAGCTTGTTACTGAGATTGTATGACCTATTCTGATTAAGTACATGCTTGAAACTAGAATATCAACAGTAACAAAGCTGTTTCATCAACACTTACAAGTATAAAACTGCTTTTTCCAAAGAAGTAGTTTCTTATTTCAAGCATGAAATAAGAAATCATGACTTTGACATAATTTTATCTCTTCACATAGTTAAAACAGATGGCAGCCAAATAGAATCAATTGTTTTATTATCAATTAAACAATAGAAAATATGTAGTCATATACTATAACAGTTGGCACAGTACTGTAAATTGACACTTGATATTTAAACATTTAACATGTAACATTTTAAACAATTTCAAACAGAAATAGTTTATCATTATACATTCAGATAATTCATTGTATTGTATGTTTTCATCTGCTACAGACCTTCCTTAATTTGATCTCCCAAGGTCAAATTACAAGGCTACTAAAGCTAGTCATACTGTATCTGGGAAACACACCATGAGTTATTTTTACCTGTTGTACAATTCTATTACATCCCCAAGATGGTATTTTACCCGTACAAAGGTTTGGTTCTTGCTTCTAGTTTTGTAATACGAGGTAAAATCCACCAGCTTTTCAGCATTGACTAACTCAGTAGACTGCGCAAGGTGTGGGACCTCAACTTAATATGCCATGACATTTCTATCAAAGTGTATAGTTTGAAATGGTTGGTATTCCTAACAATAAAGACTAGAATCAACAAGATATATGTTTTTCACCAGTCCAAATTCAGGCATATTACCATTCACCACTTTGGCAAGGATCATTGACTTCTGAGTTATGTATTTAATGCCTTTTATCATAAGCAATTTGACTGATACAGCGTGGTTTACTTCATCATGACCTAGGAAGTCTCTCAGTTTTCCTTGTAAATACTGTAGATCTTTAATCTCAGATACAGGTCGCATCTCCCTTTCATTTGAAAAGATTGGGTGTAATGAAGGGTCAACATTTTGGCAGCTTTCATATATCTGGTTAGGTTCTGGTTTAAAATTGAGCTTCGAAGCCCATTGTTTAAAGAGGCAATGTTTAGATTCAAACCACATACACATATGTCTAACCATTGGACCCAATGATTTAATCTGTGATGGCAAATGTATCAGATAATGCTGTTTAGGTTTAATATTGCGTTCTGGGAAAAGCTCCTTCCAATGCTTCATATGATTTTCAATTAGTGACTTCAATCTAGAAACAGTTGTAATGGTAAGAATAGGTGCAAACACTATCTGCACAATCTCTATTAGCTCATTTATCAGATGCACATATGCATTGTCCTCAAAACTTCCCAAAACAAATGGTATTATCCTTAGCAGGACAAGAATTTGCCCAGATGACTGTTTTTATTTACCATCACTTGACATTAATGTACTCAGTGAAATTGGGGATGGCCGATCTCTCACATCCAGAGGGGAATAAGGGAAACCCAGAATAGCAGAATTCAAAGAGTCCAGATCTATCAGTCCTGACTGAACAAGATGGTGCAACACATTCTTGATTTCCAAAGGAGCTGTACCCTCCAGAATTACATGCATAATGTCTTGAGGAGTTTGTTGTATAATGTCAAAGGCAGGGAATTAAACTAATTTGCTCCTTCAATTGATCCCATATGTTGTTCTCAAGCTGTTGCAAAGGAAGTCTGTATCTGCCTTTTCTATTTCATCAGTCTGTCTGATATGCCTCTTCAAGGTTCTTTTAGTAAATGCATCCTCATTGAAGTGTGACTGCATGTCCTCAAAAGAACACTCACAGTGTCTGCATTTACTAGTCACAGACGGAGACCATGGCCCCATATTTAGTTTTCTGTCCATTAATTGTTTGCATTTTAACACCATTGTACAATGCATCCATGTCTTCTTTGATTCTGTTCAATATTACAATTACACCACATTGACGGAGGTCTACGGATCTAGCCATGGCAAGTAGCCTAATAGCAGCAAGTTTAGACCTGTATTTTGGATTTATGTTTGCTAGGGTATAATACACCATCAACAGCTTATTTTTTGATGCAAATGATCCTAGTGGATTACAGATCTCTATTTCATCTGTGTAGAGAACAATGTGCAATGCATTTGGTTTCTCTGAAAATAATGGATGTGATTTTAAAAGGGAGCCATCAACAATGTCCTGAAAAAAACCCTCCTTGCACCTTTGTGGTCCCTTTTCAATCATAGAGAATATCTTCGGGTGTGATAAGAATTGCTCTAGACTTTTCACCAATGGTATGTAATTAAAGACTTTGTCTTTAAAGGTCCCATATTATGAAAAACTCACTTTTTCTGGGATTTGGGGTGAAATTTTGGGTCTAAGGTGCTGCCACATGCATAAAAACTTTGAAAAAAGACCATCCGTGCTTTTTTGAGTGAGATACAGATTTCTGACGGTGTCTTGCCTGCAGTTTCCAGATGAGCGAGTCAAATTTGGCATCGGTCACCGACGTCATTGACCGATCATTTGAATATTCCCACCCACAGTGTCCACCCACCAGGTACAGCATTACCGTCTCAGAGATCCGCCATTACGCTATCGAAAGCACCATGTCAAAGTGCAACGAGAAGTGTTCTGTTGTTGGTTGTAAGAATCAACATAAGTGCCTATATTCTGTCCCAGCTACAGAGGAACAAAAGAGACAGTGGTTGCGTTTCATTTTTAACGACAACGTGCTGGCTATGGTTCATGTAAGTTTGTTTGTGTGTGCTAACGAGGGTCAGTACAAAGCTGGCTTTGCCTCGACACTGACCCTGTAAAAGGATCAGTCCCAACCATACGGGACCCAGCAACTGCACCCGAGCCACAGGTAAGTGTCGCCACATACCGAGCTCAGCCTGCTCTCAGTAGAGCTCACTTGAGCAACTTTTAGACAGCTGAAATTCAGGACCACGGATGGGTTTGGGGCAATACATTTCAAATACAGTGTTGTTGGACCTCTGACAGTTGTGTGAAATTGATGAGAAACAGTATAATATGGGACCTTTAATGAAAAAGTCTTTTGATGCTCCATGTTTCCTCTTGCATATAGTTTGAGAAATTGGAAATTCCTCTGCATCCAAAATGCTTAACTGCTTCTTCATAACACTGTTCTGTCGAAACGTTGTCGCAACACTCGTGAATTGGTCAACAAAACTGTCAAACACATCCATTACTCCTTTTTGAAGGTGTCCTGATGTGTTTAAGGAATGTTTCTTTAGCACCTGCTCTATATGGCTCCTGAGGTTGCTCACCAGTGATGATTGGTACTGCTGCACTCCAGCAACAATGTCACTCATGCCTCTCTGAAAATGAGAAGAGTAACACAACTTCATGATACTTATAACACACAGTTTTGCTTATGACATAGACATTATCATAGGCGGATGACTGTAGTGAATTGGAGAACACGGCAGGCAGATTGACCATCAACCATAACAGGACCTTTTCAACAAGCTCTGTGTAACTGTAAATGAGCAATAAAAACTGTGGTCTGTTTTGAAAAAGCATCTTACCTGTGAGAGACGGTGCTTGGCCTGTGCATTTATCACAAAGGCAGTGGCCTGTGTGGTCAGGTCCTAAAAAAGTTGAAACTGTATTAAGTATCCTGATGTAATGTGATCTGACATTCATAGTTACATGTCAAGCACAATGTTAATCGCAGAATAAATAGTCCTTTTAAATAGTCCTTTAAATGTTAAATTATCTTTGCTCACTACATCTAGCATGTTTTAGCTGTCATGTAACATTTTGTCTTTTCATTCATAAATGAGGTGTCAAATCACACATTGCTGTAGTGTAGTTGGTATTTAGCTAATATATGCTGATACCAATACAGACAACAATGTATGAGACCTCAACCTGATATGCAATGGCTGGGAATTTACTGGCCTCAATATTCATTGTGATTCTTTGATGGTAAATTTTAGTAGACTGTCACCAGGAGAATACTTACAGGTTGTACTATGGCAGCTCTGTCTTGGCTAATGTCCATTTGCCCTTCATCTATGTCAGTTGGGCTGAGCAGTTCTGAGCTGGTGATGCTGGAATCCTGTTGAAGTTAATCAGGTTGAATATTGTGCTGTGTCACATATAAAAGAAACAAATGACTTGACATTTTACTTAATTTCCCAGGTGTATTTCATTCATTTTTATATTTAAATATTTTCACACAAACCAAGCAGCACATTTTCATACAAGTCAAGCATAATTCTAATCAATTTTTCTTCGTTCATGACGTCCTGTTACCTGTAGGACCCTCTGACTGATTGACGATGCTAGTTTGTGCCAGATAGTTAAACTAATGTTGACGAAGTGATATACGATCGGAAGTTTGTCCGTTGTGTTTTATTTTGAAATTTACAGGATTCCGAAGGAAACTTCCGATTGTAAATCGTCACCTTGTCAATGTTAGTTTCACCCACTGTAACAAGCACCAAATCATCAGTCAGTCAGAGGGTCCTAAAGCTAACAGAACGTCATGGATGGAAAAAGATGGTTGTAATGGTAGCAAAGTTACTCACCTGTGCCTGCAGCGGTTCTTGACGTTCCTCTTGTGGCCGTTCATTTGCGATCTCCTGGTCTGGTGCTTTCAAGAAGATGTTTGGAGTGTCTTCTCTTTACATGATGATAGAATGAGTTATACACGCGATATTCCTCAGTGCACCCGTCAATACCACACAGCAACCTGAAGTCAGGACTGCGGCTGTGCATTCGATTGATGTGGCTCTGTAAGAATTTCAGCGAAGGCGAGGCAGATAACGCACCGCCAAATCATTTTGAAATTAACAAAATTATATTCAAAATGGATGCACAAGTAGAGTTTTGTCTGCAGTCTCTGAAAAAGATGGGGGAAAAGTAGGCTACGTGAAACGATATATCGCTGATGTACTTCACTACATTATCAAGCAAAATAGGGGAGTTCTATGAATTAATCTTTTTTAACCCCCAAGGCACCAAAGTTGCATTATTGCGACAGGCAACATTGCTGAATAAAACAGCCCATATCTTTAAATCTACTGCCTTGTGCTGTTACTGCTTGCTACCACTAGATGGCCACTAGATTCAGCTTCAATCCTGACGTCATTTGTGGGTGTGTTTCTATGCAAAATACCTGAGAAAAAAAAGTTTGAAACCCGACACCAGCTGTCAGCGTGGCAGTGGCTAAGCGGCAGAGTGGGAGAGGAGAGAGCCGCGGAGCGGTGGCAGAAGTGTGCTGGACAGACAGAGAGACAGATAGCAGTTTTTTGTAATAAAAAACGAAATGCCCAAAAGACTTTACAGTGCAGATGAGGTACTTGCACAGATCTTTGCTGATCGCGATTCAGAAGGGGACGATTTGCCCTCTGATGACGATCGCTCGTCAGAGACGAGTGACTGACAATGCTGCAGCTGCACACACTGTCACACAAGCAACACACACTGATCAAGGTGGGAGTTTTCTTTTCTTTTTACAAATTAGATTAGGAAATTTACTCCTATCAGACTCATGTTTCTTTATTTTGAGGATGAGATGACATTATAAATATTTTTTTTCTGTGTAAATATGTTCAAAAATCAGTTTTACTGAAAGTTACTTTCAGTCACCTGGTGATGTCACAATATGCAAATTAGATGAGTAAATTTACTCCCATCACAAACTTTAGGTCATTATGAATATTTTTCTCATTTACACTATGGATTTATCTCTCACCACTTCCAAGCTACAGCCTTCTGAAATCTTAAATGACCCCAGGAAGACTCTGCAAGGGAGTGGGGAGGGGAACCAATACAACCTGACCTGTCAGCCCTCTCCCTATCTCCTAAAGAGACACAAATTAACCCTTCTTCTCCAAGAAAGACTTTTTCTCCACTAGCAGCTTCTGTTGGCTACTGATTGCGGAGTCAAGATCACAGAGGGGACTATGTTCCCTATGTCAGCCGAACAAATTCAAGGAGGTTGCAGGAACTACCTGGCACCCAAAAGACTGGAGATGGGTGAGCCACAGAGTCCTGGACAAAGATGGCAGTCTCAATAGAAACAGCAAGAGTAGAAAGAGACTGGGGCTGTATTCGAAACCGCATACTATACTGCTAGTATGTACTGATTTGGCCAAAATGTAGTATGTAGTATGCAGTATGCAAACAAAAGCAAAATCTGCAGTATGCGAAAAGTTCCCGGATGTCATACTGATTCGGAAAATATTTCCAGTATGCATCCGACCAGTCTACTCTGCCTACTGTTTCCCACAATGCAATGCGCTGGAGCCTGGATCATGACGTCCTCGTCATGTACTCCGGAGCAGTACAGCGTTTACATAACATAAGTACAGTGCATAGGCTACTTGACTATTGTGACGAAAGCTATATAGGTACAGTACAATAGAAATCCAGGCTGTTGTATATATGAAATGAAAAAAAGTACTCGCTATACTGTATACTGTCCACTACAAACATGAAGCTTCCCTCTAGCGTTTAATCTTCAAAGAGCAGCGGTTAAGATAACTGGCTTTTTGTGTTTTGTGTTCACATCCAACGCGTCAAGGAGAGTGCAACAGAACTGACATAAAGACCGATGCTGCAGATGGGAAGGCTAAGGGCATACATCATATTATCGTGCTACCCCTGAGCTTAATCAGCAAGAGGGATGAGATCCAGAAGAATCCTGGCCACATGCACCACCTAAAGGTGTCTGTTCATTCTCCAGGATTCCCCTTGACACAGCCAAAGGAGACAGTGGAGGAAGGTCAAGTCAAGTATTGAGAAACACATAGAGAAAAACATTTAGACACAAATAATGATCACACACACACACACACACACACACACACACACACACACAGAGAGAGAGAGACAGAGAGAAACACTGATTGACTGCTAAAGACTAAACATTGCTTCTAACAGTATCTGATAGCTTGAGGGCTCTAAGCAAGTAGGATTTTTGGGAATATAAAAGATGCAAATTATTATTATTATAATTATTGTCCAGTCAAAATCAACTTTTAGACTAGGTAAAAGACAATATCCACTCAGCCCTAAAGCTTTTAAAGTCATTGCTCTTGTCAATTAGAGTATCATAATTCAAGGTGCCATTGTTGAATCCTTAATTTCACCATGTAACTCCCCATCTTGCCTGTAAAGAAACCGAATTGGGGGGAGGAGACCAGTAAAACACTTTAGGTGTGAAGTTGTTGAGCATCCAGCAGATGTAACACTGATGTCAACATTTCTATCAGACTGTGGGGCTTCAGTTATTGATTTAGCAAATGCATATTTTAACATTCCTGTTCATCCTGACTCACAGTTCTGGGTTGCTTCTTCTTTCAATGGTAAGCTTTATTCTTGGATGAAGATGCCATAGGGTTTCTTCACCAGTTTGCTATGGAGCTGAGAACTTGTTGCATTAGCAGCCATTGTGTGGTAGTGCTCTTGTTCAGTATATTGATAATTTGTCTATGTGTTTTTACGATACAGGGACATTGTCAAGAACTGAGACAGTGTCTCCACTTTGTTTACTGGCAGAAAACGGTCCTGAAGTTTAGAAGGAAGAAGTTGCAACTTGTTTCACAAAATGTAATGCTACTATACTCCGAAGGGTCGAGAATTGGGTCCTGACCACATCCAGACAACCTTGGATCTTCCAAAACTGGGAATGAAGAAAACAAATGATTGCCTTATTGGATTTAGCAGGCAATTGTTGTCCATGGATTCTTAATTTTGTGGAGATCTCCCAACCCTTGTATGACATCACACATGGGTGAAAACATTTGACCAAGACTGACTTTGACTGACTTTTGAGGCAGAGACAGCCTCTACTGACTTAAATCAAGCTTGATGCAATTTTTTTTTGTTTAGGCCTACCAAACCCTAGAATTCGCGTAAAGATCACAAAATTGAAAAAACAAAAAAAAACTACTACTCTTTCTGAATGTGGTGGTTTATGTCAAAACCCTTACTTAGCCCATGGTGGCAAACAGGGCCTAATAGGTCATTAATCAGAAGAGAGCTATACTAAGATTGTGGTAAGTGTAAGAGCTGTAGTAGTTGCTACCAAAGAAGTTATGGCCACAGATGATATCACTATCTGTCCTCTAACTGTTCATGTTCTGCATGCTGTCTGCTCTTTTAACACTGAGAAAAAACTACTCACATAATCAAAGCATGAGTATTGCACTAACAAATGTGCTACTTACAATGTCTCATGTCACTCTAAAACGATGTACTGGCCTTAACCCATCAACTTTGCTCCCTACAGCTCAAGATCGAGGACCACATCCATGTCTGGAAGTGGTTGACACTGTCAAAACCACAGGATGTATTATTTGACACAGCCCTTATTAACCCTAAATTTGTCTTCTTTGTAGATGGTTCTGCTATGAGAAATCCAATCGATGGATCCCCTTGTGTCTAATATGCAATATGTACGTGTCTGTCTGCTCAGGCAGCTGAATATTTTGCAATAACTTGTGTTTTTCATTCTAGGAACAGGACAGGACGTCACAGTTACACTGACTTTCAATATGCTTTTAATGTGTGTTATAAATTCTACGCTTTATAGGAGAATCGAAGTTTCCTTACTTCTACAACGAACCTATAGCACATAGAAGTCTCATCATTAACCTCTTGTCTGCATTACTTCTACCTATAGCACATAAAAGTCTCATCATTAACCTCTTGTCTGCATTACTTCTACCTGTCTCTGTTGGTATGCAAATGTCAAGCTCATACAGGTTCTGTTGTCTCAGTGTCAAAGGCAGCTGCTCTGTCACCTGCCTCCCCCACTCTACAGATGCCTTTGTCTGTCCAACACCCTTAATGATGTCTCTTTGTTTCAAACAGGAGCTGATGCTGGAGGGCTCCCACTAGCCTCCCAGTACTGCAGAAAGCCATATTCCCTTTTTGGCAAGACAGAGGTGGAGCCCATCCTAAACCTGAAGTCCTTTTGAGCATTTAATGATGGATTTTAATGAACCTACTGAGTTGCCTCAGTATTGTTGACATGTTTTCCGAAATGAATGGATTGACTGTTTCCCATGTAAACATGTGTGGCCGGAAAATGTAGTGGCTCTCCCTGCCACTGTATGGCACTGTGCCAGGGTCTTGCTGTGCTGTTTGCTGGGTGGTACCATGCGCACCTACATAGGCAGGTGCCCGACCACACCTCTTTCTCTCTCTCCTTCCTTGGATGATCCCCGTGGTGGTGGCGGCAGCCTGGCATGGTGGAGCAGTGGGTTTTTGGCGTGATAGCGTGGCTGCCAACATGCTTCACTGTCGTCCAAAGCTGGCTGTTGGTGCTGAGGGACTGGTTGCCCCGCTCGGAGCCCTGCGTGGTTGCTGTCCGGTTGTCTCGCGAATTTAAGCCGCAGACCCGCGTCTTCATCCTCCTATCACCAGTGAGGCTGGGTCAGTGCCCGCCGAGGCTGTAGAGGTGTGTGGCCTGTCACCGGCCACCGCCCCCTAAATACGGCTGCTGCTTTGTTGCTGCTTTGTTGCTGCTTTGTTGCTGCTTTGCTGCGCTGCTGTTCTGCTGCTTCGCTGCACTGCTTTGTGTAATTTGCGCTCAAAGAGTTGTCAAATTGAAGCAGCAGCCGTTAATTTAGAAAACCGGTGCTGTGGGCCCAGGCAGCAGTTCACTCCTCTGGTGGTGGGTTTTCTTCGCACTCCTAATTTGTTTCGTTTTGATCCCTGCTGCCTTGGTAAGCCCCAGCCCTGTCTTCAACCCCTTTTTGGTTTCCCTTATTGTGCTATTAGTCTTCGGTTTAAATCCTGGTGGCCGACATCTTTTGTTTAGCTAGTTACCTTTTTGTTTTTATTGATTGTTTTGTCCAATAAATTATGTTTAACTGGACCCATCCTCTGCCCAAGTGGAATCTTTTTATTGAACCTGTGTCCTGCATAACTGAATGTTATTAATGTAAAATAAAATACAATATATAAAAATAGTACAATCTTAATTTAATGATTTCCTGGGGGTGAAATTCCCCTGGGTGGCGTTGTCACAGCAACTTACTGCACCACTCTGCCACACATGCTACAGTTGCTACAGTTTGCTCTCAGTAGCAAAAGCATTGTTGAGAGAAGTAATTCCATGTTGAGGGCCTTCAATCTAAATTAGCTAGCAATAATGGGTCTCATTTTATGAATAATGTAATTCAAAGGACCTCCAAAAGCCTGTAGATAAACCTAAAAAAACATTGTGCCTACCATCCAGCTAGTAGAGGTGCAGTGGAATAGGCCAACCAGACCCTGAAAACAAAACTAACAAAATTAATGGCAGAAACACATTTATTAAGAATTAAGGTTTTACCTCTTGCATTAATGTTTATGAGAGGCTGCCTACATAAGACAACTCGATTGTCTCCTTACGAGATACTCACTGGTTGTCCCATGAGAATGATTAAGAGCCCGTTTCCTCAAAACAGGTTAACTCTGACAGGAATGGATGATGACATATTAAGATATTGTTGTGAGCTTAACTATGTCTTGAAGCTTCTCTTCCCTCAGGTAAAAGCTGCCCCTCCTGAGCCTGACTCCACATCTAGCCGAGAGACCTGTGAATGACTCCAACTGTGTCTGTATAGCTGAGGGAGAGGCGTGAATCCAGATCCAGAAATCACAGTGCAAACCTTTCTCCAGCGATTATTCTTCTGGAAAGGAGACAACCTAACCTGTGGGGAAAGTGATGAGGACTTCTGGTGAACGATCTTGGCTACAGTTCCATCGTTGGGTTGGTCACCACAACCATTGTAGACCAATCCTGGTTTTCAGCCTAGCAGCAAGATGAGAGCTGTCTTGCAAATTCAGAAGCCTACAACAGTCAAACTGATGTCATTCATACTGATACTTAGACACCCATCCATCACAGAAGGATGGCAGTGGACTGTTATTAACGACTATGTGAGAAGATACAGAGGAGAAAAGTGACAGTGGCATACCGACTACACAGAGTCAAGTGACCCCAAAAAAGAAGATGACATCAGAATAACCACAATATGGTAAATGGTCTTGCATTTCTATAGCACTTTTCCAGTCTACTGACAGCTCAAAGCGCTTTACAATACTTGGCACATTCACCCATTCACACACACATTCATATACTGATGCCGGAGGCTGCCATGCAAGGCGCCAACTGCTCATCAGGAGCAATTTGGGGTTCAGTTTCTTGCCCAAGGACACTTCGACATGTAATTGAGGGGAGCCGGGACTTGAACCAGTGACCTTCCGATTACTAGACGAACCGCTCTACCTCCTGAGCTACAGTCGCCCTAGCGCAGTTGATCAAGGAATACAACAAAAAAGTAGCACTAGTTCTAAAAAATGATTGCAATTATTATTGTAATGAAGAGTCATCATTTTGAGGTCAAATTAAGTGATTTTTTTTGTTGTTGTTGCTGTTGTTGTTGTTGTTGTTAATGGGTTGGCTAACCCTAACCCTTTTGTTTTATTTTTATTTTGAATTTAATTCCCAGAAATGTTGTGTTGACACTTTGTGTCAAAAAGGAGGAGTGTGAGAAGTTAAATAGTTTTCCATTCAGTAAGCAATGTACTGTAAAGACCATATCAGGATGTGAGAGAAGGAGGGGAGAATCCCCTTTTAGGATGAGGGTCAGGAAGTCAGACGAGAGGCAATTGTCTTTCAATTGGGTGTTACAGGAAGATAGATCGTAAGATGACATTGTTTGTATTTAAGTCAGAAACATTTGGAAGACGGAAGAGAACACTTCGGGTCTTCTCTCCATGCAGCATGTATTAAAGAGATCTGATTCATGATACTGATTCTGAAATTCTTCAGAGAATTAGCAACTCTCTACCTCAACAAGGTAAAGCAGCCAACAAGTGCTCAGCACCTCTGGGAACTCCTTCAAGATTGTTGGGAAACCATTCCAGGTAACTACCTCATGAAGCTGATTGAGAGAATGCCAAAAGTGTGCAAAGCTGTCACCAAAGCAAAGGGTGGCTACTTTGAAGAATATAAAATGTAAATAATAATCTGGTTTGTTTAACACTTTTTTGTTTACTACATAATTCCATATGTGTTCTTTCTTAGTTTGGATGTCTTCAGTATTGATCTACAATGTAGAAAATAATTAAAATAAAGAAAAAACATTGAATGAGAAGGTGTGTCCAAACTTTTGACTGCTAGTGCACGTTTACATAATGTAACGAGCTGCACATGCAGAGCTGTCAGCTTTGCTGATGAGAAGATGCCAACCTTTGTTCAAAACATGCCATAAAACTAAGTGGTTTTAAAAAATTCATCACTTTCACATTTAACATTCATTCCACCTTTGTCAAGGGCACTGACTAGAGAATTAAAGGTATAGTTGGTAATGTTGGTGAGCTAGCAAGATTTGAAAGTGGCACCTCGTCTAAGCTCCGTCCCCTTCTCCCCCTCCTGTCAGTGCTCCGTCCAAAGCCCCGCCCCCACAAACTTGAACGCGCATCAGACAGTCCGTCAGCAGGGCAGAGGAGAGCAGTTAGCATTGGGCTAGTACAAGCTACAAAAGTAGCTAAGTTGGCTAACGTTACATATTTCATGAAAATAACAAATCCCCCCGAAGCAAAACAAATAATTACGTGTCCAACAGAAAGACAACAACCTCTGCATCACTTCTGGAAGTGCTACTTTTGGCTGCATTTTCTATGCCATTGTTCTCTCTTGCTAACTCTGCTTCTTCTTCTTCTTCTTCTGTTGTTTTATGGCTGTTGGCAAACAACTGTTAGGTGTGCATTACCGCCACCTTCTGACCTGGAGTGTGGATCTCCTGCTAATTCCATATGCAGTGTGCTGAATATATCCGGCAACGGTGACACGTGATGAGTGCGCGCAGGGAGGAGGGGGGGGACAGAGGGGGTGCGGGCAGGACGAGACATGAAGGCATCTAATTGGTTCTTTCAACTCGGACCAAGAGGCAGGGATTGGTCAGAGTTTTTACAGGCCTGCAGCTGCCACAGAGGTCTGATTTACTTTGTTCCTTTTTCTGAACACATTATGTATGGACTACTCTCAGGATGGGAAGACCATTTCACCCAGTATAACAAAAAGTGTTTCTGAACAGGATTACCAACTATACCTTTAACCTCCGTACATGTGTTGATGGTGGGGGAAACCAGACTACTTGGAGGAAACCCCTGCAAGCATGAGGAGAATATGCAAACTCTGCACAGAAAGGCCCTGCCCCAGCAGGATTCGAACCAATACTAACCACTGCATCATCACCTTTTGTCATAGGATTTGACAGACTTTGACAACAAAATGATATTATGGTCGGCCAGAGCATTGTCTCTTGAAACAGTCCTTGGATTTGGTGTGAGCTTCACATTTAACAACAGCATAAATAAAGGTAGTTGACATGCATCTAATAATTCACCAATCAGTTTGCCATGTTTAACGGGTGTCCCTGAGGATGTAATGAATCCTCAGTTAGCCCACAGAGTACCAAAATCATGTAAACATCCAAAAGAATATCTGGAGTCTAGTGACAATGGTGACAATTTGCTAGATGACAGGCTCTCATCGGTGCGTACAACTCAGCTACTTGGGCGAAACTTGAGGGTGGCAGGGCAGCGCTTTCAATTATTGAAAAATGGCACTCTCTATAAGCAGAGCCATCAGTGTAGAAAAACAAGATCAGAGTTGGAAAGAGGAGTTTCTGAAAAGTTAGGGCGAGGTTTAGAAGAACATGAGATGACATCCATGCAGTTATGGGGATCGCCATCATCTTCTGTAGACAATAGTGTGGCAGGGTTAAGAGTAGAACATCTTTTTAGTGTGATGTGTGGAGCAGTGAGTGTCAATACATGTTTGCCTCTCTGGTCCCTGTCACATGTCTTTGTGCCTCCCTGGAAATCAAGGTCAGTGCATCATGTGGGATTATGACTGTGAGTGGGGAACCTAGGACAATATCAGCAGATTTGTTCATTGCAAGTGCAGCTGCAGCTATGGCTTTACGACAAGGTGGAAGTCCTCTCTCTACAGGGTCTTGTCTTGAAGAAAAATAAGCAACAGGTCTGTAGGAAGAATTATGTCCCTGAGTCAGAACAGATTGTGCAAATCCACATTTTTCATGAACAAAGAGTATGAAGGTTTGGTTATAGTCAGGAAGTCCTAGTACAGGAGCTGATAATAAAGTCTGTTTTAGCTTGTCAAATGACTCATTGGATTGTGGTGACCAGGTAAGGGGTGTAGTACAGGTTGAGGGTTTGGATATATCTTTAAGTGGTGCAGCAAGTGATGCATAATCAATTATCCATTGTCTACAATAACCTGTCATTCCTAAAAATGTCTTAATCTGTGACATATTTGTGGGTTTTGGCATTTCGACTATAGCTTTTATCCTAGCAGGAGTAAGGACCCTTGTAGCACCAGATAATGTGTGTCCCAAGTATAGAACCTCATTCTGACACAATTGAGCCTTCCTTAGTGAAGTTTTGTGGCCCCTCACAGCTAGCCTTGAGAAGAACAACTGTGTCAGTCTCACAAGCAGCAGCAGAGGGAGAGGCTAGAAGTAAGTCATCAACATATTGTATCAGAGTGGAACCTCCTGGAAATTAAAGATCTTTGAGATCATTGTGTAAGGCACGAGAGAAAATTGTGGGTGACTCAGTGTACCCTTGGCGTAGTCTAGTGAACGTATATTGTTGACCTTCATAGGTAAATGCAAACAGATACTGGCTATCTTTATGTAGAGGAACAGAGAAAAATGCACTACAGAGGTCAAGTACCGTATAATGAGTTGAATTGGCTGGTATTGAAGATGATACAGTTGTAGGATTTGGAACTACAGGGAAATGGGGGGGCACCACTTCATTAATAGCTCGTAGATCTTGTACAAATCTATATTCTGGCTTGCTTGTTTTTTTTAACAGGAAGTATAGGAGTATGCCATGGACTGTTACATGGCAATATTATCCCTTGGTTTAACAGAGATAGAATGGTAGGACGAATGCATTCTCTCTTTTCCTGAGAGAGGGGATACTGTGAAATCCTTGGCCATGGTGCAATTTAGTTTGCACAACAAATCTTGCCCTAAGAGATTCACGGGTGTGGTATCCGACATAAGAAAGGAGTGGGAAGTAGTGAAACTTGACATGCTTTCAGTGAAAGGACCTATAGACACTATAGTAGGCTCAGATAAAGGTAGACACATGGGACTATCTCCAACCCCCACAGCTCTAACTGTTTCTTCAGAAGCTTTCAAATTTGTAGATTTTGTTGGTTTTAATGTAGAAAGAGAAGCTCCTGTGTCTACCAGGAATGACATTGATTTTCCATTCACATTTATCATTAAATTAGGTTCTTCTTTTGTTTTTGCTAATTTAATTGGTGGAGCTTGGGTTACAATTTCTCCTGTTTCAATATGGTCACTGTGCTGACAGCTCTACTGGTAATACTGTGGGGTTGGTGGGTCTTCTATCTGGTTACCCAGATAGCAAAATTCTTTTGGCCCATATCTGGCCCATACCTGACATGTTCATCCGGTCTACATACCGCATGGAATAATGGCACTTGGGAGGTCCGCTCCTGTTTGCCAAAAGTGGGCCACAACCAAGCCATCACAATGCCAGATGTCAACCAAAAACAGGCCAAATAAACCAGCAATAAACCGAATGTGGGCCACTGTACACTTTTATTCTGGCCCAAGTACGGCATGGGAAGATGGCACAAGGGTGGTCCACAGTTGTTTGCCAGAAGTTGGCCACAACCAAACCAACACAGTGCCAAATGTCAGCCGACACCAAATAAACCAGCACTCACCCAAATGTGGGCCACCACTGTACATTTTTATTCTGGCCCACATCCCACATGGAATGATGGCACATGGGTGGTCCCACAGCTGTTTGCCAGAAGTGGGCCACAACCAAACCAACACAGTGCCAAATGTCAGCCAAAAATAGACCAAATAAACCAGCACTCACCCAAATTTGGGCCACTATGCATTTTTATTCTGACCCACCTACCACATGGAATGACATGAGTGGTCCACACTTGTTTCTCACATATGACCCACAGCCTAGTCATAATGCTACATATCAGAGCTGAATACATCAGAACTGGTTTACAGTCTATAATCTTGTCTAGCCTGCACACATTGGAGTCACAACCAAACCATGACAAAGTTCTATGTCAAATATGAACACATCATATAAATAAACCAGAACTGGTCTGAATTTGGGGCTACTGTACATGTCATTATGGTACCTCCAGATACTGTGTTAAATGGTGGCATGCAGTGGTCCAGTCTTGTTGGTCTCAGGGTCAAAGATGAAGATACCTACTGAAGAATTGAAGAAATAACCAGACACGAGAAACAACTTGTGAACAGTAGAGAACTATTTTATTTTTTTAACCTGTGCCACAAACAACAACACAAAACAAACAAAACAAACATGAAGATGAACATGAAAATTCAGAATAACTGTGGAACACTGTTGCGGAACACGCTCACTCATGGCCCCAACATCGTCTCGTCTTCATCCGGCCCTTTAAGAAATGCACAAAAGAACAGAAGAAGGTTCTGCTTTTGGATGTTTAAGACGGGGAGATCAGCCTGCAATTCACCCAGAGCGGCGTGTGTATCCACGGTGCATACTGCTGGAGCTCAAGCTAACGCGAACCCGCGACTGACTTCCCTCCTTGTGGATGTCCCTCACCATCTACTGCGGGGACATCTTAACAAGCGGATCCTAAGGAAAAGAGGGTCCAGAAGAGGGATCAGAAACCGCCTGCGGAGACGCAGTAGCAGGCTTCCATTACCTGCAATCACGCTGTCAAATGTCCGGTCGCTGAACAATAAACTAACCGAACTTTCTGCACTCATCCACTATGCCTCGGACTACAGACAAACAAGCCTCTTCTGTTTCACAGAATCGTGGCTGTCAGAAGACATTGGTGTACACATTGATGGATTTACCATCATGCGGCTTGACAGGGATACGGTGAAAACCAGGAAGGCTATTGGGGGCGGGCTCTGTCTAGCTGTCAACACCAAGTGGGCAACCAACTACACAGTGAGAGAGAGCGAGAGCTGCAGACACTACGAGCTCCTAACTGTGTCCTTCAGACCACATTATTTGCCCCGGGAGTTCACACAGATGACGGTGATACTGGCGTATTTTCCTGGACCTGACTACAACCTGGCGGCAGGCCGAATAGCAGACTTCTATCACAGAGCTGTCACGCGGACCGGCAAGCAGCCTGTGTTTCTGCTGGGGGACTTCAACAGATGTGACGTCACCACCGTGTTGCCAAATTTGGAACAATACGTGACATCCCCCACGAGACTGGACAGAATGCTTGACCTCTGCTATGGGAACATACTGTACCTGGTGCATATATCTCTAAGGCCCGCCCACCCCTCGGTTGTTCAGACCACAATGTCATTCTCTTACTCCCACGATACAGACAAAAACTGAAAACAGACAAAATCCAGACCAAAATCATTAAAACATGGGACAATGACTCAACTGAAACACTCAGGGGCTGCTTGGAACTGACTGACTGGGATGTGTTTTTCAAAAACTCTGATCTGAACCTGGTAACTGACTCAATCTCCTCCTATCTGACTTTTTGCACTAATTCTGTCATTCCATCTAAGCAGGTTAGACTGTACCCCAACAACAAACCCTGGGTTACAAAAGACCTGAAAATATGCCTAAATAAAAAGAAACTGGCATTTTTGAGTGGTGACAGACAGAAAGTTTTTGAGCTAGAGAAAGAGTTCAGACAGAAATCAAGTGTTGGGAATGGATGGCAGGGCAGGTGTGGTTATCAGGAATTAATAATTATTGAAAATAATTATTAAAATTAATAAAATAAAAATTAATAAAATTAATTTTCAAATCGTTAAAAACGGGGCACCACCCTGAAATCAGGGACCAATAACCAGACCAAAATTAGTCTTAAAGAAGGGTTCACTTTAAATGTAAATATTTATAAAATATTTACAATTAAAAGGAACAGTGAAGGAAATGAATCCGAGCACTGACCATCGCAACCAATAAATGCTACAAAACATATGCACAAAATAATCACAGAAAACTGCTATGTACAATATAATAGACTTTATTATTGTTAGCAAATTGATTAAATCAATAATACTTTCAATAAACACAAATCAATTACTCAACCAAAGCAGCTAAACTATGAAACTAAACTAAGACAAACTCAAGTACAAATAACAAACAAGCATGGGTGTGTGTGTGTGTGTGTCAGACACAAAGAAAGAGAAGCCAAGATGGCGGTTGTAGTCAAAGAAACAAAATGGCGGAGAGCCAAAATGGCGGTCACGCTCCCTTGGAGGGTGACGTCACGGAGTGTTCCGTTGAAAGGACTACAAAAATGGCCGAACAGGAAATGGGGAACTCACGTTCGTTCGACTACAAAAATGGCCGACATGTGACTTGGAGAAGTCACGCGTGGATACGAATTCAAAAGGACAATAGATTTTGCTGAATCATATGTCTGGAATTCCAAAAATGGTGCACGTGAATACGTCACCTAAAGCTAGTCAATTGAACGAACGTGCGAGATTTGAACAACGGCAATGGTTACACCACCGTTGGACTCGTGTGCACTTTGATTGCACAGGAGATGAATTTGTAGGGAAAGTGACCTACGGTCCCACAAAAGGTGGACGTGCTACCACGAGGCTTCTGTCTCTTAAGTCATAAAAAAGGGCGATATCACGAGACACACATATCTTATGTTATAGCGAGGTCATCAACCATAAGTCTCCAACAGGTCGCTCATAAGATTATGTGTGTGCATGTGTAACCCCTAATGTGTGTGCATGTACATGTGGGTTAGTTAAAGAGAGGGAGAGAGAGAGACAAAGACAAAGGGCCAACGCCCTTAGCGGCGGCTAGGCTAACACTCCCGCTCCACGGCGTGGAGGGGCTCAAATCAGCTCGTAATGAGCGGAAAGTGAAAGCAAACAACATGTTTTACAAGGTAAAACAAACAGCAATAAAAAGAGGGACACGGCGGTCCACAAACTCACAAACAATAATGTAGCTCACAAGCATACAATACACGCTAACTTATAGTATCTGCCCAGACACTAATTAAGCCTCACTTGTAGTCGTGTCTTCCTTAATCCAGCTCGTTTCCTCGGCGTGGATTAAAGGCGGGTTGCAGTTTCTGCGTTGGCTGTTAAGACAGCGTGGTCGACGGGCAATAAGAAAACGGGCAGAAGCGGCCGTTTCCTTGAGGAAAAATTAAAGTATCCTCCTTCTGCAGGCAGGTAAAGAGAGGCTGGTTGCACAGCATCTTTTCAGGATCCCGAGCATGTTCGTTGAACACGGCGCAGCTTTGGCTCATCAGGCAAGATGAAAGACTGCGGCCTAGACGGGAAAAATTAGTCCAGACATCTGTAGGCCCCCTCCTGAGTAGTAGTTGCATATGGAAGCCGATGCTTCCCGCAACTCGTAACTCTGGGGCTACTAAGACTCCAAAAACCACGTAAAACTTCGTGAAAACTGAGTTGAAAAGGGTCTGCCGCTGTATTTATCTCCTCCAGTGTTGGCGGATGTGACGCGTTCAGGTGCGCACGCAGACAATGGGAGATGGGAGTTTCAAACCTGGGGCTGTAACAAGCAGGCGCCACCTACTGGACCTAAGAGTCGTTGCACTTTCCTTTGTTTATCAGGCTCTTATAGTGCAAGGAAGCCGCATCAAAGCATTGAGCTGCACGCGGGCCGATCCGACGTCAGAACCATGTGGCTGGTCCCAACACAAGGCTGGCAAAAATCCACTATAAAAACAAAGTGGAGAGGAAATTTACAACAGGGAATGTCAGGGAGGCCTGGCAAGGGCTCAATACCATGATGGGCAGAGAGTAGAAGCCTGCCCATATCAAATGCATTGATCCCACTTCTTTTGCAGAGCAGCTTTACACATTCTACAGCAGGTTTGATAATTCACAACACCCACTGAGAGATAAGACCCCTAGCACTCCAAGCACTCCCAGCCCCTCATACACATCAGTTACAGTTACAATAGAGAAAAATAAAGTGGTCCACTTTCTGTCCAGAGTGAACCCACATAAACCATCAGGCCCAGACAAACTACATGGTCGAGTTCTCAAGGAATGTGCCACTCAATTCGGGGATGTCATGACCCAGCTCTTCCAGCTGCTTTTGGACTCAGGTTTTGTTCCTCATGCATGGAAAGAATCCACCATCATTCCAATTCCCAAGACCACAAAAGCTATGGCCCCCAAAGACTACAGACCAGTGGCTTTGACATCTGTTCTGTGCAAGTGCATGGAACGGGTGGTATGTGACCTGCTGACCTCCTCAGTCGCAGAGAAACTGGACCCACTCCAGTTTGCCTATAAAACAAAGCGAGGGGTGGAAGACGCCTGCCTGACACTCTTGGACACTGTTACCAAAACCATGGACCACACTCACTCATGTTCCAGGATTTTATTTATGGACTTCTCCTCGGCTTTTAACACAGTCAACAAGAACACCTTATCAGACTGCCTCACTGAACTACAGGTCAACCCAGTACTGGTTAAATGGATGAGAGACTTTCTACAGGACAGATCACAGCATGTAATGGTCAATGGCAAAATATCCACCAACACTATCATAAACACAGGGGTCCCACAAGGTTGTGTCTTGTCACCCAGTCTTTTTTCCATCTACACAAACAAGATAACCTGCAACATGGACAATATGACACTTTTCAAATACGCAGATGACATGGCCTTGGTGGCTCACGTGACGGACTCTAACAGCCTAACAGCATATCAGCAACAGGTGGACTCACTCACCACTCTCATTGAGGAGAGCTTCTTAGAACTGAACATCTCTAAGACCAAGGAGCTGTGCTGCTGCAGGAGAGTGACACCTGGTGACTCCGCCCACCCACTACTGCAGCCACTAAAGATCAAAGGGCAGGAGGTGGAGCAGGTGGAGGCGTTCAGGTATCTGGGCATTGAGGTGGACAGAACACTGTCCTTCTCTGTCCACACTGAACACATCTACTAAAAGGCACAACAACGTCTCTTCTTGCTGAGGAAACTGAGGAGTTTTAATGTGAGCAAAGACATTTTAACAGTTGTTTACAGATCACTTATCGAGTCAGTCCTCACTTGCAACATCTCATCCTGGTACACCTTTCTTTCCGTCAGAGACAAATCCAAACTGTTGCGCATCATCAAACACGCAAGTAAAATAACAGGCACCACACAGTCCTCCCTCTCAGACCTACACACACAGGCAGTCAGACGCAAAGCCACCTCCATCATTCATGACCCCTCACATCCACTCCACAACTCATTTCAACTCCTTCCTTCAGGCCGTCGCTACAGGGTCCCACTAGCTAGGACAAACTTAGTGAAAAAATCATTCATCCCATCCGCCATCAACATCATCAACAATGCACTATAATATCCTTTTTAATGTCCCCATCCTGTATTGTATGTATTGCACTGTATTGATTTTATTTTATTGTGCTGCTGTTTTTTATGTTGTGTGTTTTAACTTGTGCACATCTGGGAACATGTCAAAGACGAATTTCTACTGCTATTTGCAGGAGACAATAAAGTTTTTCTGATTATGATTCTGATTCTGAACCTTATCAGGAGACTAAACAAAAAAGGCCCTGTAAAGTGATATAAAGTTATACAATATTGTGTTTCAATACTTAAATCCATAGTCTGTTTTTAATTACAATTAATCTGAAGCTATAATTGATATAGTGTTTGATCACTGACCCAATATCTGCTTGCTCAACCTCATTCTGTTCAGACAACAATGAAAGATGGTACTGATAACAAACAAAGTGAACTGGAGTAAAGCTGCTTCATCAAACACTGACAAACTTCACATTTAACCTGAAGTTACAGTAATAAAACATAATGTATATTTGAGTTTGTCTTCATGTTAAAGGGGAATAGTGCACAGCCATTTGATTTTTTGCTATTTTGCTAACCTTTCCTCAGCATTTGTTGGTTCAGTGAAGCCAGCCATAATGCAATTAATGGAGCATATCATATACATGTTGCAATGTGTGTATTTGTGTGGTTCTATCTGTCATAAAAACATAATGGATACAGGGTGTTTTGGTGTGTCATGATGCTGCCAGCACGAGAGCTGGGATACTGGGTCGGAGGGTCTGATCTTACAAGGTTGGTTTTCAGCCAAGTGACGCTAGGTGGAAGGCAGAGAGCCTCCATTGTCCCTGGAACAAGCTTGATAAGACCACATCTTAAGACTCAAAACGTCATCCACTCATGTTAACATTAGAAGTATGTTTTTGTGTTTGATAGGGGGCTCTTTCATTCCAGCTCAATTTAGCAGGGAGATGGCATGTAATATTAATATATGTAAAAATATATTTCAGCTGTTGCTTCATATTCATGAATTTATTTTGTAGATAGAATATTACACTTAAGTCAAATACAGTTTTCTTTAAAGATGTGTTTCTAACTGAAATGTGATTTGCCTACTTTTCAGAGCCATGTACTGGCTTTTAAGAAAGGCAATGGGTGACAATTCCAGTTACAGTTTACATTACTGTCCCATCACTGCAAAGAGAAATCTTTACATTTACAAGAAAATGGCTATGCTTGCTGCATGGTGGCTGAACAAGCTTCTAATTCCTAAGTGACCATAGCGGGAAAAAATGGCAAAAATCACAACACTGCCTTTTTTAATTGTATTTGTTCATTTAGAATTGGAGAGATTTGTCCTGTACTTTGCCCTCATTTTTTTTTACATATGCTGACAGCTTCATCTTGATTTCTGCTGTAGAACAGTATCACACATATATTGCAAAATAGGTATTGTAGCTGACTTACGTGCGAGCTGTGTGGCACGCCTTTTCTCCTCTCTCTCTCTCCTCCCACCATACCTGTCTCCAGCGAGATGAAGCCACCTTTTTATATAAGCCTCCACCTCCTGGTCTGTTGCAGTGGCCGTCAACTGATTGTTTCTGACTGTTCCTAAAAATTGAGAAAACTGCAAAGCTTTGGATAGATTGCACACAATGGTGAGAAATGGCTAACTGCATGGCATGCTATATCCAGCCCATAGTTGGGCAGCAATGAATGTAGTTTGAAAACAGTCTAGCCATGACCAGCCAATTACTAAAATTGTAGGAGGAAAACTCTCGCCTTCAGCTGACGAACTGATTGCAGACTGGTGCATCTTAGAGCAGGGGACAGATAAATAGCTGGAAAAGATGGTGAAGCACATAGTTTTAGATATTTTTATTATGGTGCAGGTTGCTGACATTTCAGCACAGAGTATGTCTTCTTCAAAGCAAACAGAGCAATTTAAGAATGGCAGCTTTAAACTGGTGCCTCATAAAATGTGATTGGGTGTATATGTTGTTGTATTATAAGTATTTTATAACGAGTATTAGACTATCAGCATCAGCAGCCGCTGCACCCTGTGTTGGGTCGCCCGGCGGGAGCAGTCTCCCTGTAGGTCTGGAGCTTGGGGAGCATACGTCAGTCCGACGGCCCAAAAGTCCGACCGCCCATCTCTCCGACTACTCATTAATCAGACTTTTATAGGCCCATTGGCCCGACTGCCCATTGCTCCGACCAAAATAATCTCTATATTCCGACCAGGGCTAAATCCGACCATCCAGAATTCCGACTTTGGACCGAACCGGCTCTGGGTCATGGCTCGAGGCGAAGGAGATTCACAGTCACGGTTTAAAGTAACCCCGGGTAGGCTGAGCTTGCTTTTATTCATAAAATAATCAGAGCACAAAAGTTACCTGGGCCATGCCCCCCCCTGGTTCCGCGGTGTATGATTCGGGGTCACCTCTAGTGTTAACAAAAGTCAAAACTAACGGAACATAACTGTAGCCTACCCAGCACCCCTCAAAACAAACTCCAGTATATGGTTATTGTCCCCAGCACTTTTCAAAATAAACTGACGCCCCACTTGTGCAGCCGTCTTGTCTGTGGATTTCACTGAACAAAATGTCATGCAGAGATTTTTTTTTTTTTTTTTTTTTTTTTACTTTAGTTTCTTTTGGATTTTTGTGCGTATTATGGAGCCGTTTTGGTCCGTGTTTGTAAGTCTTTTTTTTCCTGGATAACATTTTCTAAAGTTGCAACATTTGGGGTCGGAGTGTGTGATTGAAATCCACCACGGTCTGCTTCCGTTCAAGGCATCTCCTCCTTCGGATGCCGGGACTTTGTGTTTATTAATTAAGCTTTCACTGACTGTATCACATCTGTGCACGTCTTAAAAAATAAAAGGAACAGGAGCAGGACCCACATGTGCTTTTGACTACACTGTGGCACCGTCAAAATACAGGAGATTAAGTTGATATCTCAGTCTATCCTGCTTCTGGGCTGGATTAATACACTGTCGTAATTACTGGGAGTCGTAACACCGGGCATACTTAAGTCGGGGAAATGGGAGGTCGGACTAATGGACGAAAAAATATAGAAATGTATAGTCAGAGAAATGGGAAGTCGAAATTTTGGGTAGTCGGAGAAATAGAGAGTCGGACTAATGGACGCAAAAATTAAGAAATGTATGGTCGGAGAAATGGGAAGTCGGACAAATGGGAAGTCGGACAGACGCCATGCGCCCCTGGAGCTCTGCTCGGTGCCGCTAGTGGCAGCAGCGCCAGTACCCCGTTGCCGCCGCTGTGCACCAGCTGCCGGTAATGAAGCGGTGCCAGTTGCCGTCGTCGCCGTAATTACTGGTAGCCTGGTGGTGTCAACGGGACCGCGGCGACCGCCGGTACTGGCACCGCCGCCATTAGCAGCGCCGTGACACGTCTGCCTGGTCATATTAACCTTGTATAAAAACTGAATGTTGACTAGCTAACATTTTTTGCAGCACTGGCAACCTGACAAAACAATGTGAAGTTCCAACAATAAGAGCTAAATGTTTCCCACAGAAATTCATTCATTTATTTTTCGTTCAGGGACTCACCTCACCTGACTTCTGTTCTCTCCTGGATCTCCGGCTGGCGCACTTTCTGCTCCCTTGCTCCCTTTCGTCAATTCGAATATGATGCATTCAAAAGACTCGTAATTTGGAAAACTCCAACTTGAAGCGGAAAAAAAACAACGGAAAGTAGAGTTTAAATAAAGATACGATCCTTACAGACTTAATAGCATTGACTTAATTAAAAAAAAAAAAAAAAAACTGTCACTGTGGGTGATATGTTCAGGTAAATGTAGGTCAATACATTTTCCAATGTCGACCAGTCATTTTCTATGTGACACAGAGAGCAGGTGGGAGCAGTTTCTGTTCACAAATGAACTGTCACTCCTGGCCTAGGCTATGCTCTTATTGGCACACTCTGTCAAGGAATGTACAGTATGTTGTGCATTTAATGAATTGAATTGAATTTATTTATTTATATAAAACAGGGACAATGCACAAAAAAACATTAATCTTGTAAGACAAGAAGAGATGCTTTGAGCCAGGTTATAGCAACAATTGCTCATTTCTGCCCGTAGTCCCTGGGTAGGTAAAGTTAAAGCAGATACAGTATTAAAATCATTGAAATATGAGTGACATGATGACCATAATATTTTAAAAATAGACAGAATACACTAGTAAAAGCAGGGAACAAGAGCACCAAATCATGAAGTGCACAACAGCACATACTCGCTCTTACTCTTATCACACATTCCAACACAATACATACACAGATAACAGTCCAACTATCCTCCTCTAATAACCACACTCATACACATATTAATAACCAGACACGTATACACACACATGTAACTCAACAAAGTGTGCAAACTCGCTTACTCAGTAACCAGCGCTTTGACAAGCATGAGAATATGTAGGGATTTGTACATAGAATAAGTTCTGGAAGGACATTCCATTGGCCACACATGAAAATGCATATACTCAAATCAGAGAAAACACAGAATTGTTGGTCACTATATATATATTTTTATAAATTAACTTTCATCAACAAACAACAAATTCATCACAGTCGGCAGATTATTTATACTGACAGATAATATTGCACTAAGAGAAGAAAAAGTTAAACTTGACTATGCCTACTGTATGTAATTCCTGCTGGTATCAGACGGATAACAACTCTCAGAATTCACCTTCCGCTTGTTGTGTTAACTTTTTTTCTCTCAGATTTTTGTGAACGGTTTTGTTTCTCTTTGTATCATGGGTGCAACATTCGGGCTTGCCATGGGGATGTGTTGTTCATGATAGACATTTGCTTGGATAAAATTCTCCTCTCACCTCCATAGTGGAGAACACAGTTAAGGCAGTTCAGGCCTAAAAGTCTTCAGTCCTCTCACTGCTCCAAGTCCCAGCAAAGGAGCTGGACGGGGGCTCCATTAGTGGCGAGCTTCCTCCAGAATGAGTGAAGGATCAATATTGCAGGTTGCTCATGCTGCAACGTTGCCAATCATGCCCATCATGGAACATGATGCACTTTGCACTTTGGATTCCTTGTTTTTTCCCCTGTCCGAGACTTAGGCTCGTTGACTCTTTTGTTGCTACTTTATTTCTGTTGGACTTTGATTACCTGTTTATTTACCTCTTTCTAAAATAATAAACTGTTCCATTTGAGTCTGTATTTGGGTCCTGTTATCCCCCATACCCTGAATAGTGGACAGCGGTTCAATGACAGAAGCAAACTAACTTAACTTAACTTGTCTTGTCTTTTCTTGTCCTGGCACATTTGTACTTCACAAAGTATGGACCCCACCATGTTACTGAACCATATGTGGGCCACTTTAGGCTCACATCCAGATTAGTCGATGTTTACTTGCCGCCTTTCGGCCAAAAGTGGCCGAAATGTGTTTCAACAAAGGTGGGCCACGTGTGCGGAACCATATGTGGGCCACTTTAGGCTCACATCCAGATTAGTCGATGCTAATTTGCCGTCTTTCGGCCAAAACTGGCCCAATTGTGTTTGAGCAAAGGTGGGCCACGTACGTTTTCTCATATGTGGGCCACTTTAGGCTCACATCCAGATTAGTTGATGCTAACTTGCCGTCTTTCGGCCAAAAGTGGCCCAAATGTGTTTCAACAAAGGTGGGCCATGTGTGCGGAACCATATGTGGGCCAATTTAGGCTCACATCCAGATTAGTCGATGCTAATTTGCCGTCTTTCGGCCAAAACTGGCCCAATTGTGTTTGAGCAAAGGTGGGCCACGTACGTTTTCTCATATGTGGGCCACTTTAGGCTCACATCCAGATTAGTTGATGCTAACTTGCCATCTTTCGGCCAAAAGTGGCCCAAATGTGTTTCAACAAAGGTGGGCCATGTGTGCGGAACCATATGTGGGCCAATTTAGGCTCACATCCAGATTAGTCGATGCTAATTTGCCGTCTTTCGGCCAAAACTGGCCCAATTGTGTTTGAGCAAAGGTGGGCCACGTGCGTTTTCTCATATGTGGGCCACTTTAGGCTCACATCCAGATTAGGCGATGCTTACTTGCCGTCTTTCGGCCAAAAGTGGCCCAAATGTGTTTCAACAAAGGTGGGCCACGTGTGTGGAACCATAAATGGGCCACTTTAGGCTCACATCCAGATTAGTCGACGCTTACTTGCCGTCTTTCGGCCAAAACTGGCCCAAATGTGTTTTAGCAAAGGTGGGCCACGTGTACTGAACCATATGTGGGCCACTTTAGGCTCACATCCAGATTAGTCGATGCTTACTTGCCGTCTTTCGGCCAAAACTGGCCCAAATGTGTTTTAGCAAAGGTGGGCCACGTGTACTGAACCATATGTGGGCCACTTTAGCCTCACATCCAGATTAGTCGATCCTAACTTGCCATCTTTCGGCCAAAACTGGCCCAAATGTGTTTCAGCAAAGGTGGGCCACATGTGCTGAACCATATGTGGCCCAGCCTTGGTTCACTTACAGAATAACCATTCCCTACTCTGCCACGTATTTGCCAAAGATGGGCCATATTTGTTTTGTGATACACAGTGGGTACTAGTTTCAAATGGAGGTTTCCCTCGCGGAAAGCGTGATTCACGCGTTGCGTGAAATTGTAGGTCACATTGTAGCCACTAGGTGGAAGCATCGTACTGAAATGCAGCTCAAAAGATTTTGGGATAATTCCACGTTTGACCACAACGTAGCTGCAATGGAGAGTGGCGCTGTTCATAGGCCATAGGCTACTTCATTTGCAGCTGTGGTCGAGAGAGCTAGAGAGTGAATGGAGAGAGGGACCGCTACGCCGGTGAATCAGATCAATGTTGTTGTTTTTTATTGTTTCACAGTGGTTACGTTCAACAGGATCAGTGGTTCTCATGGGGGTCCTGGCCCCCTCCATATATTTGATCTCTCCTGTAGCCTGGCCGGGTCTGGCTCCAAGTTTGAGCAAATTGTCTGATATCTATTTTCTGCAAGTTCTTGTGAATGTAACAATCCACTTATAGCCCACGATCGCTCGTTTAAACAGTTTCTAAGCTGCTTCGTTCGTGCCAGCAGCCTGGACCCGATGCGGCTGGACTCACGAGCGGAGCATTAATGCACATCTGTCTGCAGCTGCTCCAAACACACAATTTGAAGGGACAGATTAGATGTTGATTTTGTTAACAGTGACTTTGTTGATACTACTTTAATCGCTCTACGCTTCCCCATTGAAGTCAGTAGAAGCTGAGCGTCCGACTGTGTAAAGCGCTGTGGCTCTGCGGGGATGAATGAGAAGGAAGTTGCGCCGGTCACCTGTGATAAGTAGCTGATTCTGAACAAAAGATGAAGGCTTTCTAGCGCGTATTTAGTCAATGAAATGTACACACAGTAGTACATATTTCACCACTTTTTTTTTTTTTGGGTGACATTTTAGGGGAAGCTGAGCTTCCCTTGCAGTCTTAGAGCAATCGCCTCTGGTGTATGAAAATCGCTACAGTGCTTTGGTTTTTAGGTGCTCTACAATCTCATAGTTTCAAAGAAAATGGATTGATTGATTTTTACTTAACGCAATGAAACGAAAACAATATATATTATATTACTATATTGTTGCAACTTTAGAAAATATAATCCAGGGGAAAAAAGGCTTACAAATATGGACCAAAACGGCTCAGTAATACGCACAAAAATCCAAAAGAAACGAAAATGAACAAAAAAAAAAAACTAAAAATCATGAAGTGGTCTCAATCTGTGTTTTGCGCATGCCTCTGTGCGTCTGGCACATGTGTCTTGGAGTTCTGAATGGAGGCTGTATGTTCAGCTCCCCTTACATGTGAAATTTATTACATGAAACACAACGAAATTTCTCCACTTATGAACTGAAAAGTGTGAGGAGAGCTACTGTAGGAACCGGTTTTTCTGTTCAAAGCAAACAGCTGTGTGAAGTACTGTGGGGGGCAGGACTTTTGTCTGACAATGTACTTGAGTGAAGTATCCACAAACACACCCATTGGTCAGAGATAAATGGAGGATGCTAATGTGTCGCTAATGTGTTACATTGTGTCTCTAAACGGGTCCGCTCGGCACACACACCCTCCAAAAAAAAAAAAAAAACTATTGGCAGAAGTCCGGGCCGTGAGAACCGGCAGTCTACCTCTGGTATGGATAATCAGCGTGATAATCCAACGTATTTGATCTGGAAAATCCCTTGTTGTGATAGACTCATGTGTTTTCATAATGTAGCCTATCATAAAGTGGATACAATCACCGCAACTCTGTCCGGAGCTTCGCTACTTTTATTTCCGTATCCTTGGTAACAGTAACCCAGGTACAAGGATCCCCCCCCCCCCTTGTCCAGATGCGTTCCGCGGTCCATGGCGATTTTCTTGAGGTTTTGAGCTGGACTCCTTCGCAGTACAGGCCGGCTGGCTGACGGTGTCCGGTCTCATTATCACTGGCTGTTTGTGTTGTTTGTCAAAACATGGATGAATGAAACCTATCAACTTTGTATCGGCCGCGTCTTGTTGCCTATTTCTATCGAGGAAAAGTTATTTCAGGATATCCTATGTTTTATCGCCCAGCCCGAAAATGACACAGCCCGTTCATTCATGAGAAATCATCCAGCAACACTCTCAATCAAACAAGGTGGGGAATGAGAAATCTGCGGACAGTAGTTCGCTCATTTTAAAAACACAGACAGGTGTGTTTGGAGCTGACGAGACTGAGGACCGAAAAAAGAGAGTGAGACGTATACTGTAGCTGCCGTCGTTACATTTGTCTCATTGAAAAACTATAGACTACTGTATTACAGTGGCGAGCGGTGACCTTTGACTGTGGTCATGCTGACGTGTCAATACCATGCGCGCCCGTAAGGGGGGTATTTATTTATTAATAAAAAAATATTATATGTTTTTTTATGTCTCAGATCAGTAGGCGCTGCTGCCGGTGTGTTTTTAAAATGAGCAAACTAGGCTAGTAGCGCCGCAGATTTCTCATTCCCCACCTTGTTTGACAGAGTGTTTCGAGATGGTTTTCATGAATGAACAGGCAATATGTCACTGTCAGACCGGATCGTTTGACGGGAGGGGGGGTCGGGCCGTATGAGTTTCACTCATTTTGACCAGGCTACACGATGAAATGAACCACTGACAGTTTCCCACTGAACAATTCAAACAAGTCAGTTTTGCGCATGCGCGTTGGCAGATAAGCTGCTTCACTGACAGCTTTTTTGCCATTCAAAGTGCTCATCTACAGTAAACACAGCCTCTAGCAGTAACTGTACTACTCGGTGTCACAGTGCGCATGCGCGAAACAAGCTGTCAGCTTTCCAGCTTTTCGCAAGCAAAACGGGACAGATTAGGCACGGATTTAAGACCAAAACAGTAGAACTAAGGTATTGTATAATTGAACACACTGCCAGATTAATATTTTCAATTATTTTTATTGAAGGGCTTGGGCATGCACTGCATTTATAGCTTATTATGACCGCTCGCCCATGCTGTATTATTATTATATTGCATTCCCCATTTGTGTTCACTGCTCCGTGCTGCTGTCTTATGGAGGCGTCCTGCTGCTCACAGATGCCACCTGGCGGTTGTTTGGGCACATTGCAGCTTCTGGTGAAAACACAATTACTCCTCCACAAAAAATCCGTGTGACTCTCCCGTGACTCACGCGTGAATCTCGCGTGAAATCATCCACATGAAACTAGTACCCACTGTAAGGGCCGAATGTACTGTAGCATTTACCACATGGGCCAGTTTAGGCTCACATCTGTTTTGTGCGGGCCAGAAGAATGCCTACAGTGCCGGATTGTTGCCTGAAGTGGCCCACATCCGTATGCTATCTGGGTACTTGATGGAGGGGGGGTATGGAGGGCACACATTTAATATAGTGGTGATCAAACCGGGTCTAGACGTCCTTTGATTAACAAGTTGGTGTTAGCAAATGTGTATCTGCAGGGTTTAGGAGACAGAAAGGAATCGCCATTACATTACATTTACTCCAAATGTGTATTTTCTTCCTCAGCAGCTAACATGGCTTCATTATCTAGCATTATTAGCTAGTTTTGCTTTATTTTAATTTAAGATAGCTAGTACAAATGAAGAGATCAAGATTGGCTTTATTTGTCCCACAACTGGGAAATTCACTTGTTACAACAGCTCGAGATGCAACAGTACAGGAAAAAGAAACAGAAAAATATGCATAAAGTTAAATAGAAAATAAAAATATATTTACAATAAAACAATATATTATAACAAGATATTTTAAAAAAATGCTTTGCGGGGTTGAGGTGAAGTCTGAACAAGTGAGTCTTGAGTCTTTTGCGGAAGATGGTGAGTGACTCTGCTGTCATGACATTGGTCAGGAGTTCGTTCCACCACTGAGGCACCAGAGCAGAGAAGAGTCGTGACTTCGCTGAGCCCACCTGCTGATGTAGTAGAGCGAAGTGCTTGTGCTGGGGTTTGTGTTCTGACCAGTTTTTGGAGGTAGATGGGTGCACTCCCCCTGTCTCCTGAATATGACTGTGAACTCGACCTAATACGAGTAGGAGGCCGACTCCGAAGAGCAGAGACCCTTGACCACTGTCCTGCACACAGTACTGGTTGAAGTTGAAGGCATCCTTAATTCAAAGCCCCTCGGATATGTCTCCTCTGACCTTGCCGATCCAGATCCAGTAACACCAAATATGTTGCTGATGGGGCGGCTTGACTCCTCTCTTCCTCAGGCAATCTACTGTTCAAGTGAACTCCTTGGCCGAAGGACATGGCGTCACAGCCAGATCTTGGCAGATCATTTCTGGACAGCATTCATTCGCTATTATCTCCCTACTATTATCTCCCTACTCTACAAACAAGTGTTTTGTCCAGTCATTGTCGAGTCATTTGCTGTGTTTTTGAGATCCTGTTGTTCTCGTTCCTGCTGCTTAGCTTCTGCTATCCTGCTCCTGTCCAGTTTCTGTTATCATGCTGTTCCGTTTCCCTAAAGTTCCTCCTTGTTTGCTTGTTCCTGTATTGCCAAGATCCCCATTAAACCTCATCCAACGCATTTTCCGCCTGCTGTCTCGTGCATTTGGGTCCACCTTTGACTCCTCTGTCTCTGGGTCAGCCAACCCCTGTCTGGTACAGAGCCTCATCCTGGGTTGGCCAATGCACCTCGACCCTAAGCCTCTTCCTGGGTTTGTTCCTGACTCTGGTTCCTAGTGGCCAACTCCTGTTCCTGTTCCTCAGTTGGTGGCCCAGCTGACATCTGAGTCTGGTTCCCAGTCAGCGGCCGGGCCTCCAGAGGTCTTCCGCCTTTGCTGCTGGCCTCCTGCCTGGCTTCCAGAGGGCTTCTGCCTTCACAGTTGGGTGGAGCCTTTATACTCCCTGAGCAATGGGAAGTCCTTGTCTTTGCAGTTACCACAGTCATTGTACATGCACTTGTTGTTGGTTTGGTCTTTACAGTCAACGTTTCCAGGTCAGGGGTGTTGAGCAACTTAATGCTGCCAGCTTTTCAGCTACAAAACCCGAGCTCTCATGCAAACATTCATGTTTCCCTATTAGAAAGCCTTGGGTGAACCACCCAGAAGGGCATATGTAAGAGTGTAAAACAAAGAAGAGGAAACTGCAGTAGTTCATGTGCAGGTTCTTCAGGAAGTCCAAAGGAATCTCTTTTGCATCCTGATCTTGGCTTGTGTCACAGTCTGCTTTTTACCGTCCATCAGACAGCTTTTGTGGCGTCTGGTATAAAAGGCTTTTACATTGTCTTAGAAGTCAGTAGGAAGGAATGCTTTCTCATGAAAGAGGACTTCAGTCACTCTCTGGTGAAGCCAAGGGCACTTTGGGCATATTTCTGTTACCTGTATTTCTGCACAATCCTCCCTGTCAGCAGATTACTGATCAGTCTTCTTTCCCGACTATTACCTGCTTGATGAATGTGTTGCTTTAGGTCTTCAATCAATGAGGCTCTGATTATCTCTCTCAGACAGTAAATGTTGGAACTCTGCCACTTGGTGTTGACTAATGTTTTGCCTCCTGCTAAAAATAGAGGAATAAGCCAGAGAGGACACGATGGGAAAGAGAGTCCTGTTATTTTGAGCCTTTTATGGACTAATTAAGCAATTCTGCAAGAGATGTTAATAACTGGATTATCAAGTTATGCATGAGGATTTGGATACATCTATAAAGAAGCCACTGATAGTTTATTGTTAACTTTAGCATTAATTTGTACCTCCAGCCATCCCCAACTGCCTTAAACTACTGCAAAGCTCACAACATAGGTTTAATGACAATTTTAACTTGTTTGAGGACAGCCCCTCCATCATCAGGGCTGACGTCTAGCCCAACAGGCTGGGTAGCCGAATGCTAGCAGCTAACTTGCAGCACGCTGTACAGTCTTCTACACATGATTGACTATTTACATCCCACACCCCCTCACCGGAACCTCCCTCTTCATCTATGGTGGCATCTCAGAGTCTCCCATGAGCGCTCCCCCCTACAGGTCCCTCCTACCACTTATACCCCTATCCAATCATAGACATTTTTCTGTCTCTACTATTAGTCCTAAACCTCCCACTCCCACACCAATAGACATTCCAGTCAGAATCACTAACAGATCCTATAGCAGAGCTAAAGATAAAAATATAAATGTGCCTACACCAGTCATGATGAAGCTTAGCTACTCTTGCGTGTAAGTGGAGGGAGTGCAGGGGGCACTCCTGACAACTTTCTATGACTCTGTGGTGGCATCAGCCATTTTCTATGGTGTAGTCTGCTGGAGCAGCAGCATCTCGGCAGCAGATAGGAAGAGACCTGATAAACTTATCAAGAAGGCCAGCTCCATCCTGGGATGCCCTCTTGACCCAGTGCAGGGGGTGGGAGACAGCAGGATGATGGACAAGCTGTCATCGCTGCTGGTGAAGGAGTCCCACCCGCTGCAGGTCACTTTCACAGCACTGGTCAGCTCCTTCAGCGACAGGCTGATACACCCCAGGTGTGTGAAAGAGAGGTGTCGCAGGTCCTTCCTTCCTGCTGTTGTTAGACTGTACAACCAGCACTGCTCCCAGTAGACCTCACATGTGCACTATGCAATAAAAAAAACTCTACACATATCCACATACATTTTGGTTTGCACTAATTGGACAATTTTTAATACCCATATTTATTATTTATTATTTGTAAATAAAAATACCAAACTGTTTATACTTACACTTACGCTGTTCATATTGTAAATACTATGTATATACGAGTTAATTGTATTTCTTATCTTCTTATTATATTGTTTATTTTTTATTTTTTACTTTTTATTATTGTTTAGTGTAATACTGTCCTTTGGCTGCTGTGACAAAGAAATTTCCCCATTTGCGGGACAAATAAAGGAATTCTGATTCTGATTCTGAAGGCCTTTGAGTGTAGGCATGTCTCCACTGATGTTTTTAGCTCTTTTGAATATCTTGCTACTGTTTTTAACTGTCAACCATATTAACAATCACTGTATATAGAGCACTAAATCACTATCCAAGGTTTGAAATGGATTCTTCTGAGCTTTTACATATATTATGAATACAAATTACAACAAAATTCTTATTGTTGGTGATTTTAATTTGCACATAGACTTGGTCACTTGAACATCTTGGTTTCACACGTCTACATGCAAACCCACAATCGTGGCCATACTTTAGATCTTGTAGTTAGTGAGGGGCTGAATGTTCAATTGTCATTGACGAGATGTTGCTCTATCTGATCATTGTTGTGTTGAATTTAGTGTGTCAGTGCCCAGGCCACAGGTTAACGTTGAACCCACAGTAAAGAAAAGACATGTTACACCTGAAGTGGCTGAATGTTTTATTATGCATATGAATCTGTTGCCCTCACAAACTCTCCCTTCATCTGTTGACTCCTTAGTAAATGAGTTTAAGTTATTAGAAATGTTACATTTCTTAAAGTTTTTAACACAATCTGTTAAAAATATTCTGTAACTCAATCACATTGATTAGAAAACAGTCTCAGAAGTCACCTGGGCTTCCCAGAAACATATGTGATTTGCATAGTTTAGGACAACACTCATAACAACATGGCTCAGAGGTGTGTTATTGAGAGAAATGAACCAACTGAATATGTTAATGATTAGCATGTTGAGGGACAAAAAGTCTTACAGTCAGGAGTTGATAATGAGGAGAACAACTCTACAGGTGTGAGGTGATTTTGGTGAGATGACGCCATCATCCATTGCTTCCGTCCACACATGTCTCCTCTGTCAGCAGGGAGCTGATGTCTCACCGTCTCTTTTGTCTCTCATTTGACTTAATACTCAATGGTCACTGCTTTTGTCTTCAGGTATTCGTTCAGAGCCTCTTGTCCTGTTGGAGTGACATGGACACTGTCAGTATGTATGGATATCAATCAGGACAAACTTGAGTACTTTGTTCAAATTCTGCAGACAGAGGTGAACCACTGAGTAAACAGGGATGACACAGGCTGATGTTTGGAAAGTCAACACAGTGAACAGCTGCGTTTCAAAACATCAATAGCCAGCTCAGTGGAAATGCTGCCATTTAATGAAGCTACTCGCCACCATAATGAAATCCACATTAAAGGAATAGTTTACTCTAAAACAAAATTCAGTCATTATCGACTCACCCACATGCTGATGAGAAGTCGGGTGTAGTTTCTTATTCTTCAAAGTGCAGCTGGAGACCCGCGGGGGTACTCTCCGGCAACAATAATCCATATAATCAAGTCAATTGTGCCTGAGAGGAAAAGGTACATAAAACTACACAAAAACTTTGTAATATTCCTCCATACTGCTCGTCCGCTGCAATCCAAGTGTCCTGAAGTGGCGACATCCAGAGTTTACTCTAAACAATGTCATTTAGTACATGTTTGTAGCCTTAACAGTCACTATGCTATATCTGCCTGGAGGCACACTCTGTGTTCACGTGAGTCTCCCTCACAGCCGACGAGCAGTATGGAGGAATATTACAAAGTTTTTGTGTAGTTTTATGGACCTTTTTCTCTCGGGCACAATTGACACTCATTATATGGATTATTGTTGCCGGAGAGTACCCCCGCGGGTCTCCAGCTGCACTTTAAGGAATAAGAAACTACACCGGACTTCTCATCAGCATGAGGGTGAGTCAATAGTGACTGAATTTCGTTCTAGAGTGAACTATTCCTTTAACTTAAAATACAGTGAAACAGCCAAGAGCTGGTCAGCATAACAGTAGTCTCACTTTGTAATGTAGTACATTTGTAAGGAAGGATATATTGCTCAAAATTTCTGATAAAAGTCTATAATAGATACATAGAAATGCATTATTATACCACAGTCTTATCAAGAAGGACAGATTTTGTGATGACATCTCCGGATGTTCTGCCATAATTGTGTTGGGCATAAGAAGTCATATTCAAGCTTAATGCAGCATGTCAAAAACTCTGAGTACTGCTTCAGAGTGGTATGAGGACAACTGTCAGACTAAACATCTTGCATAGCTTCGTATGTCAACTATTTTCTTTCTACTGAAGCACACCCGACAAACCGTATCAGGAGACAGAAGGAAGTGTGCATCTACTAATGGACGAGAGGCTAGCTAACTGAGCTAGCTAATGTTACAGCAAGAAGGAGGCCATTCACTTTTATGTCCCACACTGTCAACACAAGCCTCTTTTCCATGAGTAGATGCGCACTTCCTTCTGTCCAGTGATTCGATTGGCAGAAAATAGTCTCCACATAAAAATGCTCAGAACAAGTTCTGTGGATTATCTTGAGTAATCAGGTCTTAATTTCTGGAAAGAGACATTCCTGTTGTGGTTTACAAATGTGTTTTTTTTTTTTTTACGCTTTGAGCACTAGTTCGATTATATTCAAGAGAAGGCTCTACAGCCAATATCTCCAAAACTTCAGCTCACACCAAAACAATGTAGATGGAAAAAAGCACTGCAGGTAAGTATTTTTGATATCTGTTCTTTTAACTTCTCTTCTGTTAAATACCTCTTTAATTCATCTCAACTTATCTTTCCTGTTTCTTATTTATGCAACATTTTGTGGAATGAGAAGATTCCTGAAACTCTACGCTTATAAAATTTCAAATTGTTCTCAAATTTCTGTATTTCTGTAACATATTACTAAGTGAGCTTTAGAGGTGGTGGCAAGCAGATTAAAGCTAACTGGAAGATGGTTCTAGCTACATATTTAGCATTCAGTCATTAGAGTGGTATTGAACTTCTCAAGTGATAATAGTCTTTCCCAAAATATCGAACTAATCTAAGTGTACCTGCCCTGGCCTGAAGGGATCTTTTTTTCCTTCCTCTTTTAATTGAAATGCTTATTCTGTTAACCTACATGAATAAAAGAACCACAGTGACTCAGTGACAGGAGCAGTTTCTCTTACCCAAGTCTTTGCCAAAGCCAGACTGTTTGAAGCCTCCAAAAGGCGATGCCACATCAGTCTTGTTGTAGGTGTTGACAAAAACTGTGCCAGCGTTGAGCCTTTCACTGACGTACAGAGCTTTGCTGATGTCTCTTGTGAAAACACCTGATGCCAGACCGTACTCTGTAGCATTGGCCCTTCTCAGGACATCATCAACCTCGCTGAGGGACATAGACAGACAGAACACAGGGCAGGAGGGAGAAACAGCAGAAAAGAGAAGAAAAGACAAGGGGTAAGTTTGGTGATGTTTTGCAGCTGTGGTGAATGTATGAAGTAATCGTGAGTTAGCCTTACCCGCTCTGGAACTTGGAAATGATCATGACCGGGCCGAACGACTCCTCTTTAGCGATGAACATGTGGTCTTCCACATCAGTAAACACAGTGGGTTCAAAGAAAAAGCCTGGAGGCAGACATTTAACAAGTCAAATTCATCATCTGTCATATCAGAGGTGGAGCTCACTAAACCATCAAGCAGATGACGCTGCCTTACCTGGTCGCTGCACTTGTTTGCCACCACAGACCTGTGTGGCTCCCTCCTTGATGCCAGTCTGACAGTACTCCACCAGTTTGTCTAGATGGGCTTTGTGGTTCTGAGGGCCGTGGTCTGTGGAGCGGTCCAATGGATCACCGATCTTCATCTTCTTGACCTCCTCAACCTGATAGACAAGACATCCAAATAAGACAACCACAAAAGTAGAGCTGCACCCTGTAGACCCCAAAACCTTAGTAAAGTCGACATGGAAAGGATTTTGTGATTACAAATCTGTTGTTCTTAAATCTCTCTTTCTCTTGTTCCAGTATGTGAGTCTGAGTTTTTACTGACGTGTATTTCTGAATTTCAATCAAATCTATTTGGCTTTGTGTCTAGAGTTGAGTCCTGCTATCCTCCTGGCTGCAGTAAGACTGGCTCAGTAAAGCTAGCCTTGTACAGCTGCTCTATGTCTGGGAATAACCACTTGACCATCAATTCATATTATGACTATGTGACTATCAATGGATGCTAAATGACAGGTATGTATCAGGTTCATTAATTGTTTACAACACACTGGAGCTGGACGATATGGCCTGAAAATAATATTGTCATGTTTTTAGGCTGTTGCTACCTATAGGTCTATATGCAAAACAATTCTACATATGCAATCACAGAGCACACTGACACACTTTTGGCTGTGTCAATCACTTCTTCTGGACTTCTTTTATTGCACAGAGAACTCAACAAGTTACAGAGCGCATGTGCCACCTACTGGTGACTATTCACGTAGCGCAACATTAGTTTCATACATAACATTTCCTCCCCACTAAGATGTGTTGTCAATATACACAAAGTATAGTTTCTATAGCACAACATAAGATAGTTTTGTTTTTTTTTAACTTAAAATAAAAAATTATTCAACTTGTTGTAACTTGTATGTTGAAAACAATATTTCTCAGAACTCAACCTTACACCCTTATTTGAACTATTCGGTGTGTTCACTCATCATGGTAACAAACTGGTGGTTTAGTGATCCTCACAGGATAGCATCTAACAGTCTCTGTCACCTCAGTCTGTCTCGTCTGTGGTGGTACATTAGACTGATTAATCTTTGGTGATTCAGTGGTCTCAGAACCTAGATCATCGTTCTTTCCAGAGTGAGTGGTGCTCGTGTGAAGTTGAGGGCAACTACCACTCTGGGGTAGTAACACTGGGGGTTTACAGGTAAGTTCACCGCAGTGTGCTGGGGCTCTGGATCAGGGCGTGCCAACATTTGATCCACATGTCGTTTCCATACCCCGTGTGCTCCTACATTCACCTAGTATGATACTGGTCCAGTCTTTTCAATAAAAACCCTTTGTGACCACTTCTCCTCCCCCTTCCTATAGTCACGCACCAAAACTGCCTCTCCAACATCAAACTGTCTGTCCTTAGAGTGCTGTTGGCGCTGTAGTTGTTGGGCCTCCTGCGACCTGTGCACGGCCCCAGCCACACTGGGTTTCAGGAAATCCAGCCGAGAACACAGCCTGCGTCTGAGGAACAACATAGCCGGCGTTTCCTTCATAGTGGTGTGTTGCGGTAGGACAACAGAAATGCATCAAGGCGTTGCTGCACAGGCACTGTGCCCCTGGAGGATTTCAAGCATGTTTGAATGTTTGCACAAAACGCTCAGCCAAGCCATTGGTGGCAGGATGGTATGGCGCCGAGTGGACGTGTTTGACTCCATTGAACTTCAGGAACGCACAGAATTGTTCAGAAAAAAACTGAGGTCCATTGTCACTCACAAGTACGTGGGGAGTGCCATAGTGACTAAAATGACCCCTAAGCACTTGAATGGTCTTATTGGCTGCGGTACTGTCCATGAAATGCACCTCAGGCCACTTGGAATGCGCGTCCACCACGACCAGATACACATGTCCTTCAAATGGACCTGCAAAGTCCACATGTATTATTTCCCAAGGACTGGAGGGCCACATCCAAGGGTGTAGAGGTGCAAGCCCAGGCTCTTTTTGTACCCTCTGACAGGAGGGGCAGGATTTAGCCTGGAGCTCAATTTGAGAATCAATGCCAGGCCACCACACCTGGATGTGCCGTTTGTAGCTCCTTCAGAACCCGGGGGCGCAGTTTAGGAGGCGCAATCACCCTAACACCCCACATAAGGCATCCCTGCTGTATTGTGAAATCATGCCGTCGCAGCAGATAGGGATACAGCTCTTCACCTGTGTCTTTTGCAGCCGGAAAACAACCAGTTGAAACCATTTCTAGGACATGAGACAAGGTGGGGTCAGACACGGTGTCACGTCTGATCTCAGGGTTACTGACTGGTAATGTGTCCAGTAGGGGTGTGCAGAGCAGCCGATATTTGTATCTGTATTTGTATTTGTTGAGGGGGGAAAAGTATTTGTATTTGTATTCGAGTAAAATTCAAAATAGGCGTACATTTTTTTTTTTTTTGAGTTACACTTCTAATTTTCGTTATAGTGCAAGTATTCTTTAATTATCCATTATAATAATTATGGATATGCAATATTGGTTGATGTTTTTCCATAAATCCAGCAATGAACATGTAACAAGGAATGTCATTGAAAAGAAAATAACATAACAGCCATTACCTCATCCATGGTTAAACCAGCAACTAATAAAATATCATTGTGAACATTATGAACCCCACCACCACCCGTCCTTGTTGGAGGACGTTGAACAGACAGAATAAAAACAAATAATACTTAAAAGAACTATTCTTTCTAATGCACAGAATTCCAAGAACTAAACTTGATCTGTAAATTATATGACATAGTAGCCTATAGCTAACGGTCATTATGCTTCTGGCCTCTACCTGGTCTTTTTACTAAACTTAACCAACTCCTTTCTTCATTGCCTAAAACCCAACCAAAGCACCGAGCAAAGAATTTTTTTTTCTCCCCCGGTCTGCTGTCAGCAGGGTCGCCGTCTGCAGCAGCCTCGTGCCCGTGAAGTGGGCTCAAGCCGCGTTCAGCCGCACTCGAGCGGAGCGGGGGAGAGAAACAATGTGTATTTCTTTTACTCTGTGGAAGATCTCCCAACGGAGTGAGGGACAAAGCAAGTGGGACAGATCTGCCCAGTCCCTGAGCAGCGCGCGTTTCACAGACAAGCCACAACGCAGAGAGTAAACAACGTCACCTGGTTCAGCAGCACCATGGACAGCTGCGGGGGCGGGGGGGGCGGAACAGCGGTGTTTTGACGCCCCCACCCCCGACTCCTGAACGTCACTCACTCACTCATCCGGGCATGTACTGCGGTCTCATGAGGAAACGTAGCTTTTTGATATGATGTTTTTCTTGTTCCCGAATACAAATATTTTTTAAAGTATTTGCTCGAAATAAGTATTTGTAAAAAACACGTTATTTGTGCCTTTCCAAATACCGTATTCGGGTTCGGCTCCACCCCTAGTGTCCAGCTGGGCAGAGTAGAATACCTCTACTGCGCCTGGCTTCTCGTGATGAACGTGAGGGAGTGGTAACCTTGAAAGTCCGTCCGCATTAGCATGTAAAGAACCTTTCCTGTATTGAATGGTGTACTCATGCGCTGACAGGAGAAGCGCCCACCTCTGCATTCGGGCTGCAGCCATTGGTGGTGTACTTTTTAATGGACTCAGGATGGAGGTCAGTGGACGATGGTCAGTGAGTAAGGTGAATTTGTTACCATAGAGGTACTGGTGGAACTTGCGTATTCCAAAGACTATGGCCAGTGCCTCTCTCTCTATCTGAGCATAATTTTGTTCCGACCCCGTATAGGGAAGCATCACATGCAAGGTGAAGGGGCAGCTCAGGGTTGTAGTGGGTCAATACCTCTTGTGATACTAGTAGTGCTTTAGCTTTCTGGAATGCTGACTCACAGGCTGACGTCCACTGCCATTTCTTCCCCTTATTGAGCAGTTCATTTAATGGTTGCAGGACAGCGGCTATGTCAGGAATAAAACGTCCATAATAGTTTAACATCCCTAAAAATGAACGACTGACTGACATCACATGGCGCTGGTGCTTCCACAAAGGCACGTACCTTGTCTGGAGATTTGTGGAGACCGGCCGCATCAATGATGTGGCCCAAGTATTCCACGGACTCAGGAAAAACAGGCACATCTCCTGCTTGAGGTGCAGGCCATGCTCCTCTAGCCTGCCCAGGACTGCATCCAACGTTTTGAGGTGTGACTGTTCATCAGGACCACTGATGAGGATGTCGTCAAGGTAACAGTGAGTATACGGCAGTCCAAGTAGCACCTGATCCATAGCCTTCTGAAATAAGGCAGGTGATGATGCTGCGCCGAATGGTAAACGATCAAAACGGAATAGTCCTTTCTGTGTAGAGATAGTCAGCAGCTTCCTGGACTCCTCTTCTACCTCCATCTGTAGATAGGCATTTGATAAATCCAATTTACTGAAGTGTTGACCTCCTGCTAGTGAGGCAAAAAGCTCCTCAATGCGTGGAATGGGGTATTTATCAACACAGAGGGCTGGGTTGAGGGTGACCTTAAAATCCCCACACAGTCTCACTGTGCCATCCTTTTTGCGGACCGGCACCACGGGTGTGGCCCAATCACTATGTTCTATTGGTGAAATCATGCCCAGCTCAGTTAGGCGTTTTAGCTCCGCTTCCACTCGAGGTCGAAGAGCATAAGGTACATTACGTGGAGAGCAGAAGTTGGGTACACTGTTGGGTCTCAGAGTCAATCTGGCTTGAATTCCTTTCATTGTGCCTAGCTTTTTAGAGAAGACAGCTGAGTGTCTTTTTAACACCGTCTCTAAATTGTCTTTTTCTCTTTGCTCAATGGCATAAACAGACTTTAAGTCTTTCCAGTTCAGTTTAATCACTCTCAGCCACTCTCTGCCAAACAATGGAGGTGCATTTACTTCACTACGAACAAAGGCAACTTAGCACATTGTTTATTTAGTTTTACTTGCACTTTGATGACCCATTCTGGGGCCAGAGGTTCTCCAGTGTATGTCTTTAGCATGACATCAGTGTGTTGTAGGGGCAGTTCGCTCAGCGTGTTTCTGTACTGTTCCCAGGGAATCAACGACACTGCAGCCCCTGTCTGTATCCAATTCCATCTCCATTTTCTTTCCATTTACTATAGGCAGCACAGCGATTTGTGAATATTTTCCTTTTAGAGGCAAAGAATACAGTCCCAACTCACAGTCTGTGTCAGATTTAGTTTCCTCACTTTCACTTTCATTTTCTCTTGCCTCTACATGATGAATTCTCCTCTTTTTATCTTTTGCACTGCGTGTAATTGCATTACCTTTCTTTTCTGATTTCTCCACTTTTGGTTTCCTTTCTCTGTCTTGGCTGCTTTTGGCTTTACTCCTACACATGCGCTTGGTGTGGCCTTTCCTCCCATACTGGTGGCAATCACGATCCTTGTACCAGCAGTCATCATCAGTGTGATTCGTTTTCCCGCAGCGGTGGCATCTGTCACCTCTGTGAAAACACCGCGTTCACTTTGAGAGAGGTGCTTAACTGCTGTATGAAAGCAGTGGATTATGCCGACACGGCATAATCCACTGCTTTCTGAAACGTGAGATCTTTCTCAGTCAAAAGACGCTTCTTAGTGGAGCAGATAAAAGCAGAATTTGAGTGGAATTGTGTAAATTATGATACAAGCATGAAATTTGGTGTATTTGTTCTCCAAAGGCTTCTGATCAAATCTGTCCGATTGGACATTTGAAGATCCAAGATGGCGGCAATTTTTTCAAGATGGCTGCCAAATTAGCCTCCAAAATCGCCTCTTTTATTAGTGTGTGTAGTTTTTCGATTTGTTTGATCTTTGTGTCCATTCCTATGTTTTCAAGTATGGTGAGTTGGATTTTGTGACTTTAAATAAGGTAGAACACAAAAAATTTATTTTGTAAAACATTAATACGAGGATTTTTTGCCCAATAAATAAATACATTCAACTCATGATGTAAGTAGTAATTCTTGATAGTTGACAGTAGTTGATGGTTGACTCGACAGTAGGTTATATAAAGAATACTGGCAGATATATTGATGTAAAAATACATTCTCTTCTTTCTAACATTTGCACCAGCATTGGCTGCAAAAATTGATCAGGTTATATTTTAATAGGCTATATTTTTTCAGTTCCAGGGTCGTAAAAGCATCAGCCTTTGAAACTAAATGTCAGACCAGCCATAGCTGTTAGCTCTACAAGTAAATCAAGGACCACTGACTGGACCAAGTGTTGCATATGTCAACTAGATAAAAAGGAAGATCTAAAGTCTCCCCAGACCAATCCTGTCAAAAAAGGAGATGATCGGTATGTCACCACGCAAGGAATATTCCTCGGTTTCAATCACTTCATCAATTACCAATCAATATAGACCCTACAAGACTTGATGAAGGTGGAGGGATAGAGGAAACCTTGAGACGAAACAAGGCACACTATCATGAGATGTGTAGGCTCCTGTTTTTACAAAGAGCTGAAAAAAGATCAACCCCAACAGCTACCAGGAATGAAGGCGGTAGAAGCCCAATATCCCAAGAAAGGCCCAAGAGAAAAAAAAAAATAGTGTTTTCTATGCAAGACTCAAGGAGTTGAGCTAAGAGAAGCAATGACAATGAAAGTGAATATGATAATTAATGAATGTGCAAGAACACTCAATGATGGGAAACTACTTGCCAAACTGAGTGGCGGAGATGTCATAGCACAAGAACTGAAGTATCATTCTGCCTGCTTGGTGGCTCTGTATAACAAAGAACGAGACTACCTAAGGGTCCAAGAGCAAGAGAGAGCACAGGAAAACTGGAAGGAAGCATATCCAATTGCCTTCTATGAACTGGTCACTCACGTCAGTGAAATAAAAGCTGCCAGTGATGGTACAGATCCACCCATTTTCAGGCTTGCTGATCTGACCACACTTTACAAGCAGAGACTGGAGCAGCTGGGTGTTGAATCACTTAGGTTCATGCTACTAGCAGTCCTGCTGACTGGGAGTGGACTGGGGGTGGACCCAGAGAGGAGAGACATGGCAGATTTGTTGGTCAACATTACCCCCCATTGCAGCCAGCTGTCAGCAACTGACAAAGTGTTCCTGTATAAAAGGTTGCAACCGGAGATGCAAGTGCTTCAGATCAGGGCTCCCTTGCACAGCACTCTGCAGCTGCATATGTGACCAGTAGCAGCCACAGGAACTTTTGTGTTTTGTGTTGTGTTACACAGTTATATTGGTGTTTCATTATGTTTCCAATAAAGTAATATATTAATCTTTTTTCTCGTTTTCCATTAATAATGTCATCTATATGTCTATATACCAATACAATACAATGCATCTTAAAGAAAAATGTACACTAATGTCATTCAAAGTAGTCAACTACACACATTTCTATGAAAAAAGGGATCTTCGGGAGGCTAATTTGGCAACCATCTTGAAAAATGGCCGCCATCTCGGATTTTTTAATGTCCAATTGGACATATTTTATCATCAATGGGCCCTAGAGAACAACCAAACCAAATTTCATGCTTGTATCATAATTTGCACGATTTTTCTGTTATCTGCTCCACTATCTGCACAGTTTCACACGTTAATCCACACACGAATCTGTCCCGTAGTGCGTCTTCCAAATACGCACCAAACTCACAATGTTCTGACAGTCCCTTTATTGCTGCCACATACTGTGCCACTGTTTCCTCCTCCCCCTGATTCCGCTTGTGGAACCGGAATCTTTCCGTTATCACCAGCGGTTTCGGAGCGAAATGGGCTTGCATAACGTCCACAATGCGGTCATACTCCAGCTCCCCAGGCTTGTCAGGAGTAACCAAACTGTGGAGTAGTCCATACGTTTTAGGTCCCATCACACTAAACAGCACGGGCACTTTTTTTGAGGTCCGAATCTCATTAGCCAGAACGTAATGTTCAAAACGTTCAATATACGTCGTCCATTGCTCTCTGGCCTCATCAAAAGGATCCATATGTCCAAATACTCCAGCCATGATGCGTCTTTCGGTGGACTGTCCCGACCTGTTAGCCTCGTCGGAGGAAGAGCGGCTCATTATCTCCCAACAGCCCACACTAGCATACTAGCTAGCTGTTCCATGCAAGCGTGGTTGATCTTTTACATCCAAACTTGACCCACACCGGCAGCTCACTTGCAGGTCCTGAGAAAAGTCTTCCAGACTACACAACTCGTCGCCAATTGATGTTGTGTTGCTACCTATAGGTCTATATGCAAAACAATTCTACATGCAATCACAGAGCACACTGACACACTTGTGGCTGTTTCAATCACTTCTTCTGGACTTCTTTTATTGCACAGAGAAAAAACAGTCCTGTTTAAATAACGGAAAATGTAATAAATTCCCAATAATGTAATAAGGTATTACATTATCGGTAAAATTCACGTAAGCCTAAGCCTGCGGTGAACTTTGTATGAGCTTTATGAGCAATTTGCAGCGGTGACAGTCCCAAGCTGTGTGTTGAACCAATATTTAGTTCACTGAATGATACTTGTTGCCTGGCTTCTGTCTCCCTTACCATCGCTGTGAAGTTTGATTATCTATTTTTCTTTTGTACTGCATTTATATAAGAGGAAATCACACAGATCACAGGTGTGTACATTACAAAGTGGATTCTTATAAACTGTATAAGCAAGGAAGCAAGAACATAAGCACTTTCAAACCAAGTGATCTTAGGTCTAAGCTTAACTATAGATCTAAGAACATTTTGATAAGTCAGATGAGACATGCACTAAGATAAAGATGAGAAATTAATAAATGCCACCAAGAAGCTTTTTGCTGTTCAGTTGGGTGAATAAAATGTGAAACATCAGCAGTGTGAAGTAAGAAGACACATACCACTCTTTTTACAAACTGGTTATGAATGGTGTCCTCAACAAACAGTCTGCCAGCTGCGATGCAGTTCTCTCCCTTGTTGAAGAACACTGAGCTCATGCCCTGAAATGCACATAGAACACGCAGTGGTTTTCTCTTCAACTGTTTCAATGAGTGCAAAAAAAAACAAAGATCATGCTCCCATGAATGAACTGACCATGCGCACAGCTTTGTCCATGTCACAGTCACTAAAGATGATAAGGGGAGATTTTCCGCCCAGCTCCAGAGACACTTTCTTTACATTACTGACTGCACAGCTTCAGATGAAGAAAACACAAGGGTTAGCAGTCATGTTACATTTTGTTTTGATAGAGTTTTTAAAATGTGCTTTAGCCCTCACCTCTTCATGATGTGTTTACCAATCTCAGTGGAACCTGTGAAGCCCAGTTTACGGACATCAGGATGGTCAGACAGGCGCTGTCCGACCAGAGCACCTAGAAGAAAAGGAGGAGTTTAATAAATATATATTCATTAGCCCATTAATGTCCACAGGGAAATTTGATCATTTTCTTTACAGCACTTGAAAGCACAAATCCATTAACGTTTTTCAAATTGGTCGAAGTACAAAGCTAAAGGTTTTCTTCACATTTTTAATAGTCAAAAGGATGTTAAACCACCTTTTTGTGATTGTTTGCATTTCTGTCTACCACCAGTCTACCAAAACAGGATAAATATGTGAAATCAAATAAGAAATGGGAGATACCCTGTGCACAGCAGCGCTCCTCTTCTGGGTGCAACCAGTAGAGCGCAAGTCACAATAGAGAAAAATATCCTCAGAATGAAGTACAATCTAATTCATAGAACAATTAATAGAGAGTTTTGCCACCCTCGTACAGGTAAAAAATACAAGATTAAAGAGTTTTTTTAACTGTATGTCTACACATCTATATGCTGAAATGTCCATGTGGCTTTATATATGTATGCCAAACAAAGCGTAATCTGAAGTTGAGAATAGTTGAACATAAAGCAGCCATAACAAATGAGAACATGGATTACGCTATTGCTAGGCACAACAAGGAAAGAAATCATGGTTCTGCTGCTTCTCTTAAATTCATAGAGATTGAGAGGGTCACTCCTACCCCTCGGGGTGGCAACATAAATCACTTATTAAAAAGGGAAGCATATTGGATACATACTCTTAACTCGTTGGAGCCACATGTGCTACATGAGATACTAGACCAGTCCATTCTTGTACTGTGTACTTGTATGTCTCACCTACATTTTCTCTCAGGTAACGTACGTATGTAGGTAAAGTTGAGCTACAAAAACACCCCTCCTGGCACAACCCCTCGCCCTACCCTCCCCCATTTAATAGGCATGTTTATGATCTCATTTATTTTGTATTAAATCATGAATTTTGTATAATAACCTCATATTATTTATATTTCTGATATTTTCTGGCATTGTATAAATTCTGACTTTTATAATGTAGTGAAGTGGATTATCCTTTCCTGTATATATACTTTTTGTACTACTTTTTTCTCCTAGTTTGATATGATATGAGGAAAGTTATGTACTTTATACATATTTATGAAATCATATACATTCTGTATCTAGTTTTCTGTGATCAGATCAGCCTTATTTTGTATTCTGATATTATTATTATCATTGTTATTATTATAAATTGTATCTCATTGTCTTATATAAAATGGTAATGTGGGGTGCTGTTTAGCTCAGTTGGTGGAGCAGGTGTCCCATGTACAGAGGCTTTGTACTTGCTGCAGCAGCCCCAGGTTCGAGTCCCGGCCTGGGGATACCCACTGCGTGCCACTCCCCCTCTCTCTCTCATCCTGTTTCTTGTCTAGCTTGAGCCTGTTCTATCAATAAAGCCATATAAAGGCCTGTAGCACCCTTTAATGTAATAATTTCCTGATAATGTAATAACGCCTGAAAATTTAATAAAATTTGCACTTAATTCGATTGAAAATGTAATAAAACCCAATAATGTAATAAAATAATCTGACTGATATTTTAATAACATTTTTACTGATAATATAATACCTTATTACATTATTGGGAATTTATTACATTTTTAAGGGGCGTTTTTTTTCTTCAAAACTGATAATGTAATACTTGACAGATAATGTAATATATATATGTTCATTTTCAGTCCAGAGTTCTACATTTTGTGTTTTGAGAATCTAAGTGTTATATACACTGGATTTGACACAACAGAATAACTATTGGGTTAAATTGCGGACCTTGAGTACCATACAGCCATATGCATATGTGCAAATACTCAGTAAGACCAGGATGTTGTTGCATGTCCCTGAGTGGGTGATGGACTTACCTCCTTGGGAGCCCAGAACTCCAGCTCAGATATACGCTTCTGAGTAGCACTGGAGACCCCAGGTAACTCTTCCCTAAAGGTATCTCTTCATTTCACATATTTCCAACAAATCACTACCTCATGAAAACAACCACAAACCAAAACCAAAGCAACTTTCAGTAACACTTCATTTGAAGAGAGTATACATAAGCATTCATAACACCTGCATAAACATTACATGACACCCGACATAAACATAGGCCTACAAATCCACTCATAAATGGTTATTAAATCAATTTCAATGTCAAATTGACATCTCTATGTCAAGTTACATAGTGGCCAGTTGACATACTGTCATATTCGTATACTGTATGAGATTTACTTGTATAAATAAAGATTAAATACAAATAAAAGAATGAAAATATATATAATTGTTTGTTTCCGCCTGTGCCTCTTGTCAGCACTGCGCAATTGACAGGCAAGTCTACAGGCGTAAAAGAGAAAAAAACAAGCGTCGCCGGGAAAGACTCAATACTGAGATGACAGCAGACACAACGACTGCCAACAAAAAGAAAGCTGTTTTAAAGAGACTCCGAGGAGTTTGCTTTTGGTAATAAAAGAGTCTCATATTAATGTGGATGAATCTACGTTACCCACTTGTTAATGAGTCAATTTTCAATAAATATATTGTTTTGTCTTTATAGTTATTTTGATATTATTATTTAGTGGTCGGCTCGCCTAGCATTTCCTAGTTTTGGTTTCCCTGATGCTGCCTGGCGGGTCATGGGAATAATGCCGCCGGATCGCCATTTATGGTCGGAACTACGACAGTATCTGTTCGTCTTCGAACCTCCGACTTTCATTCTTGATTAATGAAAACATTCTTGGCAAATGTTTTTCACTTTAGTCCGTCTTGCGTCGGTCCAAGAATTTCACCGTGTGCACAGAGGCTCATGGGAAATGTAGTGTGAAAACACTTCGTTTTCAGAAACTCCTCATAGTCACTTTAAAAGAAAACAGTCCTGTTTAAATAACGGAAAATGTAATAAATTCCCAATAATTTAATAAGGTATTACATTATCGGTAAAAATGTTATTACAATATCAGTCAGATTATTTTATTACATTATTGGTGAAGTTATTACATTATTGGGTTTTATTACATTTTCAATCGAGTAAAGTGCAAATTTTATTACATTTTCAGGCGTTATTACATTATCAGGAAATTATTACATTATAGGGTGCTACAAGGCCAAAAATACTTGGTAATGTAGGTTTATGTTTTTTTTTACAGTGGAAATGTCATGGCTGTTGCCTATTGTTTGCTGATACAGTACAGTAATAAAAGTAGATAAAGAGAACCCAATTAAACAAATGAGACAAAAATATTATACTTGGCCATTTATGTATTGAGGAAAATGATCCAATATTACATATCTGTGAGTGGCAAAAGTATGTCAACCTCTAGGCAGTTAATTTGAAGGTGAAATTAGAGTCAGGTGTTTTCAATCAATGGGATGACAATCAGTGGGTTGTATTTAAAGAAGAGGGATCTATCAAAGTCTGATCTTCACAACATATGTTTGTGAAAGTGTATCATGGCGCAAACAAAGGAGATTTCTGAGGACCTCAGAAAAAGAGTTGTTGATGCTCATCAGGCTGGAAAAGGTTACAAAAACATTTGTAAAGAGTCTGGACTCCACCAATCCACAGTCAGACAGATTGTGTACAAATGGAGGAAATTCAAGACCCTTGTTACCCTTCCCAGGAGTGGTCGACCAACAAAGATCACTCCAGGAGCAAGACGTATAAACGTCGGCGAGGTCACAAAGCCAGAAGGCTATTGGAAAAATGTTTTGTGGACGGATGAGACCAAAATAGAATTTTTTGGTTTAAATGAGAAGTATTATGTTTGAAGAACGGAAAACACTGCATTCCAGCATAAGAACCTTATCCCTTCTGTGAAACATAGTGGCGGTAGTATCGTGGTTTGGGCCTGTTTTGCTGCATCTGGGCCAGGACCGCTTGCCATCATTGATGGAACAATGAATTCTGAATTATACTAGCAAATTCTAAAAGGAAAATGTCACTGAATCTCAAGAGAACGTGGGTCATGCAGCAAGACAGCGACCCTAAGCACACAAGTCGTTCTACCAAAGAATGGTTAAAGGAATAGTTCACTCTAGAACGAAATTCATTATTAGTCATTATCGACTCACCCTCATGCTGATGAGAAATCTGGTGTAGTTTCTTATTCCTCAAAGTGCAGCTGGAGACCCGCGGGGGTACCCTCCTGCAGCAAAAATCCATATAACGGCGTCAATGGTGTCCGAGACGGAAAGGTCCTTAAAACTACACAAAATATTGTAATTTGTAATATTCCTCCATACTGCTCGTCCGCTGCAATCCAAGTGTCCTGAAGTGGCGACATCCAGAGTTTACTCGAAACGACGTCATTTAGTACATTTTTCTAGCCTAAACAGTCACTATACTATACTATATGCTATATGTGCCTGGAGGCACGCTCCCGCATGCACGCGAGTCTCCCTCACAGCCACTTGCACTATGGAAGCCACGCCGGACAAGATCAACGAGAACTTGCGATATATACACACCGGTATTTACATCCAACTGTGAGCGACCGAGCGACACACAAACACAAGAGGGATCTGCCAGCACTAGTGATTTGAAACTTTGAAACTCACAGCAGGATGTAAATACCATACTTTTGCCACTCCCAGATATGTTATATTGGATCATTTTCCTCAAAAAATAAATGACCATGTACTGTATAATAGTTTTGTCCCATTTGTTTAATTGGGTTCTCTTTATCTACTTTAAGTTCTTGCCTGGAAATCTGATGTTGTTTTAGGTCATATTTATGCAGAGATATAGTAAATTCTAAAGGGTTCACAAACTTTCAAGCACCACTGCATCTGTATTGAGGAATGTGATTTTTTTGGATTCTCTGCTGCTCAGTACCTGATTATTTAAGGAAACACCTGTTGACAATTGAGTACAGAGGGAATCTGAAGAAGCTGCATGCCAAACGCATAGTTGGTCAATACGTAAAGTCAATACGTTCTGGTGTGCGCTGGAATATTTACTTTTTTTTTCTCTAATGTGAAATCAAATATTTGGATTTTGTCATGTGTAGCCAAATGTCTTGACAGTTTACACACCAAATGTTGTGTTTTCACCTCTAACAGAAAAAAAACCTCTGTGGGGCATTTGTCATTAATAGGTAAATCAACATCAGGCTACAGTGACCAATGTCTGAGCATGTGTTCCTACCTGATCCAGGCAGAATGTTAATCACTCCTTTGGGAAGCCCCGCCCTTGCTGCCAACTCAGCAAATTTCAGTGCTGTCAGTGGAGTCACCTGGAAACAAATGACTTGGTTTTAGCCACACTAGCAGCCGAACAGGGATGGTAATGTCGGTCTATCAGCAGGTCCACTGCTGTGGTCCAGAACACTGAATTATCTTGAGAACTTCTGGGTGGACTGCCATCACTTTTGTTTAATTGTTCATGTTACCAGTAAGATTCATTCCAAATGTAGTGTCTTGACGACTATTGGATGGATTGCTGATAATTGGCATATCAGTTCATGTTCCCCTTCAGGATGAACTGTACTTAGTTTCTTGACTTTTTAAAAAAAAATCTCAGGCCATTATCAGTTAAATATTTAATTGTGTCCAGTGCTCTGGTTTATGACCAGTCCTGCAAACTCATGACATTCCCATCCAAATGAGCTGATTAGCAAATGTTAGCATACGGTGATGGTGAACATGTTAAATGTAAACTATGCTGGATTTTCCTTTAAAAAAAGAAAAATGATGGATAGACTCTCACAGAAATAATTTATGACCCACTGGAAGAAGAGTTTGTTTCTGTAGAGGACCTGCCATCTGTTTGTATTTTTTAGTTTTACTGAGTTTATTTACTGAGTTTGGAATGTTTCTGTGTGTCAACCTTTGGACAGTTGTGTTTAGCCCTTAGCCAATAACAGCAAACAGGGTATAAGGGTGACCAGGTTACATCTCTGTCTCTCTCCTCTGCTATTTGTCTGCCATGGATGAAATAAGAGCTGCAGGTCTGACACATAGTTGGCTCCTTTTTGTTTTAATGTAACTGATAACAAAATAGTGTCAAGGAGCAAGACAAGCGTGTCATTAGTTGAGGACACACCTTCAAGCAGGTAGCCCAGTTTTGGTGGAAATACAAATCCCTGCCTTGCCAAGTCAAACTGAGTAGAGCCAGGCCAGCAGATGTGATGGAAAAACAGCGCAAGTTACTTGACCACTGCTGCTTTCTCTCTCTGTGTCTCGCCCCTTGAGCCGGGGAGGAGGGGCCAACTTTGAACGGTGTGTGTACAAACAGCAACCGACAGATCCTGCAGAGTACATCTTTAATACTAACATGCTAACTTCAGTTAGCCATGTTAGCCACTTCATTGTGTCATTATGAGCAGCGACGTGGCTAACAAGGTTGCTAGCATGGCTGAAGACTTCTAGTCTTGTTTTCATTCGCTCAACAGGACTACTGCGGACTGCACTGCCATGTCCTTTAGTCCTGTCTGGACCAACTGCCAGTGTGGAAGCTGACCTGAGCAGGTTTGAGGACAACTGTGTTTCCAGCTGCCAGGCAGGCTGCTGTCTTCCAGGCCAGCATCATCAGAGGGTAGTTCCAGGGAATCACAATGGCACACACTCTGAGAAGAAAGAAGGGGAGGATGCAGTTGCTTTCTTTTCCAGCTGTAAAAAATATATTTATTCATGTAATATTGGAAATAAAACATTGGGATGACTGTGATTCAAGGTAAAACCTTTAAGCCTCATATGTTCCAAGACTTTTTTTTTTTTTTTGCTTCTGTTCCCATTTTACTAACTTTAAAAAGAGAGAGAAAAAAAAAAAAAGAGAAACAAGGTGAATGATATATATTTATTTCTACTGATCGATCTTGTGCATTTGACCCATCCAGATATTTAGGAGCTGTGGGTAGCCAGAGCCCACTGCCCAGTATATGGTGAGAATCTAATCAGGTTGTGTTTTACAGCATTCTGAAGGTTGAGTCCGGTAGTGTCTTTACTGATAGTACGACATTTTAAGAGCTATGATCACAAATAAAAGAACATAATCATTTTCTGCCTGCTCAGCATGCGTGTGTGTGTGTGTAATGATACCGATGTAGAAACTCATCCATCTCTCTCTGTTATGGACACACACACACACACACACACACACACACACACACACACACACACACACACACACACACACACACACACACACACACACACACACACACACACACACACACACACACACACACACACACACACAAAGAAAAAGCAAAGTTCAAAACAAAACAAGAAGTAGGAGACCAAAAACATACCAAATGAGAGAAACAAGGAACGACAGACCAAGACGGGGTAACCAGGAACAGGCAGACTGACGGCGTATCAGGGGACATCACAGACAGAGGCTGACGGAAGACGGAACGAACTGACAAAGACAAGAGGGAGGACAAAGACTATATACAGACACACTAATGACAAGACGAGGAACAGGTGAGGAGAGTGAGGAGGGAAGAGGACAGGTGAGGTAATGAAGGGAAAGACACAGAGGGAAGAACACACAGGAGAGACTAAAAAGGAAGAAGAGACACACCAGGGCCTGATTTCAACATAGAACACAACAAAAAGACACTGAATCATAACACTCACCCTATTGGTTCCTTCTTGGTGAAGGTTAGGTTATGGTTGGGCCTGGCCTGGTTGATGGGGATGGTGCTGCCCTGTGAAAAGATAACATCATTTAGTATTTCCACGTATTTATCCATGTTCTATTACTGACTGGCCATATATTGCTATCATTTGGTGTTCATTAAAGTTTTATCTGAATCTATGAGTGGCACTGTCTTACTTGGATTTTGTCACACCAGCCGGCAAAGTAGCGAAAGGTCTGGATGGACATGCCCACATGAGTCTTCAGGGCCAGAGTGTAAACAGCTCCGGAGTCGATGGCTTCGATGGTGGCCAGCTCCTCCTGGTGCTCCTCCATCAGGTCAGCCAGCCTGCGGGTGGGTGGAGAAGCAGAGGAGACATAGGGTCACTGACATTATGGATCATGCATGAAAATGTGGCAGCATTACATTATTTTTCTTTGCCCAGTTGCACAGAATGACCAAATTACATTGGGACTAATAGTATCATTGAAGCATGTTTTCACAAACAGGGAACATTATTGAAATGAACAGTATGTAATTTGCTGCCACTTGGGGTCTTCATTGTTAAACCACATCTGCCAATGAAAATCTATTTTACATGAGGCAGAAATGTTCATCGACAAAGTCATGTTTTGACATTTTACGTCATGTTTAGTCATGTTCACCAACTTTCTTCCTCACTCTTTGTCATATCATCTGGCGTTTACCCAGTAGTCATGGTGACAGAAATGAAACACACCATTACATTGAGAAAACTTGTGGATTTCTCTGGATTGAACATTGTTGGAAAAATGTTGGATAATTTAAGAACACAACTCAACAACATGTATAACATAGCTCTAGTCGTTTATAGACATTTTAATGCAGAAATGTTGCATAATATTATAGATCTTTAAACGTCAAAGACCCCTCTATAATTACCCTCAGTTAATCCTACTTTGGAGTTTTCTGGTTAACAAAGTTATGTTTACATTCACTTATTCCCACCAAAACACACTGGATGTATCATAGAAGTCTAACAAACACATTAAAAGCATTTCCTTCCATATTAAACATTTGCACAACTGATATCTTGGAATATTTTAAAATATCGTTTACATTCTTGATTGCTTGCTACAAGTTTCTTCTTCACTATCATTCCTGGCATCTTGCTAAGATTCTTGGTATGTGGAATAACATGGACCTGGCAGCAGGATTGTGTATTGTGGTGCCTGCATACTCTGTCCTTGTGCTCACACATGAGATGCAAATAAGAAACAACTCATCCAAACATTCAATAACTCCATTAAGAAAAAGAAAAAAAGGTTACTAATTGTCACGACAAGGTTAAGCTGGTGGGGGCCCTTAGTTAATGACTTGTGACTTGGAACCATGGTACAACTAGAATAAGCGGTTAAGGTATAGTATGTGGCCTACATAGACAACAGTGTATGTGTGTTGTTGTTTTGCCTTGAGAGCTTAAAGCGGGACCATAATGACCAGAATTCAGTTCAGTAAGAACAAGTGCACTGACTGGTAGATGAGTCTGCCTCTGTCTCTGGGGTTCATTTTTCCCCACTCTCCTTCTTCAAAGGCCTCCTTAGCAGCAGCTACTGCCTTGTCCACATCACTTATCTGAGCCAGAGACACGTCACAGATGGCCTGCAGGACAGACAGATTAAGATACATCAGGACATCAAACCACAGACCCAGCAGACTGAACAGCAGCACTCCAACCAGAGGGGTTAGATGGTGTTCATTTTGTCTTAATCTCCGTCTTTCCATCCTTACCGTGCCATCAGTGGGGTTGATGGTCTTGTATGTCTTTCCTCCATCTGCATCAACAAACTCTCCGTTAACAAACAGCTGATGAGGCATATTTATGGTCATGTTGTTGATGTTCTTCTCCACCTGAGGAATTAAACAGTGTACAAGACAGCAGTCAGCCCACTGTCTACCCTGTCACCAGTCAGTAACAGCAGTTCTGAGAATTTAAACACAGCCGATTGCGCTCACATAGTCGACGACCAGTTCTTCTTCATCGTCCTCCCCTCGGAGCTTCCTGACACACATCTGGATGAAATCCTGGAAAGTGGGGTTCATGTAGACGTCCTCATTCTGCAGCTGGCAGCTACTGGCCCGAAGCTTCACCTCCTCCACAAGTCTGAGGAAAACGACAGCAGACAGAGAAGAAACAAGATTTATTCATAGGGATTTGTTGATCTGAATAAATCCTCTGCTCACTAGTGGTATTGTAAGCTAATGTTTTTCAAACAAACTCCAGCCCATCCTAACCCTTAGTCAGCCTTGTACATCCTCTGGAACATTTTGTACATATTCATGGTCCCAAATGTGCCAATCCATCTGGTAGATGTTGAGATATTTCACTAAAGAAGGAAAGACTTTGACCTGCTGTTGGCACTACAGGAAAAGATGGGGGATTAGCAAATATGTCACTAGTTTCATGGAAATCCATCCAATATACCTGTATTTAATTCTGAACAACCAAGTCAACGTGCTGGTGAGACTAAAGGAAAAGTCGTCAGGATTCACTCTCTGGGGACCGTAAACATCTATACAAGATTCCATGGCAATACATCCAGAGGTTGTTGAGATAATTGAGTCTGGACCTTATTACAGTAAGACTCAGCTAAATAACTAAAGTGTACCAGATAAATTAGATTAATTCTATTTAAGGAGATCTTTCATCCTCTTTCCATTACCTCACTACGTCCATGGAAGCAGCACCAGACTTGAAGAAATCTGTGGAGTCTTCAATCTTTGTGACATTAGACAGAATACTTTGCCACACTGCCTGTGAGGAAACATTATCAAATGTCAGTGTGGGACATTTTTGTGGATAAATAGATATTAAGATGGTGAACTGCCCTAGAATAAGGAGGAGAGGAGGCCCTACCTTCATCTGTTCAGCAAAGGTTTTCTCCTCTTCAGTGAGCTCCACAGCAGCACTGCTCCCTGAGCTAAAGTAAAGTGCTGCAGCAATCATCTTCCCATCCTCAAACTGCAGGTTCTTCACCAGCAGCTGTTGAGACAGAGAGCATGGCATGATCATACTGATACACCCTAAGTGTGTGAAGGAGAGGTATGCTGCTGCTGTCAGACTCTACAATCAGCACTGCTCCCAATAGACCTCACTCTGCACTGTCAATTTTCTTAATACCCATATTTATTATTTATATTGTAAATAAAAATTCCCTGTTGTTAGTTTTGTACAATATCATGTTTATATGTATATACAAGTCTATTCTATTTCTTACCTTTTTAATTATATTGTTAATTTTTGGCTATTGTTATTGTTTTTCTGTAATATTCTGTCCTTTGGTTGCTGTGGCAAACACATTTCCCCGTTGTGGGACAATAAAGGAATACTGATTCTGATTCTGATCATGAAGACTGAGTAAATGTGAAACCACTTTCACCTATAATCTGCTTTAAAAGCTTTAGATTAGCAGTGCTTTGGTCTGTGTCAAGTCATCTGATACTGTATTCATGAGTTAATGGAAATATTTTCATGAAACACCATTCAGTGTGCTGACTATTTTTAATACATTTTAAAGACATGCAGGACATGAGCAAGCACTGAGTCATCCCTCCTGAAGTGATACAACTCATTGGCTCATAAATATCTGACAACCTTATACACTTCAGGCTGCTTCACCTGTGACAATACTGAAGAGGCTTACAGGTTTACACTAAGTATTTGTAATAGAAAGGGTAATGTTTTTTTTACAGGTAAAATCTGATGTTGTGACTTGTTTTAAAATGTACTGTAATGCAGTCCTGAGACTTAAGAGAGTCCATTTTGAACAGAAGACGCCTCTTGGATGAGAGGTGGAATGTCTTCGAGACACTGAAACACGTCCAGTTGCCTACGATACAGCACTTAAAATTACCATGATCTGGATGACTGAGAACCTTCGTCAACATGAACAGAACAGTATTATACACAGTCCACTGCAGTAGGTGGCGCTATGGCCCAGGTAAGATATAGTATGTTTGGCAAGAGCTGGTACACTACACAATTCACAGCCTGCAAGCGGACAGCTGACGGTCAGGTTGTAAAATGGCAAACGCCACACTTCAGTCATTTAACGTATTTCTAACAGAAAGATTGAGTGCAGCTGCGGTGGACATCTATGGATTCGTTGAAAAGACACTAACAGACTATCAGGAGGAGGTGTACCGAACAAAACTGGAGAACCAGAGGCTGCTGCGGCTGCTGGATTTGGTGTATAAACCGGAGATAAGACTGCACAGAGCAGGTATGTCTGTCCTTCAACACTGCACCATACCCTGGTCACTCGGCTAACACTGTAGTTAGCCATTAGCTAAAGCACGGAAAGTTCAAGATGTTTCTATTCGCTTCATCAAGCTACGTTAGCAAGCCATGTTAGCTTACGTTACTCTTTCCCAGCTATTTACGTTTCCGGTCGAATTTCAAAATAAAACCTTATTTATACGTTACGTGTGGAACCGTATCAAACACTATAAGGACAATTACAGTATTCGTGGTAGCGAGACACTGCGGCAACATCACAACAAGATGTTTTCCTTTTAATTCAGTACATCCAAATGTTTTTTAGTAGCTTCTAATTTTACATTAACGTTACATTTTACGCTTGTATTTTTACCATCACTTAAGTCTGTGCTACCGTATTGGGGTTCTTTTTGAACAGAGGGAAACGCCAAACTTACTTACAGAAAATGTTGCGTTAAAAGGGACTTTACATATGTGCTATTTGTATTACAATTATATTTTACAAAATATATGACTCAATGATACACGGGGAAATTCAGCATACATTTGATCCACATAACAGTGCCCAATTTTATTAAATCAACTTTTTAAAAATGTAATATTTGTCCTCTGTCCCAGCTGTCAGTTTGGTGGAAGACAGCACATGAAGGCCAGTGGGGGATTAAAGGTTGAATATGTAGAATCTTTATTAAAAGCAATATTTTAAAAAAAATAATACATCCACGGGGCGTTTTGAGGGGTACAGAATGAAAGTATTGCTTTTCCATAAAAAATGTTTTTTTAGTCTGAATTAATATTTTTAAATTTTTTGTCGGGCTCGACAATGACGTTCTGTTTACATTTTACCAGCCAATAGTGGCTGTAAATTGCGGGTTGCCAGGGTTGTCTGTTGTTCCGGCGCAGCTACTGTAGGCTGGCACTGGGTGAGATGGAGTTTGCCAATGTAGCTGTTTGGGAGCCTCAGAGAAGACGGCGTTATTTATCTCAGCAGCTGAGTGACCAGAGAAGGGCAAAGTCGAGGGTCAACATAGGCCAAGCATGGAGTCGATGGACTGCAATGAAGGAGTTTAACGGCTTCAAAACGCACGCCGAAATGGCTACGTTTCTCCTCGACCGGTAAGCTAACTTTCATGTTTACTTAGCTGTAACGGCTAACGCTAACGGTAACTGTCAGTCAAACTGCTCTGCAATATGGTGCGATTTGCCGGAGGGGATGAGTTCAAACAGGCTCGAACAGACTCCGGTCTCCTGTAGGCTACTGGGCTGGGTCTGTCTCAAGGTTTGAAGCGGTCTCAATTAGAAACCAGTCTATTTCAATTTTCTACAAGTTATTGTGAATGTACAACATCTCTCAAATCCCACGATCGCCCGTTTAAACAGTTTCCAAGCTGCTTCACTGGTGTCAGAGTAAAGACCTGACCCGGTCCGATCCGCGTATTAAACTTGTAAATGAATGTTGCTCTGTTCTGGCTGCAGAGGTGGGTAGTAACGAGCCTCATTTACTCCATTTGTTTATGTTTTGATGGAGACACTTCCAATACAGGCTCTGTCACATGACTGTGTTTCACCAATCACGAACCTGGCAACCCGACTGCTGGAATTATTTTGTGTTGTTGCGACTACGACTTCGAGACACTAGATGGCGGTGTTCTGCTCATTCTCCATATTCAACCTTTAATGTTAAAAAAGTAGCCTACATAAATGTATTTTAAGTTAAAAAATGTAAACAGTTTGTTAGTCCGCCAATAAGGTGCCATTAATGTGAACATAAAATCCAAGGTTGCATGTAAAGCATTAAAATTGTGTTAACTATATTTTTTAATGGTATGCGTGTAGTAATGACTATGTTGATGTGATGTCACACACTGTATCTGCATTTTTTATCTCTATGTTGTTCGTTTGTAATTCTAACCTGTGACCTTTGTATGGTTATGTTATGATACTGTGGAGTTAGACCCATAAACTCTCGTTCATTTTCTGGTGGTTTGCCAAAAGCTTGATGGGACTGTGGTAGGGAGTAATATCATTGGCCTGAATGGGTGAAACAAAGCTGCACTGTATCTAATCACACCTCAGATCCAAAAAAAGGAAAGAAAATTAAAGTTGCAGTAAAATGTATTTAGAATCAAGATGACAGGTCAAACCTCAAATGGCTAATGCTCACGTCATATTGTAGTAATCTGAATTTTGCGTTTCTGACTTTTAAACAGCAATTATGTCAACTCCTATGTCCACCAAACAAATATGGACACTTCATATGAGCCAAATAGGGTAATTCAATGTAATTAAACACTAGTGTGGCATGGTACATAAGACTAGTTTGTCAAAACCATGGATCTAACAAGGGAAACCAGGATACAGCGATGGAGACAGAGCCCTGTTCACTCCTATGAAAGCTGCTCTTTGGCGTATAAAGCCAAAAAATACTTTGTGTGAAAAATTCCCCACATCTTCCACATAACTCCTGGATTTTGTGTGTGCCATAGAGCACGCGCACAAGAGAGTGGCTAACTTCTGTTTTAGCCCTCTGCTTACTTGAATGGGAATAAAACAATTTAAATGTGCAGCTTTACTAGACTTTCCAAATGTCATTGGACCAAATGGCTCAAATTCTGACAGTGAAATGATTCATTTCACAGGAGTTGTATCACTCAAAAAATGTATCCACCATTTTACAGCCACTTCTTTCACAATGTGAGCTTATGGAAAAAGTATTTTTAGGCCAGTGTGCATTAGAGGTGTGACTCTTCACTGGCCTCACGATTCGATTCGATTACAATTCAACTGTCAACGATTCGAATGCAAAACAATTCTCGATGCGTCTCAGTGTATGACATCCTCACTGATCTATATTAGTGCACATGGATACTTTTTCATCATTTAAAGTCCCCTTTTATTAAAAGTCCTTCCAATAATCAGACTACAGCAGTCTACAATATAAAAGCTGCATCTTTTTAATAAATAAACATTACAAAAACAAAACATGTATCCATCTGCAGTGCCTTACACGTTTGTTGTAACCTACGATAATAATGTTTTCACATGGCAGCTTAAGATAAGTCATTTATGGAGCTGCACACACCTCTCACAGAGTTGGACGGCAAAATTGACAGCACCTCTTCAGATCTTGGCTGACTGGCTGGGCTTACTGTTACAGTTATTATTTATGGCTGCAGACGATGATCCATGATGGATTTGTCCAGTTCGTGCTTCCCAGCAAGTTCATAAAATCTGACATGTGCAGATGTCCATTAAAAAATACTACGTTTTTTTTTTTTTTTTTGCACTCACAGATGATATCTGCCTCCCTCCAACGTACCTCCTACATAAGTAACGTTAGCTTAATGTCCGTCCACAGTTCAAAGCATGGGAACAACGTCGCAACATAACTTTACTGTCCAGCTGAGGCCGGACAAGCTACAGACTCTCAATTATGCTCTGTCTCTGCATTGATGCAGAATCTTCCACTTCCGTATCGAGATGCATTTTATAGTTTTGAAATTTCCACATGTCTAGTGTGCATTGGGTCATGTAATTACACAGTTTGACTGCTATGGCACATTGGCTTCAAAGCCTTTCGCTGTTCCTGGGGCTTGGTCAAGAAAAATGTAGCCAAAATACCCAAGACATTCAAGGCTAATTGTTGACCTTATTGTTAAACTTGTTGACATGCATATATTTAGATTTCAGACTTTCTGGACTTTCCTCCCAGTGTGACACCAGTGTACTTTCAGTCAAGGCTGAATTATTATTTTGTGTCTATGTGCTGCAGTACCAACATGCAGATGCTCTCTTGGGATCAGGAAAAGTTACAGTTATAATATATGTATGACCCATCCATCCAGCATTTTACCCAGTCCCAATTATGAGCCATGTGTTCAGGTCCCTTCCTTACCTATGGGATCACATCATTTAGGGCTGCAACTAAGGATTGTTTTTACTGTTGATCATATTCAAGATTAATCAAGTAGTTATTTGGTCCATAAAATGGTGAAAAATAAGTCTTTCCAAAAGCCAAGGATGAAATCTCCAAATGTCTTGATGGCCCTTAACCCAAAGATAGTCAGTTTACTGTCATAGAGGATTAAAGAAACTAGAAAAAAAATCACATATAATAAGCAGGAATTAGAGAATTTTGGCTTGTCTTCTTAACAAATGAAACCGATTGATTATCAAAATAGTTGGTGATGAATTTAATAACTGACAATTAATCAATTAATTGTTGCAGCTCTAACTGTGTTGTGATCGATAGGGTTACTTTCCTCAAAGTTAATCTACATTTACCATCTAAGATGAGATCTTTCTTTCACTTTAGCCCCACTCCCTACAAATATTGCAGGTGGTTATTTGAGAAAATTTCTAAAGGGAAATCTCAGGAATGCAAATCTTAAGAAAAGCATAGATTGATATGGAAAGTTTCCACCAGCTCACAAGACCTGCAGTCCCACGTGTATTGGCCTTAAATAACTGCCATTGTGTAAATCAACAGTTCACATTTTTGAAGCACACACTTTCAATGGTCCAAATCTTAAGATAAAACATCACGTTATACTTAAATTCTGTTTCTTTCATAGTTTTTTAAGCCTGATTATGACATTATGGATATCTGATAATGTATATGTGCAGTAATCATGTGAGAGTGTGAAACACACTTGCATCATGGCACATGGCCTCTATTGTGTTGCTGGTTCAGTATGCTTTTCTCTACTAACTATTTTGAAAAGATAACTTGCATTTGCTTTTGTAGGACAGGCGTCACCACTGGAAATCATTCAAGTTTCTCACCATCTAGTTCAAATGTGATCAAAGAAGTGTTTTTTGTAGCTGCTACCAAAAACGTTTTCCTATCCACTGTTACAGATACAAGGCAGATCGATTTGCTGACACCAACACAGGAGGTGTGTGCTCAGGAGCATCAGATACAGAAGGAATGTATTCCTAGTGAGGTCAACAAGGAGCCAGTCCTCCTGCCCAAAGTCAAAGAGGAACTGAGTGAATGCTGGACCAGGTCTGTGGAGACAACTGCAAATCTGTCATACAGCAGCGGAACAGACACGCTAACTCAAATGGTCACAGTTGGAGAGCATGAAGAAAACGAGATGCCAGACAACTTGAATCAAGTTGTGACAGTCGGAGAACGCGCAGAATACGAAGCCCGAGACAGCCTAACTCAAATTGTGACAGTCAGAGAACACACAGAGTACGACATATCATTACAAAATGGCCAAGCATCACCATCCTTTGGAGTATCTTCAATATATACAAAGAAGAAGAACATGTTTTTTGTAATATTTGCTGTCAGCCTTTTCAGAAAAAAGCCGAGTTACAATTGCACCTTGCAGCTCATGCACCAAACAGTTCACCAAAGTCCAACAACAAAGCGTTCAGTTGCTTTGTCTGCGCTAGAGAAACAGACAACAGGAGTCAAATGATCTACCACATGAGAGCACACACCGGGGAGAAACCATTTGCCTGTCCCATTTGTGGGAACAGATACAAACTGAAAGGTCATATAAAAGAACATATGAGGACTCACACTGGTGAAAGGCCTTACACCTGCTACATCTTGCATGTCACATGTCATGCCAGGATTAAACACAGGGAGTTCATGCTGTTCAAGTGCATGGAGTGCAACCAGTGCTTCCCTTTGCTCCTCGTGCACAAACAGCACATGTAGACGGTGCACAATGTCACCTTCTCTGTATGAGATACCCTGGATGTAGCAATGCTGACCAATGTTAAAGGATAAGTTTACCCAAAAATGAATATTCAGTTAATATCTCCTCCCTCCCATGCTGGTGGAAAGTCAGTGGAATTTTGTAGTCCACAAAACATTTCTGAAGCTTCACAGCAAAACAGCATTAATGCATTCTTCTAAACAACTGAAGTTGCTGGGGACTAATTGTGGGGAAAAATAACTGAAAAAAACACAACATGGTTCCATACAGATCGACCGGTGTAATCCAAGTCTCCGAAAGCTAGAGTTCCCAAATTAATTTGAAAGGAACCGCCATCATCGTCCCTGTGGCTCTCACTCTCATTCTGATGATTAGAAACTATGAGAAACTGGTTCTCCAACACATCAAAGACAACATCCCTGCTGGACAAGCTGCAGACTCTCAATTATGCTCCGTCTCTGCATCGATGAAGAATCTTCCATGTCCGTACGGCAATGCATCTTGTAGTCGAGAAATTTTCATACCTCTAGTGTGCATTGCGTGATGTAATTACACAGATTGGCTGCTATGGCACATTGACTTCAAAGCCTGGAGCTGTTCCTTGGGCTTGGTCAAAACCTGAGAAAAATGTAGCCAAAATAGCGAAGACAAGTTGAATTCATTCAAGGCTACAGATGTTTCACCTTTGGTATGACCTGTTTGCCGCTGCGTTACCGCGGTGATGCCGTGGCGGTAAAAGGGGGGGCTGCACTTGATAACTGTAGATGCTAGGTGGTAGCAGAGTGCTTGAATCCTGATGATGACGGTACAATCCTGATGACAGGATTTTATTTTGTAATCTGTATGACCACAATGTGCTCAGCAATGGCAGAGTTGCACAGTCCATATTTTAGCTGGTTGACTCCATAGGAAGTGGATGTATGTAGTCTCCAGGGTTTCCGCGGGGTCTTAAAAAGTCAAAAATTTGACAGTCTCCATTTTAGGCCTTAAAAAGTCTTAAATACGTCCATATTTTGCATTTAGTCTTAAATTACATTTAGTTAGGTCTTCAATATGAACGTTCATTCACCGCTACCGTCATCGCCTTTTTTGTTTTTTCGTTTTTGTGAAATGTGTTGGTGAGATTCACAGTTAGCTCCGTGTGTTGTACTTCTTTCCGAAGTATCCAGGAACGTAGGTGGCATTTTGCCAACAGCCCGGTTGGAATTTATCGCTGTACACTTCGCCAGTTCCGGAAAGACTTCGACTGCAGAATCTGCTACAACTATGGGAAAATGTTAATTTAGTGTGTTGGCTTGAACAACCAGAATGCAGTTGGTTAAAAGCCGCATAATAATGAATCTGAAGCGCAGTGTACGCTCTGCAAGAGGACCCTCAAATTGGGCACATTTGGTGTGAAAGCGCTGGTGTCACACAAAATCGGATAAACACCAGTTAGCTTCTAAAAGTCCCCAGCGAAGTCACGCTATCACACGCTTTTGTACGGCTTTGTCACCAGTTCCCGGTCCAAGTTCGTCCAGTTCTGCTCGACCCGAACTCTGCGCCGCCTCTGCCGTCTCGCAGTCGAGCGACATTCAAACACATTCAACTCCGACATTGAAAGCGGAGGTGCTTTGGATTTTGAACACCGTGTGTGTGTGTGTGTGTGTGTGTGTGTGTGTGTGTGTACAGTTTTTAAAAAAAAATTGTGGGTTATTAGAGTTAACTAAATTAGGTTAAATTCCTAGATAAAAACTAAACTAAAACTATTAATTACTTTTTAAAATTAATTAAAACTCAACTGAAATAAAAAGCAAACTGAAAAACTAAATTAAAATAAAAACTAATGAAATATAAAAACTATAATAACTAGGGGTGTAACGGTACACAAAAATCTCGGTTCGGTACGTACCTCGGTTTTGAGGTCACGGTTCGGTTCATTCTCGGTACAGTAAGAAAACAAAATGCAAAATATAAATGTGCTAGCCTAGTTGTTTATTACACACTTTTGTGCTTTTAACAATAGGAACATTAGCCTATACAAAGCTAGAATTCTGCTCAAAAATATAAATACAATATTCTGAAATGTAGATATTTTGAAAAACAAAATAAAAATAAATAACATTGGCTCAGACTTTTTCTTACAAAAAATATTTGCTCCATCTGATGTGCAAAATTGAACAGTTTCAAATTGTTGCTCAGATTATAGCAGATTTTGTTTTTTCATAAAGGCCCGGTATGATTTTCTGGCTAAAATGTGGGCGAGAAGGTAATTGATATCGCGGCTCAATTACCTACGGCATTTGTTATTGCTTAAGCCCGATCTGACTCACCAGGCAGAGGCTGTTTAAATGCGGTGGGGAGCTGTGTTTGTACTACGCTCGTCATTCTCTTCGTTGTAGTGATGTTCACGTGGGGGTGGTGCCGTTTCAAATGAGTTAACAGGTTTGACGTGTTGCCAGAAACATACCCGATCTCAGATTAACAATGTCGGCAAACCGCTTTGGTTTTATCAACCTCTCTTTGTCCCCGTTTATATTTCACCGGGAAGCCGAAGTGTTCCCAAACGGGAGACCTTAATGTCGCGGGAGGGTCCTCAAGCTCTGGCTTATTGCAAATGCTAGCGGCATTAGCCATGACGTCCGCTACAACTGCTGTTTGTTGTGTCTCGGTGTGCGCAACTGCGCATGTGCGGCTGCAGCATGCTCCAAACGTGCTGTCCTCTACTTAATATGTCCGTGTGGAAACTCGTTCGGTACGCCTCCGTTCCGAACCGAGCACCCCGTACCGAAGCGGTTCAATACAAATACATGTACCGTTACACCCCTAATAATAACCCTGACACACACTCACTCCATTCTTCATTGTTTGAGTTGCTCTGTGAATGGCAATAAATTTAGTCATTTTTGAAAGTAATTCTGGAACTTTATTTTTCCTAAAGGTGCGTTCACACCGGACCTTTTATTTTTGTTGCTGGCGACAAGTTTACATATTAAGTCAATGCAAACGAGCGACTGAGCGTTAATCGCTCAGGCGAAATGTCGCTGGGGCTCTGAGCGACAGCGACGGAGCGAAAAAACGCTCAATCGCTCTGTCGCTCGAGATGAGAAACCCCAAGTCTCTGGCCGTCAGACGCTTGTCGCTCAGCGCTGATTGGCTGCCGTAATCTATGTATAACTATGACAACTACTGAAACCATGGAAACGTAATACAACTCCGCCGGTCCGGAAGAGCAAAGTCGGCTTTACGTTGACACACACACACACACACACACACACACACCGGAGACAAATGGCCAGGCGCTCCTCAGCTGGGATGGAGCGCCTGTAGTTGGTGTCCAACCGGGCAATCCTGCCTCCGATTCTCGCCAACAGCTCGTCAAACTGGGCCGTTGTCAGCCGCGTATACCGTTGAAAACGGGAAGAAATGAGCGCCTCCGAGCGAGGGACGTGAAATTCACTGGAATCGCTTGAATGACGTTATCAGAGCGATCTGTTGAATTGTGCCGATGAGCGACTGCAGCTGAGCAACAGAGCGACTTTTTTGGAGCGACACAAGCGACAGCGACAAAAATAAAAGGTCCGGTGTGAACGCACCTTTACTGTTTCGTACTTCGTGTAGGTCTTAAATTTAGTTCAAAATGGTCTTAAAAAGGTCTTAAAAAGTCTTAAATTTAACTTGTTCAAACCTGCAGAAACCCTGAGTCTAATGCTATGTTAATATGACTGCTTCGACTGATGTTTAACTTTAACAGCTCTTCTGTGAACTAAGTTAAATAAACTACAGATGTCTAATGTTAAGTTACTGTTTGTACTTGCATAAGCCTATAAGTGAAACATACAGTCTGAGTTATATGTTAATGTCCAGCTCGAAGGCAGTGGGGAGATCACTGTTAATTAGCTGTGACAGAATGCGGTACGCCCAGATTAACTTGTGATATAACTTTAACCAGTGGTGCAGGTATACGACATATAATTACTTACTTTTCAGTCGGCACTGCGTACGCCCACTTCTAAATCCCCTCTGATGCGCATCTTCATTACATTGTTTGAGGGAACTATAGGGAACTATAGGTAACTGCATACTTGTGGACGCAACCGTCCCTAATGCTAATGTAGCTCCTCTGGGTTATTTTTCAAATTTTGACAATCTATACCGCAACAACACATAAGTTAAGGTTGTAAGGACTATGGCTGTTGGTAGCTGTTGTTGATTTTCAGAATCATAATCAGTATTCCTTTATTGACCCACAACGGGGAAATTTGTTTGCCACAGCAGCCAAAGGACAGAATATTACAAAAAAACAATAACAATAGCCAAAAAATTAACAATATAATTATAAATATAATAAATAATAGACTTGTATATACATATAAACATGATGTTGTACAAAATCAACAGCAGTGATTTTTTTATTTACAAAATAAATAATAATTATGGGTATTAAGAAAGTTGGCAGTGCAGAGTGAGTTCTATTGGGAGCAGTGCTGATTGTAGAGTCTGACAGCAGCAGGAAGGAAGGACCTGCGATACCTCTCCTTCACACACTTGGGGTGTATCAGCCTGTCGCTGAAGGAGCTGACCAGTGCTGTGAAAGTGACCTGCAGCGGGTGGGACTCCTTCACCAGCAGCGATGACAGCTTGTCCATCATCTTGCTCTCTCCCACCACCTGCACTGGGTCAAGCGGGCATCCCAGAATGGAGCTGGCCTTCTTGAGAAGTTTATCAAGTCTCCTCCTACCCGCTGCCGAGATGCTGCTGCTCCAGCAGACCACTCCATAGAAGATGGCTGATGCCACCACAGAGTCATAGAAAGAAGTCAGGAGTGCCCCCTTTATGTATGTATGTATTTTGTTCAAATACAAAAAATTGTAATTTTTATATGGGTTATTGTTCTTCAGACAATGGGGCTAAACTAGCTAATATGTGCTAATGGCAGGTAAACGTTATGGGCTGATGGAATGCAAATACTATGGAGTGCAGAATCAGGCTACATTGTAAATACAGATAAGATCTCTTGTATTCAGCACAGTATGCAAGATTTTAGTAGTTAGTAAACCTATAGAAAAGAATACCTTTTGATATATCAGAATGAATAATTATTTGGGATGATTTTGGGATACTGTGATAACTAAGTAACTAACTGATGAAAAAACTAATAAGAGGTCATTTGAACTGTGCAGTTGCTTGTCCACAGATCGCAGGGCCGGAGGTTTGATCCCCGGTTCCTCCAAATGTAGCCTATTTTATTCAGTGCCTTGTTAGTCAGCCACACACACAGTTATTATTACTGTTTTTGTCTGAATTTTCACATCTCTATTGTACCTGCTATTCAAGCTCACCACAGAGGAATAGTTTTTAAAACAAAAAAAGATTACAAAACACCAAATTTGTAGGGTTACAAAGGCTCTTGCTCTCAGTGTCACAATGCATCTTGTGGGGGCTGGAAGACCTGTTGGATGATGGCCCATTAGTGTAACTCTCGCCAAAATGCAACCTAGGCTTTTTTTGTGAATGTACCCGAGTCAAACCTTCGTGTACAAGCCACTTTTAAGATTTACCATAGTTTGGTTTTCGGGTCAAAATCATTTTCAATTGCGTGCTAGGGGCAATTGTATGGTAGCATCAAAATCGATATTTTTAAAACACTAAGATTCGACACAACATGAAACTTTGCCCGTAGTATCACCAGGGTCTCTACACATGAACACGAGCATTGAGAACTTTGTTTGTGTACACAGAGTTTTCTAAAAAGAAGGTTTTTGAACAACTCACGTTAGCAGTAACAGTAGCCGTCCTGCCAGTCGAGAAGAGTCGATCCCCGAGTACGGCGTAACATGGAGCCTTCTCCTCCATGTTGATCCAGGATGATTTTGACCCGAAAATGAAACTACGGTAAATCTTAAAAGTGGCTTTTTCACCGTAATTATGATTTTACACGAAGGTTTGACCCGGGTACATTCACAAAAAAAGCCTAGGTTGCATTTTGGCGAGAGTTACACTTTAAGTGATGAGGTGCGGGTGGGTGGAATAGTTCTTTAATGCAGGGCTCTACAGTGCAAGCATATCACTTGCATTTGCCTCTAAAAAAATTTATGTGTGAACCGGGAAAATGACTTCGGCGCACAGTGTGCGAGCAAAGGTCACAAGAAACCATCACAAGCACAAGTTACCAGCCTTTTTCACACAGAGACGCCGCATTATCGCTGCAGCGGCGGTTTGCCAATTCTCCACCGTTGTTTGTTCACTAAGGTCATGATGATGACGTGTGTATTTTTTCAACGTGTTTCCCGGTGTCCTCCTGTTTATCTAAACATGTACCTGCTGACTGTTTATAATCAGATGGATTAAGGGTGTCACGATTCAGTCGAAATTAATTCACAATCTCCAACTTCGAATTAAAAAATAGAATCATCGATGCTGCCACGCCCCCCTTTTCACGTCCGGTCGTCTTGCCAAGGAAGTGCTGCAAGTCAGCCTCCTCTAACTTAGCTACTAGCTAAGCCAGCAGCTATTAGCTACAGCCAGTCAAACGATAGCATGGTGTTACACCATTCCTGTTCGGCTCCCGGACCGTGGTCGGGAAGCACAGGGGAGATGATTTCCTCCAGGGTCAAAGTTTATGTTTACCTTCGGGATAACCCCCTTTCATGTGTTAAGCTGGTCGGGAAATAATACCAGGGAGCTTTACTGTATCTGAGGAGCCGTCGCCTTTATTCAGCCAAACTGCAGCCTATATTGTCGGTTTATTGCTGTCGCTGCTGCTGCTTCTCCTTCCTCTCCTGTTCATTCACTGTCCGCACGTACGCACGCTCCCTCACTCTCGCTCGCCCACTCACACCTTACGCACCTTGTATATGTCCAACTGTTGGGAAATAGTTTGTTAAGACATTTAATTGTTCAGAGAAGACTATGGACATGGCTGTTTTATTTTTTTGTTTTTTTGTTTGTTTCCAATTGACTGAAGATATAAGTTATTGTTACATTGTGTTGTTAATAAATGTTTTAAATTTGACAATGTAGTGTGGTACATTGCTAGCAAAGGTCAGATATTATATTGCATAAAAGTCTACTCTAAAAATGGCATAGCAACCTGTGCTTTAAAAAAAAAATAAATGTAAAAATCGAGACTCGAATCGAACCGTGACCTTTCGAATCGAAAATTGAATCGAATCGAGGATTTGGAGAATCGTGACACCCCTAATATGGATACTGTTATAATGTGTTGTGGTTGAGATCCTGACCCACCAAACATCCTGGAAATTGACAAAGTTACGTTTTTCTCTAAATTACATAATTACATAATCGCCATCAGTCAACAGGACGCTGTCTGACTATTTCACTCGCGGGGAGGGAGGCTGTTTTTGGGGGGAAAGTTCACTGAGTTTCGGTCAGTAGGGCTGACTGTCGCGTTGATTTTTTTCACCGCGACAAACAGTTGGTGATTTTGACGGGGACAGACAGTGTTTTTCAGGCAGAAATGTGACGAAGAGTCGGTCGGACAGAGACTTTTCCTCATATAAGTTGCCAAAGAGACGACCAGTTACTATGTTACAGTTGTTTGGTCATGTGACATTGCTTTGTGGGACATTTTCTCTATATTTGTATATGTTGAGTGATGGACCTGTTTAGTTATCAGACAGTGAACACCAAAATCATTGTTTTGTAAATACTGCAGGGGCCAGAAGCTGATTGTTTTGGTATATATGTTTTGTGTTGCCTGAAATGAAAAAAATGAAATCAAACACTGTAAAAACACTGTAAATCAAAATTTTGTTTGTGCTGCCTATTTAAGTGTGAAGTGTTAAACATCGATAAATACATATTTTTTGTGCTCCCAGATATTTTACTTTAGCGGCACGTGCTCGTTGGGAAAAATGTCAGCGTAGAGCCCTGCTTTAATGAGGAACATATTGCCTATGAAGGTGCATCTTACTATATGAATACTGAGCACACTATATAGCAGGTAAAACACTGCAACATTGAGTTTAGATCAAGGGCCCATCTTATTACTGCAAACACTTTCTGCTGCTCCAAGATGCGCCAGCAAAGCTCCTGATCACACCTCATTTTAAGACCGTCGGTCTAGAACTAGCAATGACACTTGCACTGCGCTGTGCGCCACTTCAGTCAGGAATAAGATCGGCCCTAATGCAGGAGGATCGCAGGAGGATGTCCCTCATCAAAGATTAATAATTTCACCCACCCATCGCCTTTTAATCAGAATGACAGTCTGTATGTCCTGTCCTGTGCGATCAGAGGACTGAGATCTGAGCACCACATTATTCACACAGAGACGCACCGCAGCGCTCCTCCAGTTAAATAGAGCATTTTGCTCATATACAGTCAAATGGAGTTGTTGTTATCATCTTTATTGATTATTGATCACTATCAAAGGCAAACTCCATGTAGAAAGATAGGACTGTCAGTGGCTGTGCTGGATTGCTTGTATCCATGGTGCCTCCAGCTGGTCAATGAGAAGAAGGCAAAATCCGTGCACACAGATTGTGAATCTGAGAGCACAGATTTGCAAAACCATGCGCATTGATTTATAAATCCAAAAATAAAACGGCATGTCTGGTTCAAGTGGGAGCAAAGAGAAACTCAGGGCCCTGGTGTGTTCACTGTAGTCTGGACTGCTCACATGTGCCACCTGGTGGTTGTTGTTGCAGCTAATGCCAAATCAGCTGGATGAAATAAAAGTCCCCCTTCCTTTTCTGTTGTGTGGCAGCACCTTTAAACCCCCGGATCTTTCTACCAGTGTGGCACAAGTGTACTTTCAGTAAAAGCTGAATCATTCTTTTGTGTATAAGTGCTACAGTACCAACACGCAGATGCTCTCTTGTGATCAGGGAAAGCCATTTCCAATACAAACCATGCGTCACAAAGTCTATAGTATAATTTGGGTATACATACAGTATAATATATGTATGACCCATCAATCCAGTGTTGTGGCAGTGCTACAGCTGTCATCACACTGAAACCTATTCTGGACTGTACATTTTTACCTACAGCGTAATTGTGGTACTGCACTCCCAGAGATCAGGAGAACGCTATTGTGAAATATGCAGACGTCACCACCATCATCGGCCATATTATAAGGAAATCAAAAATCCTGCAGAGTGGTGCCCTGAGAACAATCTACTGCTCAACTTCAGCAAAACCAAGGAGCTGATTGTTGATTTAGAAAAAACAGGAGGCAAAGACACACCCCTGTCTTCATCAGTGGAGCTGAGGTGGAGCAGGTGAACAGTTATAGGTTCCTTGGAATTACTATCACTGAGAACCTATCTTGGTCATCACACATCACCACCCTGGTTAGAAAAGCACAAAAAGGCTCTACTTCCCATGCAAACTTAGGAAGGCTAAATTCTAGAGCCAGATTCTGGTAATAGAATGTATCCTGACTGGAAACATCACAAACTGGCATGGTTCATCACAGCCCAGGACAGGAAGGCTCTACAGCGGGTGATTAAAACCACCCAGAACATCACTGGTGCCATCTACAGAGCATCAGTGACATCAGTGAAGTGAGATCTCTGCACAGAGCCCAAAGAACACTAAAAGACAACACCCACCCAGCCACAGTCTGTTCACCCTGCTGCCATCTGGCAAAAGATACAGAAGTATCTGCTGCTGTACCAGCAGACTACAGAGCAGCTTCAGTCTCCAGACTGTGAGACTCCTCAATTTATCATCAACAACATTGTTTAAAAAAGATGTCGCAGGACTCAAGCTTTGTTTTGTTTTTTAAACCATTGTTATTCCTTTATTTACACCCTCGAAGTGGGGTCAAGCTTCTGTATCCATTTCAGATGGGGTGCATGCTAATCTTCTTAGTTTAGTAGCTACAAGAGAATGTAATTAACATCTTTTAAATCAATTCAGGATCTCAAGGCTTCTGGAGACTTGGATTACACCGGACAAGCTGTATAGAGCCATTTTATGTGGGGTTTTTTTACGCTTGTTTAGGAGACTGCTGCAACACGTTTTTTTTCTTACACTTAATTAGCAGACTGTTTAATCCAATTTGGGCATGATTGCTGTCTTTGTAGGTTTGTCCTTGTGACTGTATAGACTTTGCTGGACTTTGAGTTTGACTGACTTTGGATAAAGCTGCGCATGCAAATAAAATGAATGTCAAGGACTTATATTACTATACAGAATGTGTTTTTTGGCACTGTGTTTTGATTGACAGTTATACTGCCTTAAATTCTGCCTTTAATTCATAGGTGACTTTGTTCTTGCCGGTGATGTTTGTTCTATGACAAATACATCATTAAATGTCCCACAATTTAATTCTAAAAAGTCTTTAAAAAGGCTGTTGCTAACAAGTGTCTAAATGAGACTACAGAGGTTGTCGGGGACATTTTACATCATGAAGGCAAACATGGAGATTCATCTACTCACTAGTCCGTATTTACAGGCCAACTTTAGTTCACCCTATTCTAACTCTAACTTTACAACTTGTACATTAATCAGTTTACAGAAATGTGTATACTAATTGTGCAATAAGACGCTTGGTAGTGAGATTTGAGTCATGTGACCATGATGCAGTCTGTTTATAGCCTAACATTAGCTTTTTACTTCTAGAGATTTAATTTATGCCTCAAAAATAAAAAAAAGTGGTGTTCATCGGTGAAGATTATCTTGCTGAATAAAACATGTAAGTATCATAAACGTGTGTTTGTCACAGAGATTATTTTTTGCAATAACCAAAATCCAATTGCAAAAACTCACAGGCTTTTTGTGGAGGGAACCAAGGCAATGCTGACTTCAGGGTTAGACGACAAACATAACCCGTCATCTCTACACCACTCTATTGGCTACTACTAGCATAACATGCATGAATTTCATACTCAACTGTTGAGTGGTCAACTTGCATTGTGTTTAACATAGGCACAAGGTTTTGACAGCGAAGAAAAATGTGAGGAATTCAAAAACATCTGGTTCTGCTGCATCAATTTTGATACTTAAGAAAGTATTCAATTGTGTGTATAATTCAAGTGCTAAATCTTTGGTGAAAGTTGCACATGCGCATTACTTAATGGACACGATGTAGCTAATCAGAGGCAGAGTAGGGTGGGTCATGCCAAGCAAGGTAGTGTGATCTTTATTAACACCGCTACAGCAGTGGCAACTGTATGTCTGCTGACTGACTGGAATGTATATATTTTAAATATAATATATATATATATATATATAAAAATTAGGGCCGGGACTTTAACGCGTTAATTAAGATTAATTAATTACACAAAAATTAACGCGTTAAAAAAATTTACGCATTTTAATTGCACTTATTTTTGCACCGCGGAACGTTTCTCACTGGATGAGTTTCAGGCGTACCGATTATACTGAAGCACAATTATTTAACGAGTTAAAAAGCCGCCGACACTGATCATTGCCCATGGATCTATAAAGTTTTAATGTAGCCTGAACGCAGCTCAAACCGACCCGGTGCCTCAGCACTGCGACCAAGCTTTGATAAACACACCGGATCCACGCAGGTTTACAGTGTCCTCCCGTAGTTTAGCCGGTCGCTACCGTTTAAAAAGCGCTCGTCACAGTGGAACTGAGAACAGCGGAGTTTCCTCTGCTGCAACTGAACAGCTGACATGTGGTCAAGACGTAGGTAGCCTACAGACCTGTCACTGTCTCACGGTGCATAAGACTTCAACCTCAGAGCTCTCTGTCTTCCGACTGTCCTGACCTGTCCCTGAACATCACACAGGGAAAACATAGAGCTGCCTGTGTTTTATTAATGTTTACACAGGCTGAGTTCAACAAATCAGTTTATGCTACTGTGATTTAAGTAGTTAAATACAGTATTCATCATAGTGTAGTGGCAGGAAAGACCATTTACCAAATAACGTGTTACTTAAACATTTCATTGTGCTGTGCTCTAAAAATAAACTAACAAACTAGTGTAGAGTCCTGTATAAGGAATGTTCAGCTTAAATTTTCCACTTAAATGTAGGTTCTCAGGAAAATCGCATCTTATCAGGTAATCGTTAATCGATCGATAAGGTCCATCAACTAACGATTAATGAATTAATCGATAATTTGCATCCCTAGTCGGTTGGTCTTGGTACCACCTTGAAAAAAAAACAACAATGTTTTGTTGCTTAAGCTTATGTATTCAGTCATTATTCAATGGTATACTAAAACCCATATGAAAAAAATTGCTTCTCACTGTTCTCAGGTCAAATATTTATATGCGATTAATTTCGATTAATTAATTACAAAGCCTCTAATTAATTAGATTAATTTTTTTAATCGAGTCCCGGCCCTAATATAAATATATATTTATACAGCGCCTGTTACAAAGTGATGCACATAAGTCTTGGAAGTAAAGGCTCGACTCCAAACCAGGTGTTTCAGGCAGTGCAGGAGCAGTGTTTTCTGTGGGAGAGAATAACTGGACTGTGGGCTTTTTCACATTGCAGACCTTTTGCATGCACAAAAATGCTACATAACACAATAACAGAGAGGCAAAAACCCAAAAAGCGTAATATGACCTCTTTAAAGGATAACTACCGTTTTTTACAACCTGGACCTTATTTCTGGCATAAAATACGATCATTTACTCACCCAGATAACTTTGGTGTCATTTGGCATCGTTCGGACGAAATTAGATCCAGTGGAGCGCCGCGTATATCCATATAATGCGAGTGATCCGGGCACCGAAGCGCAGCCTCTATGAGCATTATCTGCCACGAACTAGTTCATTTCACCAATATTTTGTCATGATACGCTAGTGCTATTCCCCTCTGAGTCCGGGCTCGTCTGTTGTCAACATCCGGGGTCTGTAGGTTGACCTACTACCTCTGACCTGGAAGATGTCGTCTCTGAGCTGCGCGCGCACCCGCGACAGCCGGCTTGTTTACCTGTAGCTGCTACTGCTACTTTGACCCCGGATGTTGATAACAGACAACCCCGGACTCAGATGGGAATAGCACTAGCGTATCATGACAAAATATTGGTGAAATGAACTAGTTTCGTGGCAGATAATGCGTTATATAGAGGCTGTGTTTCAGTGCCCCGTCACTCGCATTATATGTATATAGCGGCGCTACACTGGATCTAATTTCATCCGAACGACTCCAAATGACACCAAAGTTATCTGGGTGAGTAAATGAAACTCTTAAAGAAGTACTCTTAAAGATTGTGACCAAGACATAAACTGAGGAAGACATTTTATTGCAGAAAATGTAATATGTCAGTGTTCTCTGGTGGAGGCAACACTGTTGCTTAATTATGTTGAACATCTTCATAGGCCGGCATATGTGAACTCCAATGTGTGATAAGTTTAAGTCAGATGTTGATCTGCCAATATACCAGCTGATTTCTAAAACAAAACCCCTGCAGTGCACCAGTGAAGTGTGATTTCATGGTAGAAAATTGCCCTCAGGTGGATCAAAGTTGCTATTCATATTGTTGAATGGTCATACTTAAATATAGAATGCTTTGATCAGCATTTTCTAAACTATGCTTGACTTAAGAACACATTGCTAATATGCCAGTTAAGGTGTGTTCAAACTGAATAAGAAACAAACTGTAGATAGAGTATGGCTGTATAGTTGATTAGATAATTTTAATTTCTTACTCTCTGGCATCACTAAAAAAAATCCCTCTCCCACCTCCAGGTCATCCAAAACTCTGCAGCCAGTATTTTAACTCGGGTTAAGAAACACGATCACATTTCATCTGATCCTGGCTTGTTAACACTGGTTACCTGTTGCTTTCAGAATTGATTTCAAGCTATTATTAATTACTGACAAAGCCCTGAGAGGCCTCGGACCATGTTGTTTAACAGACTTTTTTTGCCCTCTGTCCCTTGCCGCTGCCTGAGATCTTCGGATGTGTCGGTCTTTGTTATACCAAGGTCCAGATAATAAATCAGATGATAGAGGCTTTGCAGTCGGGGCTCCTAGACTTTTGAATGACCCACCTGAGAAGATCGGAACTGCAAACTCTGCTGTGTCTTTTAAATCATATTTAAAAACCCATTTTCTAACATTTGTTTTCTCAGTTATCTCATTTGTTTTATGACATTTTAGTCCATTTTACTTAGTGTTTTATATATGTTTTTTAGATTTCAAAAGGTCAAATGTAAAGTAAAAATGCTTGGTTGTTTGGGGAGAGTTAACACTGACTGCAAAAGCACAATTTTATTTTCAATTTCAACAAATGACGTGCAGTGAAAATGTACAGGTCTAACACCTCTTTAGACTTCAGTTGTTATACTGTGTATGTTTCAAGGTGCCTTTAGAGAAAGACACCTTAATGTATCCAGATCCTGTACACACACGTCCTTTAAATTCACACCTCAAATGAAATACCTTTTGATTGTCATTGTTATGTTTTGGTGTAAAACACAATCAGACTGATCAGCTGATTTCTAGTCTGAGGCTCTACTGACTTGCATAGACTCTTGACTGGTTTGTCCCTTCATGAAGGTAATGTGGCTCTGAGGCGGCTGATCAAAACTATCTCAAAGGTAAAACTCCTGATGAGTGGACTGATGGGAGCACTATTTTGGCACTGACCACTCTGTGTAATGCATTTCCTTTTTCATCTTTGCAGATGCCAAACAGCCAACTGCCCCTAAAGAGCAAGACTGGAGCCTTGTTGTGTGTGAGGAGGAGCCAGGACCCTCTCAGATTAAAAACGAGCTGGAGGAGCAGAAGGAGGAACTGTGGATCAATGGGAGCGAGGAGCAACCTTCAGCAGAGGACAGCGATGACGGGGACGCCTTGACGAAAGAACTCATCAAAACAGTGCAGCAGTTAGAAGACTGTAGAGCAGCAGAGGAGAGCAGCGAGCTAAAAGAAACAACCAAGGAGGATCCAAAGCTCTCTGAAGACAAGACCAGTACCACCTTATACCGCTGCCACATATGCAATTACATATTCACCAAAAAAACTGTGCTTACATGGCACCTCAAGACGCATGAAAGGAAGTCGCATGACGGCAAGGGAAACTTTGACTGTCACATATGTGGCAAACGCATCCCCTGTCAGAGCAATCTGCAGAACCACATGAGAGTACACACAGGAGAGAGACCCTACAGCTGCAATTTCTGTGGGAAGTGCTTTAAACTGAAAGGGCACATGACAGAACACATAAGAACCCACACCGGAGAGAAGCCCTTCACATGTCACATCTGTGACAAATCTTTCAACAGAGGTTCGACTCTGAGGAAACATGTATTAGCCAAACATAAAGAGGAGAGGCCATACAAATGCGGGGATTGTGATGAGTTGTTTACTGAAAGGCTGCTGATGAAGAGGCACATGAGGAAAGTTCACGGTGTGAAACTGTCCACGACTCAAAGCCCTGCTTAGAATTTAAGAATGGATGTCACTGATGATGCATGTTATATTAAGTCTGAAACCTGAGTAGAAAAGAGGGCTATTCAAATGTTTCAATACTAAAACGTTGCTCTGAGAATTTTAGAATCGTTTTTTTTCCACATGAAGTCAAATGTTTTCAAAAATGTTATCCACCATTAAAAGCTATTCAAGAACTTTGCTTAGAAAAAAATATATCGTGGAATGGGCAAAATTATCATTCAAAAGGAACACTTTGAAATTGTAGGAAATGTGCTTCTTTTCTTGCTGAGAGCTAGATAGAGTGATCTCAATCTCATGTAGGAGCCAGGAAGTGATTAGTCTAGCTTAAAGACTGAGCAGCTGAAAGAAACTAGGTTAAAATACATAAGTTCAAAAATATATACCTACATAAATATAAAAAAACAAACATACAGAAAATGTAAAACAAAAAGAAAAAAGTAGTGGTTTTATGGGAAGTTAGGTGCTGTAACAATTTCTTGGCACAGTGAGTTCCTGGTGTGTTTTTAAGAAATAAACTATTGTTTTCCATGATAAATAATATATTTATAGAGAAATATGATCAATATATGAAAGCAGCTACAAGAAGTTGCATTTTGTGTTGATTTTGGCAACCTTTGTGGACAAAAGCAGATGATATGAGCACCACCACTTCCTGTGGTAAAGCTCTTGATCTGGCTAACGCGTAATGGAAGGAATTTAAAGAAGTACACTTTACACTTAAAGTAGAAGTATCCTATGTTTTATTTCAGAAAAATAAAAACAGCTGTTTGCAGGATGCATGGGGATAATGTATTTTATCCATTTTTCATTGTGTGAGATTAATAAGTGTAATACAATGATGGTGAAGGCTATACTGTCCTCACAGGTCATGTGACTCTACAGAGTACTGGAGCTGCATGCTAGAGGATGTTTAGGCCTGCCTCTTTGAAACAATGGACCACCTACTAATTCTTAAATTTATTTTTTCTTTGTAAATCAATGTGAACCATAAAAACATATACAGCTGTGCTACATCCTCTGTTATTTAGTGAAACCTATGTTGCAATGTCATTGTTTTATACATTTATGTATATTGTAAATATCGCTTGTATTTTTTTTTGTTTGCCAAAGTTCAGTCATATGATGAACCTGATGTAAATCAGCTTTGTGAACATGACAATATAAAGCTAGAAAAAACATTCAGGTGTGAACATGTATGGCTAAATTATCGCTGTTTTTTTTTCTTCTTTCTGTATCACATTTTTGTGTAATGTAGCAGTACAGAAGTAACCCCAGTTTTTAGGAAGAACTACATTTAGACTTAGATGTGACACTGGTGTGAAAATTAGTTCCAGACTTATTGAATTGTGTCCATCTCATGTAGAGATTTTCTCTAAACAACAAGAGAGACAAAAGATGGAGGAAGAACAACATCTGTAGGTTACATTCCAATTAGATGACCATGTCTTCTTGTGTCTAATTGAGTGAAGTTGATAAGGAGGTTCAGGTGCAATCGTTAGTAAGTCCAGTCTCAGGTCAAGTTTACATTTGTCAATTTCTCACTCTGCACCTTCTTGCACAACCATGCACTGAATACCCTGTAATGACTGAACGAAAAAGTAAGGAACATTAACATAAAAGACACCAAAGTGCTGTCACTTTAACAGACAGAAGAAACCACCAACCGTGTTTCCATGGTCCATGTGGTCAGTGGGAACAGGACACTCTCTTATAGCCACATCAACTGATATAAGCCCTGATAGTTTATCCTGCCACAGCTTTAGACGCTTTAGGAACAGTCTGCTCTATAATGCTGGTAATTTAGATTGTATAACGATGTTTCTATCCAGATTTCGTAAAATTCGCATTTCTAAAAAAATATGTAATTCTCAGAAGAGCCATCATCAATTGCTGGTTTTGACTGTTAAGTATTTCTTCAACAAAAGTGTGTTCCCAGCTTCATAAGAGTTGCTTTATTTATTTAACATAATAAACATAATATCACTCAGATGATATGCATAGCAGTTCTTAGTTACTCAGTTATACTATGGTAGTTACTTTGTCCATGCTGTGGGCCCCATTGATAACATGTGTACTGTGCTGAAGAAACAAGTCTGTGCCAGGAAGCCAACAAGTTTAGCTGAACTTCACCGATTCTGTCAAGAGGAGAGGACTACCAGAAGCTTGTGGATGGCTATCAAAAGCACCTAATTGAGGTGAAAATGATCCAGGGACATTTGACCATAAAAATACATATATATATATATACAGTGGAGGAAATAATTATTTGATCCCTCACTGATTCTGTACAGTCTATAATTTTAATGGTAGGTTTATTTTAACAGTGAGAGACAGAATATCAAAAAAGAAAATCCAGAAAATCACATTAAATAAAAGATATAAATTATTTTGCAATTCATTGAGTGAAATAAGCATTTGATCCCCTATCAAAACATTAGTTAGTACTAACCCTTGTTGGCAAGTACAGAGGTCAGACGTTTCTTGTAGTTGATTACCAGGTTTGCACACATCTCAGGAGGAATTTTGGACCACTCCTCTTTGCAGATCCTCTCCAAATCCTTAAGGTTCTGAGGCTGTCGCTTGGCAACTCAAAGCTTCAGCTCCCTCCACAGATTTTCTATAGGATTAAGGTCCGGAGACTGGCTAGACCACTCCATGACCTTAATGTGCTTCTTTTTGAGCCACTCCTTTGTTGCCTTGGCTGTATGTTTTGGGTCATTGTCATGCTGGAAGACCCATCCACGACCCATTTTAAGTGTCCTGGCTGAGAGAAGGAGGTTGTCACCCAGGATTTCACGGTACAAGGCCCCATCCATCTTTCCCTCGATGCGGTGAAGTTGACCTGTCCCCTTAGCAGAGAAACACCCCCAAAGCATAATACTTCCACCTCCATGCTTGACGGTAGGGATGGCGTTCTTGGGGTCATAGTCAGAATTCCTCTTCCTCCAAACATGGCGAGTTGAATTGATACCAAAGAGCTCGATTTTGGTCTCATCTGACCGCATCACCTTCTCCCAATCATTCTCTGAATCATTCAGGTGTTCATTGGCAAACTTCAGACGGGCCTGTACATGTGCCTTCTTAAGCACGGGGACCTAACGGGCGCTGCAGGATTTTAATCCACTACGGCGTAGTGTGTTAGGCTACTAATGGTTTTCTTGGTGACTGTGGTCCCAGCTGCCTTGAGATCATTAACAAGCTCCTCCCGTGTAGTTCTGGGCTGATCCCTCACCTTTCTCATAATCATTGATACCCCACGAGGTGAGATACTGCATGGAGCCCCAGACTGTGGGAGACTGACGGTCATTTTGTGTTTCTTCCATTTTCGAATAATCGCACCAACGGTTGTCTCCTTCTCCTTCTCAGCTTCTTGCCAATGGTCTTGTAGCCCATTCTGGCCTTGCGCAGGTCTACAATCTTGTCCCTGATGTCCTTAGACAGCTCTTTGGTCTTGCCCATGATGGAGAGGTTGGTGTCTGATTGATTGATCCTGTGGACAGGTGTCTTTTATACAGGTAACGAGTTGAGATTAGGAGTACTTTCTTAAAGCAAGAGGACTAATCTGTGGGAGCCAGAATTCTTTATGGTTGGTAGGGGATCAAATACTTATTTCACTCAATGAAATGCAAATCAATTTTTATCTATTTTTTAATGTGATTTTCTGGATTTTCTTTTTGACATTCTGTCTCTCACTGTTAAAATAAACCTACCATTAAAAGTATAGACCGTTATTTCGTCAGTGGGCAAACTTACAAAATCAGTGAGGGATCAAATAATTATTTCCTCCACTGTATTTATATATATAGGGTGTCACGATTTCGAAATCGATCGAGATTAATTCACAATCTCGAACTTCGAATTAAAAAATGGAATCGTCGATGCTGCCACGCCCCCATGTCACGTCCGGTCGGCTTGCCAAGGGGAAAAAAAACCACACGTGTTGAAGTGCTGCGAGTCAACCTCCTCTAACTTAGCTACTAGCTAAGCCAGCAGCTATTAGCTACAGCCAGTCAAATGATAGCATGGTGTTACACCATTCCTGTTTGGCTCCCGGACCGTGGTCGGGAAGCACAGGGGAGATTATTTCCTCCAGTGCCGAAGTTTATGTTTACCTTCGGGGTGAACCCCCTTTCACGTGTTAAGCTGGTCGGGAAATAATACCAGGGAGCTTTACTGTATCTGAGGAGCCGTCGCCTTTATTCAGCCAAACTGCAGCCTATATTGTACACTTTATTGCTGTCGCTACTCCTTTCGCTCCTTCCTCTCCCATCGATTCACTGTCCGCACATACGCACGCTCCCTCACTCTCGCTCGCCCACTCACACCTTATGCACCTTGTGTTCAACTGTTCGGAAATAGTTTGTTAAGACACTTAATTGTTCAGAGAAGACTATGTTGTTTGTATGCTGTTTTATTTTTTTGTTTGTTTTATTGTGAACTCGAATGTCATCTTCTGTGAAGAAGACTGCATTTACAAAAGAGAAAGTAGATGGCAGGTTATTTTGTTTAAGTTTCCAATTGACTGAAGATATAAGTTATTGTTACATTATGTTGTTAATAAATGTTTTAAATTTGAAAATGTAGTGTGGTACATTGAGAACGAAAGTCAGATATTATATTGCATAAAAGTCTAGTCTAAAAATGGCATAGCAACCTTTGCTTTAAAAAAAATAAATGTAAAAAGCGGGAATCGAATCGAACCGTGACCTAAGCATTGAAAATTGAATATATATATATATATATATATATATATATATATATATAGCCAGGGAATAAATCCCAGCATTAAAATAGTTTGTAATGTTCCTTTAAAACTTAAACCATGTCATAGTTTGTGTGAAAAGTAGTTCCTTCAACTAGAGGAATATCAATCTATCTTGTTTGTGTTGGTAATTGTGAGCCCTGCTGCTATTGGTCAGTGAGTAGAGACGTCAGGTTTCCTCAGTGGGAATTGGGCAGTGGGCGGGACAAGAGAAGGGAGAAGATCGAGGTGTGTTGTAAAGCATGGCCGCTGTGTGTTTTGTTCCTCACCATAGCTATTAGTCTGCAGCTAAGTTCGCTAAGTTAGAGTGTCTGTGTAATGAGAGAGTGTAATCTTACTCTTACGTCAAGTGAAGAGTTAACTGATATACGTTTTGTCGAAAGACTGTGAGCTACGGAGTTACTGTGCAACTCTCTAAGGGATAGCACAAATGCTAATTTTGTGCTAGTGCTTCATGGAGGGACTGTGACGCTCGGACAGAGTCAAGGACAGTGCGCAGCGGGATCGGACCAACTCGTGTGAGCTGTGGTGGTTTAGGGAGACCTGCCGTTTCTCCCTCAACAGACGTCGTCGCGGCAACGATACGGTTAGCAAGCGGCTCCAGTGAGTCTCGGACGAGGTCGGGACTTTGTTTTTTTTCCTGCGTCATCGGCTGCAGGTACACAGACTGAAAGACTGGTGGTTCAGCTTGGGTGAGTGAGCACGGCATCGGACACAGTGTCGCCAATTTTCACAAGTCATCCACAAACAGGCCTGCAACGGGGGTTTTGTTATTTTCTTTGCCGGCTGTTGTATTAATAGTTTTATGTGGGCCCACACTAAATTTGAAACGTAATATTTCATTTACCAGATATTATTGGTTTATATTCTGCTGATACCTTTTGAACGAGGTTTACAACTTTGAATGAAGGATTGAGATATTCTGTGCAATTTACAGTGTGATAACATTGCCTTGGTGAGGTTTAAAGGGCACTTGCCTGATTTTTGGTTTCTTACTTAATACTGAGATTAAAGGGCAGCTATTTGATTTTCCTGAAATACTTTAACTTGGGTTATTAATACTCTAAAAGAGGGTACAATTTGTGTTTATTAAGTAACCTTATTTTACCATTACATAAATATTTTGAGTGTGGGAATAAATAACGCTGTCATTTTTAAAAGCAGAGGTGCGACGTGTAAAAACACTAACCTCCGGTGTCATATTCAGTTCATTGTATCTGAGGAGTTCGTCAGGTAAGCTGGGTTACAGGTCATAACAATTAAAGCAGCAGTACAGTTAATAGTATCAGACATAATAAAGTGAAAGAACCCTTAGTGCTGTATCTTAAAGCAAGGATACTTAGAAAGCGCTACATATATATATATATATATACATACATATATACACACACATTAGGGCTGTCAAAGTTAACACTTTCAGGCAAATTCCTCTTAATGCCGTTAATTTTTTTGACGCGCAAATAACGCACGCAAGTTATGAACCTCAGCCCACTCCATAGTTTGGGAAATCAGGAAGCGATGCAGCAGTAACGTTGTGGATGGCAGCAGAAACAAACCTCCTTGAGCATAGATGGATAAAGAAAAGGGTCTTTTGAATGACAAGTTCAGCTTCAAAGCCCTGCTTGATGGTTCTCTCGACAAGAGCAAAGTTATTTGCATTTACTGTCGATGTGAACTGAGTTACCACCGGAGTACATAGAGTCTCAAATACCACTTGCTGGCTGAGCACACAGCTGATGCAGAGAGCCCTCTTCCCCCTCTAAAGCCAGACCACGCTGTATAATTTGAAACAGACGCCTGAACAACTCTACATGAGACAAATTTTCAACAGCGATTGGACACTACATTGTGTTAGTATTACTAAGGAATGTTACATTCAGGTCAATATGTCCATCTGTTGCTACTTGTTGGGCTTGAGTTTGACATGTTATGCTTTCAGCATATTTTTTGAGCATGCAGTACCTTTGAGGTTATTCTGGAGAATATTCTGGACAGTATTTGTCATTGTTTTGGATCGTTGCAATAATAATAGAAAAACATTTGCATAAAGCAAGCATATTTTTCCACTCCCATGTTGATACAAGTATTAGAAACTTGAAAAATATCGCGGCCCACATGGCTCCTATTGGATCAATTTTCCCATCCAATCCCCTCGCTCACTCTCCTGCTCCTGCTCACGTTTGGTCCCGACCCACTTCCGCATTTAAAACTACAAGTGGACAAGAGGTTTGTTTTGCCCTGAGCAGTTCAGCTGCCTCTGCTTGCCCCACCGACAAAGAGTCAAAGAAAGCGAAAGTCTGTCGGGTGTTGGAGTGTTTGAGTTACACCACTACATTTGCTGTCCTCTTCAAGTTGCTCTTGAGAAAATTTCATGTAGTTGTCCCCTCCAAAGGTGATATTTGATTTTTGCCCGTGCAGATTGAAATTTTCAGATGAGTTTAAAATACTGGCTCATCACACCTCATATGTACTTTTTGTACTTATAGTTCCTCTATTGCCAGCAGACACACAGACACTTCATATATGGATGTCTTTTAGTCAGACAGGTTTATGGACATTGGCTACCTATGCAGTAAAAATGATGCAATCAGATTGGTTCATAGACCCATTTTAGGCAGTATCAGAGCAGAACAACCCTAGCTCACGATTAGAGGGTCTGTTTGAAGCCAGGGTCTTGTAATTGCATACTTGCTTACTACTATGAGGATGTTTAGTAAATGTTTGTCTCTGATGCCCAGCTCCTCAGACCCAGCTTTGGAAGTTTACTTACCGCCTTGTCGTCATTGCCAAACAGCACCAGGCCTGCCTTGCTGACGATGCCGGGTTTGCTGGCTCCAGGGATCTCCAGGGGCTGACCTTTAGCTGCAGAGCCGTTATCCACCAGAGTGGAGCCGTAGAAAGTCACTTTCTACAGGAAGAAAGACACAAAACAGCATTTTTAGTGTCATTGAAATATGTGTGTGTTGTCGACAGCAACAAAAATTCTCACCTTGCTCTGTATTTCTTAGTTGTTATGTTGAAAAATCACTGGCAGTTACAGGCATTACTGCAGTGCACAAAAACTTGACATCTAAGTATTTATATTTCATGACTAAATGAGCAGCTATGCTTTAAGACTTAAAGTAAAAAAAACTCCGCAAATCTGCTTCACCAGATTCTGTAATCAGTCTCATCCAAATGTTGCTAAGTTCTTATATTATAACGCATGGCACCACCCTTTTCCACAGAGTCCCACACACCTCAAACCAGTAGAGAAGCACAGAGTACAATTGCTATATCTTCTACTATTCTAACTTAAGTTGAGTTTGTTCATCTGAACAAGACTGGAGCCAAAAACTAGAATCTATGAACATTCTAATGGTGATACAAGATGCTTAATGCTGCTAAAAACCACAGACATGACATTTATTTCTTGGGCCTGGCATGAGTAGGCATTGATAAGACAATTAACAGGAGTGCCCTACAGAGTACTGCACAGGAACATGAATCATAGCTTGTTTGTTCATAAAACAAATTAAGATTTCTTAACACTTTGGATGCAAAAAAATCAAGTCGGTTTTCAATCGTATTTGAGCATCTATGAAAGTGTGTAACATGATGACATTATAAGATTATATTGTTATCCCTCTGATGTAACAAAAAAACAATAAGAATTATTATTTAAATCAATAAAAAGGGGCACCACCCTGGAATCAGGGACCGATAACCAGACCGAAAAACAGTCGGGAAAGAAGGGTTCACTTGAAATGTAAATATTTGTAAAATATTTAGAATTAAAGGAACAGTGAAGGAAATGAATCCGAGCACTAACGATCACAGCCAGCAGTTACCACAAAGCATATGCAAAAATAATTTACATTTACATTTAGGGCATTTAGCAGACGTTTTTGTCCAAAGCGACTTACAATAAGTACATTTGTCACAAGAAAGAAACCACAACATATCACCATCGATAAAGTAAGAATGAGAAAATAGAAACAATCTTCAAGCCCTCATCTGAGCAAAGTAGCTGCTATTTATCAAGGATACCTTAAGTACATAAGTGCTATGATTTAAGTCTTAAGGGTAAGAACATACAAGTGGGGGGGTGTCATGCTATGCAGGGTCGAGGTGAATTCTTTTATCACCAAACTACACGCCGACACCTTTGATGAAGACAGCCCATAAACAACAAGTGCCCGATCTGGTCAGGCTGAGAGGGGACTGGTGACGGCCTCCATGAAAGGGGTCCAATAGCGTGGGTGAGTGACGAGGATCTTCAAGCTGTCCCACTGCTTCAGTCAGACATCTCCACAATAAGTCTCATTTCCAATCTCAAACCTGTCCCGCTGGGTTTCATCCAAGTCATCTGGGGTGCCATGGTCTCTCAGTTCGCTGTGGCGACGAGGGCTGTTTACAGGGGGGCCGAAGACTGGTGAAAAGGTGGGCATGAGCCACGCTGTGCATTTAGCTTGCTCGTGGACGGGGGGCCCAAACTACTTACACTGCATTGGACTCAGTGGTAACCTTTCTTCCCTCTGGGTTGGGGTGACAGTGTCAAAACGTAAGGTGGTGCAGCTCAAACTGGACTGCGGTGCACTGCACCTGGGCACCTGTGTCCATCAGGCAGGCCACTAGAGGCACTGGATAGCCCTCCGGTGTCAAGCGGTCAGGGATGGTACCACTGGGAGCTGCAGGGCTGCTGGCCGTGGTCCCCAAGTTGACTGGGGTGGCCTGGATGGGTTGGCCAAGTTGCTGGGAATCTTTGACTGAGAGGGCTACTTCTCTCACCTGAGAGGCTTGAAGCTTTGCACCCAGTGCCTCAGCTGGATCCTCTTGGAGCTGAGGTCCACCAACTGCATCTGGGAGGGGGCCTGTCTCCATGTCAGGTGACTCCTGGTTCAGCGGGACAGGGGCCATACTTACATAGCTGACCTGTGTTCCATCAATCCTGGCCTCTGCCTGGTGTTGGGGGGCCTGGACTGGAGTGTGTTGGAGTTCATCTGTCTGTTGAACTCCACACAACATGATCTTTCCTTGTGTGGGAGGTCTCCTCTTTTCCAGCCTGGACTTCCTGTCGCAGGCGGGAATTATCATGCTGTGCGGCGTGATAGTTGGGCAAGCCGTTCTTCATCCTGCACGACTTGCACCTGGGCTTTGCCATGACAGCACAACAGCGCTATCTGACCAAGCACCTCTGGGATGGTGTGCTGCGGCTTTCCATCCGGATCAGTCAGATAGCTTATTAACTCCTGTAATTTCCCATCGCAGGTGCTAATGTCACAGCTATTTAGGTGGCCTCTATCCTCTATGGAGAGATGAAGGAGACCAGCGACCACATCCTGCAGGGCTGGGTGGTCTGACTCATGAGGAGCTCCGGCTCCTGTCATACTGGGGTTTTGTCTACTCTGACGAAGGGTAAATGTGTCAGAGTAGACAAAACCTATGTAGGGTAAATGCACACACAGTGTCATTAGTGACTTGTTCATTGACGACCCCGCTATAACATCAGGCACGTGTGTTGCGATAGCACCTACACAAAATTCGGAACATCAGAGTCTAGCTCTGTCCAAACCACACTGTGATTAAGACATGTTAGGTTGACAGACACTGTTCCGCCATTGCTTGTTGAAGCCTCGCGCAGTCACCTCCATTGACCAGCCCTTGGCATGGCGTGGTAAAGTTTGCCATCTTGAAGACACAGAGACGTCATCTTCCAAGAGATCGCATCGGCCATCTTGTCCATCATCTTGGCTCTCTCTCCCTCTTTGTCACTCTGACTCACACACACACACACACACACCCCGCATGCTTGTTTGTTGTTTGTTGTTTGTTGCTCAAATAGTTGCTATAATAGTGTTTTAGTTTCATAGTTTAGCTGTTGTAGTTGAACAATAGATATTTGTTGATTGAAGTATTATTGATTATTGATCAATTTTCTAACATTAATAAATTCTATAATAGTTTACAGAGCAGTTTTCTGTGATTATTTGTGCATATGCTTTGTGGTAACAGCTGGTTGTGATGGTCAGTGCTCGGATTCATTTCCTTCACTGTTCCTTTAAATGTAAATATTTTACTAATATTTACATTTAAAGTGAACCCTTCTTTTGAGACTGTTTTCCTGTCTGGTTAGCGTTTGATTCCAGGTTGGTGCCCCGTTTTATTGATTTAATTAATAATTGTATTATTAATAATTACTATTAGTAATTATTAATTGCTAATAACCACACCTGCCCTACCTTTGTTCCCCAACAAAATCAATATGAGATATCAAATTCTGTTAGAACTGAGCATTCAGTCCAGGAGTGTGACAAAGAAACAAAGGGTGGAGATGAATGATTTACCTGTCTATCAACCTCCGCCCACGCACCAGGCACTTTGTCATTTCCTCTGATCCAGTTGTGGAGAGCCTCAGCCGACTGGTTCCAGTCAATCTGCCAACACACAGAGGGATCTGTTATTTTAATGTCTTCAGATTCAATATACAAAAATGTAAAGCAATCAAATATTGCTGAATATAAATTCACTTTTCTCAAAATCAAACAGAAAATCAAGGTGTCTGAGCTGATAAGAAAGGTTTGATTCAGGCTGGACTGCATCAGTTGTGCCATTCAGCCGGAATCATTCATTCATTTGAGGATTGGACACCAACATTTCCCATTTCAACTTGTCAATCTTCAAACTCTTTAAATCAAGCTTTTGACTTTTGACTAAACTGCACAACATAAAATCACAACATTAAACCACACATACACAGAATAGATGTTTTTCAAAAGTCCAATGCTACACATTCAGCAGCATTTAAATTTTACCATCAGGTACTACCAATTGTGGATTAGGTAACTGATTATAATCCTCATGGCCTTTCTTTGCTTCCACAGTCAATGACCAAATCCATGCTAAATTATGCTGTCAATTAAACATATGCAAATGTGGTTACCAAATATTATTATGTATTCCAACAGTAATCACTGCTGTAGAGTGTCTGGTCAGAAACTCTCTCTCCTCCCCCTGCTTATGCAGTAAAAGAGAAAATACATTTTCTGGTATCCCTGCCCACTTGACCCAATCAGGACAGAGAACTCCATTAAGAGGCAGTCCTCCTGTTTGTTGCTGTGTCTTATGATTAATTCTCAATATTCATGTGGTGACGTAGAGAGGAGGAAAGACATGCTAACTGCAAAACGTTAAGGAAGTTAGCTTAAACTACAACAACACTTACAGCAGCTTTATTCATTTTATTGTATTCACTTTATTTATCAGTACTGGATTATGAGTTTATAGAATTTCTCTATCTGGATGTCCTTGTATATTACCCTGGAATTATCTTTCTTCTGAATACACTCATATGTGGCTCCCTCCTGTGGCTGGGTTATCCTCGGGGCCTTCCCCACTGCAATCAGCTTCACGGCTTCCACCTGGAACCAGAACAATGCACTTCAAGTCATTGAAGCCAAACATGAGCGCTATCTCTATGGACTTTGCCATCACAGTGGTTGTTATGTTGGGAGGGGAGATGGCTGCAGGCAGCTGACAGTAGAAACAGGGTCCATTACATGATACACTCATTTATCCACTTGTCTGCTTTTATTTAGCTACATGTTGTGACTCGTCAAGCCTTTCAAAGAGATTAATCTTTTTTTGTTGTTAATGAAAAGAGATGCTCCTTATATTTTGTACTTTGAACATTATTGTGTTAAGTTTTAGTTAATCTTGCTGCTTTAAAGGACATGTCACTGGTTTTGTTTGATTTACTACAAATCACACAAAATAACACAAAAAACTTTAGCAGCTGTTTATTTTACAAACCACATTGTAATGCTTTGGATTTGTGATTCCATTAGCAGTGTCTTAAATGAGGGTAAACATCAAGTTAACTTACGTTAATGTTTGATTGTCAATGCTGTACAAGCTCAGACTGATTTGAAAGGTCTGCTCTGTAATCCTTCCTAATGGAAATGTAGCTTAAATAATGTACATTTAATGTTCGCTGCTATTATTTACACAATTCAATGGAGTTTTGAGAGGTGACTCATGAATGTAAACCCATGGTACAAACAGATCTAAAACTGTACAAGAGGATTTCATTTGAAACTGAGGAGCTTACGATCAGTGGTATAGTCCTTTAATCCTGTAATAATCAATATTTTGGTCGACAATAGGTTAAATGCATAATGTCACAGTAGTCTTTCACACCGTCTGATATTCAGCCTTTAGCCAGTTTGTGGCTGTTTTATACTGGAATGATAGCACATGACAAGTTGCAGTCTGTGTGTGTGTGTATGTTATAGAGGCACTGAGCGAAGACTATGCACTTTTTATACATAGTTTCATCTCAGTTCATGTCAAATTCTGTGAAACTGACACCACACTGCAGTGAATAAAAACACAATGCTTTTTTTAGGGGTATTTTATGTTCTTCAGTTCAACAGACATCGTGATGTGTAGTAGTTGATTGTCTTACAATGTATCAAATATCACAGAATCACTATATTGTGATACAATTAATACCGTGTGCAACGTGTGGTGATCATAGTATATGGAATAATGCTATTAATATCAAACATGTGAGTTTCAACTAATTTTTTCACCCACAATGCCTTTCCCCATCACTACACTTACTGTGCCCTTGACTCCCTCTGGGAAGAGGAATCTCTTGTATATTGTGTTGACGGTGTCATTGGGTTCAACATCACAGTCCCTCTGCAGCAGGATTGGTCCAGTGTCCAGTCCGTCGTCAGCCCAGAACACAGTGAACCCGCCCTTTTTGTCACCATGGATCAGGGTCCTGTGTGTCAGAGACGGCAGCTAAACAACTGCACGTGTCACCATGTTTACCCCAACCTGATAAACATGTGTATCACTCACCAGTTGATAGCAGAGGCTCCCCTGTGGCGAGGCAGCAGGGAGGGGTGGTAGATAATGGAGCCGTGTTTCGGGTAGTCGATGACCTCCATGGGAATGAACTGGGAGCAAAAGGGCAGAACATTCAGCTCAGCACCAGTGGCCTTGTACTGAGCAACCACCTCTGGGATGGCCTGGCCCTTCACACGCCAGCGGGGGAACTTGAAGACAGGAACACCATCCTTCTCGGCCTCAGTTGCTGTGTGACCAAAGAATGATCAAACTCTTTCAAAAAGTTTAGTAAAAATACAGTATTTGTACATTTGTTGTCAGCGTAGTGTTAAATGTCTTAAAGGAACAGTTCTCCCAAAAAGTAAAATCCAGTCATTATCTCCTACCATGCTAATAGGGGGAGGAGAACTTCATGTGAAGTTTTGAAGTCCACAAAACATTTCTGGAGCTTCACAGCAAAACAGAGTTGGAGCACCCACTTCAGACAGGGTGCACGTGAACACACAAATTAACGTCTTTTCAAATCAGTTTGGGATCTTGGGGCTTCTGGAGACTTTTAAAACATTTTAAAACAAGTCCCCAGCTATTTCAGTTGTTTAGAGAAGATAGTGCTGCAATGCTGTTTTGCTGTGAAGCTCCAGAAATGTTTTGTGGACAACGAAACTTTCCATCCTGATATTATAAGGGTGAGTAGATAATGACAAAAAAAATATTGAATTGTTTCTTTAATCTGTATTACCATTTCTGACTGTTTAAGTACTGTATAAGTGATGAAAGTAAATCTACAGCTGTTTTAAGCTTTGATATTAAGCTTTTTCTGGCATAAAGTTATACTACAGGTAATGACAAACAGTACTTGGACACAAACAGTAATGACTATGCAACTTTTACAGGAGTTTAGGGGACCAAAGTGATAACAACCAGTGGAGTGAGGAGTCCAAATTCCATTTGGCAGCTGTTCTGAATGATATTACTTATTTGATTTGGAGACTTCAGTGACAGATTAAATTCTACTCTAACTTCTCCTACATCTCTTTATGGCAAAGGTAAGGTTTGAAGGTCCCAGTCACAGTTAAGCACTCACCTAGTGGGTCAGCCTTGCCATCCTTGTCAGGGATGGTGAAGACTCCGACAATGGTGTGGCCGTCCTTCCTCAGCTCCTTGTAAACCTCCTGGCCGAACAGACTCTGACCAATCACTGCGATCTTCATCCTCACAGCTCTCTGTGTTCTGGAGAGGCAGAAACACACACCAGGACCACCAGAAAATATGTTTGTAAATGGAACAAGGAATCAGACTGTATTGGTTGTGTCAAACATGGGACAAAAGTGCCATTTTATATAGCAAGAGGGTTTCCTGAGCTGTGTATATTTTTTTATACTTTGCAACCATGAAGCAACTGAAATGTGTAAGTGTGTTCCAGTATTTCTCTGGCAAAAGGGTGTTTAAAGCTACAAGAGACCATGAAGTTGATTCAACTCACTGACTTCAGAATACAATCAACAAAGTTGTGTGTCTGTTAGCTTTGTGTGTGTGCAGGTCTTTCATGATAAACTATGTGTGGTCTGCTGTTTTGAAAAGACTGAGAGGTCAAAAGTCAGTCACGAGTCTTGACAGTGTGAATGAGTCCAAAGAGCAAACTCTGTGGTGGCTTCAGCATGAAACAGTTTGAAGAAAAACACGATGCAGAATAATTATTTATGTGTCCATTAGTATTTTTGGATAGTGTCTGTGTGCGACCAATCAGCAGTCTGCTCTCTCACCTATAACCATTATGCATCATGCAAGGAATTATGAAAGAGAAGGAACAAACTCAAGTATGGTCCTTACCCCTTGCCTGTCTGCAGAACCAGCACTCCTCTGCTTGCCTGGAAAGAGTGATTGGACAGAGACAGTTGCTTTAACTTTCCTCCCCCCAGCCACACATGCAGGCAGCCCAATTACATAACATGCAAATGGAGCAGGGTGATTGGACGGGATGGGCTGTGAGGCTTCAGGGGGCAGCCTATCAGCTGCCACTGGCTGTGAACAAGCCCAGCCTCACGTTAATGTCAACTCTGATAAATCACCACAACATTTAAGTTAACACCGATTGTGTCGTTTTCCTGCCATGGCAGTTTACTTTTTTCAATGACCACAAAGTATGTCAACAGAGAGGAATGTGCAGGCCTGCGTGTAAACAAATCTATAATGTTCAACATACATCCACAATTTACAAAAAATGTATTTAATTCCCAAAGAGACCTGAATGTTATAGAGATACTGCTGTGGAATTGTTGCTACTATTACAAAAAGTCCTACAATAATTTCTATGAAATTTGAATCAGTTGGTCAAACAATTGTTCAATTAAGGAAAACAAGAAATGCATCTTAAAGTCATTTAAAACTTGAAAAAAATGATGTGAAACAATTATAAGTGAAGAGAGAAATGACAGACAGAAAGCAGTTACTGCTGCTGATGATGATGATGATGATGATGATGATGATAATGACGATGATGAATTTCTTTCCTTTTTAAAGTGTGACTGAAAAGCAATTAAATGCACACTTGTTCACTTCCATTCACTCAGACCAATAGTTTATGTTGGCTAATGTAAGCAAATGATGGCCAATTACAGGTATGTTAATAGCCCCCCCCACCCCCCCACTTTACTGAATTCAGCACTCTCGGCTACTTGTGCTACTGTACAGTAAACTCCAGAGCATCACTACTTGTGTAGTCTTCCTACAGTAAACTTCAGAACATCACTACTTGTGTAGTCTTCCTACAGTAAACTCCAGAACAACACTACTTGTGTAGTCTTCCTACAGTAAACTCCAGAGCATCACTACTTGTGTAGTCTTCCTACAGTAAACTTCAGAACATCACTACTTGTGTAGTCTTCCTACAGTAAACTCCAGAGCATCACTACTTGTGTAGTCTTCCTACAGTAAACTCCAGAGCATCACTACTTGTGTAGTCTTCCTACAGTAAACTCCAGAGCATCACTACTTGTGTAGTCTTCCTACAGTAAACTCCAGAGCATCACTACTTGTGTAGTCTTCCTACAGTAAACTCCAGAGCATCACTACTTGTGTAGTCTTCCTACAGTAAACTCCAGAGCATCACTACTTGTGTAGTCTTCCTACAGTAAACTCCAGAGCATCACTACTTGTGTAGTCTTACTACAGTAAACTTCAGAACATCACTACTTGTGTAGTCTTCATTTCAGCATTATACTCATACTCATAGTCATGTAGCCTTATATGAGCTGGGCTGGACCAAGGAACAGACATAGACATGTAGTGGGTTGGAAATGCTATATGTTACGTTTTTATCCTTTGCTGCTGGTCCAGGATTTCCCCCAGGTCTGCTGCCGGTAACAGACGCATGTCTCGGACATCCTTGCCACAGGCAGCCCAGACAGAATGAAAAAGAACATCAACTGTGTAAATTAAATAATATTTTAGATATATTTTAAAATATTCTAAAAACAGATGATTCAAAAATATAAAACTGCATAAAAAAAAAACAATTTCAGTCTTTATTTATTTATTCTTTTTTTTCAAACATGTTAGCAATATTGTGCAGTAGTATATTTTGAAGTATTTCAGGGGTTTCACCTCATGGAGAGTCTTCTGTCACAAGCATCTGTAAATGTACGGTTTCCATTTCAATATCTAAATCTGAATAAGTATAGGCACAGGGTTGTTCGAAGCTGCAGTAGCTCTGTTCAGTGAACGTTGGGAATTACCTTCTTTTCAATGGCGACAGGATATTTTTCCTATTCAAAAGAAGGTGAGAGTGTTACACCCCTGTAAAGGGGAATAATAAATGAGAAACACAGACACAATGTTGCTTCAGTCACGTCCAGTGTTGTAATGAAGAAGAACAAGAATACACACTTTTCCTCAACATTACATTGCTATCAAATTAGCAACTGTTATAACAACTGTTATCTCAAAAGATTGCTCAGTTAGAAAAATAAAACATTGTACTGGAAACATAAAATATCTTTACAATGGTTTAAATCAAAATTGACAAACTGTACTTTCAAATGGACAGCAAACTGTATAGTAATATAACCTCATGTTTTACATCTACTTCTGTTCAAATATAGATGAAAGTATCACATCTGTCATGTATAGTAGTCATAACCAAATTTATATCCTGCAAAATGGAAGCTATTACAGTTTTTCTCGATTGTTTACTCACATTTTCTGAAAGCATGCCTCATACTCTCAGAACTCTACACACAAATCAAAAAACACACACACAATGGGCAAAACCCCTCACTTCTCCTGCAAAATGAAACTTTACATTCAAAACAGTTATTTCTTCTCAAAATGATATTTTGTTTTCAAATGACACACACAAACCATCATATGAATAGACATTTATAAGAACCAGTTGAACTCTGATGTGGTCAATGTAAAACACTATGATGAATGGAAAACACTTCTTCTCCATTCATCATTCATCTTTTTGGTTCAGTGTTACACTTACTACAGACAGTGCATACATAAGTGTGTTGTAAAATATTTTAGAATATTGTTTTTATACTCAGAACACACAAATACACAGTAACAAATATTTTATTTTTCCCACAAAAACAATGTACACGGTGTACATCCCAACCAACACAAAGTTGCAAATACAATGGTCGACATACAAAACAACAGAAGAATTTGCAGTTACAGTAAAAAAAAAAAAAAAACTATGCTGCATCCTCTCTTCTGTTTCAGTCGGGCCACAGCACCTCATCCACATTGCATCATCGTGTTGCCCTTGCTAAAGCTCTGATTGCTAATTGTAAAACTGTGTGACAGGTGTTTGCCCATGTGATGAGTCAGTGTGCATAGTAGGGCAATTAACTTTAGAATTTTGAATAACAGTGTGTTCCTTGTGAAAACAAGAGATTTTCTCCATGGAAATTGTGCCAAATGCAGAGAATTGTGCATAGTGTTCTGAAAAAAGTGTGTTTTAGAACTGCAATTTGAGTGTAAAGCAGGAATTGTGCTTGTAGTTTAGCAGAATTTGTTCAGGGGGTTGGTGCACAAGTTTCATGTTGAGGTCATTGTGTCTCAAGTACCAGTAACTGTGTGTAAACAATTGAGAAAAACTGTAACATCACTCTTTTACCCATACAAATACAAGAATAACAGTGCTACATGGTTATCATCAAATATTCTCATTAAATGTCAAACATTGCACACAAACGGCACTACTACACCTCTGAAACAATGTGGTCCGCTCCGCACAACGCAGCTAGCAAGAAAGCTACGGTGGGTGTAACATTCAGGTAACCAAAACTTATTAGCTCTCAAAGTTACTGCAAACTCCAGTATTTTACTTCCTATTTATCTTTCACGACACAGAAAACATGTCAGAACCCGATTATGTTCACTTTTCTTACCTGTAAAGGGGAATAATAAATGAGAAACACAGACACGATGTTGCTTCAGTCACGTCCAGTGTTGTAATGGACGAGTGAAAACACCGTCTTCCCCTCTACCGTCTTAGCTCAGACACAAGCAATCTAAACCCGAACACCCGAGGTGATTTGAGGATTAGTTTTCAAGAAATAACTTAGAAGAAGAAGCACTTTAGGAAACAATATAAAACAGTAATCAGAGAGCTTTTACAAAATAACATAAGGAATTAGTTATGTTTTAAACACAGATATCCCTTTTAGCTTATCACTCTATGCTTGTTTGTCTAGAAGACCAGAGTAGCAGATAACAGATCACTCGATCAGCAGATCACAATGAATTTCACCTTAATCCACTTTTTTTAACCTTTATAATTACTTATGATGTTATGTTTTTAACCATGTACTTTCATGAATTATAGCATTCTTTTGCTTACTTTTTTTTAGCAAAATCACACAAGTTTTAAAAGCACTTTAGCATTTTTTATAGCACTTTTTTAACCATTACCATTACCACTCAACAAAAATGTCGTCCTCGACATGAAATGATTAAGGCAGGTGCAACCAAGATATTCCAACAGTTCGTGTGTAGGCACTTGGCCTACCCAAAGTCCTTGAGTGTATGATGTGTGTGGCAGATCAAGCTGCTTCAACAGTCCATTTATGAGTGTGTTTGTGTGTCTTGACACTCTGCTGTCTCAAAAGTCCATGAGTGTATGGGATATGTGTGCATGTATGTATGTTGACACTGCTTTCTCAAAAGTCCATGAGCGTATGGGATGTGTATGTGTGTATGTGTGTGAGACAGTCCATAAAATGTCTGTGGTTACCCGTGCAGGGGCACAGGTTGGTATGTGGGGTAGTGGACAGAATCTGGCCACATGGTCCCTGGTTGATGGACTCTGTAGTGTTGCATAGGGTTCAACCTATACATGGGTCTGGCCGGAGGTCCCATACTGTAGCAAACTGGATTACCAAACTCATTATAGGTGAATAGCTTTGGTCGTTGCCGTTCTCTCCCTGGCCGCTCTTGCACTTGTTCATTTTCACTGTGACTGTCACGTGATGGAGGTGACAGAGGTGGCCTCCAAGAATTTTCAGTTCCTCTGGAGCCTCATCCCTGTCCAGCAACTCAATCCCGCCTGGATCCGCCCTCAGCTGTATCAGTCTCTCCTGTTCCTCTCCTTGCTTGTGATGTGCTCCTGTCAGTTCAGAGTCTGCTGCCTGGCCAATATATTCCTCTTCATTACATGCCTGTGGATGTGCATCCTGGGGAGGCTGTTTAGGTAGGTAATAGAGCCAGTCATCCTCTGAATCCTCATCGCTGTCATCCTCTTGCTGAGTATTGGTTTTCCCTTCATTTGTCTGTTTTAAATTTTTCCTCTGTGATCTGGCGACTTTTAGGGGAACTTCCAAAGGCAGATGGTCACACGGAAGCAAGAGATTGCGATGTAATATCCTGCTATCTCTCCCCTTTCCTTGTTCTGGTACAACTTCATAAACTGGAGCATCCTTGTTTACTCGTCGAACAACCTGATGGATAGTTTCTTCCCAATGGCTGCGTAGCTTGCCAGTACCTCCTCTTGGGGTCAAGTTTCTAACCAGAACGCGATCTCCTGGCTCCAACTCTGAGCTCCTCACTTTGCGATCATGGTTTCTTTTCCCTCGTTCAGCCGACTTTCTTGCACTGTTCTTTGTTATTTCATAGGCTTCCTGCATCCCTTCTCGCCACTTGCATGTACTCTCTGTGATCAGGCGTACCTGTTTCTGGTGTCAGGCGGAAGAGTATGTCGACAGGCAGTCTTGGGGTCCTCCCAAAAAGGAGATAAAAGGGAGAAAAACCTGTGACTTCGCATCTTATACAGTTGTATGCAAAAATCAACTTGTTCAATGAGTCCTTCCAGTTCGATTTCTCTTTCTGTCAGTGTTCTAAGCATCTGTATGGGTGTTCGGTTGAAGCGTTCTACTTGGCCGTTTCCTTCAGGGTGGTATGGCGTAGTTCGCAAGCCTAGCACTCCAGAGGTCTGCTTCAGTTGTACGAGGAGCTGGTTTTGAAATTCACCTCCCTGATCATGATGGATGCGTTGAGGGAATCCAAATTTTAATGCATTATCATTGAAAAGTTTGTCTGCTACCGTTTTTGCCGACTTAGAGGTGGTAGCATAGGCTTGGGCAAATCTTGAGAAATGGTCAATGATAACCAATACATATTCATACCCGCCTGCACACTTGTCAAGATGCAAAAAATCAATGGAGACTAATTCAAAGGGCTGGGTTGTGACAATGTTGGTTAGGGGTGCTCTAGCCTCTCGGCTGGGCTTCTTTTGTTTCAAACATGAACAGCTTCGAGCCACATAATGTTCAATGTCCTGTTGCATATGAGCCCAAAAGAAGCGTTCTCTTACCAATGAGGTGCTGCGGTCAACTCCTTGGTGCACCATATCGTCATGTAATTCCTTCAAAACAGTTGCCTTGTACTTTTCTGGCAGAACAAGCTGTGTGCGTGTGGCTGTTTTTCGATACAAGATGCCATCATCATCTAAGGTGAGTTTTTCCCATTCGCGTATCAGCCTTTTACTTTGTGCACTGAATGATTTTAACTGTTTGTTATCAGGTCTTTCATTTAACTGACGACACTCAATCACTTGGCCGATATTTTTATCTTCCTCCTGAGCTTGACAAATCTCTGCAGGCAAGAGAGGCTGATGTTTTGACTTTTTGATGTCTTTGCACTGAGCAGACAGAGCCATGGACCACACTGGATTAGGACTTGGGTCCTCAACCGACTGTACTACTGCTTGTACTGAACGAGATGACAATTCCTCAGTGCATTTTTTCAAAATGGAGTGGCTGTCTACTGGCATCCTCGAAAGACTCTCTGCATCAACGTTTTCCTTTCCTGGCCGGTATCCTATAGTGAGGTGAAAATCTGCTAATTCAGCAACCCACCGGCATCCAGTTGCATTTAGCTTTGCCGTGGACAAAACAAAAGTCAGCGGATTGTTATCCGTATACACAGTGCATGATGAGCCGATCAAATAGTCCCTGAATTTTTCACACACGGCCCATTTAAGGGCCAGGAACTCCAATTTTCTGGAATGTAGATGGTAGTTCTTCTCGGATACAGTGAGCGTCCGGGACGCGTATGCTATTACTCGCATTTTTCCTTCCTGTTGTTGATATAAAACGGCCCCCAGGCCCAGGTTGGATGCGTCCATGTGTAGGACAAAGGGTTTGCTGAAGTCAGGAAAGGCAAGTATTGGTGGCTCCACTAGATGATCCAAAAGTTCCTCAAGCAAGTGCTGATGTTTTTCTGTCCATACAATGGGCTGGTTAGAGGATGCGCCATTGTGTTTCCTTTTTATCTGTCTCATTCTTGTTCCATGTTTGTCACTCTTTTGTACATCAGTAGGGGCTCTCGAGAGGTCGTACAGAGGGGCAGCTATTTGAGAGAAATTACGAATGTACTAGTGACTTCAGATTTTTTCAAGTCGACTTATCCGTCATAAAGTCGAAGTCGAGTTGACACGTTGTTCGATGACGTCATCACATTGACACAGCGGAGGAACACCTCCATACATGGGATGTGTGTCTGGCCCACAGCCAGAGAGTTTTAAAACCAGGAAACAGCTGATCACAGCAATCAGTCCATCACGTCATCCGCGGACATCAAGATGAGCAACAGGAAAGCCGCTGAGATCCGTGAGATGCTAGCGTCTCCTCGGTCTCTGTAGCTGACAGCTAGCGGACACAACCAAACAGCTAGTAGCTGCTGTCAGCTTGTTGTGTAGCGGCAAGCTACGAACGGTCGCTACTTTCAAATTAAAAGCCCCCCGCTAAGAACCCAGTTCTAAAATCCAATTGGATGCAATGTAAAGCTCTTATTTTGAAGACAAATTCGTTGACACTGTTCACTGCCCAAAAAATAAAACAAAAAAACACGACTTGCCGACCACTCTCAGGGGCCGTCGACTTGCGCCACTGATGTCGACGCGTCGACAAATCGGCTTTTCTGTTAATGCCCTAGAATGTACTGGCGATAATAACTGAGGAGACCCATGATGGCTCTTAATTCTCCCACAGTGGTTGGTTGCTTGTCTTTTAGGGCTCTGACAGCTATGGTGTCAGCAGGGTCAATTTTACTGCCCTCTGATGAAACAACCCGCCCAAGATAGCGAACCTCTCGACGAAACATCTCACATTTGGCCGGCTTCAACTTTATGCCATACTCTCTCAATCTCCTCAGCACAGTTCTGACATTTTCAACATGACTTTCAAATGACTGACTGAACACAAGTATATCGTCAAGATATGGGATACAAATCTGATCTCGAATCCCCTCTAGACACTCTTCCATACATCGCTGGAAGGCAGCCGGTGCGTTCATCAGGCCAAAGGGGATTTGGATCCATTCATACAAACCCCAGGGGGTTACGTAAGCAGTGAGGGACCGAGTCTTTTCCGCCATGAACCCCTGATGGTAGGCTTTCCCCTGGTCTAAGAGCGAAAACCATGAGTGCCCCCCCAGGCCATCCATGATGTCCTGCACCCGGGGAATAGGCTGACGGTCTGGTACAGTTTGTGGTTTAACTCACGGTAATCTATACACAGGCGTACGCTTCCATCCTTTTTCCGAACGCACACAACTGGGGATGCATAGGGTGAGTTCAATTTACGCACCCAACCTTGTGTGATGAGGTCATGTAAGTAGCTCTTCATCTCTTGATAAAGTGGTTTCGGCACAGAGATGTAAGTTTTGGCCACAGGCTCAGTGTCTTTCAGTGAGATGGAAAGCCGCAGATTCTCAATACAACCAATGTCGTCATCAGAATTAGAGAAAGAGCCTGACTCTTCTCTTAACATTTGTTGAACTATTTCTTTTTCAGATGAGCTGAGATGGTTCACGTCGACTTGGGGATCCCATTCACCACAAGAGGTTTGTTCATTTCTTACTCCCACATTGCTCACTGTTATTTGAGGAGAGGCGCAGGATTGTTCGAAGATTGTCGGTGGATAAACTGCTTGAACTTGCTGCACTGTCCCAATGACAGTTCTGCCAGTGAGCACGACGTCATGGTCTGTTGGGTTTTGCACATCCACAATTATGAATGGTTTTGCCCCTTTTCCCAGTGTCACAAGAGTATCAGTGAATTCAAGGCCCTCTGGCCACTAGGGCTGCCCCGATAAATCGAATTTTCATTGTCATCGTGATATGAACATGTGCGATAAACACATCGCAAAAGACTGCCTGACACGCGATGAATAAGAAAAATCATTTTGTTTACATGTACCATGCATGCACCGTGAGCATGCTAACATTTAGCCTATCAGACGGAGCCCTGGATACAAGGGCCAATCAGATGAAGCCCCAGCTAGCCGTTAACTACCCCGCACAAAATTAATCTACATCAGTTTGGTGGTGATTGCCAGGTAATGATGGCTGAGGGAGGAGAGAAAAGCGATGAAAATGGTCGACGAAGAACAGCACTTCTGCTATATGGAGTTATTTTGGATTCAGGAGAGACGACGTTGTAACGTGGGCTGGTGAAGGGGAAGGTGATGGTCCACTTTAGTGCGGCAACGCCGGGTAGCTCCGGTTACTCAAGATACGGCAGGCAACATTGGGGGTTTCCGCACGGCACTTTTATTCATAACACTGACCATGCCATGCCAGGTCTCTAAGGCACTAATGTTACAGGAATTCGTGCAGACGAACACACCGAGGTTCTTCTACCGACAGTTTACAAAATAAAAACACATTAAAGGGGAAGTCTTCTCTCTGTTAGCGGTATCCTTTCTCATGAGGAGCGGAAGTACACCTACTCTTCTTCATCGTACAGGTTACATTACCCATTAAACAAAAGTAGGCGCCACCTAGTGGCGCTACATTGAATAACTCTGACTGTTACGTGTTACAAAGACAGGTACTGTGTAAGCACATCAGTACATCTTCAGCACATCAGGGAATGTGGTACATGTCTGAAACCTAACAAAGTTAACATGCTGGTTTTCTTGGCCAAGAACTTGTGTCAAGGGAATAACTAAGGTTGTAACTTGACCTAAAGGGTAGATATTTTTTCCTGATTTTATTTTCTCTTGATTTAGTGGGCTGGCCCTACTCTATTTCAGTTCATACTATAGATCTCTGCACCTTGTTAGGCAGAGTCAAGGGCCTTGATGATTGTGATGAGAGACATTACAGTTAATATAAAGTGCCATGTTTAATTTATATTTATTTAATTATGCAAGTTGTTTCCCACTGGATTTTTTTTTATTTATTTCAACTCTGCATGGTAAGAGATGTTTTGGTTGAGTTTACAAGAAAATACTTTAAAGGGAGCAGGGGAAATTAAACTTTAATTTCATATAATTATGATGTTTTATTCAAATTAATGTTCTGCTTAATTGGTGCGGTATTCATGTGCAGTTTATTCGATAAAAGCATGTTCAAAATAATTTATTTCATTCTTTATTCAGTGGGCATTGGCTATTCAATGTTTCGGGTCTATGTTAGCTGTCTACATATTAATGCGGAAAAACTATTATTTACTGTATAGTTAATAATATGCAAACTTCAATATTTGTTTATTTATCGCAAGTTAAATCGTCATCGAATATTGAACAGTGTTATCGCACATCGCAGATTTTCCTCATATCATGCAGGCCTACTGGCCACTGTGGGTCAACACTTGGCTCAAACATCAGTGTTGTCTCAACTTGTAAAGGTGCTGTCAGAACACGGCAATCTACTTTTACAGATGTGTGTTTGGGGACATGCACTCGCTCTCTGGTCGTCTTGACTACATATTCATGTGATCACTGTTCAGCAGTAACTTGCTCTACAAAAACTTCAGCATGATCCATTTCAAAGCCAGGAAAAGCTTCTTTGACAGTTTTAATTAGCTGCTGTTTATCAGTGGCATTATTCTTATTATCAACAATCAGTCCAATAACATTTGAGCCAACAATAGGTCGTGCAAGACTGTCACCTTTAATCACCAAGGTGGGAACAACGACCTCTGTTGTGGGGACTCTGCAGCTAATCTAAATGTCACCTCTATCCATCCGACTTTTGGCATGTCTTCCCCGTTAGCAGCAACAAGGTTTAAAGGGTCATTAGCATCAATGATCTCAGAAATGTCTCTCAATGTTACGTGTGGTAAGTGTTCTGCCAGTGTTCACTCACTACAGTCACTTGTGAGCCGGAGTCCCACAAAGCTCTAACCTGCTGGTCTTGGATATGGCAGTCAATAAGATATTTCTTTCCAACTAGAGGAGCAACTTTGATGTGTTTTCTCTTTCGTGTTGTGGCTCGGACTGTTTTACATGAGGTTGTTAAACGCTGATTTCTGTGGACCACCCAGTGTTCATGTTGACATGCTTTGGAACAGTATAACACACCTTTACATGATGCACATTGTCTCAGCCTCACATTCCTTCCATGTGCACCACAGTGTACACAAAGTTGGGGCGCTGTTGATGAAGCGGTCACTCCCTGGCCCGCTGGGGTAACCCTGGCCCGTTTAAAGCGCTCCCTCTGAATTGACCTGATCTGCCCATTCTGCAACCGGCTGCGAAATGTTCATTACTGCCGCATCTGAAGCAGTGACTACAGTCTTCTACAGTTTCCTGCTCGCAAGTATAGCATCTCCTTCTACGGCGTGGTGCAGGTGTGGGGAGAGGGCGTTGGTTGGCGAACCTTTGGTTGAGTTGAAGATAGCCATGTTGTGCTACAGGGGCAGGAGCAGCCCATTGTCTCTGTGGTGGGCCGTGGTGGACTGGTGCTAGCTGATGAGGAGTGCAGTCTGGTGGTAATGCTGGGTCTGGGTGCTGCCTGGGTGGGTAAGAGGGCTGCTGCATCGACTCTTTGATGGAAGTCACTTCAGCTTTAAGGTCCTTTAAGAGAGACATGTTAGCTTTCATCTCCTGCAGTTCTGAGAGAATATCAATTTGATTCTTACTGTGACCCGGCTGGCTCGTTTTCTCCTTCTTTTCAGCAGGAGTGTGGTCAGACTGTGCAGAGTGAACGGCTACAGGTCGCTGTGGGGTTGTCATTTTCCTCTTGTCTTGCCTCTCACTTTCATAAGCACATGCTGTATTCAGTTTTTCAAACAGGAGTTCATCAGAAACACCAACTTGTTCCAGATATGGCTGGAGATCTCGTTTGATATTATCATTCTGCAGGCGAGTCATCACTGAGTGAAGAAACATGTTCTGTACCAGCACTGGATCATATCTTAGGCCTGACTCTGACTCTTGTGAGGCAAACGGAATCTTCTGCCTTAGATCTAGAGCACGGATGAGGAAGTTTTGAGGCGTCTCCTTCATGCCCTGAACTTCAGATGACAACTGTTTATATAATTCTGTTGCGCTTTTCTCGGTAATGACAATGGAGTATCCTTCTAAGTGTTGGTAGTTTGAGGTCACTTTTCCCCTCTAAGTAACTGCGTAACTGCATTCCTGGAACAATGGCTCTTATGACGGCATCAACAATCTCAGTCTCAGGAAAGCCCTTAAGGAGGCCATGCTCAATCTGCCGTGCTAAGCTGGAAAATGTAAGACGGTCTTTTTGTCCTGGTTCTCCGATCTGTCCCGGAGACTCTTTGTGCCAGGGGGGAGGGGCCTGACCTGGACCTGTACCTGAGACTGGCGTTGTGTGGATGACTGTGGTGACCTGAGCCTTGTGTTCACTTCCCCTATAAGTACTCCCTGTAGAAGGCAGTGGCTGTAATTGAGGGAGACTGCTTTCTTGTCGTATAGTGACCTGTGTCTTGTCCATTTTTATCTTCATTTGATTTTGCTTGAAGCTTAGCTGAGTGCTAAGTCATAGCTACCTCAGCATGGAGCTCAGTTACCTTGTCTTTTAAGAATAGGAGTTCTGATAGTCCCATATCTTTGAGTTCTTGTAACTCCTCCCTTTGCAGGTGATTACTTATCATTGTGATTAATGAAGCCCTGTTCTTTCCTGCCACAAGCTCACATTCTTCTCCAGCAATAGCGAGGAAGTCACATAGTTTTTTTAGATCGTCTGCTGGCAGTGTACACAAAAGTCCAAGTATTTCCAACTGCAATGTCTCTATCTCAATTGACTCCATTGTCCTGGTGGCAACAACTCAGCACTCTGTAACAGTAGTAATTTGTGTGCTAAACCTCAGCAATAGCGCTCCTGGTACTTTAAGTTCACCTCAGATTGCTTGTGCTCTTTGTTGTAGACATTCAAACCACCACAGTATAAGCCACTGGATGCTGCCTGCCTGGGTAAGTTGAAGGGGACTGAATGAGAGCTGGGGATGTCCGTTGCTGGCAGAAGTCAAACCTCGTCTTACCCAATCCCAGCGGTGCCTCAAGAAAATGTTACACCCCTGTAAAGGGGAATAATAAATGAGAAACACAGACACGATGTCGCTTCAGTCACGTCCAGTGTTGTAATGAACTTTTTCAAGAATACACACTTTTCCTCAACATTACATTGCTATCAAATTAGCAACTGTTATAACAACTGTTATCTCAAAAGATTGCTCAGTTAGAAAAATAAAACATTGTACTGGAAACATGAAATATCTTTACAATGGTTTAAATCAAAATTGACAAACTGTACTTTCAAATGGACAGCAAACTGTATAGTAATATAACCTCATGTTTTACATCTACTTCTGTTCAAATATAGATGAAAGTATATCACATCTGTCATGTATAGAAGTCATAACCAAATTTATATCCTGCAAAATGGAAGCTATTAACATCACTCTTTTACCCATACAAATACAAGAATAACAGTGCTACATGGTTATCATCAAATATTCTCATTAAATGTCAAACATTGCACACAAACGGCACTACTACACCTCTGAAACAATGTGGTCCGCTCCGCACAACGCAGCTAGCAAGAAAGCTACGGTGGGTGTAACATTCAGGTAACCAAAACTTATTAGCTCTCAAAGTTACTGCAAACTCCAGTATTTTACTTCCTATTTATCTTTCACGACACAGAAAACATGTCAGAACCCGATTATGTTCACTTTTCTTACCTGTAAAGGGGAATAATAAATGAGAAACACAGACACGATGTTGCTTCAGTCACGTCCAGTGTTGTAATGGACGAGTGAAAACACCGTCTTCCCCTCTACCGTCTTAGCTCAGACACAAGCAATCTAAACCCGAACACCCGAGGTGATTTGAGGATTAGCTTTCAAGAAATAACTTAGAAGAAGAAGCACTTTAGGAAACAATATAAAACAGTAATCAGAGAGCTTTTACAAAATAACATAAGGAATTAGTTATGTTTTAAACACAGATATCCCTTTTAGCTTATCACTCTATGCTTGTTTGTCTAGAAGACCAGAGTAGCAGATAACAGATCACTCGATCAGCAGATCACAATGAATTTCACCTTAATCCACTTTTTTTAACCTTTATAATTACTTATGATGTTATGTTTTTAACCATGTACTTTCATGAATTACAGCATTCCTTTGCTTATTATTTTTGGCAAAATCACACAAGTTTTAAATGTTTTCTCGATTGTTTACACACATTTTCTGAAAGCATGCCTCATACTCTCAGAACTCTACACACAAATCAAAAAACACACAAACAATGGGCAAAACCCCTCACTTCTCCTGCAAAATGAAACTTTACATTCAAAACAATGTTATTTCTTCTCAAAATGATATTTTGTTTTCAAATGACACACACAAACCATCATATGAATAGACATTTATAAGAACCAGTTGAACTCTGATGTGGTCAATGTAAAACACTATGATGAATGGAAAACACTTCTTCTCCATTCATCATTCACCTTTTTTGTTCAGTGTTCCACTTACTACAGACAGTGCATACATAAGTGTGTTGTAAAATATTTTAGAATATTGTTTTTATACTCAGAACACACAAATACACAGTAACAAATATATTTTATTTTTCCCACAAAAACAATGTACACGGTGTACATCCCAACCAACACAAAGTTGCACATACAGTGGTCGACATACAAAACAACAGAAGAATTTGCAGCTACAGTGAAAAAACAAACAAAACTATGCTGCATCCTCTCTTCTGTTTCGGTCGGGCCACAGCACCTCATCCACATTGCATCATCATGTTGCCCTTTTATGCTAAAGCTCTGATTGATAATTGTAAAACTGTGTGACAGGTGTTTGCCCATGTGATGAGTCAGTGTGCATAGTAGGGCAATTAACTTTAGAATTTTGAATAACAGTGTGTTCCTTGTGAAAACAAGAGATTTTCTTCATGGAAATTGTGCCAAATGCAGAGAATTGTGCATAGTGTTCTGAAAAAAGTATGTTTTAGAACTGCAATTTGAGTGTAAAGCAGGAATTGTGCTTGTAGTTTAGCAGAATTTGTTCAGGGGGTTGGTGCACAAGTTTCATGTTGAGGTCATTGTGTCTCAAGTACCAGTAAATGTGTGTAAACAATTGAGAAAAACTGTAAAAGCACTTTAGCATTTTTTATAGCACTTTTTTAACCATTACAAGAGCATTTTAGTCCCAGGCACTTTTGTTTGATCAGATCCCTGTGCAGACTACAGATGGCACAAAGCTGTTTTTTTTATCTTAAAGGAGACATATTATGCTCATTTCTGCTTGTTGACATGGGTCCTTGATATCTAAATGGAGTGATAGTAACATGCTTTGGTCGAAAAAACCGAAGGATTGAGCACAGCAGGGTTGTTTACACACCAGTTTCACAGCCCTGCTCTCAGCGGCCGGATTCTGACTTTTTTTTTGTTATGTTAATGAGCTACTGCGTGCGCCGCCCACTTCTTCCTGCCGACCGGAAGACGTGAGGACGGCATCGCGGGACCATGGCAACGAGTGACACACAGCAACTTTCAATAAAGTTGAGAGAAAAAAAACCGAAAAAAAACAACAACAACAACAACAACGAGCAATACACAGCGCGGCGCAGCTTTTCAGTGTCCGTGCCTGCATATAACTGATAGTAGCACAGCAGACATGTAGCAGGTAGCCCCTGTCTCCGGCTCCATACAAAGTAGTGATTGCTTTACTGCAGATAACGTTTTGGTGCTCTCAGGTCTCTCATGCCAGCAGCTAACGCTACAGGCTGTAGCATTAGCTGTACCGTTAGCTGTAGCCTACAGCTAACGCTACACACGTATTACATGTATACCAACACACAGAAAAACGGTCAGAGGACAGTCTCCCAGAGCCATGACATCTGCCAAACTACAGCAGCTCCTCGGGCTGTCACACAGTCAGCAGTGCATTCAGACAAGACACGCTTCTAGAAGTTTGCTTACACACTGTCCTTTAGCACAACATGCTAATGAATGAACGTAGCTCACTAGCTGTGAATAACAGACCAGTTCATACTGTTTCCTCTGCGTGTTCACCGCGGAACAGCAGCTAAACGTCCGCGAACAACTGACACACACAACTGAGACGATGTCACACCGTCTCCTCTGTTTGTTCACCGCCGAGCAGCAGCTCACTGTCCGCGAACAACTGAGACATTTCACCCCGTCTCCTCCCCATGTTCATGGCCGAGCAGTGGTTCACCGGCCGGTTAGAAGCGATAAAATCTCAATATCCTAATTCATTGTCTCAATTCACCGTCATGTTTTAAAAGAGTGCTGATATGACAAATAAACGTTTCGTATCATTAACATTATCGTGAATCCTACGGCCAGTAAGCCCAGCGTTGATAACTTCACATGTAATGTTAGCTCAGCCTCATATTTACACCCACGGTTAGCGTTAGCTCATGTGCTAAACGGCCAAAGTAACACAAACTACACTGTTTTTTAAATACTTACAGTTCCATCATTGACAGTGGATCCATCTTTCAAGGGACAATCTCGTTGCCAGTCCAGCGTTGTACTGACCCTGGCTGCTGAAACAGTCCGGGGTGAAGTGACTGGCACAGACCATAACGCTTCTGCTCACTGAAGCTGGGACCCTGATAAATAAAAAGTAGCCTCTTCGCTCTGATATCCTCTTTGGTAGGGAGGCGATGTAGCGAAACATGAGGATCCGTGCATCCGACGACAGAGCAGCAGTGCTTGGCTTTCGGGTTGTACATGGTAGCGGTCAGGCTGTCGCGTACAAGTTAGCGAGGGGAAAAAAATGGCGGATCCTCGTTCAGGTAGCTGGCGTAATGTGGGAGGAGATACGCAAAGAGTATGCAAATCACCCGGACTGTTACGTCACAATCCGGGTGAAATCCAAACGGCTCGTTTAGAGACTCAATTCCTGACTCTGCCAGGTACAAAATATTGACTTAGTTGTCAAAACTCATGCTTAGGGGGTGGGGAGGCACTCCGGATACGCAAATATACATACTAAAGCAAGGAAAAAGTCAGTTTTGCATAATATGTCCCCTTTAAAAAATCTTCAGAGAAAGAACTGAAATTACAGCTGCACATGACATGCACTATCAGACTACTGGGGAGAAAATTATACAGAGAGGAGCTAGTGTCATCGCTAGTTTCAGACGACGCAGTTGTCATTTTCATGCTCACCGCCAACGTTGTGTTAATAGCAAATGTACTTAAGCCCACCTGTGTGCCCCCAGGCATGTTTGTCTTAAAGTGAGGTGTGGTCAGGCGCACTGATGGCAGATTGCTATCTGGAGGCAGCACAAAGCAACGGCGCCATAGACCAACAAAAAGCAGCTGGGCAAAAGTCAAAAGCGCAGTCTGTTTCCTGCTATTTAAAGGACACATGACACCGGATCACACCGTTCATACACTCTGATTTTATAATTTGAGAGGCTGCTTTCAGTTATTTTAAACATGTCACTGTAACAAATATCATGGCACATTTAATCAACAAAACTAAAAGCTGTAGTTATATACTCTCCAAAGGAACCGAGTCAGGAGTTTTACTCAATCAATGAAGTTTATCAGATGTTCCTCGTGCGCACATGCGCATGTTAATGTTGAGATACACATATGCTTTCTGCTGGAGGATCGCTGCAGGTAGTATCATTAATATTTTCCTCATTAAGGACGTATTACACCCTCAGGATGAGATCAGAATGATACTTTCTATGACCCGTCCTGCCTGATCCACAGACTGAGATGCGCGCACACACAGAGGGACACAGCAGCGCTCCTCAGTTTTATATCAGTTTATTTTTTCATATGGAGTCAAACAGAGTTGTTGATGGTTGACAGATGATTGTGAAATAGCGGGACAGAGGGTCCAACAGCCAAGTATCACATCCCTTTCCCTCAGTCAAGACGAATGCCACTGGTTATTATGTGCCGTGTCCTGGCGCACCTAGCTCTAAAAGGGAAGACGACACTCGGATTGGTTTGATTTATGTTTCGCTCAAAACACACCCATGACTAATCAGAGTCTTACAGTTTTTCTCAATTGTTCACACAATTACTGGTACTTGAGACACAATGACCTCAACATGAAACTTGTGCACCAACCCCCTGAACCAATTCTGCTAAACTACAAGCACAATTCCTGCTTTACACTCAAATTGCAGTTCTAAAACATACTTTTTTCAGAACACTACGCACAATTCTCTGCATTTGGCACAATTTCCATGGAGAAAATCTCTTGTTTTCACAAGGAACACACTGTTATTCAAAATTCTAAAGTTAATTGCCCTACTATGCACACTGACTCATCACATGGGCAAACACCTGTCACACAGTTTTACAATTAGCAGTCAGAGCTTTAGCATAAAAGGGCAACATGATGATGCAATGTGGATGAGGTGCTGTGGCCCGACCGAAACAGAAGAGAGGATGCAGCATAGTTGTTTTTTTGTTTTTTTTACTGTAGCTGCAAATTCTTCTGTTGTTTTGTATGTCGACCACTGTATGTGCAACTTAGTGTTGGTTGGGATGTACACCGTGTACATTGTTTTTGTGGGAAAAATAAAATATATCTGTTATTGTGTATTTGTGTGTTCTGAGTATAAAAACAATATTCTTAAAATATTTTACAACACACTTATGTATGCACTGTCTGTAGTAAGTGTAACACTGAACAAAAACGGTGAATGATGAATGGAGAAGAAGTGTTTTCCATTCATCAGTGTTTTACATTGAGCACATCAGAGTTCAACTGGTTCTTATAAATGTCTATTCATATGATGGTTTGTGTGTGTCATTTGAAAACAAAATATCATTTTGAGAAGAAATAACATTGTTTTGAATGTAAAGTTTCATTTTGCAGGAGAAGTGAGGGGTTTTGCCCATTGTTTGTGTGTTTTTTGATTTGTGTGTAGAGTTCTGAGAGTATGAGGCATGCTTTCAGAAAATGTGTGTAAACAATCGAGAAAAAATGTAATACCAAGTCTTTGCACTGTGCGCCGCATTTTGAACTGAGAGAGATGCTCCTACAGGTTCAAGAATGTGTGTGAGTGTTTTTTGCAATAAAGAATGTGATTTTTTTATTGTGTGACAGTCTAAGAATCTCTTCTTTTTACATGCTTCCAAAAATACACAAGAACTTAGAGAATCCACCAGGAATCTCAATTATCAGCGGAAATGAGCCTGTCACAGAACCAACATCAAAGTTTGTTGATTTTTACATCAAACCACTTGTCTTAAATCTGCCCTCTTACATTCAAGACAGCACACATGTTAAATTAAAGCAATTTTTAGTGACCTTGGATGTGGAATCACTATATACCAACATTGATCATAAAGAGTGATTAGAGGCTTTATCACATTACTTAGAAAAAAGACAACCTCAGCAGATGCCTCTCACAGCCTTCATCATACAACTTGCAGTATGGACTTTGAATAATAATGTCTTCTTGTTTCAGAATCAACTCTTTAAACAGAATAGGGGTACAGCGACGGGATCCTGTTTTGCATCTAACTATTCTAACCTGTTTGTAGTAGCGTTTTCTGAACCCTTTTGCTCCCTGAAATCTACCACTGTGGCGTTTGGATTTTGATGCGTGCAGATGAAAAGATGAGTAGAGTGTTCCAAGTTGATCCCTATGACCATTTATTGTTACAGGTTTTTTGGTTGGTTATACAGAAACCTTAATAATAAAATTAATAAAATAAAATAATGTGAGAAAGGCTTTCAATATCAAAGTCCATAGGCCCCACGGTATCACACACAGTCATGCACAGACACACGGTCAAACAACTGTATGCCCTCTCAGCCACGCCTAGATGCTGTGGCTTCAAGTTCTTATGGCTCTCCTCCTTGGGCTCCACCTTCAGCAGCTTCCCAAGCAACCTCTAGATGGGGACAGACCTGTGGCCATACACAGTCACTCACTCAACCATTCTCATATACAAACACAGACACACACACATGCAGAGCACACACACACTCTCACTCACAGACTTATAACAAGAAAGAAAATATAAGAATCAACATAAAGCTCAATTTGGCTCCTACAAACATTTGTGTAGTCTAGCCTAAATATCTACAATAAGATTATATGGTGGGACAGGTACATAGATGATATTCTTCTACTGTGGTCGGGGTCAGAGGCAGAACTTTTACAGTTTCATTCGTATCTAAACAACAAGATTAACGAGTTGAACTTTAGCTTACATTTTTCTTTAACAGAAATTCACTTTCTTGATTTAAAGATTTTCAAAACAAACTGGAGATTTGCATACTACCACATTTAAAAAATAACCGACCACAACACCATTCTCAGGGCAGACAGTTTCCATCCTCCATGGCTCATAGATAATATACCTTTGGGCCAGTTTCAGAGACTTCAATTTGTGATTCAGAAGAAGGTTTAGAAAAAAATGCTCCAGACACAAGTCAAAGATTTGAGAAGAGAGGATATAAACAAAACACTATATCCACAGCTTACAATAGCAAAAAGGCTCACTAGGGAACAGTTACTGGTTCAAAAACAGAAGCAACAGCCAAGCTCTGATCAGGTGTACTTTGTGACACAATATGGTAGTGAAGCAAATAAAATAAAACAAATCATTAAAAGAAAGTTCTCTTAGAGAAGATCTTCCAGGTGCCCCTACCATTAGCTTTAGAAGAGCCCCTACTCTCAGTGACAAACATGTAAAGAGTTATCTTCCCCCTGTACAACAAAAAACTTGGTTAAGCACCAGAGCAGGCAACTACAAATGTGGATATTGCAATCATTGTGGTAATATGACTTATATTAGCTTCTTTACTGACATAACATTAGGTTGTAAGTATGGCATACAGTCTTTTATGAATTGCAATACCTCATACGTGGTTTACAAATTTGAATGTCCGTGTGGTTGTTTTTATATTGGGAGAACAAAGAGTAAACTTAAAGTAAGAACTGGTAGCCCCCAATACCCCATAGCTTTACATTACAAAGAGGAGACAGATTAAAAAGGCTCTTACAAAGAGAATGGTTCTGGATCTATACACTGAAAGCTACCCAATACCCAGGTTTGAACAGGGAACTTTTATCCTTTTTAACACTTTTTTCTACCAAGGCATTTGAGGCATTTTTCAGCCTTAAAAGTCTGAAAAAGATACTTTAGGCATTTGAGAAATTACTAATTGATGCTTTTTTGTTTTCTGCAATATTTAGAAGTTTGAAGATTTTATGTTAGTATATTTTTCTATTATCTTGCTTAGCCTTTTGATTTTAACCGCCTTATTATGTGACTACTAACCTGCTCATACTGATCATGTGACAATTTACCTATTACTGCTCACCTGTCTTCATTGATCATGTGGTTAACTGTCTAGACCAATCATGTTACTACTTACCTGGCAATACCGATCATGTGACTGTCTGCTAACCTATTAATAGGCTCGTTGGAGATGAGCCAGGCCTGCGCAGAATCGATCACCGGTGACCACCGCACAATGCATGCCGGTTAGATTTGTGTCCGACTTGATCCCGACTTGCTCTGACGTCATTGACGCGCCTGCAACGATAACCTCACAAGATCAAGGCGGCCGCAGTTGTTAGAGTCAGGCGCCGCAGTTGCTCTCCACCGACTGCAAGACCTCAGGGCATGATGGGAAACGCCTGGCTGTTGCCTGATCAAAGAGCTGATTGGCTCTTAGTTAGGACTACAAACACTACGTTTTGTCGAAAATCCTAATTTGTGTGTAATTGTTATATTTAATGCTAGATTATATGAATCTCATGTTGTGCAATGAAGGTTTAATCTGTTAACAAACATATTTTGTGTGGTTGATAATAATAATAATAATAATAATAATAATAATAAAGGTTATTTATATAACACTTATCAAAACGAGCAATCAGTGCTTTACAAGGCAGACAAAAACGACAAAGGATAGAATATAATGCCAGATACACACATATTCCCACATATATACTGTATATAATTACAAATATGAATACATCAATAAATAAAGATTATAAGAAACCTTTGTTGCTCGTCCTCCCCATGTGTAGCCTATATATGTAGCTGTGAGAACGTTTGGACTGTTAATTCAGTAGTTCGATTTCTTAAATTTATGGATTGTATGATTTATAAATGACAGTGCATACGCAATTTCTTCAGCCATAGCTATCCGAACGTGTTGTGCAAACTACAGATAGCCTACAGATGGCTCTAACAGGATGTAAATATTTCTGTGACTTCCTGTATATTCTTTGACAGCGGCTGGAAACTGTCCGACTGGACTGCAGCTTTTTGCCACCGCCCCCTGCTGCTGCCGCCTGGTCTCGTCCACCTTTCAGGCGAGGCGCAGTTCATCTCGAACGAGCCTAATGTAAGAGCCCAAAGGCGGCCATTTTGTAGGCATGTTTTTACTGTTGTGATTCAACAGCCATGATTAATTAAAGGCTTTTTAACTCATTACCCTCATGAGTGCCTCAGACTTTTTCTATGATTCTGAAAGAACAAGATCCCTAAACTGATGAGCACCAGAGGGACACCCTTTTCCACAACCGATTGGGATTGCATCCTGTTTTTTGACTGAAGTAAAGGCACATATTATAATAAATGGTGTAATATACTTATATATAAATGTGTAACAATCAATTGCATATGAATCCTGAAATATCAACAGATAAGCTTAAATGTATATTACATGTATGCTCAATTATATTTTATGTGATTAGCATTTGATTATTTTAGAAATAACAATTTTACAAAACTGTATTTTTATTTTAATTTTCATTTTTTTTAATTCATCTATTAAATTTTCTGCCAGAACTGCAACATTTTAGGGCTTTTAGATAAGTGAATGTTGTTTTACATTTTTATTACTTTAGTTCTTTACTAAATTATCCCATGTAAACCAACAGATTCAATGGCTTTTTCTAGCCAATTGTGGGAAAGCATTTTCTCAGTCAGTTTATTTCCTTGTTGACTCAATGTCATTGTAAATGCAGGTCAACCCAAATTACATATTATGGCATTATTATGTAACCTTACGACAATTACATTACTACAGCAGCCCTATACCTCCTCAAGGGTTATATAAGGCTACAATAATGAGTCTGTCTCCATCCTGGTTTAAGTTTGAACTTCCACTGTTTCTCAACAAGACTGTGCACATAAAAGTGTATTTTACAATGAAGCAGAGATACAGGCAGCAGTAGACAGTGGCAGCTGGTCATTCAATAGCCATATACTCTTAACAGGCTCACTGCTATTTGTTTAGAAATACAGATCATAGAACTAGAAAATCTGGTATTTGACTTCTCTATGACCATTGTTAACGCAGCATTATATTGTAATTCCTCAAGATAATTCACAGATTAAGCTGAAGAAAAATGAACAAAACTCACAAACCTGGAAGCTGATAACATTGATGCTGGTGTAGTTGCTTCAGTGAAGACATGTCAGAAAGGTCGGAGGACAGAAAGGCCAACGTCTGTGTCAAGCAGCAAAACAACATTGCTCCAACCTTCAGACATTCAGTGCAACACAGAAAATAATTAAAAAAATTATCATCCCATTATCATCCACCTCAAATTTTGCCATTCATTTTCAGTTTTTTTCAGTTTCTTTAATGTCTCATCAGCTCATAACCACCTTCTGTCACAGTTGCCTTTTTCAGATATTTTCCACAATATACTGAAAAATTTTCTCTACCATATTTTGTGTCACTTTGATTTCTCTAGGCTGAAGGAGCACAGTTATTTTTCTTTTATGTCATATGTTAGTGGGTAGTCTTTGAGACTTTCTTAGTGAAGCTGTTGACAACAGACACTTTTAAACAAATGTAGTTTTTAGATAGGTATAGATTCTGTGGACATTTTTGAGGCCTTTTATGACATTAATGGTCATAGGTCAACACTGTAGCACAAGAGAGATAAACACTAGCCCTTTTCACATGTGAGTGAAGATGAGTGAAGGATCTGTTTAGCTGTCAGACTGTGAACACCAATAGACCGACACACCCCTGACCGTCCCTCCAGCTTTTCCATTCACACAGACGTCAGCTTGCCTCTGATACTACCTCCGGAGGCGGATCAGAGCTGCAGCGATACTGTCCCCTCTCTCCACATCTGAAACTTTCACACAGATGAAAATGCAGTGGATCGACACGATCCCTGCACTGAAAGGGCAGTGTGGACAGGGCTACTGATTGTTAGACTGAGCCATTGCATTCAGTTGACCTGCATGGATGTTGACATAATGGAAAGAATAAGTAAAACCTCAGGACAAAGTCTACAGTGAGAACTTGACTTCTTCTCAACTGTCCAAAAATAGTTTTAAATATTTCTTTTGTATTTCAACTGGCCAGCGTTAATTTATTTTGTCCTCCACATTACCAGCAATGCAATGCTGACCCGTCAGACAGTTTGAATCCTGTCAAACTGTGTCAGTGTTACAGGACAGAAGTGAGAAGATACTGTATTTCTGTCATTCTATTGTCTTTCCTTCATTCAAGCACAAGGGGGCAGCACTCTACCATAAAACAGCTGCCAAACAGCCTTGCGCCTTCTGCCTCAAAGTGAGCACTAAGACGCAAGTTTTAGTGTTTTAGTGATTTCTAGCCATGCAGGTAGTGTTGATTGAGATGTCTGACTTTGCATATCTTATTTCCAAACCAAGTTTCCCCTCATTGGCCTACTGAAAAGCATAAATCAATTAAACTTGAAAGGGTTGTGCTGAAGGACATCACACTGATAATTCACCTGTGTCTGGAATCTTACCAGTCGTGAGGCTGAAAATGTTTACTTTTTCCTGAGGGTGGGGGTAGAGGACAGGTCAAAGTTCAACCTTGGGGGGTAGAAGTAGGCTCAGTAATTTTCATGGCAATTTGCCTGTTGGATTTTTTAAGCACAAGCTGAAATTTTGACATATTGATGGTGTTAAGAGGAAAGGTCACTGGGGTCACAAGAATCATTAGGATCATCTTCTGGGGAAGAATATCAATCAAACTTCATGTCAATCTATGAGTAGTTTGTGAGAGATTTTTCTTTGGAACAAAAGATGCAGTTTGGGAATAAAACAGGCAGACAGCTAGCTCCTGATAATTAATGTACCTCTGTGTGTTAGATGAGATGAGGCAACTTAAAAGGAGCAATCCACAGATTTTTCATTTCAAGTTGAATTCACTTGTCATGGGGAATACTCAGCCTATCAGCAGCGGTAGAAAAAGTCCATTCTTGAGCTTAGAAAAAGTAGTCTGACAACATTCCCCAAGTGAGATACACATAGCTTTTTCTGGAGCTTTCAATCGTAGCACATCATCTTTAATAGCAGATAGAATTCACTCAATTGTCATTTGATTAAACTTCATTAATTTGAAGCCAACACTGATGAGAAGCCATAAAACGGTTAGTTCATAATATTAACGAGCTCACATGAAAAAAAAAAGGAAATCAACTCCATGACAACTGAGGAAACTATCTGCTGATAGAAAGCATAATTATGATACAGATGGAAGCTCGGAAGAAGCTAAGAAGCTTGGTAGCTAACCTTGGCCCTTGAGTTGGGATTGTTTTTACAAAATAAAATAAATACTGACATGACACTGATGTTGCCATCAGGCCTATTTGGGCTTTGGCTTCAAGACAAATGTATGACAGGAAGCCTGCGTTACAAACTTAAGATGTGGAGTTTGCCAGGATCCTCCTGACATAAAAAAAGGATTTGCTATTGATTGCATTATGGGGAATTAGGATCCAGTGTTTTTAACTAACACCCATAATAGAGACTAAAAGTGAGGATCTCCACCTTTGCTGCTTTGATTTTCACCAAGTCTGCTTCTTGTGAGTCTTGTGAGCACACTTTTATAATTCATAGGAAAATACTACGTTACTGGAGTCCACTTTTACTGTGAGTTAAAATTCACAACCAGTCTCACATTACAAAGTGAACATTTAAATATCTCTCTCACCATAATGTATGTTTCACAGTAAATACTCAACTTCATAAAGGAGGTCTACAAATATTCAGAAGATCTTAGTGAAATAATTCATTTCTTCTTTCAAATGTTAAACTGTAAAAATATGTTTTTGTTGCCAAGATGTGGATTATTGCTTGCCTTGCATCTCTTTATTGTACATACAGTATATGAATGTGTTTGTTGTTTGTACAGCATGTTGGCAGTGAAGAGGATAATCTGTACTCTGTACCGCGGCCAGGAGCTCCACATATCCATCATGCAGATTATAATTATATCTTATGTGTGTGTGCATCTGTCCTGATTGATGGCTTAGAGTTCCTCATTGGGGTCCCTGTGTGTATCTAGACGTCTGAGTGTATTTTCACACCAAACTCAGGCTCCATACTGCTGGAGAATCACTGGCTATAAATACACATTGTGGGCACACCACGTCCTCCATCAGCTTTCCTGGAATTAACTAAAACACCTGTCCCCCTCCCCAACACACACACACACACACAGTACCAAAAGAATGCCCCCTTTCACCCATGCCTGTAAAATCACTATAGTGTGTTCCCATCATCAGTGACTTTCACAGTTTAGCTGCGTGAGTTGTCCAAATGCTGCAGTCAACAAGAAGGTGAAGATTATTTATTAGAGAGAATTGCCTCTCAAAGGAGACAGACTGTTGACAAAACTGAAGAGAAGCACTGAAAAATGTATTTTTGTTTGTTGACTTAGTCATTTGTTTTAAAGCTGTAGATAGTTAATAACAGTCAAGACTGTGTACGTGTGTGTGTGTTTGTATGAGAGAGAGAGGGGGGATGGCAGGGCTGGCATGCACCACAAGATATAAGAATAATATACAGCCCAGTTAATAAAAATCCCCAGGAAGGCAGTTACTGTTTAATTTCTTATCTTGTTGTTGGGTAAAGAAATTGCCGCAACACTGTAGTGTTTCTCACAATGTTAAAAAAAAAAGTAAGAAATATTTCCTGGATCCATCTCTTTATCTGGATCTGTATTATAAAGTAATGGGGTCTATGTTGTTGAAATCCATTCAGTAGGTTTTGTGTAATCTAGCTGACAAACCAACCAACAAACAGACACGTTTAATAACAAAACCTCCTTGGCAGAGGTAAACATGAATCACAACCGCAATCTTCACTCAACTTGCTTAATACTTAATGTCTTTTTTTAAGAATAACATAGGCTACTGGTGAGCATAAATGTTGTATGAAAATTAATTTGATCTGAAATCGCTCAGTGTTGGCATTTGTATTAGCATGTTTGAATGGTAGCTCTATGTTTTTTTAAAGTTTTCATTCATCACACTGGGTCAACCTAATCTTAACAAGAAACAAAACACAACATTCATAAATATTCTCACTGAATATGTGCAGCAATAATATTTCTGTATCCACGGTAACTACAGTGTGATAAAGGTACACCGTAAAATACAGTTATTTCAACCTATGAATCACCATGCTGGCAGACATGAAGCCAGATTAGCATATAAAGTTGTGCTTCTGGCTGCATGAAAGTCAACAATTCACTCTCACTTAGCTCTGTCATTCGTCTCAACAAACTCCTGAGAAAAACAATATTTGGCTCCTAGAAAGCTAAATGCACCACTATGTTCCCCACTAACTGTTAATGTTTAAAGTATTAACGTTAACAGTGTCTGGTGATACACACCGGTATTTACTTCCTGCTGTAAGTGTCAAAATTTCAAATCACTAGTGCTGGCAGATCCCTCTTGTGTTTGTGTGTCGCTCGGTGGCTCACAGCAGTAAGTAAATACCGGTGTGTATCTATCGCGTGTATCTAGTCTCGTTCATCTCGTCCGGCGCAGCTTCCGTAGTGCAATCGGATGTGAGGGAGACTCGCGTGAACGCGGAGCATGCCTCCAGGCAGATATAGCATAGTGACTGTTTAGGCTAGAAAAATGTACTAAATTACATTGTCTCGAGTAAACTCTGGATGTTGCCACTTCAGGACACTTGGATGGCAGCGGACGAGCAGTATGGAGGAATATTACAAAGTTTTTGTGTAGTTTTATCAACCTTTTCGTCTTGGACGCCATTAAAGCTCGTTATATGGATGTTTACTGCCGGAGGGAACCCCCACGGGTCTCCAGCTGCACTTTGAGGAATAAGAAACCACACCGGATTTCTCATCAGCATGAGGGTGAGTCGATAATGACTGAATTTCATTCTAGAGTAAACTATTCCTTTAAGTTCATGGCATAGATAAAGCCCATGAGCAGAAGGCAAGCCACATATCTACAATCATCAAGAACCTCAGTTCCCTCGATGATGATGGACACATTGGCATGGGTGGCACCTTCATGGGCTGCACTTTCACAGAGGACACAGATCTTCATGACATGCTCAGCATAGTCCTCTTTGACGGTTTCTTTGCTGACATCCTATCAAAACATGTGAATTAGTGTTCAGATGCAATACACTGCACGTTTCATGTTTTCAATAAAGTTCTTGAATATGTAAGAGGCTTGCTTGAAGTGGACATTTAATTCAGTCTACACATACAAAATTGCAACAGAAATAAGACATTCAGAACAGGACATTAGTAAAATGTTGAGTAAGTATTTAAGTAACTATTGATTTTGATTACCGTTTCCTTTAACACAGATAAAGACAAGATAAGTTATTATAAACGGGATTTGTATTCACTATTTCTTTGTCCAAGTATGACTTTGAGTATGAAGACAGCTTGGTTTATAAAAGATCTGTTTTGTTCCAAGCAGGAAGTAAAAACAGGCAAGTGTACTGGATTTGATGTAGGGTAAATGAGGTAGGCTTTGGGTTTTTACAGGCTCAAGTGTGTCAAATTTTGAATCAGAATTTTAACAAAATAAATGGAGAAATAATGAAAAAAATTAAATGTTTGCTTTTATCATTTCAGATTTTATTAATCTAATGCCAATATTTGTTAAGTTCTTTCCCCACATAGTGGCATGGGTTACTTACCTGTATATTATAAAGGTATATATAATATTTTTTGTACAAATATTAGGGTTAGATTATTCATTTTAAGAACAGACGTGTTTAAAGTGGACAATCATCAGAAAATGTCAAAATTTACCTGGTAGTCTTTGATGACTCCCTCTGCAGACGCTCCAAGGAACTCCATCAAGCAGCAACTGATGGCATCTTGTCTACCTTCCACATGTCCACAAGTGAAAAATAGTAGAGAACAAAGTAAACAAAACTGTAAACTCACTCATGCCTATAGAAAGAGATAGAAACAACAGAATGTGGCATTATTGTCAATGGAAGCTGCTACAAAAAGAAGGCAAGTTCAGGAATTCAGAATGGTGCTAAATCACAGGAAGGAGGAGAGAAGACATCCAATTACTCAATTCAACTGTAATGTCCAGATCAGTTTCTCTTCTCAGTTAAAGTGAGTCCTTCATAAGCTGACCATGATTGTATGAATTTTGCACTTTACCTGCCTGAGTGAATCCAGCATGGGTCTTATTTTTGTTCCTGCTACCCCGCCTTTTGTTTCAAATATCTTGTGCAATTTGGGAGTGTAAAAGTCCAGTTTGGTCAAAAAGGTTTGCTCCATATGAACTACTGTTATCCTTCTGTACTCCTCTTTGATCTGAAACAAAGGTTGATAAAAACCTGTCATGTGCTGTGCGGAAACAATCATCATTACCCAGTTTATTGGGTACACCTACAACAGTCCTGCAATAAAGTACACCTTCATGAAGGTTAAAATATTCAGTTTTGGCTGAAACTGTTTTATAGAGGTGTTAATTTAAATGTACGGCAATTTTGGAGGCTGCAGTTTGTGGTGCTGTTGAATTATATTGTGTTATACTGACTGAACATTATAACCTCAAAGAAGGTAGGATTTATTGTGGGGTTGTGTTAAGACTGCATTAGCAAGGTGGATCTAATAAACTGGCAATTGAGTGCATCTAACTAATACCTGCAAACAAAACAGACACAGCAGTCTCAACATCAGGTAAAGAAACACATGAAGACCTGGATTTACCTGAGGTTCGTGGAACAGAGCAGGCCATCTCTCCATGAAATCTTGAACTGCAGGGCAATGCTTGACAACTTCTAGTCTTCGATAGAAGAAAGACTCCTCCATTTTCTCACCAATGATCTTCTCATTGTTTTTCTTTGTTATTTCCTTCAGTAAATCTACTCTCTCCTTCTCTAAAGAGTCCTCTGTCTCCCCAAATGGCAGTGGTGGCAGGTAGTTCACTTCAACTTTCTGAGGCCTTTTGATGCCTTTGGATAAGCCTTTTTCATTTGACTTCTGTCGTTTCAGCATGTTCACTTCTAGCTCTGGACAGGCAAGTTGACGACATCTTAATTTAGCCCGGTAACTGCCCATTTTATATTTCAGCCTCTGCTGCCAACCATATAAGCCATTAAAAGACCCTGGCTCTTTGAGGCATATTGCCTCTGCAAATATCTCAAGAATACTACTGGTCAGTCTTGGATTGTTCAACAGGGTACCATCTTTTTGGTAGGCCTGGTTTCCTGCCTCTAGCAAAAGGTCTAAGTCATAAGAAAAGGTAGGTATTTCAAACTTAGCTGGTCGCGGCTCAGACCGGCAAGATGTTCCGCTTTCATCAGGGGAGGAGAGCAGGAGTCCTGAGATCCTGATGCGTGGCCAGAGCAATCATCAGAATATTGTTCCAATAGTGGACAGTCAACATCTGATCCTTCCACAGAACTGAGAGTAAGGACAACTGGTTGAATTTGTACAACCTTTAATGTTCCCTTGTCTTCTACTTCTTCAATGCAGCTCAAAGTGAAAAACTGGCCACCAAAATACATAGCTTGATACAACACAGTAAACTCCCCAGGAATATGAAATGTCTCTTGACTCAAGCAATTGTACATTGCCTGTGTTCTCCAGCTTGTAGCTCCTAAGGTGCTCATTGTACCATGTGTTTTGTAGTCTGACAACAAAGGTCAGTTTTTCACTAAGTTGATCAACTTACCCTGCATTAGCTGTCGAGCCAAACTGCTGATTGAGTCAATTTCCTTTAGTAGCCTGCAAAATATATAGAAAGTGCAGAAATTAGTGTCTCGCAATTTATTGCCTAAAATGAACACACAATAAACATTAAGAATTTGGAGCTATAAATGCATTTTTTGTATCATGTCAAACTGAATTGAATAAATTGTATTAGTTTTTCAATTCAGAAAGTCCATGATTCTATTACACATTTATAGATATAACTAGTCACTGCATTCAAGGCAAATCAATATGCAAATCAATATGCAAAGCAAACAATGCAATCTCTGGCACTAAATCACTACTAAATAGCAATGCTTTTATCCAAAACCCATCTTTCATTACAATGTAATGGGCAACATGACCTCATATGATGCTGTTTTACTCATTAGAAGTTTCCACTCCTGCATTGTTGGGTGTCTGGGTGATTTCCAGTGTCTTAATATAATTCTGGCAGCAGAGGCTATCCCAACCATAAGAACTGAATATGCACTCTGTCAGGTCTGGTGATTCTGTTTTCTCTCCCAAAAGACATAGTCTTGGAGATATTGGCAGGGTTACTCCCACCCATGTCCCTAAAAATTCCAGTATGTTATTCCAAAATGGTTTGACCATAGAGCAATCCCATATTAGATGCAAAAAGATGCCCATCTCCTTTTTACATTTCCAACATGTATTGGTACTTATTAGTCCTGTCCTAAAAAGCGTAGTTGGTGTCTAATTTTATACTGAATAAATTTCCCTCTGGCTTCCTTGATATACATACCATTATTTGCCATGATCTGTTTCAATGTTTCAGTGTCAATTTCACAGTCAAGGTCTCTCTGCCAAATAATTCTCAAACTGTCACATATACTACTAGTTAAATAAATTGAGTCGTTGTAAAATGTTGACGCCTTATGGTTAAGTGAATTGTTAAGATATTCCACAATCGGGTTGCCTACTTCAACTGACTTAAACTTTTTTTATCACACTGTGTCTAATTTGTAAGTATTTCAAAAAATCCCCTTTTTCTTCCAGTTTGTACTTATTGACTAATTCAGTAAAATACATGAATATTCCGTCTTTACAAACGTCACTTATTCTGTGTATGCCATTGTCTAGCCACTGCTTCCAAAAGACTTTCTGCCTCCCTATTTGTACTTCCTGATTGAACCAGAGTGAGGCATAAGGCTGTTTGTAAAGTGAAAGTTTGTGCATTTTGTGAAACTTAGCCCAGACCTCACAAGTATACAGTGGGTACTAGCAGGGCCGGCTCTAGCCCATTTGGTGCCCTAGGCGAGATTACTCCCCCCCCCCCCGAAAAAAGAAAAGAACACTGAACTGAACTGACAAAATCTAAACCATCTGAACACTCACAACAGTTTTATTTGAACAACAACAATGAACTTTCAAGTGCCTAGACACCTATTAATCCTTCAGTAAGGTCACACAGTGATTTACAAATAACAGCACATCAGGCAATAAACACATCTGAAGCATAAATTATGAATAACCATAGTATTGTTCAGTAATGTGACTGCAGCTGTAACATGCAATTACATAACTCACCTGCTTCAAGCTAACTTTCTGAGGTGGGTGGTGTGTTGATGTGGCAGCGCTGCTGCTGCATGACACCTGACTTGTAGCTGTATTCAAACATAGAGTACATCCATACTGTTAAGTTTGTTGTGTCATTCTACTTCATTTAATAAATTAATTAATAAGGTTTGATATGAAGTAGGTACTGTACAAATAAACTTCATTTTGTTTGCCTAAAACCTAAATTAACTGTAACTGCTAACAAGCTTGTGCCATTCAGTCACAACAACAACAACAACAACAACAATAAAGATAATAATAATCATAACAACAACAACATAGCAGTGCATAACAGACCACAAACAATTGGCTAAACTTACATGCTTCAGAGAGTGGTGTGGATGTTGCATCAGAAGGCCCCTCTCCAGCAGCTGTTAGGGGCTTCTGGAAATATTTTTTGAGCGCATCTAGACGGATATAGAGTAGATTCACTTATTACTGTACAAACAAAAAAAACAACAACAAAAAAACGACAGCAGACAGAATAGGACAAACAGCTGTTGCAGCTTGCAGCAGTTATTTGCATAAGTGGTGTGTTCAACATAACATTTATAATTACCTTATAATAAAAGATTCACTACTATTTCACAATAAACAACGCAGAGTACAACCTGCGGCCTCTACTTTGATTCATGAGTCATTTATCCTTCTTAGTAGCTATCAGTGTCATTGCTTAGCGTACTAAGCCAGCGTTGCTTTATTTCAACCTAGCTAGCAAGCTAGTACAAATGAAACGTCTTCACACAAAACGGCATTTAAAAAAAGATGACATAATGTTACCTTTATATTGGGACTTCTTCTCCTCTTTTCTTCTCTTTTGGTATCGCGCACCCGAGGGCTTTGACGCCCATTTCATCTCGCAAAATATCAAAACATAACCTGTCTGTCACTTGACGTGACGTGACCTGAACTCTGTGACACCTGTCTGACCCTCTGAGGTGCGCAGCCAATGACTACACGTCACGTGACTCAGCACCACAAGTGAGAAACATGTCATTGTTTATCTGTTTCTTTATTTTGTTAATATTTATTATTTTCAAGACAGAACACGAAGGGAGGGCGCCAATGGACATTGAAAATTATTGTTTTGGTTTTTTTTCTCCCTTGAGGGTGACTGGCGGCGCCCCTCCAGCAGATGGCGCTCTAGGCGACCGCCTATGTCGCCTATGCCTAGAGCCGGCCCTGGGTACTAGTTTCATTTGGATGATTTCAAGCGAGATTCACGCGTGAGTCACGGGAGAGTCACACGGATTTTTTGTGGAGGAGTAATTGTGTTTTCACCAGAAGCTGCAATGTGCCCAAACAACCGCCAGGTGGCATCTGTGAGCAGCAGGACGCCTCCATAAGACAGCAGCACGGAGCAGTGAACACAAATGGGGAATGCAATATAATAAGTAGGCTATAGTTTTTCAATGAGACAAATGTAACGACGGCAGCTACAGTATACGTCTCACTCTTTTTTTGGTCCTCAGTCTTGTCAGCTCCAAACACACCCGTCTGTGTTTTTAAAATGAGCGAACTACTGTACAGTAGTGCCGCAGATTTCTCATTCCCCACCTTGTTTGATTGAGAGTGTTGCTGGATGATTTCTCATGAATGAACGGGCAATAGCCTGTGTCACTTTCGGGCTGGGCGATAAAACATAGGATATCCTGAAATAACTTTTCCTAGATAGAAATAGGCAACAAGACGCGGCCAATACAAAGTTGATAGGTTTCATTCATCCATGTTTTGACAGACAACACAAACAGCCAGTGATAATGAGACCGGACACCGTCAGCCAGCCGGCCTGTACTGCGAAGGAGTCCAGCTCAAAACCTCAAGCCCCGGTCTGAGTTAACACGGAACTACGAAGCACTCATGCTCTGTGCGAGTTCACATCAAAGGAGGCGTGTGTGTGTTTCATTGAATTTCAAGTCAAGCGGGGAGGGGGGGATCCTTGTACCTGGGTTACTGTTACCAAGGATACGGAAATAAAAGTTGCGAAGCTCCGGACAGAGTTGCGGTGATTGTATCCACTTTATGATAGGCTACATTATGAAAACACATGAGTCTATCACAACAAGGGATTTTCCAGATCAAATCCGTTGGATTATCACGCTGATTATCCATACCAGAGGTAGACTGCCGGTTCTCACGGCCCGGACTTCTGCCAATAGTTTTTTTTTTTTGGAGGGTGTGTGTGTGCCGAGCGGACCCGTTTAGAGAGACACGCGTCTGTATGGGACAGGCTTTTATTTAATTGAGAACAAACCTTATGCTCAGCAAAAAATTCTTAGGTCGCCGGATCTGAACCCGATCGAGTTAGTCTGGGCTTCAATGAAACGCTACATTCCCTGTGAGGCCAAACCCAAGAACAGAGATGAACTGATCTCCGCAATAGAGTCATTTTGGAAATTTAAGCTCACCAAAGAGGCCTGCAACAAATACATAGATCAGGTCGAACAGGTCATAGCATTAAAGGGAGGACCGACTGGCATGTGACTACATGGCAGACGGCGAAAAATGCCCAGATCTACGCAGATCTGGGGACACACTCTGCTTTAAATTACCTACTGTATATCATACTGCACTGTTCTGTATACCTGTCGATTTTTTTAATAAAAATGTTTTATTTGAAGCACGTAGGCTACCATGTATATATCTTATATTTTTGGGAAGTCTGAATTCCAGTCACTACACATCTTATGAACGTGATGTAAAGTAATAACTTTATTTTTTATGTATATTTTTTTTAAATGCAGCCTCTAAAACTAGAATGAAAAATATTTTACTATGTTCCACCTTCTCGGCTCTATTGAAAGTAATGAGCTTAATAGACATATTAGCGCCTCCATTTATCTCTGACCAATAGGTGTGCTTGTAATAATTGCTGTGACGACAGCTGGATACAATGTAACACATTAGCGACACATTAGCATCCTCCATTTATCTCTGACCAATGGGTGTGTTTGTGGATACTTCACTCAAGTACATTGTCAGACAAAAGTCCTGCCCCCCACAGTACTTCACACAGCTGTTTGCTTTGAACAGAAAAACCGGTTCCTACAGTAGCTCTCCTCACACTTTTCAGTTCATAAGTGAAGAAATTTCGTTGTGTTTCATGTAATAAATTTCACATGTAAGGGGAGCTGAACATACAGCCTCCATTCAGAACTCCAAGACACATGTGCCAGACGCACAGAGGCATGCGCAAAACACAGATGGAGACAACAATTTTTAGTTATTTTTTTTAGTTAATTTTCGTTTCTTTTGGATTTTTGTGCGTATTACTGAGCCGTTTTGGTCCATGTTTGTAAGCCTTTTTTCCCCTGGATTATATTTTCTAAAGTAGCAACAATATAGTAATATAGTAATATATATTGTTTTCGTTTCATTTCGTTAAGCAAAAATCAATCAATCCATTTTGAAACTATGAGATTGTAGAGCACCAGTTCACTGTAGCGATTTTCACACACACCCAGTCTCGCTTTCAATAAAACACACTCGCATTCTATTACAATCGGTGAAATATATGAAAACACAATTTAAAAAATGACAGTTGTTGTTGCTCTAGTTTTTTGTTTGGATAAGCTTTATATTTAAAAGTGCAATGTTCAGCTGTCAGAAATTAAAAGAAGCCTCCTCTTGTTATATTTGCAGCAACACTGTTGCTTCAGGCTGTGATCAGCTTTTTTGTATCGCTCGTAGCCTACTTTCCATTAAAACAACCTGCTGCTCTTGGCTGAAATCAGCCCGTTGTGGCTCCATTCTACGATTAAAGTAGTATCAACAAAGTCACTGTTAACAAAATCAACATCTAATCTGTCCCTTCAAATTGTGTGTTTGGAGCAGCTGCAGACAGATGTGCATTAATGCTCCGCTCGTGAGTCCAGCCGCATCGGGTCCAGGCTGCTGGCACGAACGAAGCAGCTTAGAAACTGTTTAAACGAGCGATCGTGGGCTATAAGTGGATTGTTACATTCACGAGAACTTGCAGAAAATAGATATCAGACAATTTGCTCAAACTTGGAGCCAGACCGGCCAGGCTACAGGAGAGAAATATATGGAGGGGGCCAGGACCCCCATGAGAACCACTGATCCTGTTGAACGTAACCACTGTGAAACAATAAAAAACAACAACATTGATCTGATTCACCGGCGTAGCGGTCCCTCTCTCCATTCACTCTCTAGCTCTCTCGACCACAGCTGCAAATGAAGTAGTCTCTGGCCTATGAACAGCGCCACTCTCCATTACAGCTACGTTGTGGTCAAACGTGGAATTATCCCAAAATCTTTTGAGCTGCATTTCAGTACGATGCTTCCACCTAGTGGCTACAATGTGACCTACAATTTCACGCAACGCGTGAATCACGCTTTCCGTGAGGGAAACCTCCATTTGAAACTAGTACCCACTGTACTTGCCAACCCTCCCGATTTTCCCGGGAGAGTCCCGAATTTCAGTGCCCCTCCCGAAAATCTCCCGGGGGCCACCATTCTCACGAATTTCTCCCGATTTCCACCCGGACAACAATACTGCTAAACCATCCTTCACTGGGCGCCGTTTCTGGCCGGATAATAATAATGGTTACACCTCGAAGTCTGCCCATACCTACGCTCCTTCAAGGGCTGTGCTACTGGCTGCGAAGCATTGCACCTTCAAATACAACCATGTGTAGAGGAGTGTTGTTGTTATGGATATTGTTATGGTTAGGGAAGAGTATCCCCAGTTCTCTGTCTATGTATGTACCCGTATCTGTTGATGTATAGGCTATGTTTTAATTTCCTTTTGAAGATTACTTTTATTTCTAGCATACATTGCATAGATTGATGGCTAATCTTTTTTTTTTTTCAACAATCTGTTTATTGAATTTTCAAACATATCAGAAATAGCAGGAACAATAGATATGTATGAATGTCCGTGAGAGTCCATTTTTTCCAAAAAAAACATGTATAACAACAATAAACATAGACAGGATTGTAAATATATAAATAAAAAAGGGTAAAATATAGCCTGCTTGATTAAACAATATCAACAGCTAAAACAGAGAACAAAAAAAAAGAAAACAAAAAAAACGATTGCACCATGGAGGCAACTCCTAAAAACCTACATCATGTACCATAAGATGTTTTGTAAGTATCACTAAAGAATTAGTCCAATTGCAGAGGTAATAATGACTAAACTCCCCCTGCTATGTCCAACATACTAGATAGGTCCTTGTCTCTAAGAAAATGTATGAATGGGCCCCAAATGTGTTGAAACTGTTCTTGCTTATCTTTAATTGTGTATGTGATTTTTTCCAAAGGTAAACATCTTGACATTTCCTTAAGCCACTGTCCAATACTTGGTCAATGGGGGCTTTTCCAAGTTAATGCTATTGATCTTTTGGCATGTAAAAGACACAAGTCTATAAATCTCTGTTCTCTACATTTGAATTTATGTCCCTTTGGATAGATACCAAGAATGAAGAATCTAGGATCTACTTCTAAATGAATTAAAAGTATCTCCTGAATTATACGACTCACATCTGACCAAAACTCCTTAATCCTTGGGCACTTCCAAATGCAATGAAAGAGTGTTCCTTTCTCTTTACCGCATTTGATACATAAATCTGGAAATTTACAGTTAAATTTGTTCAGTTTTCCGGGGGTGTAATACACTCTCATTAGCCAGTTGTATTGCAGGAGTACCATTCTTGTATTGGTAGTTTGAGTTTGAGCCCTCCTACATGCCTTGTACCATTCTTCAATTGTCAGTTCGCCCTGTAAATCATTTTTCCATGCTTTAAACTTAGATTCTGTGGATTCCAGTGAGTTAGTCAACAACAAATTGTACACTTCTGATATGATTCCCCTATCTAGAGGGTTCTTAATTAAAACTTTCTCTAGTAAAGATAAAGAAGGAATGTTGATGACTTGCTTTTGAATAGAAGCTATAAAGCTTCTGAGCTGTAGGTATTTAAAAAAGTGCTTACGAGGAATATTATAAATATCAACCAGCTCTCCAAATGATTTGATATTTCCATCCTCTAAATCAAATATGTCACCAATTAAGCTTAATCCTCTGTCAGCCCACAATTTAAAGCCACCATCATCCTTTCCCGGAATGAAATAATTATTTCCCCATATTGGACTGTATTGAAAAAGAGTTTGTGTTTCCTTGAAGTATTTTTGCACATCATACCATATGGCAACCATATTTTTAACAATGGGGTTCTGTGTTTTTTTAATTAGTTTTTTAGGATTATCTGAGTATATGTATGCTGGTAGCTGAGGCTTTAAAGAAAACGATTCAATATCTTTCCATGCTGGTGAGTTGTCTGATGAATAATAAAACCTCATAGATCTAATTTGAGTTGCCCAGTAATACCATAACAGGTTTGGGCATTTCAGCCCTCCCCTGTCAAAAGGTAAGTAAAGAAGGGATAAGCGAAGCCTGGGACGTCTATTTTTCCAAATAAAACAGTTGAACACTTTTTGAAGACCTATTACAGAGATCGAAAGAGATGACCATTTATCAACTGATTCAAAGATGGACTTCACCACTGGTGTATAATTAGTTTGTACAATTTCCTCTAGTTTGCTGGTAATTTGAATTCCCAAATAAGTAAAGCTGTTAGCAATCTTAAATTGTTTAGCGTGAATAGGGGGGTTTTCTCTTTCAAATGAGTTGAGCAACAAAATGGATGATTTGAGGGTGTTAATTTTGTGACCGGAGATACTACTGAATCTTTTCATAAGTTCCATAAGAGCCGGAATAGAAACACTTAAATTTCTGAGGTAAAGAATTACATCGTCCGCAAAAAGAGCTATATGATGTTCTAGTTGATCAATACATATTCCGGAAATCAAGTGTGTGGTTTCTTATTGCCATTGCTAGAGGCTCTATTGCTATTATAAATAAAGCGGGTGAGAGGGGACACCCCTGTCGGCATCCTCTCCTGATTTTAATTGGATTGGAAAGGTTATTATTAGTGATTATCTCTGCATAGGGTTCTTTATATAAAAGTTTCACCCAATTGCAAAAGGTATTGCCCAATCCAAACCGGTCTAATAGTTCAAACAGGTATGCCCATTCTACCCTGTCGAACGCTTTCTCTGCATCTAGGGACAGGAAAGCTGTATCTGATTTTTCTTTGTGGACATGTAGAATGTTTAGCACCCTTCGTACATTATGAAAGCCCTGACGTCCCACAATGAATCCATTTTGATCTGCTTTTATGATCCCTGGGAGGAAAGTTTCTAATCTTTTGGCTTAAATTTTACACAAAATTTTTAAGTCAGAGTGTAGGAGCCACACATTGTTTTGCTAAGTATTATTTGGGTTTCGATTGGTTTGGTCTGGTTGTCACGGTGATATGTGGTGTTTGGGTCACATGGGCACCGGCAGTAGGTTACATAGGGGCTGAATCACCTGCACTGGAGGAGGAGAGAGGCGAGTTTAGGTAGCCGTAATTTTTGTTGACCGCCGTTTGTTCAAGTTTGATAGATGTTATACACGTAACCCATCCGATATGCGCGTGTCATCTGAAAACCGCTGTAGTAGCTCTTTTTGTTTGTTTTATTAAATATACTGAAACTTACCTGGACTCAGCGTGCTTCTCTGTACGCTGGCAGCAGCGCGTCATACAAACATACAGGACCTACTCTCTACCTCTCAATGCGACTTTAAGGGATTGGAAAGCCGCAATATTTGTCAACAAAATAGGCATCAACGAAAGCGATCGCTGGCAGCGCAAAGGAACTCCGAGACGCCCAGTAAGTGCAGCGGAGCCAAGCGAAAGTAAGACAAAGCGCAACGCCATACATCTGTCATGGAGGACAGGTAAGCTTACCTGTGCATGTATGTGTGTGGAGAAGGAATTCGGATTGCATCAATGTCGAAGTGTCTCCGTTAGGAACATTTGAATGAAGGAATGCTGGTCGGATATGCGTTGTCTGTGCATTATGTTTGCTCTGTGCTCTGAATGACGTCTGCACTTTGTCGCTTGCATATGCAAGGCTTTATGATGTTTCAAGGAGGAATGCTGATGCTGCGGTGTTGAGATGAATTATTCTGATATGTGGATTGTGCATTGTGGATGGATTTAAATGTCGCGGTTCTCTGAAAACTGAATGAAAAGGGGTTAAAATGAGTCAAACAAACGACGCTACCTCGTGCTCTGACATGGAGTCTGTGAAAAGGGAGAGGAAACTCACTGAAAAGGCTCTGGTGAATAAAATTGAAAAACTTCAAAAGGAACGCAAACATGCTGTTGATAAAATTAAAGGCTTGATACCAAGAATGAAAGAGCTCATGAAACAAAGGGAAAATGTGTCTCAGGTGAAACAATGTTTGGGGAATTTAAACACATTATGTGAAAATGCCACAACCGCACATAATGAACTGTTGCCTCTACTCCCTGCGGATGAACTCATTAAACAAAAGGAATGGTTTTCAAGTGTCATGAATTACAGCAATACATTTCAAAAGGACACTCAAAAATGGATTGTTGAAACTGGACAAAACATCTCTCAGGAACAACAGGATTCACCAGAAATACCATTGCACTCTGTGGAAATGAATGAAGCAAATCAAATTGAGGACGACATTAACCCAAGTGACAGTGTTTCAAATATTGAAAGCCACAAAACATCTCAGTCACAATGCTCTTCAACTTCTTCTGCACGTTTAAAGGCAGAAGCTGAGCTGGCAGCTTTAACTATGAGGCACAAATTATTAAAGGAAAAGCATGTTTTGGAAGAAGAGGAGCAACGCCTGCGCAAAAGGAGAGAAGAGCTTCAACTGAACACTGAAATTGCAGAAAAAATGGCAAAACTTGAAATTCTTAAGATAAAAAGCGCAACAAGTGGAAAAAGGACATCAAAGGTCTCGAATGGAATGAACTCATATTTGGAGAAGACACAATCTAAACAGTTACTCAATGTCGATGCAGATGAATTCATTCCTAAAATTGAAACAAATACAAATACCACTTCATATGAACAAAACCAAATGCAATTTCATATGAACCCATTCAACACACAAGATTCACATGGACAACTAGGATTTAACACAGTGGATCTGGAAACCAGAAATGACGTTCTTGGCATCATGAGGAAACAAAACGAAATAACAACATTGCTAATGCAACAGCAATGCCTCTCAGCTCTACCTAAGAGAGAGATCCCAATTTATGATGGTGATCCATTGAAATATCACACGTTCATCAAAGCCTTTGAGAATGGAGTTGAGAGGAACACAACTAACAGCTGTGATCGTTTATACTTTTTGGAACAACACACAAAAGGTCTTGCCAAAGAGCTGGTAAGAAGCTGTCAACACATAAATCCAGAACGTGGATACGCAAAAGCAAAAGCTTTATTAAAGGAGCAGTTCGGGAACGAACAAAAGATCGCCTCTGCTTACATGGACAAAGCCCTCTCATGGCCTCCAATTAAAGCAGAGGATGTAAAGGTCCTGCAGGACTACAGCCTCTTCCTTAGAGCCTGTTGTAATGCCATGGAGGATGTGCAGTATCTTTGGGATATGGATATGCCTTCTAACATGTTGAGCATCATTAAAAAACTTCCCTACAAACTCAGAGACAAATGGAGAAACCGTGCCTGTGAGTTGCAGGAACGACACGACCGGAGAGCTAAGTTCACAGATATTGCTGACTTCATTGAAAGGCAAGTGAAAATTATGACGGATCCTGTGTTTGGCAACATACAAGACTCTCAACCAATAACCATGAATGGAGGAACAAACAAACCCAAGGCACAGTTTCGTCCTGGAAACAAAGGGAGCAGCTTTGCCACCACTGTAGGCCCTGTGGAGAACAATCATCAGTCTGCAAGGAAAGAAAAGGAAATTAAACAAACGGGAAGGAAATCATGCATTTGCTGTGGAGGAGAACACACATTAGATGTATGTGTACAGATGGGAAGAATGCCTCATGAGAGGAAAATAGGCTTCTTAAAGGAAAATGGCATTTGCTTTGGCTGCTTGTGTACAGGACACATCAGTAAAGATTGCCGTAAAAGGATTTCCTGCTCAAGGTGTAGCCTTAAACATCCCACTATACTTCACAAGGAACTCGTTTATGATTCTGAGCGGAAGGAGAGGAGGCCAGAGCTGCTTGTAGACAACACACTGATGTCAAGTGGTCTTACAGGGGCTGGAGACCAGGACTGCAAATTGCCAATTGTTCCAGTCCAGGTTAAATCTAACAAAGGAACCAAAATTGTCATCACTTACGCTTTCTTGGATCAGGGGAGTACTGCAGTGTTTTGCACTGATAGCTTAATGCAAAAGCTCCACCTCACAGGGAGGAAAGGGCGCATTCTCCTTTCGAACCATGGGCCAGGAGAAAGTTGTAAGCAATAACATCGTATCAGGACTGGAGGTTGCAGCACTGGAGGGGGACGATTTCTCGAGCTGCCAAGAGCTTACACACAAGAGTCCATGCCTGTGCACAGAGGAAACATCCCTACTGAAAGAGATATTAAACAATGGTCATATCTGAAACACATTCACTTACCTCAGATTGATGCAGGAATAGAGCTACTTATAGGAACCAATGTTCCTAAAGCACTGGAACCAATGGAAGTAGTGTGTAGTGTGAATGATGGACCATACGCGATCCGAAACTTGCTGGGCTGGACTGTTAATGGTCCACTGACAGGAAACAGTGGAGAGACTGTTAACTGGGAGCATCCACAAATAACTGTCAACAGAGTTTCAGTCATGAACCTGGACGACCTCTGGCAGCAACAGTTTAAGAATGACTTCCCCGAAAGCAGCGTTGATGAGCAACCCGCAATGTCAAGAGAGGATCGAAAGTTCCTGGAGTTTGTCACCAACTCAGTAAAACAGGTGGAGGGGCATTACCAGATTGCATTACCGGTAAGGAACATTGACATCAGCATGCCAAATAATAAGAGAATTGTTGAGCAGCGCTTGTGTTGTTTGAAAAGAAGATTTCAGAAGGACTTAACTTTTCACACTGAATACAACATGTTTATAAGTGACCTTCTGGCTAAAGGCTATGCTGAGAAGGTGCCAGACGAGGAGCTGGACCGTGTCGATGGATAAGTGTGGTACATACCACACCACGGAGTCTACCACCCCACCAAAAGAAAAATCAGAGTTGTGTTTGACTGTGGAGTAAGATATCAAGGAACATCACTGAATGCTCAACTTCTGCAGGGCCCTGACCTTACCAGCTCTCTGATTGGAGTGGTGACCCGTTTCAGGAGGGAACCGATTGTTATCATGGCTGATATTGAATCCATGTTCCACCAGGTACTGGTCCCTCCTGATGACAGAGACCTCCTCAGATTCCTCTGGTGGCCAGAGGGGGATATGAAGCAACTACCCACTGAGCATCGGATGAAGGTGCATTTGTTTGGGGCGACATCATCTCCCAGTTGTGCCAATTTCGCTCTCAGAAAGTGTGCAGAAGACTACGGGCATCGCTTTAGTGAGGAAACTGTGGATAAACTTTTGCACTGCTTTTATGTGGATGATTGCCTCATGTCAGTGGCCACAGAGAAGGAAGCAGTGTTGCTTTACAGGAACCTGGTCTCTTTGTGTTCCAAGGGAGGATTTTCTCTCAGGAAGTGGATGAGTAATAGGCCTGGAGTGCTGGAAGCCATCCCACAGAATCACAGAGCAAAAGGCATCGAAGGGTTGGACATGGAGCTGGACTCGCTACCTGTAGAGAGAGTGCTGGGTGTGGAATGGAGCATTAAATCAGACTCCTTTAAGTTCAGGATTGTACTTAAGGATAGACCACTTACCAGAAGAGGAATCCTCTCGACTGTCAGCTCCATCTACGATCCCCTTGGAATGCTGAGCCCTGTAGTTTTAACAGCGAAGAAGATGCTGAGGGACCTGTGCAGGAGAGGGATAGGCTGGGATGACACTGTGCCTGAGTCAGTCTCCAAACAATGGCTGGAATGGCTGCAGCAGCTGCATCTGTTGGACAGATTTGAGGTAAGCAGGTGTATGAAGCCACCAGGCTTTGGCGAAGTTACTTCAGCCCAATTACATCACTTCTGTGATGCCAGCGAGCATGGATATGGAACAGTGACTTACCTGTTGTTGAAAACCAAGAACTCCAAAGTACATAGTGCATTTGTGATGGGAAAGGCTCGAGTAGCTCCTTTGAAATGCGTCACAATCCCCAGGATGGAGCTTATCGCTGCAACTATGGCTAGCCGCATTGACGTGCTTTGGAGGAAGGAATTACAGATGGATCTTTTGGACTCTGTGTTCTGGACGGACAGCACATCAGTTCTGAAATATATCAGGAATGAGACTTCACGGTTTAAAGTCTTTGTCGCAAACCGGGTCTCACAAATCCTCAAGGTTTCCTGTTCTGCTCAATGGAGGTATGTGGACACCAGCAGCAATCCAGCAGACATAGCCTCCAGAGGCGTGAGAGTTGATGTGTTCATCGCGGATGCTACATGGGTGTCAGGACCTCACTTTCTCTCACAGCCTGAGAGTGAATGGCCTGTTGAGCAGGAAGACCTCAATCACCTTTCACTCGGCGACCCTGAGATCAAAAGAGTTGCAGCGAATGTTGTCCAGGCCAGGGAAGAACCTGTAACTCTCCTGGTTGAGTACTTTTCCTCCTGGACAAGTTTAAAGAAATCAGTGGCATGGCTCTTGAGAATTAAGAGCTGGCTCATGTCCTGTGTCTGACATCAGTAAGGAACAACAGGCATCCTCTGTGGAAAGACAGATGAAGGATTTTAAGAGGACAGCGGTGCACAGGAGTCTTACAGTGAAAGACCTGGACCAGGCTGAGCTAGCTGTCATCAAGTTCTGCCAGGGAAAGAGATTTCCTGAAGAACTAATCAGTCTGGGGAAAGAACAGCCTGTTAAGATGTCCAGTCACCTCCATAAGCTCTGTCCACAGCTGCAAGATGGAATCCTGAGAGTTGGTGGTCGGCTCAGTAGATTGTCTATGCCTGTGGAAGAGAAACATCCCATTATCCTAGCGAAAGATCTCCACATCTCAGAGCTCTTACTTAGACATGTACATCAGGAAGTGGGACATGGTGGTCGTAACCATATGCTGTCTAAGTTAAGGGAGAGATACTGGATATCTGGTGTGGGATCAGCCATCAGGAGAGTGCTCGCCAGGTGTATCACCTGTCGCCGTTTAAATGCTCTGCCAGTTCACCAGCAGATGGCAGATTTGCCTCACGAAAGAATTGTCCCAGATGAACCACCATTCACCCGTGTGGGAGTGGACTGCTTCGGACCTTTTGAGGTTAAGAGTAGAAAGAGCATGGTAAAGAGGTATGGTGTTCTATTTACTTGCCTCGCAGTTAGAGCAGTTCACATCGAAGTTGCATCATCGTTGGACACCGACTCCTTTATTAATGCACTCAGGCGTTTCACCGCCAGGAGAGGACAAGTTCGGGAGCTACGCTCCGACAACGGAACAAACTTCGTAGGAGGAGAACGAGAGTTGAGGAAGGCCATCGAACAGTGGAATCAGGTGCAGATTCATGATGTCATGCTTCAAAAGGGGATCCAATGGAGCTTTAATCCACCCGCTGGCTCACATCATGGGGGAGCTTGGGAACGGTTGATACGGTCTGTTCGAAAGGTTCTTAATTCAACCCTGAAAGTGCAAAACTTGGATGAAGAAAGTCTTCACACAGTGCTTTGTGAGATTGAAGCCATACTAAACAGCAGACCAATCACCAAAGCCTCAATGGATCCAAATGACCTGGAAGCGTTGACGCCGAACCACCTGCTACTATTGAAGACCTCACCAATATTGCCACCAGGAGTGTTTGAACCCTCAGACATGTATGCACCACCTGGAAACAGGTTCAATATATGTCTGACTTGTTTTGGAGGAGATGGATTAAGGAATACTTACCTCAACTACAGGAGCGTCAGAAATGGACAGGAGCGAAGAGGAATTTTGTAGTGGGAGACCTTGTCATCATCATGGACAATACGGCACCTCGAAACTCATGGCCTGTGGGACGAGTGATACAAACCTTCCCTGACCGAAGAGGATTCGTCCGTCAGGTACGGATTAAAACCCGGAGCAGCTGCCTGGACCGGCCTATCACGAAGGTTTGCCTGCTGCAGGAGGCTGAAGCAATTTGAGAACATACTGGCTACAGTTGTGACTTCTTTGACTTTTTTTTGGACTGTTACTAGACTCACTTTGCTGGATTTTGAGTGTTTGACTTTGACCAGTGACACTGTGGACCTTTTGAGTCATATTGATATGATTCAAGAAGAAGATTCGAGCATGGATTGTTGATGGACATTAATTGTTGAGCTTTATTGTCGAAAGTCTTTTCATACATTTATGTCTCCTACTTGGTATGTGAATAATTATTTAAATTAACTTAATAATTAGGGGCTGGTGTTGTAGGAGCCACACATTGTTTTGCTAAGTATTATTTGGGTTTCGATTGGTTTGGTCTGGTTGTCACGGTGATATGTGGTGTTTGGGTCACATGGGCACCGGCAGTAGGTTACATAGGGGCTGAATCACCTGCACTGGAGGAGGAGAGAGGCGAGTTTAGGTAGCCGTAATTTTTGTTGACCGCCGTTTGTTCAAGTTTGATAGATGTTATACACGTAACCCATCCGATATGCGCGTGTCATCTGAAAACCGCTGTAGTAGCTCTTTTTGTTTGTTTTATTAAATATACTGAAACTTACCTGGACTCAGCGTGCTTCTCTGTACGCTGGCAGCAGCGCGTCATACAAACATACAGGACCTACTCTCTACCTCTCAATGCGACTTTAAGGGATTGGAAAGCCGCAATACAGAGTTTAAGAGGCTAATTGGTCTCAAATTTTCACATTTATCATTTGACTTGCCTGGTTTAGGAAGCAAAATAATTAATGCTCCTCTTAACGAGGGTGGTAAAATTCCTTTTTGGAAAGATTCCCTAAACATTTCTAAATGAGGGATTAGTAATTTAGATTCAAATTTTTTATAAAAGTCTGAAGGTAGACCGTCAGGGCCTGCGGCGTTGCCAGATTTCATGCATTTTATTGCGCTTGAGATGTCCTCTAGAGATATATCGTCCTCCAACAGTGATCTATCCTCTGTTGAGATTTTTGGGAAATTAATATTATCAAGAAATATCTTTTGGTCTGGGAGTTCTGGATCTCTTTCAGAGGTATACAGATTTTCATAATACCTTTTAAACGCGTCGTTAATTTTGATGGGATCTACGATACTCTCCCCTTCTTGGTTTATGAGACTAGTGATGGCTCTTTCAGTTTGAAGCTTTTTTATGCGCCACGCCAACATTTTTCTGGATTTTTCCCCTTGGTCGAAAAAGGTTTGTTTAAGTTTTAAAAGATTATCCATAGCTTTTAAGGAGGAAATTTCGTTGTATTGCACCCTTAAACACACTATTTCCTGATGTAATTTGGAACAAGGATTCCGATAATATTTTGTTTCTAAGAGCTTAATTTTTGATTCCAGCAAGGTTAATTTTCGTTTAGCGTATTGATGGCTAATCTATGCAATGTATGCCTTTTTTGTTTTTATTTATTGAGCATACATTGCATAGATTGATGGCTAATCTATGCAATGTATGCCTTTTTTTGTTTTTATTTATTGAGCATACATTGCATAGATTGATGGCTAATCTATGCAATGTACAGCATGCCTTTTATATTTTTGTTTTATTTTATTTTTTGTTATTATTTATTTTATTTATTGAACTATCACCACCATCCACCATTTGCAAGGGTACTGTGGACAGCTGTTTAATTTGTTACTTTACTTTACTTTGTTACTGTGGACTGTTATTTTGTTTGTAAAATAAATAAACACTGTGAAGTTCAAGTATTTCATTTTTCTTTTTTGTGTGTGTATAATATATATATATAGGACCCCCCCCTCCGCGGCCCTTTTGAATATCTCCCTAATTCTGAGGTCTCAAGGTTGGCAAGTATGCTCACAAGAGTGCTTGACAATTGGATTGATCTTATCCCCTGTATCATTCCCGTATTGGGATATCACATTTATAGGATGAATCAGTTGAATCGGATGAATAGTCTTCTCTATAGTGGCCCACTCTAAGCCAGACACCGTTCCTCTCCAATGGCTGGCAATCTTATGCCTGGTTCAGACAGGACGCCGAAGCGCCGCACTCGGAAATTCTCGCACGAGCCACGGCCCTTCTGTTCACACCAGACACAAATTTCTCCGTGTCGGTCAGCAAACGGCTCTGCTCCTCAGCTGTTCTGTAGTCACACTTGGAGCTGTTTTTTCACCATAGGAAAGTAAATAACCGCATAAAATTACAACGCCATGTTTTTCTGACAACTGTAAATGTATGCCCACTTCATAGTACTGAGTAGTTTTCTGTCAATCGGGGTGTTTAATTATCGAAAATAGTTTTATTTTGAAAATCGACCGGATTCTCTCATTGTTGCTGTTTGACTTCCTGCCCGGCTTATCACATTCGGCCACGGCACGCGAAAAAAATAGACCAGATGCCGAAACGATCACTGCACGGCGCGCGCCGTCAGCGGAGTGCCGCGGCGCTTCCTATGTGAACGACACAATTGGTTAACATGGGCACCGAAATGAAAATGGCTCCGCTCCTTGGCGCTTCGCAGCTAATTGCGGCGCTTCGGCATCCTGTCTGAACCTGGCCATAGCCATTTCAAATGAAAGAATATACAGTCTAACATCAGGCAGGCCAAGCCCTCCTTTATCTTTGAGCGCTGATCTTTTATCAGAGGTTCCAGTACAATTGTAAATAAAAGAGGTGAGAGGGGACATCCCTGCCCGTTCCTCTAGAGAGATCGAAGAATGATGAAATTAAACCATTTGTCATAACTGCGGCCCTGGGATGGTTTGGAACAGCAACCAGAGCCTGAGGAGATCACTGGCTCATAGTGGATCCATCCCTGTCACCTCTATCACCGGGCAACCCCCAGACCTATTTGGAGGGAGTCTGCCATCCAGAGGAGTGACACTTATTGGTGTTTCTTTATTCTATTTTTAATTTACTTTACCTTATTTATCTTATTTATTTATTTGGTTGTTGTTTTATTTATTCCGTTCTATTATATGGGAGAAAGGGGGTTATTCTTGCCAGCTGTGCTCCCGCCCGCCCCAATCGGAGGCCCCCTTGCGCCACCGGAGGGCCAGGTAGGGGTGCCCCCCCGCCCGGCACCCCAGTGAGTCCAACATAGCCCAGCCCCGCATCCAACCATCTGTTGAATATTATCAGTTGTATCAACGGTTACTTTTATCCACTTAACAAAACCAGGACCAAAACCAAACCTTGACAGGGCCAAGTGTAAAAAACCCCACTCGACCCTGTCAAAGGCCTTCTCAGCATCCAACGAGATGGCAGCCACTGGTGCTGTATTGGGAGAGTGTGACCACATTAAATGTATAAGCCTTCGTAGATTGTCAGTAGAAGATCTACCTTTTATAAAGCCTACTTGGTCCGTGTGAATAATGTATGGTAAAACCGTTTCAAGCCTTAGAGCCAGCACTTTGGCCAGTATTTTACTATCTACATTAATGAGGCTAATTGGTCTGAAATTAGCAGGGTCTGTAAGATCTCTGCCTTTCTTAGGAATCAGTGAAATAAGTGCTTCGTTAAGAGATGGTGGTAGTGAACCAGTCTCAAAAGCCTCTTGAAATACCTTTGTTAGTATTGGAGTAATTATATTTATACATTATATTCTTTATAGTACTCTACTGGGAACCCATCGGTTCCAGGTGATTTCCCTGTTTTCATAGCACGAATAGCATTTTTCACCCCTGAGTCACTGGTTTATCAAGAAAATCTGCCTGCTCATCAGATAAAGTTGGGAGGTTTATAGTTTTTATAGGTTTTAAAAAGTCCTGCACCGCTAGTCTATTTGGAGTACCAGATGATCTATACAGATAATCATACAATTCCTTGAAGACATCATTAATGTCCTTAGAGGATGTTACAAGAGAGCCCCCTGATCCTATCGCTGGAATTGCGTGAGCAAAGTTTTGTTCTTTGAGCTGTCTGGCTAAGAGTCTGCCAGTTTTCTCCCCTGACTCATAGAACATTGTCTTAAGTCTAAACAAAGCATGTTCTGTTTTTTTATTGAAAATGTCATGAATTTGAAATTTTACATTTGCAGATGTTTTTAAATAAACTTTCAGAGTAATGTTTGGCCAAATCTTTTTCCATTTCTTATAATTCTGACTCCAATTTCTTAATTTTATCAATATGAACATTTTTTCTTTTCAAAGTTTTTGCAATAAGTTTGCCTCTAATGTAAGCTTTAGATGCCTCCCAAACCATTGCCACACTGTCTGTGCAACCCATATTGATCTCAAAAAACTACTTTGGGGATGGGGTACTTGATAAAAGTAGATATATCTACTTTTATCAAGTACCCCATCCAAGACCTGATTGAAATCTCCTGCTTAAATTATTTGTCCTTGTGAATTTCCCAGTACATTATTAACCTCATGAAAGAAAGATGGATCTCCTTTTTTTGGGAGCATAGATGTTGCATAATGTTAATTCCATACCATTTATAATGGCTTCAAGACAAACAATTCTAGCATTTGTATCCTTAAATTCCTTTAACACTGAGAAGTTCAACCTTTTATGCACCAAAATGAGAGCTCAATTTTTCTTACTTGAGAAGGAGCTATAATAAACCTGCCCAACCCAGTCTCTTTTAATTTTTTTAGCTTCCTCATCCCTTAGATGTAATTCTTGAATAAATGCTTTGTCAGCTTTTTTATGTTTTTAGATATAAAAGTACCTTTTTCCTTTTCACAGGATTCCTGCAACCATTAATATTCCAGGATACTACTTTAACATAAGCCTTATCTGCCATTTATACCATAAGAAAGTAAAAAAAATAGTGTAAGTATAAAGCATATAAAAAGCTGAACCATTTTGTCTGACCTTCCTGAAACAATAAATGTTTTTGTACCATCACTGAGCATATTCCAGATGTAAGTATTTTTTAAGTGAACACACATAAACATAAACATAAACACCAAAATGGTCAACATAAAACTTCCCTCTACAATAGAGGGGAAAGCATTAACACAAAAAAGTCTCCAACAATTAACTGAAGACTTGTTACCCAAAATCAGTCCAGGCTTAAGGAAAAAGAAAAGAAAAATCTGCCTAGGTCCGTAGGTTCGAGTGTCCGGTTCTCCCACTAAAACCCCAGATAGCTACACAGGCATCATCCATCAACACCATACCTCTCTCAGACTCCCCACATGGATTTTTGCATCGAACCTTTATTCTCCGTCTGTCATGTGCTGCTCAATGAACTGAACAACCTGCCAGTTGGGAAGGGAAAGTCTGCATCCATTCCACTCAACTCCATGTTTCTCTCTCGCGACTTTAAGTACTTCGTCTCTCACATTTCTGTGAGATCAGGTTGAACTGAAAGTGAAAGCTTTCCTCCTCTCAGCTAGCTCCCTAGTCATGTCAGGGAAAAGGGAAAGTCTGCATCCATTCCACTCAACTCCATGTTTCTCTCTCGCGACTTTAAGTACTTTGTCTCTCGCAGATGAACGCAGAAATTTTATCATTAACAGTCTCTGAGGCTGATCCTCAATTGGACGAGATCCAGGAAAGCGGTGTGCTCTTTCAACTTCTGACATGCGGCGGATGCTATTTTTCAAATCTTCCACGCGGTTCCACAAGGTCTCTATGCGCTTACTGTGTAGCTCGCGGCCGGTTACCAGTTGCTGAGTGGTGTCTTCCACGTTGGAAATCCGGCCTTCCACTTCTGTCAGCCGCTCTTGCATTTGCTGTATTTTTAAGTTCTGCTGTAGTCTCTTTAATCGTTGACACATCCGACGCCACTGTGTCAAGCGTCTTGCTCATCTTATTCACTTCAGCTAAGAGGTTTTCCATGCTAGCATGCTGCGCCTGTTGTCCGTTTGGGCTAGCATCCCCGGACTCCATAGCTGTAGTCTTCGCTCTTGTATTCTTGAAATATTTTGAAGATGTAGACATATTCCAGCAGATTAACTGTCTCACTCAATTGAGGGTTCGGTATCAAGATATTAACCTTAGAAAAAATGTGGAGAAATAATCGGATGTGATAGATTTAATTAGTGGGGTTTAGGACAGCTTCTACTGAGCAGCCATCTTACTCGGCGCCCCACGTGACTCCTCCATAGCTTCTTTACCTCGCACCTTGGTGTTTGTCCATTTTAATATTTATATCAATCAATTTTAAAGGAGAGGATGCATTACTAAACTGGACTCTTTTTCAAAACTGTAAACATTAGGCTCAGAGCCATCTACAAAGTTAATTTGTCAGACAAGACATTACAGAAAGTTCTACTATTTATCATTTAATTGTTTTGTACCAAGTACAAAATATGTGATTTAACATCAATCATACTGTACACACCATTATATATTTATGACTAGACACTGTCAATAGCACTCTTTTTATTTGTAGCATTATATTTGGGAAAATGGTGAGTAATTTTACCTGCATGGTCAGGTGCCTTGCGTTGCTGGTGTAACATGATACTGTTGTACTGTGAGAGGTAACCGTTACTTCAACAGACTGCAGAGACTCACTGCTGGGGTCTTAAGGTTAGCTGTAACATAATGCAAGCACACAAGCAAGGCTGATTATTAAGTAGCAGTAAACCAGTGATGTTAGCTGAGATTCATTTTGTTTTCGGATTGCTGATGCGGTTGTCTGCCCGATTTTAAACAGAAACCAATGGTGGCGGGAGTTCTGACGCACGTCACGCACTGTCGGTTACAGCGAGAGAGACTTATTCCTGTTTCAGGCAAAGAGGTGAACTTTGCGACGCGCTGCTTTTAGCCCACCACAAGATAACCGTGCTGTAGCTCAGTTAAACAGGAACATTTCAGCACATCTGAAACATTACTGTAACACTAATATGTGGTTAAGCAGCTCCCACATCAGTGCTGGGGACTGTGTCCAGCCGCATCAAGCGGCTAAGTGGACAGACTAATAATACCTTTTTCAATAACCAAACATTGACTTCAGCATACAACAGTAATATGAAAAAGTCAACTGAGCACATAAACATACTCACATGGGTCCACATCCGCGAATATTTCCACTAAATGCGCCGACCAAATCTTCATCCACTGGAAGTTATTGTCCTGGTACAAGTCCTGACCTGTTCTGGCGTTAAGGAGCGCAAAAATCCTCTGACGTCACCAACTGAGTGCACACCGTTAACTAATGTGCATCTTACTTGCTTTTAACAAGTTGTACAGTTAATGCATTTCTTTAGTGAATATTACTTGGTGCTATGGTTCAAATTTACATAACAAAATGAGGATAAAAAATTACATACAAACACTAAGTAACACATTAAATAAAAGGTGACATTTGAAGTAAAAGCAGAGGAATGTTAATTTCTTGTAAAATTTAAACACATAATCAAAGTAATATTTAGTTGGCCACAGAATCATTTTTATCAGTGTAGTCACCTGACAGCCTGCCAATCAAATCTTCGTTATCAATCAGTCTCACACCAACCATAGCTTTTCTCCCTCCTCACTCATAACCGCTCCTGCTAAAAATCTGCCACAGGCTGCTGCTGCTGGAGAGCTTGATATCAAGGTATGAAAGCTATAGGCTGCTACTGGATATTGTTTCTTCACTCAACATCTCTGTGCTCCTCATGTCGCATCTTGAGGTGGATGACAGGTCGATCATAGAGGACACCTGATTTTTTCGTTTTTGTGTGTCAATTCATACAGCACGCCGGCGCTGCAGATCCAAAAGAGTTGTGACGGTACAGATCATGACGTTGAGATCTATGTGGTTTTTTCAATGTGTTTCCCAGGTGTCCACCTGGTAATCTAAACATGTACCTGCTGACTGTTTATAATCATGTGGACGCAGTTATAATGTCTTGAGATCCTGACCCACCATGCATCCTGGAAAGTGACGTTTTCTGCTCTAAATTACATAATTACATAATCGCCATCAGTAAACAAGACGCTGTCTGACTCTCTCAAGGGATTCTGTTTTCTGGGGGAAAGTTCACTGAAGTCTCGGTCAGGAGGGCTGACCATTGCGCTGATTTTTTTCAAGACTAACTTCAACAACACAATAGTGGAAGGAGACAAACACATGGTGAGTTAAAGTTTTTTGCCGGGGGCAGACTTGAATGAGAAATGTGACCAAGAGTCAGTAGGACAGACAGGATGACAGACAGGCTGACAGACACTTCTCCACGTATAACTGTGGTATTTTTTTTCCTCATATAAGTTGCCAAAGACACTACCAGTTACCACATTTGAATCCACATTAAGATCTGCAAGAGGCATGCTGCTAGGCAATGATACTTAGCATAATAATAGAACAGCCTCTCACATGATGCATGCTCACCTCTCTTAGAAAATGCTTTCTAAGGTTTGCAGCAGGCTTGCTGCACACACTGATAATTAACAATTGTAGAATGGCCTCATACACGATGCATGATTGCATCCCTAAGATAATGCTTTTGGGGGTCTGCAGCAGAGTTGCTGCTACATGTTGACACTTCACATAATTGTTGAATGGCCAGTTACATGACCCACGCATCTTTAAGATAATGCTTCTGAGGTCTGCAGCAGGCTTGCTGCTACACATAGATGTTTTACCATAGGCTGATGCTTAGCATAGGTGTTTTGCCTGCTTGGCATCGGGCTCTGCTGTTTTGGGGGTTTTCTGCATTGTGTTCCCTGTTTTGGTTTAGCATGCTGCTTGGTCAATTCAGGAAAAATGCACTGAATGGAGCCTCACTGCTGTGATGTGTTCCTCCTGTTTATTTGCTAGGCAGAGCTCATGAAACCAACCTCACTTTCTGTGCTACAGATTTAACCAGAGATGTTTCTCCAGCTCACCTGGGGCTTGTTTTCTGACCCAGTGCTCCACCACACTCTTAGCACATGTTTATTATTAAGACAAAATGTGTCATGATTCCTGTCTGTGGATCCAAAATGGGTCTGAGATGATGAAGACTGTAGTTTGGAGTGGGAAATAATACAGTATATTGTGCAAGCAAGCTGTGGGTTACATGTTTGTTTATTTTAGAAAAGTATGCAGGGCTGAATTGTAAATGAATACCAGAACATTAGTTGCTGGGAAGGGATTCAAACCAACAACTCCATCATGATGAGTGAAACAGGGTCTGGTGGGTCCAAACAGGATTGAGTTTATTTAACATCTCTGCACATAAATTAGTCTTCAGGACAGGAAGCCATTTGCTGGAAGGAAGCTCTTCTCTGGAAGCACTTTGTCAGAACCTTGAGGAGGCAGAGGAAGAGAGGAACAACATTTTTGACAATTTAGCTCTCAGATGAAAGCAGGCGGGTGGATTTATGGCACATCAGCACAGGCAGCCATGTGCTGAAGGTATGCTGCATCATGTGGACGTGAATACTGAGCAGGCTTATGCCACCATACTTCCTCTTTCTCATATGTGAGCTGTGCATTGGGTCTTGCTCTGCTGTGAGTTACCTGTCCTCCATCCAGACTGACCCACCTGCCTCACCCAGCCTGTGTCATTCAGTGCCATGTCTCTGTTTCAGCACAAAGTCTTTGCATCCATTTAAATATGGTGACAAAGGTGGTTGCAGCCAAACTATGAAGATGTCATGTTTTATGATTTATAGGGAATATGTGACAATGCTTCAAAGGACCATGCATGCAGAAAAAATAGGAGCAGGGTTCTTACGGTCATGAAAAACCTGGAAAAGTCATGGAATTTTAAAATGCAATTTCCAGGTGGCATTTTTATCTTTTGAGACATTGACAAAAAACCGTTGGAATTAAAATATGAGAAAATGTATCTAAGTGTGCCTGTCTGGTGTGTTTTTGTTTTAGAAAGGCACCATACATGGGACTTCCGGCGGTCTTCTACATGGAGCAGACGTAGGTCCCGTCAGCTCCCGTTTCTTTTCAATTATTTTATGCACTTATTCACTTATAGTTGATCCAGTTGGATGTAATACGGTCAAACAGTCGACGGTCTCTTCCAACCTACTAATTTATAGCTCTAGCGGCCAGGAAAAACTATATAGAGCGCAGAAATGTCCTCCCTCCACAAGGAGTTGAGACAAGAAATCGAAGCCATACGGTCAGAGACATCAACAAGCCTTCACGGGCTGCGCTATTAGATGGGAGGGGAGATGAATAAACTTCGGCAGGAGCAAGCCCAGATGGTCACCGAACAAACCGACATGGCATCCAGCCTCACCGATGCTCAAGACCGCATTCAGCAACTGGAGCGCCTTGAGGAATCAAACACGAAAGAGCTGAAACGACTGAAGGAGAAATGTTTTGATCTCGAAAGCCAGAGTCGCCGCCAGAACTTGAGATTTGTCGGCATCCCGGAGGGAGCTGAAGGTGCTAGCCCTACAAAGTTCATGACGGAGCTAATTCCTGAAGTCCTGGGTGCCGAGAACTTTCCCTCCCCAGTGGAGATAGACCGAGCCCACCGCTCACTAGCGCCGAAACCGAAAAAAGGAGCACGACCAAGAGCATTCATCGTTCGGCTGCATTATTATGCACAAAAAGAGAAAATCGTGTGTCTCGCTAAAGGCAAGAGCCCCCTCACCTACCGGGGCACAGCGATACATATCTACCCAGACCTGCCGGCTGAGGTGAGCAAGCTCTGGGCTACTTTTAATGGGATAATGGCAAAGCTCCGGGAAGCGAAGATTGACTACAGCCTCTATTACCCGGCAGTTCTCGCTCTCAACCTGAATGGCGTCCGGCATACTTTCAACTCCCCACAAGCAGCTGAAGATTTTTATAAGGCGAAGTTATCCCCGCAGCAGGAGGGATGACTCCTCCCTCCCGTTTTTCACCGGCGGCGGCTCGGACTATAACCTGAGATAAACAGCGGCTGGACTTCCACGAGACTGGCGGTCTGCAGACAGTGTTTTTGTTCATCTTTTTTTTTTTTTTTGAACTGCAGACGCTGCTAATAACTGTCATCCACCTGGAATAGCCAGCGGTAAGACTGTAACCTCTCCATCACTCAGTACTGGTACCTGGTAAGGAGTTTTGGACTAAATCGTTATAACGTTACCCTTCTGGCAAAGTTGTCTCTTCAGAGTTAATCCTGGTTCATTATTAGTAACAGCATTTTGAAGCTTAGGTGTGTTTTCATTCCTACCATATTTGAATCTACTTTTGTGAAGTGTTTTGGGGTAGCAATGACTTGAAGGCTGTAAGGAAAAAAGGAAGGAGAAAAAAAAAAAAGTGCAACATTTATTTCTAAGTTAAAGGGAGCTAAACCTAGTTGGTTTAAGCTGAGTAATTCAGCATCCCGGTGCAGTAGCACCATGTTAGAGTTGAGAATAATGTGGGTTTTGTACACCTTTCAGTTGGGGAAAGGTACGGGAGGGAGGTTGGGTTTATCTTTGTGTGTGTCGTTCATTTGTTGTTATGGCAGTTGCAGTTTTACTTGTGTATTGTGTAATGTGGCTATGTCTGGAGCCAAAAGGGGATGGCTAGTGCAGTTAACACTGGGAAAAGCCTAGTCCAGTTTGCCACCTGGAATGCAAAAGGACTAAATAGCGCTGTAAAGAGAAGTAGAGTTTAACACATCTCAAAAAATTAAAGGTGGACATAGTGTTTCTTCAGGAGACCCACTTGAGAAATCAAGACCATGGCCGCTTACATAAGGGCTGGGTGGGCCAAGTATATCATTCCTCCTTTCAGTTTAAATCTAGGGGGGCCGCAATCTTAATAGGCAAAACAACTCCTTTTGTTTGTTCTCATTCTTTCTCTGACAGGCAAGGCAGGTTTGCGATTGTTGAGGGAAAGCTATATAATGTCCCCCTGGTCTTGGTTTGTACGTACACTTCCAATATTGATGATGCTCAATTTTTTTTATCACTGTGGTCTTCAATTCCAAATCTAAACTCACATCATTTAATTATGGGGGGAGATTTCAATTGCGTCTTAAGCCCAAAGCTGGACAGATCTTCCCAAATTCCCCGGCCGCCTTCTAGGGCAGCAGAAAGCATTGAATCTTTTCTTGAGGATTATGGTGTTGCGGATCCTTGGCGGTTTAAGAGTCCAATACTCGCTGCTTCTCCTTCTTCTCCCCTGTCCACCAATTGTACTCGCAGATTGATTACTTTCTTATTGATCGAAAACTCTTGTCACATGTTAGGCACTGCGAATACAAAGCAATTGTAATTTCGGACCACGCCCCTCATATACTACAATTAGCTTTTCAACATAAATCAGTAGCTGCCACCTGGCGATTTAACAACTTATTGTTAACTGATAATGCTTTTGTTTCATTCATCTCTACCCAAATAGAGCAATTTGTTTCTATTAATAATAATGGGGAGGTCTCAAAGAGGACACTTTGGGAAGCTCTTAAAGCCTACATTCGCAGGCAGATAATTTCTTACAGTACTTCCTCCAACCGATCCCGCCTTCAACGTCTGTCGGAGATATCTGAGGAAATACAAAAGATCCGCCGATCAGACTTATAACGGAGATTCGCTCAACTACAGGTGAAATACTTACTGACCAGCAGGAAATGAACAGTGTATTCAAATCTTTTTACACAAGCCTCTACACCTCGGAATCTAAAGGTGACCCTAGATTAGTAGATGACTTCCTAAACAAATTACAAATTCCAACAATAGAAGCAATCTTGAAGAGTCTTTCTCTCTTACTGATTTAGTGCTTGCAATAAAAAATATGCAGGGCTCCAAAACTCCTGGCCCTGATGGGTTCGCCGCTGAATTTTTCAAAGTTTTTTCCAAATTAATTTCACCTGTGATACTTGAAGCCGTTAATGAGGCCTTTATTGCAAAAACTCTGCCCCCTACCTTTTACCAGGCATCCATATCAGTTTTATTAAAGGAAGGCAAAGACCCTAAGGAACCAGGATCTTATCGTCCCATTAGCCTTTTAAACGTGGACACCAAATTACTAGCCAAGATGCTTGCCACTCGACTGGAAGGGGTTCTCCCATCAATTATATCACCAGATCAGACTGGGTTTATTAAAAATCGCTTCTTGTTTTCGAACCTCCGCAGGCTCTACAATGTACTATATTCCTCCGGCCTTGCCCCTCAGCATCCAGAGGTCCTTTTTTCCCTGGATGCTGAGAAGGCCTTTGACCGGGTCGAGTGGGACTTCCTTTTTGCTGTTCTAAGAGGGTTTGGCTTTGGTGACAAATTTATAACCTGGGTGGAGCTACTGTATCAGTGTCCCCTCGCTTCTGTGTTGACCAACTCTTTAAGGTCCTGCTATTTTCCCCTGCGTCAAGGAACGAGGCAGGGTTGCCCCTTGTCCCCGCTTTTCTTTGCCCTCTCTATTGAGCCTCTGGCTATTGCCCTGGGTTCTCTAGAGAGTTATGAGCAGGGATTGAAAATAGAGTGTCCTTATATGCAGACGACTTGCTTTTATATGTAACAAATCTGCACAGATCTATTCCAAACATCATGTCTATTTGAAAGAAATATGGTGAGGTTTCTGGTTATAAACTAAATTACTCTAAGAGCGAGCTTTTCCCAATTAATAAGTCTGCACAGAGTCTCTCATATTCTCACTTCCCTTTCAAAATAACAACACATTCTTTTAGACATGTGGATGTAGTGGTGACAAGGAGTATAGCCGGTCTGTTTGCTGCAAACTTTCTGGAAAGGTGGTCCCATCTTCATATCACCCTAGCAGGTAGAACCAATGCTATAAAAATTAACGTCCTTCCAAAATTTCTGTTCTTATTTCAAACTATCCCAATAGTAATACGGAAGTCCTTTTTCATGACCCTTGACAAAATTATTTCTAATTTCATATGGAACAAGAAGATACTTAGAATTAGGAAAGCTTATATACAGCGGCCAAACCAGGTGGAGGGATGGGACTACCTAATTTTCAGCTTTATTATTGGTCGTGTAATATACGTGCTCTATCATTTTGGGTTCAGTTTGATAAGCAGGACGAGAATCCTTGTTGGGTACAGATGGAACATAATTCTTGTGGTTTGACATCTTTGACTGCCCTCTTGTTTTCTCCAATACCTTTATCATTGCACTATGTTAAGAATAACCCCATTGTAACCCAGTCCCTGAAAATATGGTCTGGTGTGAGAAAACAGTATGGTTGGCACAGGGGCGTCCTACTCGCTCCCATCTATCCGAGCCACCTTTTCTCCCCGTCTGTTATGGATGACTCTTTTGATATTTGGAAACGTAATGGCATAATCAATATGAAGGCTCTATTCATAGATAAAATATTTCCCACCTTTTTACAGCTGCAGATGAAATTTAATTTACCACGATCACACCTTTTCAAATTCTTTCAGATTTGTAGTTATGTTAAAACAAACACACCCTCCTATCCCAATCTGACTGAGGAGTCCCCTATGGAAACCTTGTTTTCCTTCAAACCCTCAAAGAGGGGTGCTATTTCTTTCTTTTATAATCTCTTGTCCAATCAACAAAGCCTATCACTAGAACTTATAAAGTCTGCATGGGAGGGTGATTTGGGGGTGACCTTGACAGCTGAGCAACGGAAAAAAGCCCAAGAGGGGGTGCACACAGCCTCAATCTGTGCCCAACATGGCCTCATCCAGTTTAAGGTACTGCATCGCCTTCACTTTTCCAAGGTTAGACTCTCAAGAATGTTCCCAAATGTGGACCCATTGTGTGATGGATGTGGGCTCTCACCAGGCTCTCTGGCTGTTGTAGTATGACCATGAGGAGACCCTTGGTGTGTGTAGTGATTTTGGAGTTTCAATACTGTATAACAGTGAAGCTATAGATTAATATTGGTAGATATTAATGATTAATACCAATAATAAAATCACCAAAATTATGCAAAAGGCACATTTATCCAAAACAGCTGTTGTAGTATGACCATGAGGAGACTCTTGGTGTGTGTAGTGGTTTTGGAGTCTCAATACTGTATAACAGTGGAGTTATTGATTTTTGTTTGCAGCGTCTTGCTCTTGTATTGCAATTTGCAGAAGGTCCCTGCGCACTCGCCCGGCTGCTGGCTGTGCATAGCGATCAATGTTCAAACGTCCAGCTCGGAGGACGGCTTATTTTTGTAAAAATCGGAGTTTTGGTCCTTGTAGCTCGTAGTCTATGCTATCACGGTGGGATAGAGGACGTCCAAGGGTCCCTTCTTCTGTCTCTGACAGGATGTAAAGTTGGCGGCTGACTTCTTCCAGACCATCTAACGCTGCTAGCTCAGTTTGCACATCCATATCGGCGTTGAGCTGAGCCAAGTCATCCATCAATCTATCCAGATGAAACTGAACATAGTCGTTGGTTGCATGGTTCTCCAAATCATTTGCTAATGATCGTAATTCATTCGCAATCGCTCGTACAAAAACTGCCATTACTAAACCAGAACTGCAGCTAAGGGTTAGCTGAGCGGGCGGGCTGGTAGCCAACAACATCAGCGCCGCTAGTAAGGCAGAAGTAGTCGACCCGAATCGAGCACACTCCTGTAACCAATCATGCTGTTGACTGAGGTTAGGACCTCCTACCTCATTAACATATGGACACAGAAATACAGAAATAAATAAATGTAGGTGAACAGAAATGTAGAAATAAATATAAAGCATTTATATATTTATTTATTCTTTTATTTATTCTTTTATTTATTTATTTATACATTTATTTCAGCATTTATTTATTTATGCATTTTTTAATTTATACATTTATTTATTTTTTTATGCATTTATTTATTTATTCCTGTATTTATTTATACATTTATTTATTTATTTATTTATGCATTTATACATTTATTCCTGTATTTATTTATTTATTTATTTATGCATTTATTTATACTTAAGTCATGTTTAGTCCTCCATACACTTACACACCTATTGGAGCTTGATTTTCAACACCCTATCAGAAGTTTTCAAAATGGTGGTTCAACCAGATCCTGTATTAGTCATTTTTGGGGTAGTGAGAGAGAACAATAAAAATCTTTCTGGAACCAAATTGAAAATTACAAAATTTGTCACGTTGTTGGCGAGGAAACTGATCCTTCTAAATTGGAAAAATCCTCAGCTACCGAGCTGGACTCAGTGGCTGAGGGAAATCATACAGCTCCTTAAACTTGAAAAGTTGAGATACACAGTATTTGGCTCCTCGGATAACTTTGAGAACATTTGGAAGCCATTCATGGACTACATTAGAAATAAGCTTTAATTCTCCTCTTTTCCTAATGCACCCCAGATGTAATGGACCTATACTACTTAACATCATGTATACATTTGCCACATGGCCCATCATAATGTACTAATCCTTTTCTTTTTACGCAACTGCAATATGTAAATGTTTGTCTGTTCTCTTTTTTTTTTGTTTTGTTTTTGTTGTTGTTTCTCTTATTGTTACCATGTCTATTTTTGTATATGTTTCTTCATGCACAGTCCCTTTATGTTGTGCTGTTAAACTTCTTTTGAAAAAAAAACAAAAAAATATTATTAAAAAAAAAAAGAAAGGCACCATACATTTCAAATGTAAACCTAATTTTACTTAGTGTTTCGATAATTAGTTTTCGGTGGTCCCATTGAGATAAAATAATTTCTTTTGGTCATGGAAATTCAGTAAAAGGTTTTGAAGAAGTCATGGATAATCATTGGTGAAAAAGTGTAAAAACATTGTAGGAGATATTTAGGCAACAATTTATAACATGTTAAAGAAATAATACCAGACAAGATGTTCATTCATTTCCTGATAATGGACATCTCGAAGTGCATTATCCTGCTTATACCATTGTCACTTTCCAAAGTAAAATAGACCATTAATTTCTCTACTAAGATCCCAAATTGCTTGTACTAATCTGCGTGCGCAATCTAGAAATTTGCATGTGGGGTTGAACCGCGGTTTGCGGGCGATTTACTAAGAGTGATTGCGATAATGACAACAGGTGCAAACTTGTTGGAGACACGCCTATTTAAATGAGGGTTTAGCGTGTTTCATGGTTTTCAGCATGGCGAGTTTGGTAGAGGAAGCGAATAAACATTTCAATGAGCTGCAGCAAAGGAATCTGATGATCGCGCTAAGGAACGCCGTGTGGGAGAAAATCGGTGAAAAAGTTAATGCTGTTGGAAAAAACAGGCGAACAGTGGATGAAGTGAAAAGGAGATACCAAGACATCAGAAGAACAAAAGAAAAATTGGCGTATAATAATATAAATATAATAATAATAGTAAACTTGCAAGGAGTTTTGTTATTGCAGATATTGCGTGACTCCTTCTCGCAGCTGGCTCCAAATCCGCTCTGAGTTCCTCCAACAGCTCCAAAATGGCAAGGCTGCATAGGCGATATGTTCTCATGATAGTTTCCTCATTCATCCCAAAAATGTTCACACGAGGGTGAAAAATGCGTTCTCGGCGTCTGCTTCTTGCAACAATAACGGCAACCATGTGTGCGCAATTACGCATACAAACCGTTTGCACCCTTTGAGACGTGTTAAATATAGACGCAGTGTCTATTGGCAAAATTGCTTTCATGTTTGATAAATCACTTAGCGTGTGCTAAATTAATATATTTACATTTTCTCCACCCACAACACGCACAATTGCATGTAAACGCCCCATGTTGCATATTCATTGCTGCAAACGTACTAACTGACTGCAGACGCGCTATTTTGCACCTTTGACAGATGCAACCCTTTTTGCGCACTGTTAGTAAATCAGTTTGTAGCTTTTTTTGCGTGTGCAAGGAGTTTGCACACGTTTTAATACACACAAACCTTTAGTAGATCCAGCCCTTAATGTCTAATCTGTCAAATCTACAGTTTTTCACTAGCAATAACTATGTTTCCCTGGAAACACCTGAGAGTTTGACCAATAACTGAAAGAGTTGCAGCCCCATCAGGTTCTCATGTAATGGAAACGTTGTTCACTGCTCCAGTAAATAGGACAGCCTGTCATGTTTCATTTTGTGTTTCTGTGATTTCCTGTTTCATTTTGAAGTTTTACCCTCATGAGTCATGTTGTCATGTGTTGTTTCTCATTTACTCCTTTTGTGTGATTTCCCGCCCTTTTTCTGAGTGTTTCAGTGTCTCCCTGTGGTATGTTTCTGGTTTTTTTTATTCCTCTTTTTTTACTGGTTTGTACTTTGTTTAATTTATGTTTTGGTCTTTGGATTTTTGGAAGTTACACTTGGTCTTTTGGATGCTATGATTTTGTGATTTCGGCTCATCATGGGTCCTCACAATTTTTGCCAAACCTGACACGGAACTTGGCAACGGTAGTTAAACTAGTCTGCTCAGCTCATTGAACCCTTCAGCTCAGCTGAAAGTCAATAACATTGTGTACAGTTGATGAACAGATAATATAATTGGATGGTATGTTTAACAACAAGTCTAGCCATCACCATAATTTTTTGAGGACATGAGTCTGGAAGAAGACAGTGTTAATAGACACATCACACATTTGATCTAAAACTTGTTGTTTACAAAAGTCTATGTAGACAGACAAGTGATATTAGTCACACAATATGTCCCTCTCCTCCTCTTTTGACGCCCTCTGTCCCCTCACCTCCTGACCAGCACGATCATGGTCATCATCTGCTGACGACTTTGCAACTTACTTTACCAAGAAAGTAGAAGACAACAGCTCCTCATTTACTCCAATGCCCATCCAGAAAGAATCTCCCCCAACCCTCACCACTGATGGCCTTACCTGCTTCAGCCCTCACCTGCTTCAGCCCTCTCTCCTATGAAGATGTTCACATGCTAGTTACGTCTATCCGTGCCACCACCTGTTCCCTTGACCCAATTCCTTCCTCCCTTCTCCAAAACATCTCACACAACATCTTGCCATTCCTCACCACCCTGATCAACTCCTCCCTCACTTCAAGCTGTATTCCAGCTGCTTTCAAGACAGCTACAGTAAAGCCACTCCTAAAGAAACCCACCCTAGACTCAGCTGACATCCAAAACTACAGACCTGTATCTCTTCTTTCATTCCTCTCTAAAACCCTGGAATGTGCTGTCTACAACCAACTGTCCTCCTGTCCTTCACAAAACGACCTCCTTGACCCCAATCAGTCAGGCTTCAGGACTGCTCACTCCACTGAGACGGTTCTCCTCACAGTGACTGAGTCGCTCCGTGCCGCCAGAGCCTTGTCCCACTCATCCGTCCTCATTCTCCTCGACCTATCTGCTGCGTTTGACACAGTCAACCACCAAATCCTCCTCTCTTTACTCTGGCTGAATTTGGCATCGCTGACTCTGCTCTAACCTGGTTTGCATCATACCTGACAAATCGCACCTTTCAGGTCATATGGAATGGCTCCTTGAATGTCTGGCAGACATCTCCACTTGAACAACTGTGCATCGCCTCAAGCTCAACCTTCATAAAACTGAACTCCTCTTCATCCCGGGGAAAGACTGCCCTCGCTTGTAACTGTCAGTCACTGTCGAGGACGTCACAGTATCGCCTTCATCGACTACGAGGGACCTGGGCATAATCCTAGATGACAGACTATCCTGCACTCCCAACATCACTGCTGTGGCCCGATCCTGCAGATTTGCCCTCCACAACATCTGCAGGATGCAGTCTTTCCTCACAAAGGATGCCACGCAACTCCTGGTCCAAATCAAATCAAATCAAATCAAATTTTATTTGTATAGCCCAAATTCACAAATCACAGTTTGCCTCAGAGGGCTTTACAATCTGTACAGAGACGACACCCTCTGTCCTTCGACCCTCGATTCGAGTGAGGAAAAACTTGCCCCCAAAAAAACCCTTTTAACAGGGAAAAAATGCGGAAAAAAACCTCAGGAAGAGCCACAGAGGAGGGATCCCTCTCCCAGGACAGACAGACATGCAATAGATGTCGCATGTACAGAGCAGATCAACGAGATCACAATGTATACAATTATAATAGATGGTTGACAGGAATGAAAGTACATAAAGAGGTATTACAGCAATAATAATGAAATGCACATAATGGAAATGTGACTACTAGTAATAACAGTAGTAGTGGTTAACGGTAAGGATAGTATGTAGTAATGCATTACAATAATAGTAGTGGAACGTATGTAACAGAGATATGACTAATATTAGCAACAGTAGTGGTGGGTGTCAGGCACGGCCATGGCAGTAGGCGCATCCACGATCCACGACCCGGGCGCGGCCAGGATCCATGGGAGCCTGTAGGACTAGAAAGCACAAGGACTCCGGGGAAGAAGTGAAGTCAGTGACATGCAGAGATGGGGCATGTATACAGGCATAATGTATACAGATGGAGAGGAGAGGAGGAGAGAGAAGCTCAGTGTGTCATTTGTCCCCCGGACTGGGCCTATAGCAGCATAACTAAGAGCTGGTCCAAGACAGGCCGGGGCCAGCCCTAACTATAAGCTATATCAAAAAGGAAGGTCTTAAGTCTACTCTTAAAGGTAGAGAGGGTGTCCGCCTCCCGGACCAAAACAGGAAGATGGTTCCACAGAAGAGGAGCTTGATAGCTGAAGGCTCTGGCTCCCATTTTGCTTTTGGAGACTTTAGGAACTACAAGTAATCCTGCGTTCTGGGAGCGTAATGCTCTAGTTGGGTGATAGGGTAGTATGAGCTCCTGGAGATATGATGGTGCCTGACCATTAACAGCTTTGGAAGTGAGGAGAAGGATTTTAAACTCTATTCTTGATTTTACAGGGAGCCAGTGCAGAGAGGCCAATACAGGAGTAATATGATCTCTTTTCTTAGTTCCTGTCAGTACACGTGCTGCAGCATTCTGGACCAGCTGGAGACTCTTTAGAGACTTGTTAGGGCAGCCTGATAATAGAGAATTACAATAGTCCAGCCTGGAAGTAACAAATGCATGGACTAGCTTTTCTGCGTCTTTTTGGGACAGGATGGGCCTGATTTTTGCAATGTTACGTAGATGAAAAAATGCAGACCTTGTTTTCCACGTTGGATGTGAAAGACTAAGAACAAGGCTTTCAAATGAGTTATAATTTAATTTAGGTTTAGGATTGATTGACAGACTTAAGTCATAAATAGCTGCAACACCACCTCCTCGGCCGGAGCCTCGAGGAATGTGAGTATTGATATGACTAGGGGGAGTGGATTCATTCAGGCTGACATATTCTTCAGGATGCAGCCAGGTTTCAGTAAGACAGAATAAATCAATGTTACAATCTGAAATTAAGTCATTTACTGATTCAGCTTTCGATGACAGGGATCTGATGTTTAGGAGTCCACATTTAATTCTCTTGTCTTGATTTGAAATTGCAGAGTTGCTGTTAATTTTTATTAGATTTTCATGCACAACTCCTCTTCTGCTGACTTTTGATTTGATTAATTTAGGTGGTCGGGGGGCAGACACAGTCTCAATAAGGTTTTGGGTGTGCAACTGATCTAATGGAAGCTCAGAGAAGCGTGTAAGACTGCAGCTCTGCCTCCTGGTCTCAACTCTGGGTTGTCAGGCTGGTGGTTGGCTAATAAAATGGGTCAGATTTCTAGAGATGAGAGCCGCTCCGTCCAAAGTGGGATGGATGCCGTCTCTCCTAATCAGACCAGGTTTTCCCCAGAAAGTCCGCCAATTATCAACAAAGCCCACATCGTTTGCTGGACACCACCTCGACAGCCAGCGGTTGAATGATGACATGCGGCTAAACATGTCATCACTGGTCAGGTTTGGCAGGGGCCCAGAGAAAACTACGGAGTCCGACATTGTTTTGGCAAAGTTACACACCGACTCAACATTAATCTTAGTGACTTCCGACTGGCGTAGCCGGGAGTCATTACCGCCGACATGTATTATGATCTTACTATATTTACGTTTAGCTTTAGCCAGCAGTTTTAAATTTGATTCGATGTCGCCCGCTCTGGCCCCTGGGATGCATTTCACTATAGTCGCTGGTGCCGCTAACTTCACGTTTCGTACTATGGAGCTGCCAATAACCAGAGTTGGTTTCTCAGCGGGTGTGTCGCTGAGTGGGGAAAATCTGTTCGAAACGTGAAGCGGCAGATGGTGTACCGTGGGCTTTGGCTTGGTACTATGCTTCCTTCAACTAGTCACCCAGCCGCCCTGCTCTCCCGGCTGCTCGGGAGTTGCCGAGGGACGGCTAACTGAAGCTACGGTTGCTCGGTCCGCACTAGCTAAGGGGGCCTGGCTAACTGCAGCAGTTACAGTCGGAGTTTCCATGCTGCGGAGCCTCGCCTCCAACTCACTGAGCCTCGCCTCCAACACTTCAAATGAACTACACTTAGTACATGTACCAGTATCACTAAGGGAGGCAGAGATGTAACTAAACATCTGGCACACCGAGCAAGAGAAAAGAGGAGAGCGAGAGGGAGAGAGAGAAGCCATCGCTAGCTGATAGCGGCTAAGCTAGGATACGATAGATTAGCTAGCAGAGCTAAGAGAGCTACAAACAGCAGTAAGTTTAGCGACTAAGCTATAAACACAGAGTACTGTTGAATGCTTTAGTGGACTAGTACGTGCTTAATTGTAAGCGGGAATTCGGCCGCTGCAGTAAAAAATATAACAATAATCTGCTCGGACGAGCCGGAGAAGCACAGGTACGCTATCACTATCAGTAACACAACAACAGGAAATGACGCAGTGACGCAATGACGCAACACACTTACCGTAGTACGTAGCAGTTCCAATGCAAATCCAAGCGCTGGTTATCTCCTGCCTGGACTACTGCAACTCGCTCTTGGCTGGACTCCCAGCCTCTGCGACTAAACCGCTGCACCGTCAACGGAACTGCACCCATCTACCTCCAAACACTGGTCAGACCACACGCCCCAGCACAGGCACTTCGCTCCACTACATCAGCTGGCCGGCTGGTACGCTATTGCTGAAAGCAAACAAAGGTCACGACTCTTCTCTGTTCTGGCGCCTCAGTGGTGGAACGAACTCCCAACCAATGTCAGGACAGCTGAGTCACTCGTCATCTTCTGCAAAAGAGTCAAGACTCACTTTTTCAGACTTCACCTCGACCCCGAATACCATGACCCCCCCCCCAAAAGAAAAAAAAAACTCTAAAAAAAAGTATATGCACTTGTATGTTCTTACCCTTAGCACTTAAAATATAATATAGCACTTATGTACTTAAGGTATTCTTGATAAATAGCAGCTACTATGCTCAGATAAGGGCTTGAAAATGTCTTCTGTTTTTTCATTCTTCTTTCTTCTTTCTTGTGACAAATGTCCTTATTGTAAGTTGCTTTAAACAAACGCATCTGATAAATGCCCTAAATGTAAATATGACAGGAAGTAAGAAACCTATAATCATTGGAGTAACAAAGTGCTCTCAAAAAGTGTTTTGAATTGGAAATAACGTAACCTGATAATGCAGTCCTGTGTGCACAGCATGCTTGTGTGTGTATGTTAGTATGACAGATCTGCTGTTTAATGTATTTGCTGCATTCGAGATAACGACATTCTTGGTACATTGGAGGCTTTATGTGAATGTTGCAAATGGCCAGCACTCAGATGTCAGTGGACCTCAAGCTGAGACAGAGCCTGGGGCCCGTGTTCATTTCAATCAAGTCAGTAATCACTCACAAGCAATAGCCCAGAACAATGAAATACAAAATTACATTCTGGCCTGTATGAAGTGCTCCAGGACCCAAGATCCTGCACTTTATCACTGACATTTTGTCCTCCCAGTTCTTTCTTATGTACTTAGGCTCATTGGAGTTGCAAGCACACACAACTGCACACATCTGTGGTGTATCAGCATGCATTGTTCCACATATGTTTGTACTTAAAGCCACGGTGCTTTCCCTACTCTTGGCTTTCCTTGCCCACTGTTGGTCATTTTGCCTGTTTCAAGCCAGTGTTGCCAGATAGTTTTGATGTTTTCCAGCCCCATAATTGCTCAAAATCTGCCCAAATTGAAACTGCTCAAATAACATCTATAATAAACAATACAAATTAATAAATCAATAATAGCAACAATATTGCAGTGTTCACAACTGAGCTAGACATAGACAGTGTAAACGGAGTATAAACGAGAAAACACAAAACTAAACGTAATTTGAGAGGTGACGCGGGTCTCGCCTGTCTGTCTCATCCACATCAGTTATGTTTACACAGACAGGCAGACATGCACCCCGTTTTAATGACAATTAAACGTGTCAGCATCATGTATGATGAAATGCACTCTGGTCACTTTTCACTATAAAAAAAGCCCCCCTCTTATTAGCTGTACCCTCAGGAGTGAATGTGTTCACAGCAACAGATGGAGGATTGACAGGTGATAGACCGCTTGCTGTGCCCTACAGACTTTTTAAAATACAGTTACAATTGCTACAAGGGTTATATTATTTTAAATGTTGACTTTTCTCTTTTTGCTCTTGGGACAACATATCATATGAATATTGTAACAACATAAATACTATTTTAACATAATTTAAAATGAAGAGAATGGATAAAGTACTAAACAATTACTACTTATTAAGGAGGAATAATTCATATTCCATTCTTTCATCTGTTATTGCAGTATAGTACAATGACCACATTATTGGCGCTTTTTGACTACATGGTACTGGCTCGACTCGCCTCAGCTTGCCTCACTTTTAGTACCGGCACTTCATTTTCCACCACCTATAGTACCTGGATAGTACCCCCTTAGTGTAGCTGGTCGTCATAGCGTTGCTGTGCTGTAGAGACGCCGGTTGTCTATCTCTCGCTGGATCCTTTTGTTGGTAACAAACAGAGTAATGTCTGCTCCTCCTCAGTTGAGCGCAGTGAGGTTTTGTGGGTTGCCATTTTTATCGAGTAATTAGCAGGGCTCGAAATCAACTTTTCCTCAGTGTCCCGAATTCTACTTTGTATTGTCCCGGCTATAACCAACAGTGTCCCAAATTTCAATTATTGTCGTCGCCCCCCCAATTATGCAGAATACATATAATTTGATCCTTTTTTGTCACTTAATCATCACACCATGGACTCTGGTCCACCATATAAGTTTAAAATACTTACATTACATATGTATGTGTATATATATGTATATATACAGTACAGACCAAAAGTTTGGACACACCTTCTCATTCAAAGAGTTTTCTTTATTTTCATGACTATGAAAATTGTAGATTCACACTGAAGGCATCAAAACTATGAATTAACACATGTGGAATTATATACTTAACAAAAAAGTGTGAAACAACTGAAAATATGTCTTATATTCTAGGTTCTTCAAAGTAGCCACCTTTTGCTTTGATTACTGCTTCGCACACTCTTGGCATTCTCTTGATGAGCTTCAAGAGGTAGTCACCTGAAATGGTCTTCCAACAGTCTTGAAGGAGTTCCCAGAGATGCTTAGCACTTGTTGGCCCTTTTGCCTTCACTCTGCGGTCCAGCTCACCCCAAACCATCTCGATTGGGTTCAGGTCCGGTGACTGTGGAGGCCAGGTCATCTGGCGCAGCACCCCATCACTCTCCTTCTTGGTCAAATAGCCCTTACACAGCCTGGAGGTGTGTTTGGGGTCATTGTCCTGTTGAAAAATAAATGATGGTCCAACCAAATGCAAACCGGATGGAATAGCATGCCGCTGCAAGATGCTGTGGTAGCCATGCTGGTTCAGTATGCCTTCAATTTTGAATAAATCCCCAACAGTGTCACCAGCAAAGCACCCCCACACCATCACACCTCCTCCTCCATGCTTCACGGTGGGAACCAGGCATGTAGAGTCCATCCGTTCACCTTTTCTGCGTCGCACAAAGACACGGTGGTTGGAACCAAAGATCTCAAATTTGGACTCATCAGACCAAAGCACAGATTTCCACTGGTCTAATGTCCATTCCTTGTGTTCTTTAGCCCAAACAAGTCTCTTCTGCTTGTTGCCTGTCCTTAGCAGTGGTTTCCTAGCAGCTATTCTACCATGAAGGCCTGATTCACACAGTCTCCTCTTAACAGTTGTTCTAGAGATGTGTCTGCTGCTAGAACTCTGTGTGGCATTGACCTGGTCTCTAATCTGAGCTGCTGTTAACCTGCGATTTCTGAGGCTGGTGACTCGGATGAACTTAACCTCCGCAGCAGAGGTGACTCTTGGTCTTCCTTTCCTGGGGCGGTCCTCATGTGAGCCAGTTTCTTTGTAGCGCTTGATGGTTTTTGCGACTGCACTTGGGGACACTTTCAAAGTTTTCCCAATTTTTCGGACTGACTGACCTTCATTTCTTACAGTAATGATGGCCACTCGTTTTTCTTTACTTAGCTGCTTCTTTCTTGCCATAATACAAATTCTAACAGTCTGTTCAGTAGGACTATCAGCTGTGTATCCACCTGACTTCTGCACAACACAACTGATGGTCCCAACCCCATTTATAAGGCAAGAAATCCCACTTATTAAACCTGACAGGGCACACCTGTGAAGTGAAAACCATTTCAGGTGACTACCTCTTGAAGCTCATCAAGAGAATGCAGAGTGTGTGCAAAGCAGTAATCAGAGCAAAAGGTGGCTACTTTGAAGAAACTAGAATATAAGGCGTATTTTCAGTTGTTTTACACTTTTTTGTTAAGTACATATTTCCACGTGTTAATTCATAGTTTTGATGCCTTCAGTGTGAATCTACAATGTCAATAGTCATGAAAAGAAAGGAAACTCATTGAATGAGAAGGTGTGTCCAAACTTTTGGTCTGTACTGTATATATATATATATATATATATATACATACATATAAGTTTAGCCATGTAATTCTCTCAAAAAGCTCTGCTGTATGACAGGAGCAGTGGAGCTAAAATACATGCAGCTATTACCTGCCCTGATTGATGACCAAGGAGACTGTTTGTACCCTCAGTACAGCAGTCCACCACCTCTGACCCTAACTCTTGACTTTTACAACCCTTTGCTCCTCTATGTTGAGTGTTATAACGTTGCTCTTGTGTCAGGGCAGCAGCCTCCCTCTCTCCTCTGTTCCTTCAGCCTGCACCTCTTTTACTGTGTGTTACATAACTTTGTTATTCCCACAACTCTCAGTGTCCTTGTTTTTGTGCTGTGCTGCTGTGAATGTTCACTCTGACTACAGTGTTTTTGTGACCAGCAGAACTAATTTGGATCCACCAATACCCAGAAATACAGGTAAGATACTGTTCAGCTACAGGTGTTGATGAGGACACCTTGTCCAAACTCACAGTTTACTCATATACTCACTGTATTGTGACTATATGAGTAAACTGTGAGGAAATAGTGAAGACATTTCATGAATCTCTCTACTGCAAATTGAATTTTTGGCTCAGAGCTTCAGGGTTGCTAAGAGGCTGTAGAGTGCAGCAGAAATGAGTCCTAAAATCTGGAAATCAGTTAGCATTCTTGCACTTCCTCTTCCCATCTCTCTCTGTCTCTCTCGATATATATATATATGTATATAGTTAATTAGTTATAGTTAATACCGCACTTGTGAATTTCAAAGCTTTTAGGCATGTAAAAGATAATGGTTGCTACAGACACTACAGAGGTTGTTGGGGACATTAAAAGTCATCACAGCGAACATGGAGACTCATCTACTCACTAGTCCGTCTTTACAGGCCAACTTTAGTTTGTCACAACCTAGCTCAAAGCAGTGACAAAAGCAACCACGGAGTGACAAAAATGCCAATAAATAAAATAATTTATTAACAAAAGTTTTAATATTGCAACAAACCAAATGCATGAGGTGTGCTAGTCTGTATTGTCAGTGGTGTAAATGTGGGTGAGTGTGTGTGTGGGTGTCATGTTGGATGCAAAACCAAGGAACAAAAACCAAATGTGCATCTGCAGGGAAGGAGGAGAGAGAGAAAGAGCCATGCTGGGGACTGGGTTTTAAAGCCTCTGGAAGCACCCCCCCCATGAAGTCGGTGTCCCAAAGGAGACCGCCAACTCCCTGTCACAACCAAAACAGTGTCTTTACTATGCACAACAAAAATACAATCAAAACACATAACTATCCAATGCAAACCAGAAGAAATGCATAAAGAAAACAAAAAGTCATGACCTGCAGTCTCCGGTGCCCCGCCCACAATTTCCCCACCCAGGCTCAGCAACCCTGGTACCATGGGAAGCAATTTAAGAACCTAGAGGGGTTAAGAACAGACAAAGAACATCAAAAGATAAACAGGACATTAATTAGTGACACACCTTGAAACCGACGCCCTACAGAGGCGCACGTGACAGCGCATCGGCAACCGTATTGGCTGTCCCTTTAATGTGCCTAATGTCAAGGTCATATGCTTGAAAAAACAAAGACCACCTCATCAACCTCTGATTCAAGCACCGCAGCGACTGAAGGAAAACCAGAGGGTTGTGGTCGGTGTACACTACCAGAGAGGTCCCACCGGACCCAACATACACCTCAAAGTGCTGGAGTGCCCAAATTACTGCCAAAGCCTCCTTCTCAATAACAGAGTAATTACTCTGATACCGGTTGAACTTTCTGGAAAAGAAACTGACTGGCCTCACCACTCCCTGGGCATCCTCCTGCAGCAAAACGGCACCTGCTCCAACAAAGCATGTTGACAATCAGAGGACCATACAAACTTCGCCTTGGCCTTCAGGAGCTCTGTAAGAGGAAACACCACAGTCGAAAAGTTTCTACAGAAACTCCTATAGTACCCGACCAGACCCAAAAAGCGTTGAAGCTCTTTTTTAGTTGTGGGTTGAGGATACTGACCGACTGCCTGAACCTTGGCCTGAACTGGAGCGACACAACCTTGGCCAACCACCCGACCCAGGTAAGTGACCGTCGCTCTGGCAAACTCGCACTTAGCCAAGTTAATAGTAAGACGCGCATCCGCGAGTCTATCAAAAAGCGCCCGAACACGCTGAAGGTGGGAGTGCCAAGTATCACTATACACGACTACATCATCAAGATAAACCGAGCATCCCTCCAGCCCTGACACCACCCGGTTCATCAGGCGCTGGAAGGTTGCTGGCGCATTTCGCAACCCGAAGGGCATCACTGTGTAAGAGAACAGGCCTGATGGTGTCACAAAAGAGGAAATCTCCTGGGCCCGCTCCGACAAAGGCACCTGCCAGTAACCCTTGAGCAGATCGAATTTACTAACAAACCGTGCCGACCCAACCTGATCAATGCAATCGTCCATCCGTGGTAGGGGGAACGAATCTGATTTAGTGACTGCATTCAGCTTTCTAAAATCAGTGCAAAAGCGGAAGGTCTTATCGGGTTTTGGCACTAGAATGCATGGAGAAGCCCAGCTAGCAGATGATGGCACAGCAATGTTATTCTTCAACATGTAACCAATTTCCAAATCCAAAAACTTGGCCTTTTCAGGGGACATGCGATAAAAGCGTTGCTTAATTGGTTGCGCATCTTCTACACAGATATCATGCTCCACCCAGGTAGTGCATGATGGCGTATCACCAAACAGTTCAGGATATTTTTTAATCAGGTTCACCAGCTCGCATCGTTTATCCTCTGACAAATGTGACAATGATTCGTCCAACACACAGAGACTCAGAATTTTTCAATCGTCCACATAACACACTCTCGTCAGGCTCCGGCACGCCATCGCCTTCATGCGCAACAGCCACAGAGCTCACTGCTAGAGCCGGACGCACACCACTCATATCCGCACTCTCAGTGTCACGAAGATAGTAAGGCTTCAAAAGATTCACATGGCACAATTGTTGCGATTTCCGACGACCAGGCGTTTTAATCAAATAGTTAAGGTCTGAAACTTTTTCGGAGACCGTGAAGGGACCCGCATATTTAGCCTGAAAAGGAGAACCCACCAGTGGCATGAGAGCCAAAACTTGATCCCCTGGAGCAAATTCTCGATGTTCTGATCGCCGATCATAAACACGTTTCATCCTATTCTGCGCAGAACTCAATTTCTCTCTGGCCAAACAACCCGCCACAAACAAACGGTGTCTGAAGCCATTAACAAAATCAATACGGTTTTTAGGTGGTTCAGCCTCCACCCAGCCACCCTTCAGGGCCGCCAGAGGACCCCGCACAGTGTGTCCGAAAACCAGTTCATTTGGACTAAAACCGGTACTCTCTTGAACTGCCTCTCTTGCAGCCAGCAGCAACCAGGGAAGACCCCCCTCCCAGTCTCCACCCAGCTCCGTACAATACGCCCGCAGGAGAGACTTCAGCGTCTGGTGAAACCTTTCTAAGGCCCCCTGACTTTGCGCATGGTAAGCTGAAGACTGATTGTGTTGTATGCGCAAAATCTTTAACACCTGACCAAACACATGGGAGGAAAAGTTGGAACCTTGGTCTGACTGAATAACCTTGGGGATGCCAAACACTGAAATAAATTGTGTCAGAGCTTTAACAACTGACTTTGCAGTGATCGACCTCAAAGGATACGCAGCCGGATACCTAGTTGTCTGGCACATCACAGTCAGTAAGTATTTGCATCCCGATTTAGCTAAGGGCAAAGGACCCACACAATCAATGATGAGATGTTGAAATGGTTCACTAACAGCCAGAATAGGTTGTAGCGGAGCAGGCTTTATTTTCTGATTCGGTTTTCCGGTTAGTTGACACACATGACAAGTTTTGATATAGGCGGCCACATCACGTTTTACGCGCGGCCAAAAGAAATGTCTCAGGATATTCAAATATGTCTTCCTCACCCCAAAGTGTCCGGTGTCATCATGGGCCACTTTGAGAACCAGAGGACGAAACTTCGCCGGCACCACCAACTGAAACACAGCGTCTCCCACCGCCACACCAGAATGAGCAATCCACTGCCTAAACAACAAGCCATCTTGTAAGAAATAACCACTGGCTGTACTGCGCACCTCAGCAGCCGACAGTACTTGCTCAAACAATCCATTGAGAGACTGATCTAACTTCTGCTCCTCTTGCAACTCCTCAGGTGACACCGCCAATGGAAGCTCCGACAGAGCCGGGACATCCAAGACACCAGCATCAGCTTCGCCAGACGCTGCGTCAGCCTTAGCCATGGCACGCGTAACGGCGCAAGTCGACAGGACCTCTGGTGAGCCACCGGAGCTCTCACAATTAACCTTGCTAACTGGACAGGGCGTGACCACGGGGGATGGAGAAGCGTCAGCCCAGACCCGGCCGCCAGCCAGACCGTTGCCCAAAATCAGGTGGATCCCCACCATGGGCAATGCTGGACGCACCCCGACAGCAAATTCACCCTGCACCAGCTCGCAGCTCAGAACCACCTTATGCAGAGGGATCGGCAAAACAGTCAGCCCTATTCCCCGACTCAGAATCACATCACCAGTGTTACTGTCTGAAGACAACGGCAACACCGAATCCACCATGAACGAGTCATAGGCCGCTGTATCTCTCAGGATTTTTATAGGGACTTTAACGTCACTCCCCACGAGTGAAACAAAACCATCGCGGATGAACGGGGCACAAGCAGCCCAAACCTCAGCCTCATCCACAACAGCAGAAGGCATCCCATGCTCCGGCACAGCAACCGGTGTCACCGGCGCAACAGCTGCCGCCGGCTTCACATAAGCCTTCCCTGACCTGCTTTTACCTCGTAACGCGGGACACTCCGACTTCCAGTGGCCCACCTCACGACAGTAATTGCACCTATCGCCCTGATCCAAAATACCACGTCCAACACCACCTCTAGGCGCCAGCCTCCCTGGCCGCACCTGCTCCGAGGAAGCCACCGTGCCATGGCTCTGCCGTGCGCTCTCATAACGCGCACCAGAGCGTTCTCCAAACTCATCTTTGTGAATCAACACAAACTCATCAGCTGCCGCAGCCACAGCCGAAACATCAGAGACCTTTCGCTCAGTGATGTAAGTAGCCAACTTACCAGGCAATGTATTCCTGAACTGCTCTAATACCATCAATTCACACAACTCGTCAAAGGTATGAATATTCTGCGCCGCCAGCCAACGTTTAAAATGGATGTCCAAATCCCTAGCAAATTCCACATACGTTTGACCATTTTTTCTCTCCCAAGATCTGAAACGTTGTCTATAGGCCTCGGGGACTAACTCATAAGCCGTGAGCACTGCAGTTTTGATTTTACAATAAGACCTGCTGTCACCCTTGCTCAACGACGAATAAGCCACCTGCGCTTTCCCCGACAGCACACACTGAAGCATCAGAGCACAGTCTGAGTCAGACCAGCCCCGAGCATCTGCCACACGCTCAAACAACCCAAAAAAAGAATCTGGGTCCCGTTCATTGAACGGCGGCACCCACCGCAAGTTGCTTATATCAAGGGGACGCTCACCAGATGACCCGGCCTGACCACGACCGTCAGCAGACAAAATGCCCTGCTGGATCATGGACAACCTGCACTCCTCCAAGTCCAGCTTGGCCTTTTCCGACTGCTGTCGGATGCGCTCCAGTTCCAGTTCTTTACCTCTAACTCTTGCTTAGCTCTGTCATGTTCCAGCTGCATCCTCATGAGCTCTTTCTGTTGTTCAAAAGTAAGCCCAGGCAGCTGGGACGGCACCTCACGTATTGTCAGTGGTGTAAATGTGGGTGAGTGTGTGTGTGGGTGTCATGTTGGATGCAAAACCAAGGAACAAAAACCAAATGTGCATCTGCAGGGAAGGAGGAGAGAGAGAAAGAGCCATGCTGGGGACTGGGTTTTAAAGCCTCTGGAAGCACCGCCCAGGTGCACCTGATCAGCCTTGTCATCTGAGCCAGGGCAGCAGCACCTCTGCAAGTTAAAAGGCCAGCAGGGCCGTGACAAGTTACAAACTTTTCTCATTCTAACTTTACAACTAGTACATTGATCAGTTTATAGTAAAGTGTAACAGGAATCTCAGTGGTGGCGATGTTGAAGGCATGTGGCCACAATGAAATTAATTTATAGCTTAATGTTAGCATTTCACCTCTTGCAATTGCAGTTTTGCTTCTAAAATCATAAAAGTGTGTTCATCTGTGAAGACTATGTTAATAACCAAACTATCACAGTTTTTTTTTATTTTCTGCAATAATCAAAACCCAATAGAAAAACAAAAAGACATCATCCCAGCAGCTCTCTGTCGTGTTTAATTATCTTGACCAGTGGCGGCTGGTGAAAAATATTCTAGGTGGGGCTGTGCCATATTCAGTCAGTTTCAGTAACCATCCCAATACAATTGAACACAAACTACAGGAAACCAGTGCTCTGTGAAATAGTCAGTAATTATTTAATGCCAATTCTAAAAAGTTGAGGCATTCTAACACAAAAACATAAACAACATATTGCACAAACACAAGCTTTCCATTTGCATTTGAAATTGAACTTGTAAACAATTGACTTATTTATTTCTACACAACATCTGTTGGAAAGGCTGAAATTACATTAACCATTTTATAGACTAAACAATCAAGAAAAGAATCTAGTTAGTGTTTACTTGGTACACATTCTAGAAACATTAGTAATTATTAATATTAACAAACACACTATTAAGACAAAATATTAGAAATTTATGGAGTGCTATACATTACTGATGGATGTCTTATGCTAAGGTCAACTATATACAAAGAAACGTGGTCAGGGCTGCGGTGTATGTGTGTGTGTGTGTGTGTGTGTGTGTCTCAGCTTATTTGTACAGGAATTTTGCCCTTCTCTCCTTCTGAGTGGCAAACCTCTCAATGACCCTATTATTAAAGTCAGGAATGTCCCTAACAAGTTTCTTCTCCATGGAGAGCATAGCAAGAGCATTCAGGCGATCCTGTGTCATGGTGTTTCTCAGGAAGGTCTTGATCCTCTTCAGAGTAGAGAAGCACCTCTCGGATTCAGCCGTTGTCATGGGTGTGGTGATGAGGATCTTGAGGAGGCTGACAGTCTCTGTGAAAGTGCTCTGAAGGTTGTTCTCCATGAAGAACTGGTACAGAGGCACTGCACCACTGCAGGCCTTGAACTCACTGTTCTCATAGATGAGGGACAGTTCTGTTTTGAGCTTGGCCTTGTTCAACATGGGGTACGCCTCCGCTGTTGTTTCAAGCGCTGTATCGGGGAACTTCACACTGTGTTGTGGGAACAACTCTCCGTGCAACAGTGTTGCACTGACGAGGTGCTGGGTGAAGGAGAACCGCTCCTTGGCATGCACCAGGATGGTATCACATACCTGTAAAAGATACATCATCAGCTTAAATTTGCAAGAAAGCTATTTTGATGAAAGTGACTCTGACTAAACACCTGGCTATGTCCAAGTCAAGTATATGATTACTAAGGTTTTAACACCATTATTCCTACTTGCACTTTACAGTATCTTTACTTCTCCTGATATTTAACTTCCTATTAGTTTCCCCAACAAAACAAGGTCTACAGGGGCATTTCAATAAATAAACATGTTATTTTCTGTTACATGTGAGGATGCCTTATACACTTAATTTCTTTCTTATGTGTGTGGATGACAAAAAATCATCATGCTGCTTGTGACTGCTCTGTCATAAACCTGGAATCTACTGAGTGAGCAAAAATATGAATGCAAATATAAATTGCAGACTGCCTGCTGCATCACTCGACTGAAGTCAGTTGTGGCAATATGCCATCCTGGGCTACATACCACCAGGCCTGAAAACACTAACAATTACATCACAACTTACCTCTGTAGCCAGCCTCCGTTGTTCTCCTGGTCCCAGCATCCTCCGTCGCTTTATGGGCTGCTGCTGCTCGTCAGATGCACTGTCCCCACACAGAGAGGAAATGGAGGCTCTGATCCAAAAAATAAAGTTTAAGTTGCTGACTTACCATCAGACTCCTTAACATCCAGTCATCCAGTGCTTTAATGAAGACAGGGTTGATGTTCCTCTTCTGCAACTGGTTGAATAGCATGTCCACATTTGGCATGATCTTGTGGAACAATGCCAGGAAAAAACAGAAAGCCTCGTCTTCAAGCATCCACACAAAGCCCCCAGCCTCTCTGACAGTTGTAGGATCAAAGTTCCCAGAGTCTCTGATGGTCTGGAAACACTTTAAGAGGTCATCCTTGTGCTCGTACACAGTGTTAACAGCGCGACTGTGGAAGTTCCACCGTGTTGGAGAGGCTCTGGGAAGTCTATGCGCAACCACTTGGTCAAGCACGGTGGTTCGCTTAAGTGACCTGGAGAAGAAGGCAGAAAATCCTGCAAGGTCGGAAAAAAAAGTTCGGATTCTGGGGATGTGTGATGTTGCCTGCTGCATTATGAGGTTCAGCTGATGCGCATAGCAGTGGACGTAGTGAGCATTCTCGTAGACATCCATTATCTTACGCTGCACTCCGCCGGTGGCTCCCCTCATCACACTAGCTCCATCGTAAGCTTGGGCAACAAGTTTGGCCTTCTGTCCATTTGGGAGTATGGTGCTTAGCCTCTCCAGAAGCGCTGTAGCGATGGTGTCGGCGGTTGCGTTCTGGATGGTAATGAACTCGAAAAAACACTCTTGGATGTTACTGTTTGCATCGATGTAGCGTAGCACCAGCACCAGCTGACAGTGGGTGGAAATGTCAGTCGTCTCGTCGGCTTGAATGGCGATAAAATCAGCGCTCTTTACTTCCTCCAGAATGTAATCCTTTAGCACTGAAAGCATGCAGTCCAACAGTTCGTTTTGTATCGTCTTTGACGTGCCTTTAAAAACGGTAGCTGTCTTAAGGTGCTCCTCCAGCACACTGTCAAGAGAGGCAACAAAATCCACCAATCCCCTCAAAATGCCAGGGTTGTCTGAGGAGTCAGCCTCGTCATGCCCACGCAACGCCAACTCAAAAGCCCCACAAAACTTAACACAATCGATTATTTTGGATAAAATGTGCCTGTTTTTATCCACCTCCTCGTTGTGTTTCCTCACAGCAATCCTGTGGCCGTCATCCAGCTGCGTAGCGATATTCACTCTCCCCAACACGGCTAGCTTGACAGAATTATCCATATGTGCCCTGGTGTTCTCATGTTTCCTTACTTTCTCAGACAGGTGCTTCATATCCCTCACTCCGGTAACTGTCCATGCTGGATCTGTCCCCGTTGTTCTAAAAAGCAAGCACGGAAAGCAAAATAAGGCATTAGCATGACCGCAACCGGCTAGCCATGCCTTTCTGGTGTACCAGCTACGAGTGAAGCCTCTCGTGTACTGCTTCCCCTTTTCGCTGGCCTGCTGTCTGATTGCGAGGTCAGGTTGTTCTGGGCCCAGCTCTTTCACCCATAGCTTCTCCGCCAAAGTCCTCCTCTCAAACGGCTCTTGAATGAGAGATTTAACCGAGTTAGGTTTGTGTCTTGGAGGAGTCGTGGTCATGCTCGCCATTGTCATGACTCGTAGTAAAAATGGCACCTTTCGGACTAGTCCTCCTGACCTTAGCAGTGGCTCGCTTGGGGCGATAACATAGTTGCCCATATCTGATTAGATTTGAGGACGCTGATTGGCTAAATTTTATGTCATGCGTTCATATCTTAAATTAGCAATTGGCTAAACAGTTACACAGACCCGCCTCCTTGGGCGATTTCTCCATCGCCCCAGAGCTGTTGAAGCATGGGACAGGGGACATGTAGGAAAGGCATATTTCTTGCACAGATGATTTTTTATCATATTTTACACATATTACTGGGTGCATCCTATATTTCAAACACACAAATATTAACAATTTGTATAATTTATTATACTTAATATTATTATTATTATTATTATTTTGTGGCTCAAGGGGGGTGGTGCCCTAGCGCCCTCTATTGGCCAGCCGCCACTGATCTTGACATGTTAAGCATTTAAGCCCCCATGTTAGTCTTACATCATCATACTTTTGGTTTAAATACTGGTATGTAATGTGTTCAAGAGCTCTGTGTTTTAACTGGAGAAGTTTATTCTGATTGACATTAGAAACAACCACCAAAGGCCAGTGAGCATGTGACATATCTGATGTTCTTTAAAACTCTACAATCTCATTGTGACATTTTGCTGACTACACTTGAAAAGTTCTCCAGTGTTTCTGTGAGGCTGAACTTGACTCTGGTCATTTCAGTACAATGGTAACATGCTCACTATGAAAATGTGGTAGAGGATGATTCTTTGATCACCATCACGTGTTACAGTGGTTTGCTCTAACACATCAGGCCTGTGTCTCAGTATGGTTGACGATATTGAATAAGGCCTGAGGGCCGAAAGTCATCAGAAGAAAAATGCGTACAGAGCCAGAGTGTGTGAGGTTTTTTTCTGCACACAATGACAATGGTAACATGCTGATATTTAGCAGGTGTTATGGTCACTACATTCATCATCTTATTTTTATGTTAGCATGCTAAAGTGTAATAATTTGCACAAAACACAAAGTACAACTGATGCTGATGGGAATGTCATTAGTTTTGCAGTTATTTGGTCATAAGCTAAAATTATGGACACATTCAAATCTACATCTGATAATGACGGTAGATGAGGGATGACTCAAGTTATCATGATTTATCCTCTGGGCACCATGAATGTCTGCAAATATCATGGCAATTCTTCTAATAAATATGAATATATATTTAAGTCTGGTCCAAATTGGTTCATTTCACACACATCCCAGAGCCAGAGCCACAGCACTAGCACGGAGCTAAAAGAAGTGTTAGGACTAAACATGCAAATGTATCATTGCATCTCATTTAGCATTTCTGCTTTTTTTAAATAGAGATTTATAGCCCCCATGACACCTTGCGTGAATTATGGGCGCGACTTCTGGCACGTCCTGTCACTTAACAAGGAGGCGGTGTTTTCTATGGCAACAGGACACTAATCCTTGTTCTAAGGGTAATTTGGGTGATCATTCATTCATGTAGATCTAGGTTAGCAACTTTAGCAAGTGAATAACACTAACATTATTATTATTATTGCTGAGCCCACTTATTCTTATTACTTACACTATGTCCACTGAGCACCAAAAGTGTCACACTCATTGTTTTCCCAGTAAACTCACGGATATATTTTATTTTATGGCAGTAGTAAATCCAGCATTATCAAAACGTGAGGAAATTTGACCATTTTACTTTTACTTTTCTTAAAGCATAAGGCTCCAATGATGTTTTTCTTACTGTCAACTTATCCCATGAAATACCGACACCTAACAACTCATCGTCATACCTAAATGACTCAATGGGTCCCAAAACGATGACGTTTGCTGTTTGATTAGGTTTAGGCAAGAAAAAATACTTACAAATATACATTACTGATGCTATGCATGGTCAGTGCCAAGTTGCTTGTCAGTGTACTATGTACAGTAGGTACTACTTTGTTGTGGCCGAGTTCACGCGTGATTCTCGCGTGAATCACGCACCTTTTTAGTGGAGGATCAATTGTGTTTTCATGAGAAGCGGCAATGTGCCCAAACAACCACCAGGTGGCATCTGTGAGCAGGAGGACGACAACATGCAGCAGCAGGGAGCAGTGACCATGAACGGGGAATGGACAGAGTTGCCAGATTTATGTTTCTGTTCGTTGTTGCTTAAATACAAGAATGTAGCTAATAATACCTCACCCACTCCACACCTCATTCCAACTCCTTCCTTCAGCCTGTCGCTACAAGGTCCCTCTAGCAAGGACAAACTTAGTGAAAAAAATCATTCATCTCATCCGCCATCAACAACTCACTATGAAGCCTTTTAAATGTCTTTTAAGGTCTTATTCTTTGTATTTTGTATTTATCTGTGATATTCCCATTTTATGTTTATCTGTTTTGGTTTTGCTTTTATGTTTAACTGTGGTCTTTTTTTGTGCACACGTCAAAGACCCTAAAGACATCTGAGGTTGTGATTTTGCTCGCTTGCTGCAGCCACGGCTAAGCGGAGGCAGAAACAATTACGCACAGCCTACAGAAGTTTCAACGTCCATACACATTAACTAAAGGTACAACCTATACTGAGATTCGAACCCATGCTAGCGGATGATTCTGCTTACTGAGGGAGCTGCTCTACCAGGAGAGCTATACATCAGTCATAATGCTCTCATGTGTCTTATGGATCACCGACCCGCTGCCCCAGCTGACACACATCAGCGTCTGGACATACGTGCTGCTGTCGTGTCTTCAACCTAAAAACTGATCTTTATACATTTTTTCGTTGAGTAAAAATCCTCTCTGAATTATGGAACTCATAAGAATTATTTTTTAATGCTTGTATGGACGTTGAAACTTCTGTAGGCTGTGTGTAATTGTTTCTGCCTCCGCTTAGCCATGGCTGCAGCGAGCGAGCAAAATCACAACCTCAGATGTCTTTAGGGTATCAGATATTATTATAGGCTATTCTTATATTTAAGCAACATCCAGTCAGGCCATGATATAGGCTCACGGGGGCGGACTGGGACAATAATTCAGGTCGGCAATTTTACCAGTAAACAAATGTTCCTTAAAAAACAACTGATGTCCATATTTTAGCTCTACTGTAAAACAAAGAAAGCACAAGTGATTATCCAAGGTCACCCAGATAATTGAGGTGTCCCACCGCTGTGAAACAATCAGTCTGAATCAATCTGATACGGTTTAGCAGTCCCCCTCTCCATTCACTCTACCTGTAGCCTAAAACAGCGCCACTCTCCATTGCAGCTACATTGTGGTCAAATGTGGAATTGTCCCAAAATCGTTTGAGCTGCAATTCAGTACTATGCTTCCACCTAGTGGCTACAATTGTCACTTACATTTCACGCGTTGTGTGAATCTCGCTCCCCGCGAGTGAAATGGCCACTTTGATGTAGTACCTACTGTATGTTAGTAAGTTAAACTCCCAGAACTAACAGTTGACTTCTGGTTTCACGTGAGCGGCAGTCTCCTGGGTCACAGTCCTCTCCTTGTTGAAGAACACTTGAGTAATAACCTCTTAAAACATCACTCAAACAACGATAAATCATGCATTTGTTGGGTCTATTTTCATTGGTGAAATAGTACACATTTGGTGCTACAGTCAGTGTTTGTGGCAGCAGGATGGTGTTTGTGGGATTGAGCCCAAATTAACTACAGTGCGAGTTAATTTGGGTGAACTGCTTTGAACTATTAATTTGAATGAATGCCTCAGCATTCACACTAAATATGTAATTGAACTGTTAACAGTTACAATACAATACATCTAGTCCATATCAGATTCTGACTAGAATATTTGGTCGCACTTTATTTTACGGTACGTTAATAAGACATAACAGTACGTTAATAAGACGTAACAAGCCGCACTTTGTATCATATTAGTCAAAAACAATACCTAATAAGACGTAACAAGCCGCACTTTGTGTCATATTAGTCAAAAACTATACCTAATAAGACGTAACAAGCCGCACTTTGTGTCATATTAGTCAAAAACAATAGCTAATAAGACGTAACAAGCCGCACTTTGTGTCATATTAGTCAAAAACAATACCTAATAAGATGTAACAAGCCGCACTTTGTATACAAAAACAATACCTAATAAGACGTAACAAGCCGCACTTTGTATCATATTAGTCAAAAACAATACCTAATAAGACGTAACAAGCCACACTGTATACAAAAACAATAGCTAATAAGACGTAACAAGCCGCACTTTGTATCATATTAGACAAAAACAATACGTTAATAAGAAGTAACAAGCCGCACTTTGTATCATATTAGTCAAAAACAATACCTAATAAGACGTAAGAAGCCGTAGGCCTACTCATTGGCCTTTATAATAGGCAAGGCTATTCGGACAAAACACACACAGTTCAGAGGAAATACATTTATTTGAGCTTTAGTTAACATAGTTTCACTTTCTTACAGAGTCATTTATAGATCATTAGAGGAAAACGGTACCTTAACTAAAGTCAAACCACATTGGTTAACAACTGGTCGCTACTACACACGTCCCTGGTAACCTGGATGTTCCCTGGAGTCTTGTGGAGTTTGTAGGTGGCTTCCTCGATGCTCTACTCCCATAGTTAAGACATTAGACCATTTAAAGCCATGTCACTATCCAACCCCAGTAATATTAGACCAGCTATTGAAGCTGCCAGGACATTGCATCTTTATTTCTCACTGTTAGTCACTTATTAGTCTTATTAGACCTAATAAAGGATAATGTGTGGCACATTACAACAAAAGAGCACTGCAAACTGAAGTGCGCCATCTCACTGTTATAGTCTTATTAGACCTAATAAAGGATCATTTCTGGCACATTACAACAAAAGAGCACTGCAAACTGAAGTGCGCCATCTCACTGTTATAGTCTTATTAGACCTAATAAAGGATAATTTCTGGCATATTACAACAAAAGAGCACTGCAAAGTGAAGTGCGCCGTCTCACTGTTATAGTCTTATTAGACCTAATAAATAGGGGTGGAGCCGAACCCGAATACGGTATTCGGAAAAGCACAAATAAAAATTAATAAATAAATTTTACAAATACTTATTTCTAACAAATACTTTAAAAATTATTTGTATTCGGGAACAAGAAAAACATCATATCAAAAAGCTACGTTTCCTCATGAGACCGCAGTACATGCCCGGATGAGTGAGCCCCCCGCGGCTGTCCATGGTGCTGCTGAACCAGGTGACGTTGTTTACTCTCTGCGTTGTGGCTTGTCTGTGAAACGCGCGCTGCTCAGGGACTGGGCAGATCCGTCCCACTTGCTTTGTCCCTCACTCCGTTGGGAGATCTTCCACAGAGTAAAAGAAATACACACTGTTTCTCTCCCTCGCTCCGCTCGAGCGCAGCTGAACGCGGCTTGAGGGGGTTCGCCCGCTATTCCGACATCCCACTATTCCGACATGCCTCTATTTAGACATGCCGCTGTTCCGACATGTCTCCGACAATGACAAAAAACAATGTCGAAATAGTGGGACGCTTGAAAAATAACTTTAATGCCGCTGTTCCGACAATTAGAGGTCACTGTCTAAATAGCGGCATGTCGGAATAGCAGCATGTAACCCTTGAGGCCACTACACGGGCGCGAGGCTGCTGCAGCCGGCGACCCTGCTGACAGCAGACCGGGGGAGAAAAAAAATTATTTTCTCGGTGCTTTGGTTGGGTTTTAGGCAATCAAATCAAATCAAATCAAATCAAATTTTATTTGTATAGCCCAAATTCACAAATCACAGTTTGCCTCAGAGGGCTTTACAATTTGTACAGAGACGACACCCTCTGTCCTTCGACCCTCGATTCGAGTGAGGAAAAACTTGCCCCAAAAAAATAGCCCTTTTAACAGGGCAAAAAAAAATGCGGAAGAAACCTCAGGAAGAGCCACAGAGGAGGGATCCCTCTCCCAGGACGGACAGACGTGCAATAGATGTCGCATGTACAGAGCAGATCAACGAGATCACAATGTATACAATTATAATGGATGGTCGACAGGAATGAAAGCACATAAAGAGGCATCACAGCAACAACAATGAAATGCACATGGAAATGTGATTACTAACAGTAGTAGTGGTTAACGGTAAGGATAGTACGTAGTAATGCATTACAATAATAGTAGTGGAACGTATGTAACAGAGATATGACTAATATTAGCGACAGTAGTGGTGGGTGTCAGGCAGGGCCATGGCAGTAGGCGCATCCATGATCAGGCAGGGTCATGGCAGTAGGCGCATCCACGATCAGGCAGGGCCATAGCAGTAGGCGCATCCACGATCCACGACCCGGGCGCGGCCAGGATCCATGGGAGCCTGTAGGACTAGAAAGCACAAGGACTCCGGGGAAGAAGTGAAGTCAGTGACATGCAGAGATGGGGCATGTATACAGGCATAATGTATACAGATGGAGAGGAGAGGAGGAGAGAGAAGCTCAGTGTGTCATTTGTCCCCCGGACTAGGCCTATAGCAGCATAACTAAGAGCTGGTCCAAGACGGGCCTGGGCCAGCCCTAACTATAAGCTCTATCGAAAAGGAAGGTCTTAAGTCTACTCTTAAAGGTAGAGAGGGTGTCCGCCTCCCGGACCAAAACAGGAAGATGGTTCCAAAGAAGAGGAGCTTGATAACTGAAGGCTCTGGCTCCCATTCTGCTTTTGGAGACTTTAGGAACTACAAGTAATCCTGCGTTCTGGGAGCGTAATGCTCTAGTTGGGTGATAGGGTAGTATGAGCTCCTGGAGATATGATGGTGCCTGACCATTAACAGCTTTGTAAGTGAGGAGAAGGATTTTAAACTCTATTCTATTCTCTTTACAGGGAGCCAGTGCAGAGAGGCCAATACAGGAGTAATATGATCTCTTTTCTTAGTTCCTGTCAGTACACGTGCTGCAGCATTCTGGACCAGCTGGAGACTCTTTAGAGACTTGTTAGGGCAGCCTGATAATAGAGAATCACAATAGTCCAGCCTTGAAGTAACAAATGCATGGACTAGCTTTTCTGCGTCTTTTTGAGACAGGATGGGCCTGATTTTTGCAATGTTACGTAGATGAAAAAATGCAGACCTTGAAATTTGTTTTATGTGGGAGTTGAAGGACATATCTTGATCAAAGATAACTCCCAGATTCCTGACGGCGGTGCTGGAGGCCAAGTTAATGCCATCCAAACTAGCTATATCATTAGATAATGCATCTCTCTAAGGTATTTAGGACCAAGTACTATAACTTCGGTTTTATCTGAATTTAACAGCAGAAAATTGCAGGTCATCCAGGTCTTAATGTCCTTGAGACATGCATGGAGTTTAGTAAGCTGATTAGTTTCATCTGGCTTTATTGATAGGTATAACTGGGTATCATCTGCGTAACAATGAAAGTTTATGGAGTGTTTCCGAATTATATTTCCTAGAGGGAGCATATATAAGGTGAATAGTATGGGTCCAAGCACGGAGCCTTGAGGAACACCATGACTAACCTTGGTATACAGGGATGACTCATCATTAACATGTACAAACTGAAATCGATCCGATAAATAGGACTTAAACCAGTTTAATGCGTGGTCCTTTAATGCCAATTAAGTGTTCCAGTCTCTGTAGTAGAATGTGATGATCAATGGTATCAAATGCAGCACTAAGATCTAGTAAGACCAGGACAGAGATAAGTCCTTTGTCAGAAGCGATTAGGAGGTCATTTGTAACTTTCACCAGTGCCGTCTCTGTGCTATGATGTGTTCTAAAACCTGATTGAAAATCCTCATATAAACTATTGTTATGAAGAAAGTCACATAGCTGGTTGGCGACTGCTTTCTCAAGGATCTTGGAGAGGAAAGGGAGGTTGGATATAGGTCTATAGTTGGCTAAAGCTTCTGGATCAAGATTAGGCTTTTTAAGGAACGGTCTAATTACAGCTAGTTTAAAGGACTGTGGTACGTATCCTGTTAAAAGAGACACGTTGATCATTTCTAGTAGAGATGTGCTAATTAAAGGTACAGTTTCTTTCAGCAACCTAGTTGGGATGGGGTCTAGGAGACAAGTTGTTGGTCTAGATGAAGAAACCATCGAAGTTAGTTGGTGGAGGTCAATGGGAGAGAAGCAGTCTAAATATAAGTCAGAATTTACAGCTGTTTCTGAGGTTCCTGTTGGCTTGTTAAGTGCGGCTTGTTACGTCTTATTAGGTATTGTTTTTGACTAATATGACACAAAGTGCAGCTTGTTACGTCTTATTAGGTGTGGTTTTTGTCTAATATGATACAAAGTGCGGCTTGTTACGTCTTATTAGGTGTTCTGCTTATTAACGTACTGTTACGTCTTATTAACGTACCGTAAAATAAAGTGCGACCGAATATTTTTTTCCTGCACTGCATGGTGAGAAAAAGATATGTGAACAAAAGGAAGTTGAAAAGGAAACAGCCTTTTCAGTGTGACTATTTCTATTTCTCTGGTCAAAGCTGTCATCGAAGAGCCTGTGTGTCATTGAGGGCTGGCAGTTATGTAAGGAATGTTTCTAAATAGCTTTTGAGGACACATGAGTACAATTATCGTTAGTCATGAATCATTTAAAGCCCATTGTTGACACTGACTCTGGAAATCACAGCTGTGGCTCTGGCTGTTGGCTTTGACCATCAATCTCTCTCTCGTCTCTTTACTACTCAAAGTGTAAGCTTACTCTGATTCTCTAAATCAAATCAAATGTGGGCCACTGTAAAGACAACTGGACCTCCACCTTGGATTGCACCCAGAGAACTTGTAGAGTTTATTGCAGAGACTGGTGTTGACGTAGCATCTGGCATATTGTCCTCAGTGTATGCGTGTGCAGTTTTACAGATCCAGCACGACTGTGAAGCGATTATCAGCCTCTAGTCAGTGTGTTTGGAGAGAAGAGATTTATTCGATGATTTGCAGCTACTCTAGAAGCCGACACAGTGGACTCAGCCCCCCATCTCAAAGGAGCGGAGAGGAATCATCAGGATCAGAAATCAGAATCAGAACACTTTATTAATCCCCGGGGGGAAATTGTTTTTGTTCCAGATGCTCCGTGCAAAGTAGAGATAGAAATGTAGCATGAATGGAAACAAGAGATAAAGATAAAGATATAAATACAAAGTAAAGTAGACAACAAAATAAAATAATAGTAGTAGACAATCTCAAGTGTACAATGACCACTCCAAGTATGTACATATATACAGTGCAATAAAAATATGGTATATGGGAAATATACATAGATAAACATATATACATATATAAATATATAAATATATATAGCCATTTGAGTCCGATCATCAGAGGGAGGAGTTGTAAAGTTTAATGGCCACAGGTAGGAATGACTTCCTGTGGCGCTCAGTGATGCATTTGGGAGCAATTAGTCTCTCGCTGAAGGTGCTCCTGTTTGACCAGAGCGTTGTGGAGAGGGTGAGAGCCATACTGCAGTATCGCCCACAACTTCGACAGCATCCTCCTGTCTGACACTGTTGTCAAAGTGTCCAGCTCCACCCCCACAACGTCACTGGCCTTCCTGATCAGCTTGTTGAGTCTGTTGGTGTCTGCTACTCTCAGTCTGCTGCCCCAGCACACAACCGCAAACATAATAGCACTAGCCACCACAGACTCATAAAACATCCTCAGCATAGTCCGGCAGATGTTAAAGGAGCGGAGCCTCCTCAGAAAATAGAGGCGGCTCTGTCCCTTCTTGTAAAGGACTTCAGTGTTCTTAGTCCAGTCCAGTTTATTGTCAATGAACACCCCCAGATATTTGTAGTGTTCAACAATGTCCACGTTATGCCCCAGGATGGAAACTGGGGTCACTGGTGTCCTGGTTCTCCTCAGATCCCACCACCAGCTCTTTGGTCTTTGTTGTGTTGAGCTGCAGGTGGTTCAGCTCACACCATGTGACAAAGTTGTCCACCACAGCCCTGTATTCAGCGTCCTCACCCTTGCTGATACATCCAACAACAGCAGAGTCATCAGAAAACTTCTGAAGATGGCAAGACTCTGTCTGGTAGCTGAAGTCCGTGGTGTAAAGGGTGAAGAGGAAAGGAGAGAGGACAGTCCCTTGTGGACAGTGCCGCAAGCGCACATACTGTGGTTGGCCAGTGAGGTAATCCACAATCCAGGACACAAGGGGGGGGATCCACCAGCATTGCCGTCAGCTTGTCACCCAGTAGAGCAGGCCTGATGGTATTGAAAGCACTGGAAAAGTCAAAGAACGTGACCCTCACAGTGCTCCCCGGCTTGTCCAGGTGGGCGTAGACACGGTTCAGCAGGTAGATAATGGCATCCTCGACTCCAATCCGGGGCTGGTAGGCGAACTGGAGGGGAACCAGGTGCGGCCTGACTATAGGCCTGAGCATCTCCAGGACAAGTCTCTCAAGGGTCTTCATGATATGTGACATCAGTGCCACCGGTTGGTAGTCCGAGAAACCACTGGGCTGCGGCGTCTTTGGCACTGGAACGAGGCAGGACATCTTCCATATCACAGGGACCCTCTGGAGGCTCAGGCTCATGTTGAAAACAGGATGAAGCACTCTACAGGCTCTGAGAACCAGTGGGCTGACACCGTCAGGGCCTGCAGCCTTACCGGCGGGGAGTTTGCTCAGCTGTCTTCTAACATGAAGTGGTGTCAACAGTGCAGGTCGAGGAGGGGGAGAGTTGGAGTCCATAATGAGAGGAGGGCAGGTAGCATAGGAGCCAGAGGAGGTGTGAGGAGTGGGGGATGGGTGTGAGGGGCTCAAAAAGTTGAATGGGGTGCTATCAGGAGGAGGAGGAGGGGTCAGAAGCTGTGGTGGCTGGAGAGAGTCAACAGGAGAGCCAGCAGGGGCCAGGGCCGCAGTATCAAACCTGTTGAAGAACAGATTTAACTCATTGGCCCTCGCCACACTACCATCAGCTCCACTGCTAGTTGGTCTGAAACCGGTGATGGTCCTCATACCACTCCAGACCTCCCTCATGTCATTCTGTTTCCACTCCAGCTTCCTTCTGTAGCCATCCTTAGCCTCTTTGATCTTGGCATTCAGGTCCCTCTGAATGTCCCTCAGCTCCTCCCTGTTGCCACCTCTGAAAGCCCTCTTCTTCAGGTTGAGTCTGGCTTTGATGTCTTTTGTTACCCAAGGCTTGTTGTTTGGGTAACAGCACACAGTCCTTGGTGGGACAATGCCGTCCACACAGAAATTGGTGTAGTCTGTAATGCACTCAGTAAGCCCATCAATGTCCTCTCCATGTGGCTCACAGAGTACATTCCAGTCAGTCACCTCAAAACAGCCCTGCAGAGCCTCATAGCAGTCCTCTGACCATGTCCTCACTGTCTTTGTGGTAGCAGGGGGTGGGAAGCACCAAGTTGTGATCTGATCTTCCCAGCGGGGGGAGAGATGTGGAGGTGTATGCGTCCTTTACATTAGCATACAGCAGGTCCAGGGTCTTCTCCCCTCTGGTTTTACAGGTCACATACTGGGTGAATTTCGAGAGTGTTTTTTTAAAGGAGACATGGTTGAAGTCACCCGAGATTATAATGAGAGCACTTGGGTGTGCAGTCAGTAGTCCGGCTATTGAAGAGTGGATGACGTCACATGCCGACGTCAAGTTAGCAGACGGGGGAATATACACAGCCACTACAATAGCATGTGAGAATTCACGGGGTAAATAATAAGACCCACAGCCAACAGTTCAATATCCGGGCTGCAGATGCGGTCTTTGATAGTAATATGACCAGGATTGCACCACCTGTTGTTCACATAAACAGCAAGCCCGCCTCCTTTGCGCTTACCGCTCTTAGGGCCGGATCTACTAAGATCCCAAATTGCTTGTACTAATCTGCATGCGCAATCTAGAAATTTGCGTGTGGGGTTGAACCGCGGTTTGCGGGCGATTTACTAAGAGGGATTGCGTTAATGACAACAGGTGCAAACTTGTTGGAGACACGCCTATTTAAATGAGGGTTTAGCGTGTTTCATGGTTTTCAGCATGGCAAGTTTGAGAGAGCGAAAGCGCAAAGTGAAATTCGACCCTTTGGAATTAGACGTGTTGGTAGAGGAAGCGAAAAAACATTTCAATTAGCTGCAGCAAAGGAATTGATGAAAAAGTTAATGCTGTTGGAAGAGCACAATTATTTAACGAGTTAAAAAGCCGCCGATACTTGGGGTGCGTCTCAGCTCGGGTCAGTAAAATTAACAGGCTGACAGTGACAATCACGTGAAACTGAGGCGAACTCATTCATGGTTGCCTCTGATTATACTGATAATAGCCTACCTATTAGCTTCCAATGTAGACGCGCGACATGCGTGCTCACAACCCAAAGCGGCGCGTAGCCGCGAGCATTCGGTGCAACGGCGATGCCGTTTTTCCCCCCGCGCATGTCCGTGGAGCTGTGCGCCGCGGACGTGCACGGTTCCCTACGTTGCTGTGTCAGGCAGGTGTTTCCCACGGAGCTCTGCCCTGTTTCAAAGGTGAAGGAAGCCCTCAGTGGAAAGACGTTGCCTCCGCGATGTAGAATGTGTTTTATAGAAGAGAAACACACATTTCAGGACCGCTGACTTGCATCATCAGAACAGACACATGTAAACACAGAAAGCTGAAAATCACTGGACATGTCTGTTGGGATTATACAAATCAACAGTGTAAAGTAGAGCTGTCAAGATGTATGCAGTAGTTAATTATTGCATATCCTACTGTACCTATCACTCCTATTGTTTCTGATGTACAGGTGCATTAGAATGTCACTAATTCAATTCAAAAAGTGAAACTAATACATTATATATATATGTCCATTACACACCGAATGAAGCACCCCATGTCTTTATTTATTCAGTTTATTTTAATAGTAATAATTATGGCTAACATTCAATGAAGACCTAAAATTCAGTATCCCCAAAAAGTTAAATATTACAAAGGAACTTTTTTTTTTCTTTCTTTTTTTGTATTCAGTCATTATTCAATGGTATACTAAAACCTATATGAAAAAAATTGCTTCTCACTGTCCTCAGGTCAAATATTTATATGCGATTAAAAATGCGATTAATTTCGATTAATTAATTACAAAGCCTCTAATTAATTAGATTAATTTTTTTAATCGAGTCCCAGCCCTAGTTCTAATGATAGTTTCCTCATTCATCCCAAAAATTTTCACACGAGGGTGAAAAATGCATCTCGGCGTCTCCTTCCATTGTTTCATCGTCTCCTTCTTGCAACAATAACGGCAGCCATGTGTGCGCAATTACGCATACAAACCGTTTGCACCTCCCTTTGAGACGTGTTAAATATAGATGCAGTGTCTATTGGCAAAATTGCTTTCAGGTTTGATAAATCACTTCAAGTGTGCTAAATTAATATATTTACATTTTCTCCACCCACAACACGCACAATTGCGTGTAAACGCCCCATGTTGCATATTCATTGCTGCAAACATACTAACTGAATGCAGACGCGCTATTTTGCACCTTTGACAGACGCAACCCTTTTTGCGCACTGTTAGTAAATCAGTTTGTACATTTTTTTGCGTGTGCAAGGAGTTTGCACACGTTTTAATACACGCAAACCTTTAGTACAGGGGTGGGGAACCTCCGGCCTCCGGGCCGTATACAGCCCACGAGACTGTTTGGTCCGGCCCGCCAGGCAATCCATAAGTGTACCCACAAACAATTAATTCAGTAAAAATTATTTTAAATGTGGAATTAAATGCCCCTGGGGCTGGTGTCTGTCTTTCTGGGCCATGAGCAAGGTCATTGAACACAACATCAGCATAACTGTCATCGCGTTGTGTCCTCAGTGATTGACAGGTGACAACAACGTGAGGAGTCGGAACATGGCTACTAAAGAAAAAAAAGTTGATGCGGAGTGTCGCTCTTTCCAGGACAAATGGACTCATGAATTCTTCTCTGTGGAAGTGAGAGGCTAGCCCGTGAGCCTGGTGTGTGGGGACGCGCTGGCCGAAATGAAAAAGGCAAACCTTGAGCGTCATTACAGCGCGAAACATGCTAAACTGGATGACCTGAAAGGACAAGAGCGGTGGATAAAGTTGTCGCTCTCCGACGGAGTTTGAGCGGCCAGCAAGCAGCTTGATCCAAACCGCGAGCGGACCAGGACAACGTGACGCAGGCTAGCTTCGTGGTCAGTAGCAAATTTAGTAATAGCCTTATATGAGACAACTCAGATCTGTCATTTTCGAGTGATTTAAAGTTGCTATGAGATTTTAGGTTGCTGATTTTTTTTTAATTTCACATCAGAATGCTCTGAAATGATTTGAGGTACATTATAAGGTTGTCTACTATCAATCTGAGGTGAAGTTTTTCAGTGGAAACAGGGAGTTTTCTTTCAATAGCATACTGAATTCAGGGTGAATATAAGTCAGACCTGTCAAATTTCGAGTGATTTAAAGCTGATATATGACATTTTAGAGGGCTGAATTTTTTTAATTTCATGATTTGAGGTACATTGTAAAGTTATCTACTGCTTAAACTACTAAACATCAGTGAATATAAAACCAACAGGAACAGATTATTAAAAAAATAATTGGATTAAAACAATAAGATACACTGAGATGGATCAAATTGGCTAAAACATTAATTAATGGTCATGATATTTATGTTATTGCAATTAAGTTAAAAAGGCAATAAAAATATATTGTGAGCTGCTTACCTTAAAAAAAAAAATCATGGCCCCTGAGGGATGCTATGAAAATTGAAATGGCCCTCGATAGGAAAAAGGTTCCCCACCCCTGCTTTAGTAGATCCGGCCCATAGTGCAGTCCCTGTCAGCCCGGACAGTGTGGAAACCCTCAATGGAAACATTGTGGTCAGGAACATCCGTGTGTAGCCATGACTCCGAGAAAATCAACAAACTACACTCCCGGTATTCCTGATGACTCCGGGTTAGCACTGTAAGCTCGTCCATCTTATTCCCCAGTGATCTCACGTTGCCCATGATGAGAGATGGGAGACACGGCTTGTATGTCTTCTCCATAAGTCTCCGATGTTTGGCTCCTTTCCTCCACCGTAGCGATCCTTTCCCTCTGCAACCCCGGTGTGTTTTCCTCCAAAGTTCAGCAGGGATATCCTCCATCACCGTAGCCAAGCCGGCCGGCTTCAGCTCTATCAGCTGATCCCTGGAGTAAACAGTGCGGTGTTGCTGAGCGGCGTTCGAGTGGCATAGTAAAAGGAGCGATTCCACCACAAACAAAACAGCAAAAACTCTCCACACAAGCATGTTTCGAGAGGACGTAGCTTAATAAATAACTAAGGTAAAAACAGAACAAGTAAGATAAAGAAAAAAGGAAAAAAGTTGAAAACAAAGTTAAAGTTAGCAGGAGCGACTGGAACAGGCTGCATACACCGCGGCACATGCGCACAATAACAGGAATGATTGGATGAAGGATTAGGAAATATTTATGGCCACTGGATTCAAATTGCTTGTCCATTATAATACAGGTTAACTACTCTGTTTTGTAAACTAAGCTATCTTGTAATTGTCTCAATCACTGTAAAGAATATTTTACAAATAAGTTTTGTTCCCAACTTTATGTGTAATCAAATTACATGTTTTTCATATTTACTAAAGGGCAGTAACGTTTTGTACTTCAAAAATGTCTCTGCTCCCACAGAATAGTTACCAGCTGCAACAGCAAGACTGATATTGTTTTCACCTTTGTGTGTGTGTGTGTGTGTGTGTGTGTGTGTGTGTGTCATCATGGCAAAATGTGGTCCTGTAGCAGGAAATGACAGAGAAGCTGTTTTGAGTACTTAGTCAGGTATTTACATATTTACATTAATCATTGTATATATTTTTTAATCTATTATTGGATGGAAGAATTCACAGCATATTTTCTTCCATCATATTTTTTCAAACGTTAACTCCTTCCACATTTTTCATCAACTCCGTTCAAAATTAATGGCAAAATGTTAAAAATCCCACATTTTCAACTCTAACCTTCTCATTCATACTTTCAGCTGGGAACTCCATTCAAACTTTTTATTTTATTACACATTTTGTCTACATTCAAGGTATGATTCATCTCTCAAATCCCATTTAAACTTATCAAAACATTCAACTTTCTTTAAAGCGTAGTCTTTGCTTCATTATAATGGAAGTCAATTAGAAATCCCTTCAAACCCACTAATTTTCAAACTCTTCCCACTCCTTAATGCATTCACATAGAAACTCCATTCAAATTTTGAAACATTCACAAAGATAAGGACGTTCTCATATCAATTGAAGTTCAAAAGTTAAAAAATGTGTTATTTTTCCACCATTTTCATATTATTACATTGGTGTGTAGGTGTGTGTACATTGGGGCAGCATGACAGCCAGAGTGGAGGACCCAACTGACAGAGTGGGGAGGAGCTGTAAAAAACAATGGAAACCTCGTCTTCAACTCATTCCCATATCCACAATGTTCATTCCAGCAGTGATGAGGACATCTGTTTGTAGGAAAAAATATGCGCTGGTCGCAATAATGTGCCTCTGGAAGCAATCGGACCAAAACTTCTGTTTCAGTAGGCTTTTGAATGACAGGAGCGCTGACCAACTGCTGCATTAAGTCCCATTAAACTTAGAGGAAAAATATCTGGAGGCAGGCAAACACATCCACTTTTCTTAACTGCTCTCCTAGCCGCATTTTTGAAAATAAACACACGAACATTTCAGTGTGCTCATTAGACTCTCATAGTTATCATAGCAGTTATAGCGACTGTCTTTGAGGGAGAAGCATGATAATGTGAGGTGAGCCTCGGCTATTATTTTTCTCTCTCTCTGTCCGTTCCCACTGCCAACTTAGTTACCATCGCCATGGCAACTGATAACAATTGGGCCAACACAGAGACAGATTTATCAATGAGTCAGTTTAAAACACACAGTGGCACACAAACGCGCAAATGAAGTCAAATATACACACGTAAGTGTGCACATATGACCACACACATACAGCCAAAAATGCACACATAACCGCATGCCCACATACACACACACACACACACACACACACAGAATACATTCCAACTATATTCAACTATTATCTTTTTGTTCATTCTTTAAGTGGCAAACTATTTGGGAACTATTTAAATATTTAAATGTTCCCAATCTTCACAAGTGACTTTACGATTTTTTAAGGACACATTCACACAGGGTTCACAGCCTGCAACTGCCCTCCAGTTAGTTAAAACTGAAGAAGCTTCTCGGATGAGAGACGAAATGTCTTCAAGAAACTGAAACAAGACCAATTGCCTACGATATAGCACTCAGAATTACCATGACCTGGATGACTGAGAACTTTCATCAACACGTTAAGAGATGTAAGTTATTGTACACAGTAAGTTGAAAAAAACCTTTTGGTTGAAATGTGTGTTTCTGTTCAAGTGTGACTCAGCCTTACCTCATCAAAAAAAGAAAAGAAAACCCCGACCATATACGTCAACTGTAAGAACAGCTTATTATGACCCATATTTATGTTTCCATAGTAATTATTACAGCAGCAAAGTAGGAAGTGAGGAGAAGTAGAGAAGAAGTTGGGGATTAATGGACAGTAGGCCACTGTTTGTGTCCAGTGTGAAAGCAACAGTCAATGGTGAGTTATTTTAATTTACTAATGTTCTAATAATGTAACGTTTAGGTACAATGTAACCTTGGTTGGAGTGAAGAGTCTCTCCAACTCTTCACGCCGCAGTTTTAATGCACAATTATAATAAAAATATCACTGACTACACATCAGCACAGGTACTTTATAGGTAAACTATTTGACCAGGCAAGGAATATCCACACAGGATAATTCCCTGTACATATGAAATGTGTAATGTAGTGGAGCGATAGTTTAGAGACGATGGAGAACTGGAGTTACTGGACTCTTATGTGGTAAGGATATTTATTTATTGTGAAACAATCTTTTTGCTGTGAATGATCTTTAGGACAAACAAGGATGTCATTACATGCGAGACAGGAAGTAAAATTTTACTCTTGTTTCACCATAAGTTCAAGCAAAGAGTTAGGGGAAGACAATTTTTCCAGCACTGTGACACAATGTCACAAACATACAGAAGATTGTTCGGGCCAGGGGTGAGAAAAAAAAAATGAGAGGAAGAAGTTTTTCCTAATACTTACAACTACGCTGTGTTTATGAGCTAAAAGAGAAATCATTTCTTTGTTTCTAAAGCCAATTCTGAAGTATAGTTTCACCAATTCATCTACACAAGGCATTTTGTTGAGGCAGTCATATGCGCAGTTTGATGTAGTCTCAAAACGTCGACTTTAATCTTGAAATGTCAAGTTTATTTTTGACATTTGACACTTCATTCACAACATTTCAACTTTATTCACGAAATTGTATTTCAACTCTATTATTGACTTTTTTTTCCTAAAGTGCATACTGAAAAAAAAACTTCCTCCTCTTATTTTTTCCCCCCCTTACCCCTGGCCCTAATACTCTAACATACAACACTAAACAGTATACAATGTGCTTGTTTGAAGATTATGCACTTTAGTTGAGTGAAGGCTGTTGAGAAAGAGGCTATACCATTTTGTCAAACTGAAATATTGCGACTGACTCTTATGCAGCCCCTTGTATTTCAAACGTTCCTTTTACTAGTGTCCTACACGGTTCGGGTTCAAGAGCCAAGCTGTTGAGAGCTTGGGACAAAATTTAACCTGTATGATGAACTAAACCCTAGAACCCTAACTCAGTGTGTTTGTAAAGAGTCTGTGGAGCAGATGGTGGAGGATTTTCTGAACCTGCTCTTAAGTTCAATAAAAGAGCACATTTTCACCCTTTTATTTATCCTTCATCTGATACAGTACATTACCATGTAAATGATGCTTCCATTTCATGACTTTATTTTCAATTCACATGTGATATCTCCCACTGCAGGAGTCAAGACCGTAGCATTTACAGTGTTTGCCAAGGACAACAAACACCCTCACGCTGCTTTTGTGTGGCTGACTGGTAAAGTTATCTCAGGGTGTGCCGTGGGAGAATACAGTGCTTGTATTTCCAGGTACAACACAATCCCTTATTGTTCTGCCTTGTTGGGTGTCATCCTCCATCGTAAACTGGGACACACACACACACACACACACACACACACACACAGTCTCAGGGTAAACTTGGTGTAAAAGAGGGAGGTCTAGAAATCTGATGCTGCCATGACCGACTGTTTAGTTTTACAAAATTGATATCAACCAAAAAAATACTTTAGATAAATGCTGTGGATCGGGAATGAGAGCAGCCATTGCTAGGTAAATTAGTTGTTATTTATCCTGTACTGTGTTTTGCATTGCAACAAAATGCATGTATAAAAAGTTATCTCCCTTTCCTTTCTATTCTCTGGTTGTGATATGGCTGCACAGAAAACAAGGTTTGCCTAAAAGTAACTCAGAAACTTAAAATTGATCAAATAAAAATGTTGTACATGATTCCTACATTTGAAAAAGAAAATAAATTGATTCTTTAAATGTACTTTTAAATTAAACCCAAATAACAAAAGTGAATAAAAAGAATAAAAGATAATCTAACGTGCCAGTCAATATTTATATATTTATATTTATCTTATTTTTAGCTCTTAATTAATAATTGAACATTAAACATGGAATTGACAACATTATTATTTTATTAACTTATGTGTCTACCCATCATATTTCATCTGGCTAGTTATTTGTTTCTGCTCTAATACTTACAGTTTCCATTATAAAATCACAAAAAAATATTTTACAGTAACATTTTCAATTTAAATGATTTATAAATCAAGATTTATATTATTCTGGTGGCACACTCGAGACTCCATTCTTTGACAACACATACTGCTACACTGTGGCATCCAGAGCACAAATCAAATAAACAAACAAATATATACATAATCTATTTTGAGGCTCTGTCAGGATCCAATAATGTTCCAAATTCCATGGAATATGTTCCTATTCCATCACAAGATGTCTGGATGATTCAGTCCACGTTCATGGTCCTCTTACTGTCTTTGGTTCTTCAGTCAAATCCTGCTCTCTATAATGAGTGACCATATCTGTCTTCTTTCATTCTGTGCATTTGAACTATACTGATATTACATAATGAAATACTATAAGCTCATGTTTGGCTCAGTTTTGGAGGTAACACTCACTCTCCGCGGACTCATGTGGTGGTGTTTTTTTTTTAACAATATCTTTATTGGATTTTCATTTTTATAAAAAATACATACAAGAACAAATAACAACAGAGAAGTGTGTAAAATGGTACCGAAGTGTACAAATTTTCATACTATACACTTGCTCCATACAACCGTACCAACAAAATGAAACAAAAACATGGCAGGGGCCTCCCCAATGAAGGCACCTTATCATGAGTCCACAGAAGATACATTATCATATAATCGAGAGAACAGGAGAAGAAGAAACTGGGTCGTGCAGAGGGTGCACCTACATTATTCCAGGCCCGTCCATCAGGCACAACAAATCATTGTCCTTCATGTAATTGATGAAGCATTGATGATGCTTTATTCTATTCTATTTTTTTAGTAGTTCTTCATCACGTGATGGCGGACCTCACAGCAACGTGCTCCTCAGGCGCTATAGCTTTTAGCTAGCGGTGCTAGCTGCCAACAGCTTCGACTCAGAGTGGATTGAAACCTCAAAGAAAACGCTGTTTGAGCTCTGTCCTACAACGCAGCGGAACATCTCGCGTAAAGGTGCACAGATAGATGTCAATAACATAAAGAGCTGCCTCAAGGTGCTGAACGAGTGTGTGGACAATGTTCCAAGATTTGTATCTCACTATTTGGATGAGTTGCCACCAGTGACGTGAAACATGCACTACACCTGCAGACTGAAATCAGCGAAGGGCTGCGCGCTGTCACGGCTGATGTGAGCCGCCGGGTCGGTGCCCTGGAGACCTACGCTGACCACGGCTGTGCCGGCCACATTACATCGGTGAGGTGTCTGGATGCGGTGAATGCTAGTGCCGCGGGACCCACTAGCGCAGCCGCTGCCAGCGGTGCTGAGGGCTCGGCGGGGGGGACCAAAGCGCCAAGAGATGAACACCGAGAAGGAGATCCACAGGGACTGCTGCTTCTAACTGTGGAGAGGGCTACACCAGCAGCTGCCTCGGGTGTAACGATGCCTTCACCTGGGTCTCCAAAGTGGAGCCAAGTAGTGAAACGAGGGCAACGGAAGCGCACAGAGTCGGCCGATGCTAAACAGGGATTATGCACCGGTAAATCGACATCAGGGCAGAAGAAAGCTGGTAAAACTATTGTGGGCACTGGAGCAGCTGGAGGGATCAAAGTGGTAACAACGAAACTGGTGAGTGTTTTTGCCACTAAGTTCTCTCCAGAAATAGACGCTGAAACTCTGCATGCTCATCTTGAGGAGAAACTCGTGAGGTGATGTCAAAGAATTGTCACCATGAATAGCAGATACTCTTAATTCAAAATATCCGCTGAATGCAAGGACATGTGACATGTATAACCCGGAGCTCTGGCCGGAGGGAGCTTATGTATGGTGCTTTTATGAACCTCGTAAAGCCGGATTCATTGGCGCTAATGTTAACACTTTATCTGCTGGGGTTTTAAATGTGCCCGCTACTGGCATGACAGCCCAAGTCTGATGATGCTATGGAGATAAGCATCCTGTCTTACAACTGCCGTGGCCTGCGCTTGGGTCAGAGCACAGAGGATAAAGTGCCGCATTGTTGTGGATCAGTTGTTGGAGCACTGTGAAATTCTGTGCTTACAAGAAACTTCTCTAGCTAATCTAAAAGGGCTAAACTCAATTAATGTCAATTTCCATGGTGCTGGTGAGTCCACCACTGACCTCAGCGTCGGTATAAAAAGGGGCAGAATACTAGGAGGTGTGGCAATTCTGTGGAATAAGAAACTGGACTCAGTGGTGAATGTCATTAGGCTTGGTGTGGACTGATGTATTGCCATACACATTACTGTAAAGATGGTTATTAGATGGGATAACATACCTGACACTGTAAAATGTGCAAACAGTTTTATTCCAGATCATGTGGACTGGCCCTCTCTTTTAGAGGACATTGCTTCCTATTTTACTCACACTGATCAACTGTTGAGCAACATATATCTGCCAAGAGAGGCATTCATCTGTAAAAATACTAACTGTTCTAACATTAAACATAAAATGGATATCTCTGCAGTGCACATTGATATTGTAACAGCTCTACTTAAAGCCAGTGAGCTTCTTTTTAAAACAAAAAAGAAGGGGAAAGCTAGACCTGGCTGGAACACGTATGTGGCTAAATTCTATACGGAAGCCTGTGAAGCTACTAAATCTTGGGCAATGGCTGGTAAACCAAGACAGGGACCTATCTTTGAATACAAGAAGCATACAAACGCAAAATATAAATATGCTATACGTTACATCAGCAAAAACGAGCAAACTTTGAGGGCTGACTTCATGGTCAAGAAACTTTTAGATAAAAACTGCAAAGCTTTCTGGAAAGAGGTAAAGCGTGTTAATAATTGCAAACCATCCTTACCATGTACAGTAGATGGAGTCTCTGGTGCAAATGCAATTGCTGCACTTTGGCAACAGCATTATACTAAACTATTTAATTGTGTCCCGACTGAATGCTATCAAGTAGATAATGTTGAAGGTGTGAGTACAATTAAGACCCATGAGGTGTATCAAGTGATCAGAAACCTATCAGTCAATAAATCTACAGGTATGGATTCTATCTCTGCTGAACATCTCAAATTTGCCAGCTCAAGGTTAGCTCCTCTGCTTGCCCTATGCTTCACTGCCTTCATGGTCCATGGCTGTCTTCCAGACTCTATGATGACAGTGCTGCTGGTCCCTGTTGTCAAGGATATATCAGGAAAAGTATGCAGCTCAGACAATTACAGACCCATTGCTCTTGCTCATGTATTGTCTAAAGTTGTTGAACAAATTCTTCTTGAAAGAGTCAATGCAGGGCTCCAGACTAACATTTTTCACTAGGAGCACAGTGGCCCCTAACTTAAAATTTTAGGGGCGCAAGCAGGAAATTTAGGAGCGCACACCGAAATCGACTTGCAAAGTTTTCCTATAATTTTCACTGCATTACTGATAAATGCTTTGACAATAAATGCAGAAACTACAATCTTATAAATTCATATTTTATTGTGCAACAGTTTTAACAACATTAACCAGTTAAACAGCTTAAAAATACAAAGTTAATATTTATCCTGTACTTTATCCTGCATCACGATTCGATTCGATTTCGATTATGGGAGCTTCGATTATTGGCCACGATTCTTCGATTATTGCAATTTTTAATGCTTTTTTCCATACAAGATTGATTTTGTCTTCATCTGTGGCTATATTTGTAAATAAATAGCCTATCAATTAACTCAGTTCATCTCAAACTACACTCATAAAGTAAATAACAAGGTTTTTGGAACATTTGACTTGTATTTTTCAAAGACACAAAATATTTTATCTTATGACTTTGTAAACATTTGCACTTTGACCAGGGAAAGCTCCACTTGCAGGAGAGCCCCCTCTATTGGCGTAAATCACTGAAAACAGTCATGCCCTGGATTTAATGAGGCGTAAACATGTGACGTGACGTGAAGCACGAAGTTGGGCAGTGATCAGTGACAACAAAGTTGTCTTCAAAATAAGAGCTTTACATTGCACCCCACTGGATTTTAGAACTGGATTCTTAGCTGGGCTTTTAATTTGAAAGTAGCGACCTTGCCGCTACACAACAGCTGACAGTCAGCAGCTACTAGCTGTTTGGTTGTGTCCGCTAGCTGTCAGCTACAGAGACCGAGGAGACGGTAGCATCTCCCGGATCTCAGCGGCTTTCCAGTTACTCATCTTGACATCCACGGATGAAGTGATGAACTGACTGCTGTGATCAGCTGTTTCCTGGTTTTAAAACTCTGTACGTTTGTCAGCAACAAAAAATATAAAAAAAAACAAAAAACGGCAAATTTACTGGTCGCGCATGCGCGAGTAGATTAAAAATTTACTCGCACTGTCACAGATTTTAGTCGCAAAATGCGACCATTTGGTCGCAGTCTGGAGCCCTGCAATGCATTTATTATCTCTGCAGAAAATCAATTTGGCTTCAAACCTAAGCACAGTACGGATATGTGTATCTATGTTTTAAAAGAGTTGTTGAGTAACTACAAAAGAAAAAACTCATCCATGTTTATGTGTTTTTTAGATGCCTCCAAGGCATTTGACCACGTGAACCATGGAAAGTTATTTAAAAAATTGAGCGAAGCAGGCGTCCCAAAATACATAGTGAGAATCCTGTCTTATTGGTATGCTCACCAAACAATACAGGTGAAATGGGATAATTGTGTATCTGCTCCCTTTTAAGTCAGTAATGGAGTCAGACAGGGGAGCATTTTATCTCCTATTTTATTTAATTTTTATATGAATAGTCTGTCAAAAGAGTTAAAAATGTGTAAAACCAGCTGTATGTTTGGCAGTACAGTGGTGAACCATCTCATGTACGGGGATGACTGTGTGCTACTTAGTCCGAGCTCAGCTGGTCTGCAGCAGCTCCTTAATGTGTGTTCCTTGTATGGAAAGCAACATGACATAAAATATAATGATGTAAAGAGTGTTATTATGATCTCCAGAACAAATAAGGATAAACATATGGTTTTCCCTGACTTTAAGCTGTCAGGTCATGTTGAAAAACCTGTAGTCAGGTGAAATATCTTGGTCATGTGATCACAGACACACTGACTGATGATGAGGACATTCTGCGTCAGTCTTGCATGTTATATGTGCAAGCAAATGTACTGATACAGAAATTTGGCTGTTGCTCTGATGACGTTAAGCTGACTCTGTTTAAAGCTTATTGCACACCGCTATACACTGCACATCTGTGGTCTAATTATAAAAAAGCGAGCCTTCGGAGAATGCAAGTGGCATACAATGACTCTCTGAGAATTTTGTTAAAACGGCCCAGATGGACCAGCGCCACCGAAATGTTTGTGACTGCTCAAGTCAACACTCTCCAATCTGTCTTAAGAAACATCATGTTTGAGGAGGTCAGGTGACCGGCAAGCGCAATGGTTGAAAGACTCTAGAGCTCCCGTGTGATATCCCCATTTTTACTGATAATTTGATCTCTAAGACCTTGGCAGTGTTATATTTGGTAGTGAGAGCCATGTAGGATGTCAAGTCAAAGGAAATTATTTAACTCGCCGACCAAAATCCCCCCGGCTAAGCGTAAGCAACAGGATGCTTACAGCTTGGTAACTACCGATGTTAGCATGGAAGTAGCTATCTCATTAGCCCTAGCCAAACAGCGCGACCAGTTGGAAATGGTTGTCACCCGTGCTATTACCAACGCAGTGGGGAGTGTTAACGACTCTGTCATGAAACTTCAGAAAGACTTAGACGCCCATATGGATATTGTTCGGGGCTTGATGTCGAAAGTTGAGAGGGTCCAAACAGATACACGGACCATGAAACGCCAGATATTAGACACCACCGGCCTCAAGAAGTTTCAACAGAAGCTCGCCCTGTTAGAGGACCACAACCGGAGAAACAACGTTCCGATTACAGGAATCAGTGCGGGTAGAGAGGGCGACAACGCGACCACTTTTCTCCAAGAAATGCTTCCCAAGTGGATACCCTCGCTCGGTAACAGAGTTATTGAGATAGAGAGAGCTCATCGTATTTACAGCCCGCATGCGAAGGGGAACATCCCGCAAACCATGATACTGAGGCTGCTTCGGCATGGAGACCGCAACGCTATACTGAACGGTGCCTGGGAGGCGTCGAAGAATGCCCCCATACAAGATGCCGGCAAGTTGCTGCGTTTCAATGCTGACTACAGTGCCCACACGAGTCAACGGCGGAAAGCATTTGTGGATGTACAGAAGTATCTACGCGAGAAGGGTATCCCATCCGTCATGATCTATCCTGCCATTCTGAAAATCACCCTGGACGGCGAGCAACGCAGCTTTTCTACTCCGGAGGACGCAGAGGAGATTCTACGAGGGTCTCGGCATGGGGTCTTGACAACGCGGGCAACAGCCCATCAACACGGGGAAGTGATGGAGCAGGAGTGTGAGACGGTGCAGGAGGAGAATTCCAGCACTTGAAGATAAGGCGAGGAGTTTTTCATGACCCAGATTTCACCGTAAGATCTGCCCTTTTTATAATGGACATCTATCTGTCCCATACTAATTATGACATTGAGGGCTGTTGGTCCCTTCCCAGGCTATACTACTAGTTACTGTTTCTAAGAGAGAATATGGATCCTGCCACACAGTAATGTTTATGTTTCAGAGGGACAATTTCAGTTATTTTTCATGTATATAGCCTGAGTCTGTCAATAGTGGGTTTCACGTTTATGTTTCAACTGTTTATATTCCTGCCCGGTCAGTTATGTTTATAAGTGGGATACAACCGAGTTTTGGAGTCTCAATGAGCGGCATTATGCAGCAGGTGTGGGCAGGGGCTCAAAGTCAGAAAAGTGTAGTATGTGCATGCGCAAAGCGCGTGTGAAATTTTTTTTCAGGCCTTAATAACACACACACACACACACACACACACACACACACACACATAGCTAACGTAGCCTAAGACCTATATTAGCTAGACAATAAGCTAGACCAATTTCCCAACTTCCCGAAACCAAGTCATGACTTCCGAACTGCTAGGCTAAGACTAATATGATATTTTTTCCAACGTTGCACATTAACACAGCTTGCATAACAAAAAGAAAATCCTGGGAGGGCAAGTGCAAACTAGAAATACAGGCTACACATCTAAAAATGTGACAAAACCAAGAAATTACTGCTGTGACTGCTGTGAATGTTAGTAGGAACAGCAATGTTTACAACAGCAAAGTCGCAATAAACTCAATATCTGGAAGAATTTTAAGATTGGTAAGATAAACAGCCTACATAGACAGCTGTCATATTAGATTATTCTTAACTCTCTCTCGCTCTCTCTCTCTCGCCCCTCTGTGAGAGACGAGCGGAGCCGCAGTGGACAGAGAAGCGGCTTTAGGCTCAACACACACACACACACCATATTACAAGGAAATGCGTACGGTAGATAAACGTGGCATTTTTATACCGCTGTTGTTTTTACATCCCTATGCACAACAGGAATGTATTTATTCATTAAAAAAACACACAAAAAGGGTACTTTTTAATACGAGGCAAAAAGGGCAGGGGCTCAAGCACCCCTTGGGCCCTATGTGTCCACGTGCCTGTTATGCAGTGGTCAAGTTACACAGAAACACGGGTTTTGGGGTATGGGCATGGCAGCAATGGGGTGGGTGGGTGTGGGTCTGTTACTGGACTATATGCTTGGATACTTGGTTTACAGTCAGGTGTATAACTGGAATATAACCACAGTGATTTTTGATAATGGTTAAATTGACTATCCTGAGTCTGAATGTCCGGGGCTTGAACGTCAATATTAAGAGGGTTAAATGTCAAGAATTGATGCGTCGAGCAAATGCTGACATAGTACTAATTCAGGAATCCCAGTTAAAACAAGGAGATGTCCAAAGGATAATAAACAATATTTGGTGGTCTCCTCCTCCAGCAGTGGGTCTAGCTCGAAAGGAGTAATGATTATGTTCAAGAGGAATTTACCTGTGAAAATTGAAGGGACTACCCAGTGAGCAAAAAGTGGTCTAGATCACGTCTTTTAGACATCATTTAAGGACATCCAAGACGTCTAAAAGACATCCTCTGGGGAGCCAGAATGAAAGTTTTTTATACGTCTTTTCTGGATGTTGTATAAACGTTCATATATCGTTTATCGACGTCCAGATAATGGCCTGGTCATGTCAATAGTCAGGCCATAATCTAGACATCCACTGACATCCAGAATTAGTTGAGAATAGACGTTCATACTGGCTATGATCTGGACGTCCATTGACAGCCAGAATTAGTTGATAAATGATGATGAGAAAAGACGTCCAGTCAGGCCATAATCTAGACATCCACTGACATCCAGAATTAGTTGAGAATAGACGTTCATACTGGCTTTGATCTGGACATCCACTGACAGCCAGAATTAGTCGATAAACGATATATAAACGTCTATACAACGTCCAGAAAAGACGTAAAAAACTTTCATTCTGGCTCCCCAGAGGACGTCTTTTAGACGTCTTGGATGTCCATGAATGTCTAAAAGACGTGATCTAGACCACTTTTTGCTCACTGGGTATTAACTATAAATCTGGGCGAGTAGCATATGTGTGTACATAAATTTATGGTATGCAGGTTGCATTTATATCGGTATATGCACCAGCAGTCTTTGAAGATAATTTCTATCCTGACCTCACAGAGGAATTACTGAAACTTAAAGAATGTGAATTAGTTCTAGGAGGTGACATGAATGCGGCCTGTAACCTTGATTTAGACAGATCTACAAGCTCATTTACACATAGTCAGCAATCAGCCTCTACGGCCTTGAATACAATGATAAACAACTTGAACCTTTTTGATGTTTGGCGATCTCAAAACCCCGGCAGTCGAGATTACACTCATTCATTCTCAAGGACTGATTATTTTCTACTGTCGCGTGGTTTGAAGGCTTGTGTAACACCTGTTAAATTTCTCCCAGCCACACTGGCTGATCACAACCCATTAGTTCTCGGTATTGATGTCAGTTTCAAATCCAAAAAATCTCAGAGATTGCATTTCAACACCTCTCTTTTAAATGACACTGCATTTGTCTCTGAATTTAGAACTAAACTGTCCACATGTCTCCAAGACAATATGGGCTTTGTTGATGACGCTAGGCTAGTGTGGATGGCAACAAAGGGTTTTTCCGTGATTTTACAACGTCGTACCCATCGCATATTAAAAAGGTTAGGAATCTTAAGATTAAGGAGTTAGAGTAGAAATGCTTTTGCCTGGAGAGGGCTCTTAAGCAGAACTATTCTAACACAGTTAGTGACAAGTTGCAGGTCATTAGACAAGAGCTGAATGATTTATTACGCAGACGAGCGGAATTCATTATACATAGAACTAGGTAAAATTACTATTGTAACGGAAGTAAGCCCAGCAGGCTCCTGGCTCTAAAATTAAAACAGTGTGAATCAAAAGCGTCCATCGATTCAATACACCACCCTACTAAAGGCCTGGTTTCTAATCCAGCAGAGATAAATAACACCTTCCAGGCGTACTACGAGGATTTATACACGTCATCTGGTAGCTTTGACCCAGAAGTGTGTAATAATTTTTTGGAAGGAGTGGATTTGCCCACCCTACAGGGAGAAGAGGCAGCAGACCTGGGCCGTCCGATAACTTTGCAGGAATTGAGAGCTGCACTCAGTAAAATGTTAAGAGGGAAATCTCCAGGCCCTGATGGGATTCCGCCTGAAGTGCTCTTGCATTTCTGGGACCTCCTCGGACCGGTTCTTCTGAGTTCCATCCAGACTGCTTTAGAGAAAGGTGCCTGTCACGAACACACCAATGTAGCTTCAATCTCATTGTTACCAAAGAAGGGCAGGGACCCATTACAATGCTCTAACTAAAGACCTACATCTCTGATAAATTCAGATCTGAAAATTTACTCCAAGTTGCTGGCACTACGCCTGGAGCGCTATATGGATAAATTAATTCACACCGACCAAGCTGGGTTCATGAAGGGCCGTCTTGCTGCGGATAACATTAGGCGTTTAATGCATGTAATAGAAGAATCTGAACAGCTTCAGGCGCCGTGTGCTATTCTGTCACTCGACGCTGCCAAAGCTTTTGACAGGGTCAAGTGGCAGTATTTGTGGGCTGTATTGCGAAACTTTCAACTAGGTGAAGCTTTTATTAAGATGGTACAAATTCTGTATGCAAACCCCTCGGCTATGGTCAACACAAATGGATTGAACTCCAGACCCTTTCCCATTTTCCGTGGTACGAGACAGGGCTGCAGCCTCTCCCCGAGCCTGTTCATTCTCTCCCTCGAACCGTTTACGCAGCACCTTGTGCAAAATTCAGTCATGTCCCCTATCCAAATCAGACTGACATCTCATACCCTGTCGGCCTTTGCGGACGACGTCCTCATATATATGACAGACATAGAAAACTCTGTTAACTCTTTATTAGTGGCTTTTGAGGATTTCAAACAGCAGTCAGGATTTAAGATCAATTGGACAAAATCAGCTCTGATGTTGCTAAATGAAGCTGCCAAGAAAGCCTAAATATCAAGCCAGATTCCCATAGTAACTCAAATCACATACTTGGGCATACAGATACACCCCTCGCTCCAGAAAATAGTGAAGAGCAACTATGAAAGAATTCTTAAGGAAGTTGAACATGATCTTGCTAACTGGACCAGGCTACCTGCCTCGTTGCAGACGCGTATATCTGTAATTAAAATGAATGTTTTGCCTCGCGTTAATTTCTTGAGTATGATGATTCCACTCTCTCCCTCTCCAGACTACTGGGCTAAAATTGATAAATTGTTACGTGGATATATTTGGAATAATGGCCATCCAAAGCTTTCAGTGCTACAGAGACCCAAAGATCAGGGCGGGCTCGCCCTCCCAAATTTCAAAGTATACCACCAATCCTTCCAGCTACGTCCTGTCATGGCTTGGCTTGACGGTCGCTCATGTGTCTCATGGAAATCTTTAAAGAACAACCTAGTTCACACGAGGAGATTGGAGGACATTTTATTTTCTGGCATAAAAGATAAATACTGTATGTTGCACTGTGGCCCCATTATTGCCAACACAATTAGAAATTTCAGGATCGTCGAGAGAGACTTGAAGGGGAACTTAAAGTGGCACAATGATGCCCCTCTGTGGCACAACATGAATGTACAGATTGGAAATAAGCCACTGGACTTTAAACCATGGTCTTTGAAAGGTATTAATGTTGTTTTTTTATTATTTGCAAATAAGATCGGCACTTAAAGCACAGGGCCAAGCTTCCCGTGCACCCTCTGATAAATTGGATAAACTCCATTCCATGCAGGGGCTTTGTATCGAAAGTCTACTCCAAACTATCTGGACAACAAGAGACTCTACCGATGATCAGAGCATGGCTGAGAGACTTGGATCAGAAGGATGACGACGCTTCTTGGAACAATGTGTGGGAGAACATCTTTCTCGCCTCCAAGAATCCAAATCACCAACTTATTCACTTTAAAGTGTGTCACAGACTCTATGATACACCTGTCACTAGGTTTCGCATGAAACTGATACCAAGTCCAAGCTGTACCATGTGCCAACTCAACGCAATAGGATGTTATAAACACATGATGTGGGAATGTCCCTCTGTTCAGGCCTTTTGGGGCGGGGTGTCCAAAATCTTGTCTGAATTATTAGGTACTGTCATAACATGCAATCCAATTTTACTTCTCTCTTCGCAGATAAAGGATAAATTTCTTGGGTTGTGAACAGAGGAACACCACTCACTACAATGTACTGTTGACACTTGATGATGTTTGACTGGTCCAGGGGAGACCTGGGAGGGGAGGGAGGGTTGCTGCCAGGGCGGTGGGGGTGGGGCGGTATTATTTTATTTATTTTTTTTTTTTTTATCAAGATTTTATTTCATTACTCAAAAATTTGAAAAAATATAGTGAATAATACAGGGCACAAGGGAGTGTAATAGATAGACAATAGACAATACTCACAAACAAGACAATAAATAAAATAAAAAAAAAAAAAAAAAAAGGGGGGGGGGACAGAACCAGAGCAAATGCACACAGAAAATAAGATAACTATTATGAAAGAAGAAAAAATAAAAATAAATAAATAAATAAAAGAATAAATAGATGGATAAATGACAAAATAAGTAAGGATAATAATAAGAATAAATAATAAGGTAACCTTAACGTATTATACTGTAAGAGCGAGAAAAAAAAAGATAAAAGAATAGGGTAAATGGATAAATGACAACAATTAAATAAAGAATAATAACAATGATGATAGCAATAGAAATGCAATTAAAAAAAAGGGGGAAAATAATGTAAAAAGATGCTCTGATACCACACAGCAATAACAAATAAAACACAGACAAGACTCACATACACAAAAACGAAGACAACCACAGACAAAACAAACAGGACAGACAGGGCCTGTAGGGTTATAGGCGGCTGCATATATGAAAAAAAAACACCTAACCCTGAAAAAATTCTAACAAAAGGTTTCTCAGCTGTTTTTTGTAGTATTAGGTGTCCTTAATAACATACTAAAAGTTTACCAAAATTTGACAACTAGAAAGGTGTAATTTTCAAGATGGCGTCCAAGATGGGCAGGAAGCCCTTAAGATATCCTAACTTCTTTATTATTTGACCTAGCCAAGTAATCTTGGTGTCTAACCCCATGTTTTCTGGGTCTATGAATCCATTGGACTTGTCTAAATTGCACTGACATGATTACATACTTATGGAATACATGATTTTGTGAGATTACTGTAAGGTTTTATCTTTGTTTGGGGTGAACCAGAGATGTATGATTTAGCCTATGTCATGTATCTCCTACTTAGTACGTGTTTTTGGACACATACCCTTTTTTTGCTAAAACACTTTTCTTTCCTCTCCTCTCCTCTCCTCTCCTCTCTTCTTTCCTTTCCTCTCCTCTCCTTTCCTTTCTCCTGTCCTGTCTCTCTGTCCTCTCTCCTTTGTCCTTCGTCCTCCCTCCTCCATCCTCCCTCTTCCCTCCTCTCTCCTCTGTCCTCCTTCCTGTCCCTCCTCTCCTTTCCTCTGTCCTCCCTCCTCTCTCCTCTCTCCTTTTCCCTCCCCTCCCCTTTCTCTTCCCTTCCCCTCCCCTCCTCTCCTCTCCTCTCCTCAACGGAACACCACACACACACACACACACACACACACACACACACACGCACACACACACACACGGTCACATGCGCGGGATGAGGGGGGTGGGGTGACGGTGGGGGGACAGGGGGGACGGGACAGATAGACCCGCCCCTCTCCAACAGCAAAAGGAAAGTTATAATATCAGTTGGTTGAAGAGAATACTGACATTTGACATTGCTTGCCTCATTTAAATGTTGTTGGCAGCACAGTGTCCCAACAAATCCATCCTTGACTACTTACTGTAAACCATCAACAAATGCTTAGTGTCATTTTATGGGGGTGTCAAAGAACATTAGACAGATTTCTAACACATGAAAAAGGCCAACAATGTGAGTGTGTTAAGAGAGGATGACATTGTTGAATTAGCTTGAAGAAAAAGTACACTCCAAATGCAATTTTGACCATGAGTCATGTTGTTGTAAAGCAAGAGACTTGCCCCATTTGCTGTAAAAAAATTAAGAGATGGCTCTGATGTGGTTGAGGTTCATCAGAAGGGAGCTGATGGAATCAACAATGCAAGTGTACAAAGAGGCGACGACGTACACATTTCCGCTGGTGAAATAGTACACTCAAAATGTCGACAGAAGTACATAAATAAAAAAGACATTAAAATCCAACAAGAGAATAAAGCTGAGCCACCAAAAAGAAGTGCCAGAGTAGCAACTGGTCCTTTCAACTGCCAAACCGATTGTCTTTTCTGTGGGACTACGATAACACATTCGAAGTAAAGACACAAGTAGTGTTAAGACTGATACGCTCACAGAGTCTATTCTTGAGTGTTGTGACAACCGTGCAGATCAATGGGCTTTCACTGTGAAAGGCAGGATTGAGTATTATGGCCGTGATCTACATGCTGCAGACTGTGTTTACCACCACTTATGCAGTAGTAGTTTTCGTAACAGATATAACATACCGATACAGTTCCAGAAAGACCCAGAGGCTAAGCGCAGAAAGTCTGGCCGGCCCAAAAATGAAGATCAGGAGCAGGCATTCATGAAAGTTTGCTCTTACCTCGAGAGTAATGATGAGGAACAGTTGACAATTACACATCTTCGAGACAAAATGAAGGAATCTCTGAGAAACCCAGATTCTGAACCATATGTAAATAAATACCTCAAGACAAAATTGAGGGAACAGTACCAGGACAATGTACATTTCACTGAAGGGGAAGGCCTCCATGACATAGTGACAATGAGAGAGAAGACATCACAAATACTACGATCTTATTTCAGCGAACAAGAAAAGGATGAGGAATCCCAGAGACAAGCCATCATTCAAACACCTGCGCGACTGATCAAAAGTGATATCAAGTCCAATGTCCCGTCCGTTACGGATCAATATCAGAGCACAAAGTCACTTGAGCTTGACTCTGCCCTTCCGTTTGTTCCCAAGACCCTCCGTACACTTTTGAATGGTCTTTTTGTGGGTAAAGAGACAAGCCAAAAGGTTGCAGGAATTGGACAGGCAATTGTCCAGGCAGCACGACCACGTGCTGTGGTAGCTCCATTACAACTTGGCCTTGCAGTGCAGGCACATCATATGTATCGGTCACAATTCCTGGTGGATACCCTTCATGGAATGGGATTTGCTTCATCATACAAGGAAGTTTTGCGTTTTGAAAAGAATGCAGCAGATTCAGTTATCCCAGATATGTTAGCGGATGACATAGATGTGCTGGACATGGCACCTCTTTTTGCTGGGGACAATGTTGACCACAACATCCTTACTATTGATGGTAAGGGGACCTTCCACGGAATGGGAATCATAGCAGCAATCACTCCAGGGCGAAAAAAGGACCGTATCATTCCAAGGAGACACATTACCAACCTAGATTTTGCAGTGCAAAGTAAAATCCCAGTCATCGAATATCGCTTTGCGAAACATGTGCGCCAAACCATCATGTTCAATGACCTCCCAGCACTGATCAACTGTGACAGAACAGTTGATGTCCTGTGGGAGCTCTCACTGAACTTCAAACAAGAAACCCCAGGGTGGCAGGGAATGATGCATATCATTCATCAAGGACTAGAACATCCAGGCCAATCATCAGTTGTGTTCCTGCCAATGATTGACCTGTACTCTGGAGACAAAACATGTATTTTGTCCACCTTGGATTTTGTTTGTGACCTGGCTATCAAACACAATGCTCCACCCATTATTACGTTTGATCAGCCACTGTACTGGAAAGCAGCAGAGATCATCATTGATGCACCACAGAGTAGTCCCCTGAAAAGCATAGTCTTAATGCTTGGAGGTTTTCATACTTTTATGAACCTACTTGGTGCAATAGGCACACTTATGGAAGGCACAGGACTCAGGAACATTATAGAAGTTGTCTATGGATCAAATGCTGTCCAGCACATGATGACTGGAAAGTCAGTGCAAAGAGCTTTTCGTGGACATTTGCTGGTGGATAGATGTCTCAATCACCTGGTTGTGTCAGAGCTGCAGGAGGATGACTCACAGTTTGAGTCATTGGTGAACCAAGCTGGAGAGATGTACTCATCTATGGTAACGAAAGAAACAACTTTGGAAAATGCTGCAGCATCAGATATGCTGAACCAAATCAAGGAAAAGGTGGACACGAAGAGGGCAGACCTTAGCACAAGGTCAAAAACCAGCCGACTGTGGGTAAACTATCAGAGGATGTTGCAGACAGCCCGAGCTCTGATCAAAGCAGATCGTACAGGATCTTGGAAGATGCACTTGCGCGCAATGTTGGACTGTCTGCCAATATTTGCCGCAGCTGGGCACTACAACTACCTGAAATCGGCATATTTCTACCTCCAAGAAATGTGCCAACTCGAGACCAGACACCCTGATGTACATAACAAGTTTTCCAGGGGTTTCCATGTGATCCGCCGCAGCAACCAGTACTGGGCAGGCCTTAGCTCCGACCTTGTCATTGAGCAGACATTAATGCGATCCTTGAAAAGCAGTGGAGGCTTGACCCATGGAAGTGGAATGACTGAAGAAATGCGAGCATTGTGGACCATGTCTACACCCATCACATCTGAATACAACAACGCTATGCAGGAATTCAATGACCTCACCTACACGACCAGCGAGCAGCACCGAGAATCCTCAGAAGCAAGGATGAAAAGAGATCACTCTGATCTAGAAAAGATCAAGGAAAAGTTAAGCATTTGCACACCATTCTCTCCAGACCCATCTCTGAGAAACATTGTAACTGGTGTTGTTGCCAAAGAGGAGGTGAATGTGCATCAGTTTGAGACTGTTGGCAATGAGATCATTGAAAAGATGATTGGAAAACCTGTTTTTGGAATATCCTTCAAACGGAAAGACCGGGCAAAAACCCTTGCAGATGACTCCAACATCAAAGTTGCCCAAGACCGGACCATTGATCCTGCTTTGCTGTTCCAACGTTTCCTGATCATGTCGAAAACTGGACAGTTTTCATTGGAAGATGTAATGAGTTATGAGCTCTGCTCATTTCCTGCAGCCCTGTTCGAAGGCAAGGAAATCTTCCGTAAGGCCAACAAGCCCCAACTAGCGCAGGCAGTCACTGAGTTCTCAAGCAAAAAATCTAACAAAACTGTCCTGGATTCCATCCCACCAACTGAGCATTATGTCCTTGATGGTGGCTCCCTGGTTCACCGCTTGGCATGGAAAAAGGGTGACAGTTACGGTGCCATTGCACAGTCATATGCAGACTTTACCGTACGCCATTATGGTAAAGCAACAGTCGTTTTTGATGGTTATAGCGAAGGTCCTTCCATCAAAGACAATACGCATCAGAGACGTGGTGAAAACACTCACCCCATTGTTAACTTCAATGCAGAGACTGAGTTTGTGGGAAGAAGGGATGATTTCCTTTCCAGATCTTGCAACAAACAAGGACTTATCAATCTTATGACCGAGGAGCTGGAGAAGAAGGGCTGCACTGTTATCAATGCATCAGGTGATGCAGACGTGGACATTGTCAAAGCTGCAGTCAAGGCCTCAGAACATCAGCCCACAACCTTGATAGGGGAGGATACAGACTTACTCATTCTTCTCCTCTACTATGCTGGGACGAACAATAGAGGCCTCTATTTTCGTTCAGACAAGTCCGAAGCTACTAAGGTGTACAACATCAGTGAGATGAAACAAGTCCTGGGTAGTGACTTGTGTTCCCAGTTGCTGTTTATTCACGCCTTCACAGGATGTGATACAACTTCACGCATTTTTAGTGTTGGCAAACAGACAGCTTTCCAGAAACTTGTGAATGGTGAATCAACCCTCCAGTCCTGTGCAAATGTGTTTCTGCTCCCACATCAAGCAAGGAATGTCATAGAGGACCATGGGACCAAGGCAATGGCAGTGTTGTTTGGCGGAAAGAGTACCGATTCACTTGCCTCTTTGCGCTACAACCTTTTTAACAAGAAAATCGTTACCGCCAAATCATTTGTTACCCCAGAACGTCTGCCTCCAACTGAGTCCTCAACCAAATACCACTGCCAAAGAGTTTACTTCCAGATCATGATGTGGATTGGAAAGGAAGGTGACATGAACACAGTGGATTGGGGATGGAAACTGGTAGACAACCGGTTCCTGCCAGTTATGACCAGTAAGACTGCTGCCCCAGAAAGCCTCCTGCAGATGATCCACTGTAATTGCACAACTGCCTGCCGAACACAACGGTGCAGTTGCAGGGCATATGGACTACCATGCAAGCCTGCTTGTGGACCATGTCAAGATGGGGATTGTGAGAATCACTATAATCAACCTCAATGGGAGGACGAGTGTGATGACTAATGGTAAATGTAATGGTCACATTGCAAAAATTAAACCAGAATAAGAGGAAACAACTGAAGAAAATAGAAAAAAGATATGTATAAATAAGAAAAGGATTTAAAAAATATAAAAAACAAAAGGCATAAAAAAAATAAAAAAAACACATTATAAAAAATATAAAAAAATATATAAAAAAATAAAACAGAAAAAAATAAAAGGGGTTAGCGGTACTGAGCCTTCACGTGGCAGCCCTGTTTTAACTAATTTTACAGTACCACACAGTTCTAATGAATTTATTCTTTATTGGAATCAAAAGAATGGTTATGAACCACAGAAACCACCAACACTAGGCAAAACGATATGAGAAAGGAGAAATATGTAATTACTTAAGGAAAATTGTACTTATTTTTCGCATAAATACGCTTGTAACCAATTGCTTTAATATATAATTGTACTTGTAATCACTTATCTATCATGCAAATATGCTAATTAGAATATTACATGGCCAAAACATGTATCAGGCACCAGTGTTCCTGGTCTAGGAGGAATACAAAGTGGTGGATGACAAATGGTCATTTTAAGGACCTGACGGCCGCCATTTTGAAAATAGGGCCTTTCTTGGAGTCAAACTTTGGTAAACTTTTAGTATGTTTTTAAGTACATCTGATACTACTGAAAACCACTGAGAAACCTTTTGTTAGAATTTTTTCCGGGTCAAACCATATTTGCAGCTGACTATTAGACAACCGTAGAATTTAGAGGGAGAGAGAAAAAAAAGATTAAAAAAAATAAATAGATAAATAAATAATAATTATCATAGAAGCTATGACGCGTTCATTTCCTGAATATGCTCGATGGCCTTAGACCAGGTCAGAAGGGAGTCGAATTTAGCACCATTGATTCTGGCGGTAGATCTTTCCAATAAACAAATATCAAGAAATAAATTAATCCAAAGTTTCCTTAGAGAGATAACGGGTTCAAACCAGTTTTTAATAATAGACTTTTTAGTTGCAGTTGAGACTGCCATTAAGATTCGCTTCTCCTGAAAAGAGACATACACATTGGGGTTGTACCCAAGTAAAGAGCAGGACAGGTAGGAAGAGATTTACCGATAATTTTACTAACAATAGTGTTTATGTAACCCCTCTTGCACCTATGTCTCCAAGCTAGTGTTATATCAAACCAAGAGGCAGGGGTCGTTATCTATTTTAGACTCGATGAGGAGATTGGTTATATCTCTCCTGGTACACTGCCAGGATAGACCTGCAATATCCACCCCAAATAACTCACACGACAACAGACTGCCGATTGAGTTTTGAAGAAAAAATATATATTGAAACCAAAAACTTATGGAGTCAGTATTCCACAATGCAGATATCACTGGAAATATGATGGAATGAAGAAAAAATATTGCTAATCCCTTACGAAACAAAAGTATTTTGCAATATACTAGAATTTATATTGCAATACATTAGAAAATATATTTCAATATATGATAAACTTGCTCATATATTTGAAGATATATAGCAATATATGGATGGACAACCTATTGCTATATATTGATTCACATATTGTAAAATACATTGCTGTGCAAAAAAAACTGTATTACATTATTGTATACAAAGTATTTTTTGTATACAAAGTATACAAAGTATTTTTTGTTAAGCCAGCTCATACATAGGTCATTATATTTAATTTACATTATATAGCCATATGGATGGACCATACATGGCTATGTATTGATTCATATATTGTAAAATGTAGATGACAGAGTATTATAAATTAAATTGTCATTAACACCAGCAAAAAATGACATTTTTTTTTGAGTCCACTTTTTATTCCTCCACATGACATTTCATCCTCAACATTTCAGTCCTCCACACTGGAACGTGGAGGTATACATGCATAAAGGTTGGCATAATGTGGCAGATCAACTAACATACATTTCCTGTTGAATTTCATCACATCAAAAACCTGTTTCCTGCCCTATAACACTCTTTTCAAGCCTACTACATGTTCTAAATTTGGCACTGAACTGTGTGATTTGTCATACTGTCTTCCAACAGCAAAACATTTTCTGTTATCAAGTCTCCCTACCACAATGTAATAATACACAGTGATTATGTGTCCATTATCCAACAAAATAGTGAAGCTGTTCCTTTTCATTACTCTAGTGAACTGCTCTGAGTAATACAGTTCTCCTTTGACTAAAGTTCTACTGAATATTTTCACAACTGTATCCGTGGTGACTGAAAGCTTCTCTCTCAAAGCCAGTATCTCTTCGTCAGTAAGTTTTCGTACGTAGTGTAAACCAAGGGTCACAACCTGATCTGCTACTCTTTCAAACTGTTTCAGCTTTTTTCCACCAGTCAAGTTGTTATACAGCTGTATACATCCAGGCACAGCATTTCTCAGTGCATTGTTTTTCAAAAGAGGCAACACTTGTCTATATGTGTGTTTCATTATTTGTAAGGGAACACACTGGGTGCCATGAAACATCTTCAGTATCTCCCCATTAAAAGACTCAAAAATATATCCTGAATGTGCCCACAAAGGTCCCCAATTTCTCACAGAGTCCGGCAAATGAAGACATAAATGTACGTTAAATGACACATTTTCCTTTCCATACAGTGTTTCAAACTGTTTGACAAACTCAACAACTAGTTTTTCACATCTTTTTAACCCCTCTGATGTGACAGTGTCCTTACATAGCAAGAACATGAAGGTGACAAGGATTAACCAGTGCTGGTAAAATGCATGGGGTAGTATTCCCTTTAGCACAAAGATGCTATAAAAAAGTAACCAGTTCTGCCATTCACTAGCTTTCCAAAACTTCCTTTGCTGAAAAGAGCGGGGCACTCTTGTGATATTGCAAGGTGGTTTAATTCTCAAGAGTTGTTGGTCGAGCTCAGGAACACGATTACCAATATAGTATGGCTCCTCATGGTGTTCACTATCCAGCCACATGCTTGTCATTTGCCGAACAACTCCAAGATGTACATTATGCATATGGTCAGGAGGCATTCCAGATATGATGTCAAAGTGCGGGATGTTGACAAGACATGTGGGCCCTTTAATGCCCCTCACAGATTGTGTGGTATGCACAGCCTCCCTTGCATCAGTTAGGGTTGAAGCATGATCCCTATTTGGAACATCTTTGTATGGATAAACCCTAACAGTTCCATTTCCCTTTGGAACTTGTTCACCAGGATGTAGACAGAGGCTGCACCCATAATGACCATTAAATTGGGTCATGTTTTGCAGAATGGGCCTGGCAACTGAATCACACATCATAACAGCTGCTATCACTCTACAATTCTTCACAATGTTGTTGCTGTGTAACTTGAAGCCAACAGTTGACAATGACTGACACTCTTGTGTGAATGGTTTTAAAAATGTATTAACATTTGGCTTTTTAGTACCAAACCATAGGCCAAAAAGTAAAACATTCTCTTTACGGACCTGATAAGGAAGCTCATTTACCATCCCTTGTAATGGCCAAATTCCATACTGGGATGATTTGAATACTGGAACTCCATCACAATTTAATGTTAAGGAGAATGCATGAGGACTATCTAGTGGGCCTCCATCTTTGTTCAGATTATGATACATTTTACCACAACATATGTCATCATAATTTCCTGAATTACACCTGCCATTTCCTGACTTAAGACAACATGCAATATCTTCTCTTTGAAGAAGATGTTCCAGTTGTGTTTGGATGGGTAAGTATAGGAAGAAATTTCCATTCTTCAGTGAGCTGTTTCTATCCCATGTAGAGTTACATACAGAACACTGCCCTTCAGTGACTTGGTCGCCGATGTAATATTCACAGTTGGGACAGTATATGTGACATTCTAGGTGACCTTGTATTGGTTTAAGCTCTTTTAAGAACAGATGCTTTGAAGTTAGAACATTTTCCGGACAGTGGATATTAATCAAATCTAAAAGATCAGACAGGGCCACACCAGTAAGTGAGTGTCTCAAAGCATATGAAAGTATAAGTAAAAAACTCTGAGCTTTGGTTAGTTGTGAGCCTGTGTAAAGTGGCTCATCATTTACTGGAAACTTTTCATTACCGCCTTCTCCCAAATGTGATTCTTCATTTACTGACTTGTCAGTGCTGTCTTCCATGGGAAATTCTTCTCCACTGCCAATGGATTCAGAGTCAGTAAAAGACTGCCATAGTGGTTCAAACAAACCAAAATCAACACTGTCCTCAAACAAGAGTGGGGAAGAAGGATGTCTGAGGACATTATCACCCGGGTCTGCGTGTTGGCTCTGTAACGGGAAAATACAGTAAGTCCAAGAAATAGTTGACAAACATAGGCGCTAGGAAATTTGCACAAAATTAAAACTTACAAAAAATATTAAAGATGTGGCATTGTTGTTTACAGGGAAAAATAAGGCTTAGGTTAATAAAAAGTAAAATACTTAAAGTTTGAAGACACGAAAATCAGATGTGAGATCATTGCCCTGTTAAAATTACTTACTGTAATGTCATCACCATCATGTGCATTGTCAGAGTTGTGGTCAGAGGAATCCTGATCCAGGTTCTGTTGCGTAAGAATAAAGAAGTCTTAGAGGAAGTGCTGTCAGACATAGTCAAACACAGAAACCAGTACATTAGTAGTAATAGTTATTAGTAGATTACTTACAGTAATTCCACCACCATCATGTTCGTCTGCTGAGCCATTGTCAGAGTCGTGGTCAGAGGAATCCTGATCCAGGTTCTGTTGTGTAAGAATAGAGAACAGTTTTAGACAAAGCATGTGTATGGTATACACGGCTGATTATTTTTTAATCTGTTGTTTTATGTTAGATATAAATTATAATTATTCAACACTATTTAGCAATTAATTCATGAACCATTAAAGGACAAAACACACGTACATCAGAAAACACAGAAGGTCTTCTGCCACCCTTTACTGGTGGATTTTTACAAGGTAGTTTTATATAATTTACAGTACATTGAATTTACAGTAATCCCACCACCATCATGTTCGTCTGCTGAGCCATTGTCAGAGTTGTGGTCAGAGGAATCCTGATCCAGGTTCTGTTGTGTAAGAATAAAGAAGTCTTAGAGGAAGTGCTGTCAGACATAGTCAAACACAGAAACCAGTACATTAGTAGTAATAGTTATTAGTAGATTACTTACAGTAATTCCACCACCATCATGTTCGTCTGCTGAGCCATTGTCAGAGTCGTGGTCAGAGGAATCCTGATCCAGGTTCTGTTGTGTAAGAATAGAGAACAGTTTTAGACAAAGCATGTGTATGGTATACACGGCTGATTATTTTTGATTCTGTTGTTTTATATTAGATATAAATTATAATTACGCAACACTATTTAGCAATAAAAGGGGCTCCAAGGGACTCCCTTACAAGAGGAGGAAGGGAAATGTTCAATGTCAAGGGTCTGCAAAGTGGATGGAACGGTTCAAGACAATATTCCAGCCAACCAGTATATCCCTGTCAAAAGTAAATTATACTTACTGTTATGTCATCACTATCATGTGCATCTTCAGATCTGTTGTCAGAGGAATCCTGATCCAGGTTCTGTTGTGTAAGAATAAAGAAGTCTTAGAGGAAGTGCTGTCAGACATAGTCAAACATAGAAACCAGTACATTAGTAGTAATAGTTATTAGTAGATTACTTACAGTGATCCCACCACCATCATGTTCGTCTGCTGAGCCATTGTCAGAGGAATCCTGATCCAGCTTCTGTTGTGTAAGAATAGAGAACAGTTTTAGACAAAGCATATGTATGGAATAAATACACACACACATACACACACATATATATATATATACACATAATACTAATGTCTACCAAATACACACAAAAGGTCATGTTCATGACTCACCGTTTCCTGGTTCGACTGATGCACGTTGATGGCCTCAATCAGTTTCCTGTGATAAGAATGAAAAAATCCTCCTTATTTTAATGAATATCTATTGTCAGAGGCTGTCCTATTTCTTTTTTTTGTGCTGTGCGCCCTTAAACAGATTGCCTCATCGCTCATAACAAAAACCGCCACTGTCTGTTGTTTAAATAAAGTTTACGAGCCAGCGTGCTACAGCATGCTCGCTACGTTAAGCTAAGCCGCAAGCTTGTTAAAACCCACACAAACCACGAAACTACAACAGTAAATACAGAACTGTTTAATAACGTAACTTAACCAGGCTAGGATGGAGTAAAACACAAACCTCCTTTTCCAGTATCTCCTTGTTCTTGATGGAATCTCATATTCTGAACCAGGGGCCGTGTATTTTCTTCTCCTTCCGTCCATGCTTCTTCTTCTTCTTCTTCTTCTTCTTCTAATCCTGAGGTGTAAAAGCAACGTCTCTGATTGGTGGAGCTAGTTGTTACCATGGACACATGAACTGCAATGGTTTATGGGACGGCAGAATAGCACGAGGCAGGCAGAGGACTGGCGTGAACGAGCCCCTGTTTTGCCTCAGCAGTGAGAGGAGAGAAAAAAAACTGAAGTTTGCGCTAGTAAGCTGGACAAAGGGGAAGGATAAAGATGCGCTGAGTATAGTCCCCGTAAATTGGATCGTAGACTTCGATCCTGAAAACTCTAAAAAGGAGTTTCTTGTCGAGTGCCGCAACATGGGTGGCAAGAGGCCTACTAATGGGTGGCTGGTTGAACCAGCACACATTTTGCAGTTGGCAGGCAAGTACAGTGCTTCATTTTTTTTTTACTTTGTTAGTCATGCAACATTAATCATGGATTATCCTGTTGAGGTTTTTGCATTATTGGCCAAATAACGTTCGCTGTAGGCTATTAGCTCCGGGACAGTGACGAGCTAGCTAACGTTAGCTTCCGTTAGCTAGCGTTTGCGACCGTTAGCTAGCACGCTAACGTAGCTAACGCGCTAACGTAGCTAACGCGCTAACGTAGCTAACGTTAGCGACCGTTAGCTAGCTCGCTAAAGGCCGCTAACGTTAGCTATAGATATCTATTAACGTGAGCTAGCTCATAGCTAGCTAGCTAACATGAGCCATGTGAGTCCTTCATTTGAAGTTTTAGCTAACGTTAGCGTTAGCTAATGAAGCAGGACTCGAGTGACTCCCGCTTCATTTGAATTTTTAAGTTGCAGTGAAACATTAATTAAACACAATTTTAAAAGTCCTACATTGAAGATTTGGGTTAATAATAATACTTAACTGCCAGTCAACATTGTCAGCCAAAATTGTACAGTAAAAATCAGGTTAGCAGCTGTACATGGCAGCAAAATTTTACGTGTTAAAATGAAAAAACTAAACTTATTATAAAAAAGCAGGGGGAAAATACAAAAACTGGAAAAATTGGACAGTAAAATACAGTATTTGATGTTATGTAATCCACATAGTTTTGTTTCTAGGCATTAAATTCTGTCTTGCTACTATTTTTTTACTAACAGAAAAGGAGTCTACACTTAAGACTGCTGAGCAGAAACTCTTGCAAGATGACCTGCCAAAAAGCAAGAAGAGAAAGAGGATACAACAAACTTTTCCTTGACACACAGGAGGAAACTGTAGAACAAGTTGCAAAAAAGGTAATGGGGTTCTTTTCATGACAGCCATTTTGAGAATATATTTTTACATTTCTGTCAGTTTTGTAGTTGGGTTGTGTGCCAGACTAACACAAACAATGGAAAATAGAAAATATTTACTGTAATTGTTTTGGGACCAGCGGCATGGTGGGGCAGTGGTTAGCACTGTCACCTCACAGCAAGAGGGTTCTGGGTTTGAACCCGCCGGCTGGCTGGGGCCTTTCTGTGTGGAGTTTCCTGTTCTCTCTGGGTACTCCAGCTTCCTCCCAGAGGCCAAAGGCATGCAGGTTAGGTTAATTGGTGACTCTAAATTGCCCATAGGTGTAGATGGTTGTCGGTCTGTATATGTAAGCGCTGCTGGGTTGTACGAGAACGTTCCAGGCTTAAAAAAGCCAAAACTGGCTTAAGTTTTTGACGTTCGGAATAAGGTGGATAGTACTACAGCTATGAATTTAAACAGATTCTAGCCATGAAACATATTAAACGTTATGATTAACTTAATGATTCATTTGAATCATTTTTTGGTTTCATTTTCCTAACTCTTGTGTGTATTGTTTCATACATAATTGATTTGATAATTTTTACCCAACAGAAAAACTACAGACTCATAGCTGCAAGACAATCTGAATTAGAGGTTCTTTCCCAAGAAGAACCTAACCTCAGCCCAGTGGAGACTGCTTCAGAGGCACTTGATGTGAAGATCAGGGCCCTCAGGGAAGAGAATAAAAGACTGCGAGACCAGCAGAGTGTAGGATCTTCTGCAGCCAGTAAAGATCTTGAGACCCAAGTCAAGGCTTTACATAAGGAGAACACCAGGCTGCGCAACATGGCAGTTAAAGGCAACCATCTCTTTTAGATTAAAATAGGGATTCTTTTAGATTGAGTATCATTTTCTCCTCATTTTTGGTGTTAGTCTTTAAGATAGAACTGTCTACATTTTAGGGGGAATTTACAGATGTAGTATAGGGTTTCCGGTAGGAATTTTTTTTTTAGCCTAGGGCTAAACATTGGAGCAAGGTTTGCCTCAACTCCCCACTGAGGCAGAATTGGTCTGGCAGAAACCCTGTAATGCCTTCAGAACCCCTCACCAACACATTTTGTTACACTTTGAGACACCAAAAGTGAGCGGAGGTGTATTTTGTTTATTTTTGTTTACATGTTATGTATTTACAACTTGTTTGGAGTCCTGTTGTGGTAAATTCGGTGGTCTATATTTTCCAGAAATTCCATCACTCTTAGCAGCTGTGGAGACCCTCATTTCGGATAAGGTCACGGAGAGCTCAAGCTATGAAGGTGAAAGCGAATATGAGGCAAGTCTTGCTCTACCATCACCACCTCCTCAACCCACATCTCCCAAACCAACATCAGTAAGTACATTTTTGTAATGATCAATTAAAAACATAAAACATTCTGTCACTGGTGATTTTCTTTGTTTTTATTCCTGTGTTTCTTTCCTTCTTACAATTAATTAGGTGCAACTAGGGAATGATGACTCCGCCGCAGTGTCTGCCCATTGTTGGGAGACTGCAAAAGCACAACCAACAGCGAAAGGAATGGCCCGCACCCTTCTGCTGGGCCTGTTCAGCATTGATGTCCTACTGAAGTCCAACCTGACGGGAGGGGTCAACAAGGTCGATCCATCTGCAGAGACGCCAGCCTCTGGACCCCAAGAAGCTTAAAGCTTTACTCAGTAAGACAGTAAAAAAAATGTTTAATGGATTAATATATTTTGCTTAAGTTATTGTAAAGGGTAACAAACACTTTAGGACTGAAATGTACACAACTAATAGCGAAACAGATGGATGAATAAAAAGCTTTAACAGCTTTGATATTCTTTTAGATATGAAGCAATTTCTCTATCTAGTTAGAATACATCAAACATTTTATCAGCATTAAAATGGATCCCCTGTAGCACCTTTAAAATCCCAGCACCAATTCATCTCCCATAGGCAGACGCTTGGCTACAGCAAAGTACAGTTGCTCTCACTGACAACAATACTTCCTGGAAAACTTAATGTGGATACAGTAGTATAACCTCCTCGCTCTAAAAGCCCCTTGGAGAACCTTGGTTCCTTGAGAAGCCAATTCTGATTTCAGACTGAACTATTTGCAGGTAACCGACTGAGGAGTGAGGACTAGGCATACAAGAAAAATATTGCCAGTATTGGGATCCACCTCATCTTTACTTTTGCAACAATCAGAGGCTAACATTGTGGATGTCTTTCTTATTTTCTTATCTTTTACAGATGCAGTTGTTCAACAACACCCAGGGGCGAAGATTCCAGACATACGGACGGCCATAAACAAAAGGATCTGTGAGTTAAGACACCAGGAGAAGAAAAAGTCCAAGGACAACTGAAGGACTGGCCAAAGCTGGCCAATCAGAGCGGGTCTTAATGTTAGCATGTGTCCATAACACTGCACTAAAGGATTGTTGTCCTGTTTTTCCCACTAAGGGATTGTTGTGTTTTTGTTGCACTAATGACTGTTTTATTATAATGGACAGTTGTCCTATTGGAAATGTTTTATAAGTGTTTTTGTTAATTTATTGTTGTGTTGCCATCGATTGGATCACATGAAAAAATGTATTTTATAGCCTGGAACTATGATATGGCCGATGTTCAGTTTCAGATGGAACCATGGAGACATGCCTTTCATTCTGTGTGTTCTCAAGTAAATGTCCTTTCAGCTGCTGCTTTTGAAATAAACTTCATTCAGTTAATGTAAACTATAGTGATGTATTATTCAATATATTATTTATATTTTAAAATATATGACAGACATTGTACATGAGATTATTTTATATTTACCATGTATACAATATGTAATATAATTATGTATATATTTAATGTAAATCAATATATTTTTCAACATATTTAAGACATGTTCCCATATAGATCTCATTATATTATCTCATATAATTGTACATATATATTTATATATATTTACAATGTCTCTTCCAATATATAATCTCATATCTAATGTGGGACATATTTCAATATATATAACAATATATTATGTAGTATAACTATGTATTTATTCAATATATGAAAACGGCAATAATTGCAGTATTTTCCCATATATTGCAATATATGACTTGCATTTATATAATATATTATTATAATATATCATATGGTATATTAATATCTACATTTCACAATATATGAATACACATGAAATATATTGTCAGATAATATATTGAGAAATATATTTTTGTTGCGTAAGGGATGCACTAAAGTACCACACTTCTCTTTTCAACAAAAGACAGTAAGAGTAAAGAGTAATAAACAATCTAGTATGTCAACCACAGCAATACAGTCAAATTCACAAAGAACCTTAAACCTTCAATGTTTTTTTTTGTTGTTGTTTTTTTGTCTTTAAGTTCTGTTGAACCACAAGTGGCTTTCTTAAATGAAATCGTACCAAAACCTCTGAGATCTCAGGTAAAAAAATAAATAAATAAAAATAATAATAGGAAAACAAAAAAATTGAGTCCACTCAGAAAGTCCTACCACCCCAATGGATGTCAAATGAGGCAGTCCAGGAAGAGTATCACAGGATGAAATGGCAATGTGAATGACAATCCCCTGGCAGAAGATGGAAAGCAACCAGGATGGAGATATGGACAGATGACGATCCTCTGAAGGGCTCCACAAAAAAAAACAGCCTACACAACGTGCAGGAAAAATATTCATTAAGTCCATAATAAATGTCCATATACACATATACACTGTACTCCAAAAATTACTGCTCCACAGCGTCCTCTTTACCATGAATTTATAGCAGCTCCCATGAATGTATAATAACCTAGAGCTACTAAAACACAAACTACAGTACCCTAAAAAACAGGAATTCACATTGTTTCCCTGAGCCTACAGCTCACAGTGCAACTCATATACATTCAACTTAAACTACAAGGTTAATGGCTAAGCAGGATTCACACAGCACATACACACTGTTATCACATGTTCATATATTCATGTTACCACCTTTTCAACAATATCCCGACTGGTTTTGATAAGAGTTCAAGGCTAATCTCTGTGGTTTTAGCAGCGCGCAACAAATCGCTAATACAGTTAGCATGCTAACGTATCATGTTGAGTAGCGGCGTAACTCACCGGAATATCAATCAATAGTTCCTAAGGAGTTCAACGGAGTTCTGTAGACGTCCACAGCTTCTCAATCGTCTCTTGTTTATCAATGTTTACTTTCTATCTTAGTTATCAACTTTCTGACTCAGGTTTATCAAGATACAGCTATGATATTTCTCCAACATCCACACCGACTGCGTAGCAGGAAAGAGGAAGAACAGAGATCATATGTGCGAGTAAGATGATGACTCGTAGCGTTTTTCTTCGCACCTAACAGAGCGTATTGAATGCGCCTCTGCTGCCACCTTGTGACCAAATTGGAAATAGGTTATTTCTTTAAAAAAACAAAATTTAAGAACAAAACACATGAAATGCAGCTTAATTTTTCAAAATAATGGAGGTAATAGCCTGGAAGATTTACTACCTGGGTTACATTTACATATTCCCAAAAAGAACTGATCAAGGGACAGTGCCAGAACATATGAAGGTAGTCCCCTTTTACTGAATTCGGACAGTTGGGGCAAGCATCCTTATCTGTCAAATTCAATTTGAATCAGCGCTCAGGGGTAAAGTAAAATTTGTGAATGAACTTGAAATGAATTAGCTGATGGGCTAAATTCTTTGATGATGAAAATAAATTAATCCATATTGTATGCCAGTCACAAACCAGATCAAGAGATTGTAAAAAAAAATCCCAGCCATATAGAACAGGAAGAAGTTTAAAACCAGTTGAAGCAAGCTTGGTATAGATCTGAGAAACTAGTTTGGACTTTGAGGAGAGCAGTGCTATTATTGGATGAAAGCCAAGGAACCCCGTAAGTTTTTAAGGCAGTGCGGAGTTAAAGGTAAAAGAACCATGAGGAACCTGGGATGGAAAAAGAATTTTTAAGGTCTTTTTCCATCCCAGGTTCCTTGGTCATCGAAGATGTCACCTAATACCTTAATCCCCTGTTTAGACCACTCGTGACAAGTAAAGGGCATTGACCCGGTTAATAAAGCATTACTGTGCCAGATGGGAGAAGAGGAGTGAAATTTGCACGCAATAGAATAGTGCTTTTCAATGCAGTACCAGATGGATAATGTGTTAGATACGATAGAACCCATATGTGATTTAGCAGTTTTAAGTTTAACAAACAAAAAAGGTAAGTCCTGAATTCTGATTGGATATGTCAGAGCGTTTTCTATGGCACGCCAGGGTACTTCTGAAGTAGGATCCAACCAGACTTTGAGGGCTCTAAATTGAAAAGACCAAAAGTAATGTTTAAAGTTTGGTAAAGCAAGACCGCCAAGTACTTTGGGACGGGAAGGAGTAGAAAAACTTATCCTAGCTCGTTTCCCCTTCCAAATGAAGTTTCTACATGAAGACTCCAGGTCTTTAAAAAAGGTGGTTGGTGGAGGAAGAGGGAGCATGGAAAATATAAAAGTAATTCTAGGCAGAATATTCATTTTTATGGTAGCGATACAGCCAAACAGGCCACAGTTCAGGGAAGACCAGGTATCAAAATCTCTCTTTACTTTTATTAAAGCAGAGTTAAAATTGTCTTTTATTATTTGAGAGATTGTTGGACTTATAGTGATACCAAGATATGTAAAACCCTGAGGTTGTATAGATAATGGAAAATTTGGCATATTGAGATTTGTGGGTGTGAGGTGGAGGGGCATAAGAATGGACTTTGACCAATTGATTTTATAGCCAGAAAAGGAGCCAAAAGTTTGGAAAAGGTTGAGAACGTTGGGTATGGAGTTGGTCATGTCAGTTAGATACAAAAGAATGTCATCTGCATACAAAGAAATGTAATGAGATGTATTCATAATTTGGACAGGTATGATGACATTATTTTGTCTCAATGCTAGGGCTAATGGTTCCAGCGAGAGAGCAAATAGAGCAGGAGATAGTGGGCAGCCCTGTCTGGTCCCTCTTGTCAAGAAGTCGCAAGCACCAGGGTGACCAGTCTGGACACGTGCAGATGGGTCTGTGTATAGTGTTTGGACCATATGAATAAAAGAGGGGTCGAAGCCAAAACGTTTCAACACTGCCAATAAAAAACTCCACTCCACACGGTCGAAAGCCTTCTCGGCATCTAATGACAAAATTGCTTAAGGATGTTTCTCAGAGGCTTGTATCTATTACATGTAATAAACAACTAATATTATCTGAGGCCATCCGACCCTTCACACAGCCAGTTTGGTCAGGATGGAGCAAAAAAGAAACAACAGAGTCTAACCTTCGTGATAAAACCTTGGCAAACAGTTTGAGGTCCGCATTCAAGATAGATAGGGGACGGTAGCTAGAACATTTGGCTGTGTCCTTACCTTTTTTCAGCAGTAGCGAGATGAGTGCATTCTTTTGGTCTCTATGGAAAGAGCCAACATCTAAAGAGAAATTAAACGAGTCAAAAACAATGGGGTCGATCAACTGCCACAAGGCAGAGAGTAATTCGGGGGGTATTCCATCTAAGCCTGGAGACTTTCCTTTTGGCATTGAGACCAGGGCATCTTCAACCTCTTTTAAAGTAATTGGGGCTTCTAATAGTGAGAAGTGTGAATCAGAGAGAATAGGAAAATTTAAAGAGTCTAAAAAAGACTACATTTCTTGATGATCTTCTGGAGCTTCTGATGTATATAATTTAGAGTAGTAGTGTGTAAAAACATGATTAATATCAGAGGGAAGTGTACACAATTCACCAGCGTCATTTTTAATACAATTAATAGAGGCTGTATGTTCTGATTGTTTTAGTTTCAATACCAGGAGCTTCATAATATTTTTGTCTGGTTTTCAAATGAAGGAACTCAGCATGTGCAGTGGTAAGACATCTATGTTCTGACCTAGCTGAAGTTAGGAGCCTTTGAGTGGCTTCTGTAAAGTTGATTTTCTGCTGGGCTTCAAGTGATGATATCTGTTTTTCAAGATTTTCGAGGGTCTCCCTGCGTTTTTTGCTCAGGTGGGAGGAGAAAGAAGTAGAAACCCCCCTGATATGACATTTAGTTACTTCCCAGAGTATATGTGGGTTGACCGAAGATTGTCCATTGAGATGGAGAAACTCTTTTAAACTTTGGGTAAAATAAATGAAAAAATCCTTATTTTGAAGAAGCGTAGTATTGAAACGCCATCTCTTACATCTGATAGGTTCTGAGAATTTTTTAAGAGAGAAACTAATCGGGGAATGGTCAGAAAGGAGCATAGGCAGTATAGTAACCTGGGCATTATATTTCAAAAGCACTAAAGGAATGAAAAAGAAATCAATACGGGAATAAGAAGAGTGGCGAGCAGAAAAATAGGTGTAATCCTTAGTGGAAGGGTTTAACTGACGCCATGCATCAATGATGTTTAATTCTTTTAGGAAAGCTGTAATGTATGAGGATGCTGGTTTCCGAAAGGATGAGTCATGTTTGGTGGTATCTAATACCGGATCAATTATCAAATTAAAATCTCCAGCCAGAATCAAAATGGAGTCAGAAAAATTCAACAATGTTGACTTTATGCTGTTAAAGAAATTGGTATTGAGAGTATTTGGAGCATAGATAGAGGCTAAACAGAACTTAGAACCTTTTAAAGTAACAACCGCATAGCAAAATCTACCATCATTGTCAGAGCCCAGTCCTTAGAGTGAGCTCTAATCTCCTTCTGACCACGATCAAGGTACCTTTGGTTTTATTTAAAGCTGAAGAGGAAGAAAGTACTTTGAAATTTTTATTCTGAAATCTATTAACATCAGAGGATTTTAAATGAGTCTCCTGTATGAAGGCAATATCCACATTTTTTCGTTTTAAATAATCCAAACACTTGATCCTTTTTACTGGTGAGTTTAAGCCATGAGCATTCAGTGTCAAAAAATTAAGGGAGGTCATCTTTGATAATGCCAAAAGGGGTTGCGATGCTATGATTAGTAACACAGGCCATGTGTCTGAATAGACAATACTGAAAAGGGAGAACGAACGTTATTCAGACGAAACGTCTGAATAACTCAGAAAATCAGATTGTTTTGGAGCTGACGAACATTGCATTTAGTGCCACACGTTACACGTCACTGCTCTGGAAACACTGGTATAAGTGTCTTTTAATAAGGGGTTGCTAGACGACCCATATGTTGTTGTTGTTGTCATTGTTGCTGCTGTTGTTGCTGTCATTATTGTTGTTGCTGTCGCTGTTTGTATTGTTTTGTTTTGTTTTTTCCTTCTCTGTCTTTTTGTATCTGTTCTTAACTGGACATAGAGTCTGTAATAAAATCTATCTATCTATCTATCTATCTATCTATCTATCTATCTATCTATCTATCTATCCATGTCCCTCTGGGTCACGGACGTAATTTGGGGGGGGGACACAGGGGACATGTCCCCTGCACTTTTTCAAAAGGCCGTTGTGGTTCCCTGCAGTTTTTACCGTCCAAAAACAATGTTACGCTATAGTAAACAGAGACTCGACAAGCACTAGGACCAAGCGGAAAACGGCCGCTCAAGCTGAAGCCTGTTTTCCCTGAGTTTAGACCGCCCACAAGCTCCTCGATTGGCTCAGCCGTTTCTTGTGTGATTGGCCGGCCCCGCTGTCACTCCATCTTGCTTGCACACCGGTCTGCTAGTTGCCCAGGAGTCCTTATTAATCTGCCACGGTAAATTGGGCGTTTGTTCAGCCTGGGTCACGTCAGCTAGAAGGATTGTAATATCAGAGGTTTCATTTACATTAACGTTTGAATCGGTGTCCATGTGCGTGCGTGCGTTTGTGCGTGTGTGCGTGCGTGCGTATGTGTGTTTGGTAATTAGGCGCAGCCAGGATGTCTAAAAAAAGAAAAGTGGACATAAGAGATTTCTTTAGAAGTCAAAGTGTAAGTTACTCAAAGAAATGCCTTACACCCATCCTGCAACTGGCTCCCAATAAAGCAGCATATCCACTTCAAGATCCTCCTCATCAATTACAAAGCTCTCAATAATCTTGTAAAGTGTCTTTGAGTTGTATTGAAAGTGCTGATAAATCAAATGTATTGTTATTATTGTTGTTATTATTATTATTATTATTATTATTATTATTATAACTGTAGAGCCCCAACAATGCAAAGATTTTAAAAAAGCTTCTATTTAATGCCGAAGAGATACACTTATTTTCATGTATTATTTTTATGTTGAAAGGCAGCAACTGTTTAAAAAACACCAACAATGAATGATTTAGGGAAAAATACAATAAAACCTCGGATTACAAATGTGATTTTATATCCAAACTCATGATAATTGTGAAACTAAGCTTTTTCCTCTATAACCGTATCATCAATTGATGATTGTTGCACCCCAAATTGTCCCACTGTTCATGTCATGTATCAATATATTTTTGTCAGGTGACGGATAGTAGAGATGCAGAAGGAGATACAGGAGGAGAGGCTGGAGGAGATGTAGGAGAAGAGGCTGGAGGAGGTAGAGCAGGAGAGGCTGGAGGAGATGGAGGAGAAGAGGCTGGAGGAGGGAGAGGAGGAGAGGCTGGAGGAGATGGAGGAGAAGAGGCTGGAGGAGGTAGAGCAGGAGAGGCTGGAGGAGATGGAGGAGAAGAGGCTGGAGGAGGGAGAGGAGGAGAGGCTGGAGGAGATGGAGGAGAAGAGGCTGGAGGAGGGAGAGGAGGAGAGGCTGGAGGAGATGGAGGAGAAGAGGCTGGAGGAGGGAGAGCAGGAGAGGCTGGAGGAGATGTAGGAGGAGAGGCTGGAGGAGGTGGAGGAGGAGAGGCTGGAGGAGGTAGAGCAGGAGAGGCTGGAGGAGGAGAGGCTGGAGGAGGTAGAGGAGGAGAGGCTGGAGGAGGTAGAGGAGAAGAGGCTGGAGGAGGTAGAGGAGGAGAGGCTGGAGGAGGGAGAGCAGGAGAGGCTGGAGGAGGTAGAGGAGGAGAAGCTGGAGGAGGTAGAGGAGGAGAGGCTGGAGGAGATGGAGGAGAAGAGGCTGGAGGAGGTAGAGGAGGAGAGGCTGGAGGAGATGGAGGAGAAGAGGCTGGAGGAGGGAGAGGAGGAGAGGCTGGAGGAGATGGAGGAGAAGAGGCTGGAGGAGGGAGAGCAGGAGAGGCTGGAGGAGATGGAGGAGGAGAGACTGAAGGAGGTAGAGGAGGAGAAGCTGGAGGAGGTAGAGGAGGAGAGGCTGGAGGCTCACAGGTGAGGTTGAAAGAATAAACATGTGTTAGTCATGAGATTAAGCATTGTGACAAATGTGAGGGTGATGATGATCTGTATCAGAGCTTTCAAAGTTCAAACACCATGCATCTTATATTTTGTCAGATGAAAGAAGCAAACTGGCCAGGTACAGTTTTATGTTGAGGCCGGTGTACTAAAAAGTCTGTGTAAATGTGTAAATGTATTATTTTATTGGTAAGAAATAGTAGCGACTAAGCAGAGAGTTCATGAGCTGGGTCCGGAACTCACAGTAGGAGTGACATAAACTAGTTTATTTGGCAATATTTGTTGTCATTATTGTAATTAATTAAATTATAAGTTGCTCATAGATATTCCACCTTTTGTAATGTTTATCTTAGCTGGGTCAGCAGCAGCCAGGGGTCAGTAGATGCTCAGGCAGTAAAGGAGCACAAGATGGAAGAGCAGAAATGAGGTCTGTTTACCATATATTCCAAAAATAAGTGTAAAATTGGTGGTACTGAGTTGGAGTGAAGTTGACTAACAAGGTGAAACACAGAATTGGGTGAAAATGTTTTGCTACATGCTTTACAACCATTCAAACCAAAAAAGTGAACAGTAAACTTAAAAGTAGCAATAGAAAACTAGAAGAACTTGTGTCCCCCCCACCTCTGAAATCAAAATTTCGTCCTTGCTCTGGGTAAAGACCTAGCAGAAAGAGCCTAGGTTCCAGTTCTAATCTAACTGAGAGAATCTACTGTACAGACAGTCTAACCTCCTCCCAAAACTCCCTCACTCTTGGACACTGCCAGAGGCAGTGAAATAAAGTGCCCTTATTTACCCCACATCTATTGCAGGTGTCTGGGATATTCAAATTAAATTTGTTTAATTTTGCTGGAGTAATATACACCCTCATTAACCAATTATATTGTAGGAGGAGGTGGTGTTTTTATCCTGTGCGAATAAGAGGGCTGAGTGATGACGTACATAACGTGTGTGTGAACAGCACAGCTTCAAAGTAGCTCCTTGATGAAGGTTCAGTGCTTGTTAGTGTGTATACTCCACTATGCCCCTGAGACTTCGATCTTATACTTTTAGCTGTCCTTAAAAAGCAGCTTAAAAAGCTTTAAAAGTATGTTCTGCATGCATACATTTGTGACAAAAAGAAGAAGTATGTGAATTGGAATGCAGCCCTTGTCTGTACACATCCCAGTTCTCCTCCTGCACTGAAACTCTCTTCAAATCAAATCAAATCAAATTTTATTTGTATAGCCCAAATTCACAAATCACAGTTTGCCTCAGAGGGCTTTACAATCTGTACAGAGACGACACCCTCTGTCCTTCGACCCTCGATTCGAGTGAGGAAAAACTTGCCCCCAAAAAAGGCCCTTTTAACAGGGAAAAAATGCGGAAGAAACCTCAGGGAGAGCCACAGAGGAGGGATCCCTCTCCCAGGACGGACAGACGTGCAATAGATGTCGCATGTACAGAGCAGATCAACGAGATCACAATGTATTCAATTATAAGCGATGGTTGACAGGAGTGAAAGTACACAAAGATGTATTACAGCAATAATGATGAAATGCACATGGAAATGTGATTACTAGTGATAACAGTAGTAATGATCAATGGCAAGGATGGTATGTAGCAATGCAGTACGATAATAGTAGTGGAACGTATGTAACAGAGATGTGACTAATATTAGCGACAGTAGTGGTGGGTGTCAGGCAGGGTCATGGCAGTAGGTGCATCCACGATCAGGCAGGGCCATAGCAGTAGGCGCATCCACGATCAGGCAGGGCCATAGCAGTGGGCGCATCCACGATCCACGACCCGGGCGCGGCCAGGATCCAAGGGAGCCTGTAGGACTAGAAAGCACAAGGACTCCGGGGAAGAAGCTTGCTTCCTACCACAGTATCTCCAGCCTCTTGTTCTTATTAAAGAGGAGCAGTATGATGAAACTGACAGCAAAGTTTGAACTATGTTTGTTCTGATCATAGAGCATCACCGTCCTGCTTTGTGCCATTACTCAATCCAGCATATTCATAATAAAACTATCCTAAATGGTGACAGTGTAGGCTGACAGTTTTTTAATTTAAAATATGGTTGACATTAATAAGCCTAACTTCACTACTATACTTTGACTGGTTGTAGTGAGTCTTGAGACAGTGCACCATCTGACCCCAGCAGTTACCATTAGGAAGGTCTAGGCCACCAGACCTCCTCACACAAACACACACACACACACACACGTAGTCAGTGGAGACTGGCAAACCATACTGAAGCTGAAAGAAATGGAGAGCTGCATAGACCTTAATAATATTCCACTGAGTTCACAGTATCTTAGAAATATAAATTTTGAGTTTGTCACTTAAACCAAATAAATTTAAATGCTTGATCATAAGTATGAATAGCTCTGAAAAGGAGGACAATGTTTCTCCTGTTAACTCTGCAGTGTTTCCCTTGTAGAGCTCACTTTATATAATAATCTACATTTACAATCTAAGTAAATCAAATTCAACAGCTTTGCCAAAAATCCACTGTTTTTAAGGCCTTAGATATTTTCCTGTCAGTCAGTTACAGTGGGGGAATGGAAGCACGTTTACTCAAGTATCACTGTACAAATTGAAACTAATTGTACTTGAGTACTTCCATTTCACACCACTTTATTATGTACTCCACGACGCCTCAGAGGCAAATGTTCTTTTTACTCCACTTCATTTGCGGGACAGCTTTAGTTACTAGTTACTTTTCAGATTATAATTTCCACAACCTTCCTGTCCAGTGTCCTTGTATGTCCAGACATGCTGATGTTAAATGTTTGTGATAAACTGAAGGATGAAGTGACCCTTTATGTGGTGAGACAATTCCCCTACTTCTTCTTCAGCTAAATAAATTTTTTAGCTGAACACTTGTCGATTAAAATGGAAAATGCTTTGTCACAAAGATGAAAACTTGCTTATTTTCTGGCACCATGAAAACTTTTTACAGATGTGTTCTCATAGGAGGAAGGAGCTATTTGTAATTTCCAGCCACCTAGTTCAAACAATTAGGGGGCAGTATTTCCCCCTTTCTCAATGTTTAGTTCAAACCCTTTTTGGCATTTGTCTTATATAATTCATTTGTTTCTATGGAAATTGATTATTGCAAGTTGTTAAAATTGTAAAGACCGAAAAAATTACTTCTATGTATACATTTATTTACCCATATCTTCACCATTGCTCAGTTGTTGCATTTTTTTGTTACACAATAAATGCTAAATAAAACTTTTTGAAATATACATTGATACTAAATTCTCAAAAAAAACCTCGTTCTATTGATGTAACAAACACAGGACTGTGTGAGCAGGGCCACACTAAACAACAACTGCAACCCACTGTAATGTTTCTGGTGTGTGTAGTTCAATAAAGAGATGGTGGAGTTCGTTTCAGATGTTTACTGGTGGAAACCTGCCGTTAACACACATACACCGCATACAACAGTCATTTCAGTTATTGTCAAAACAAAAAGTGTAATGGTGTGTTTTGTATTCCAGCTAACTTCAAGCCCCTGCTCAATGAGTATCGTCTCATTTGCTGACAATGAGAACAGGGGGGAGTATGAATATTTAGTACTTTTGTAATTTTATTTTATACTCAGTGGTTATGTTAAATCAGTCCTAAAATTGTTGTGAATTTGTTTTCAGTACTAACAAAAATAATTAATGTTTTATGTGCCACTTTTTTCAGGTGAATATGTTGAGTATTTTGATATGTGAACCCCCCTGTCACACTGTGGTACGTGTGCACAGGAAGCTCCCTGTCAGTCTGCATTTGGAGCTGAAACAGACAGTTGTGTTTATCCAGTGTTCTGCCTCTAACTGTCATTCCACAATGTTCTGGAAGAGCAATTTTAAAAAGTTGTAATTTATAAAGCGCAAGTCTGTACTGTAAGGTGTTTTAAAGTTATCTCAAGAGTAAGCACTGCATTGTTTTCAACTGTGTTCCTTTGAAGTGCTGCCGCTTGCTTCGAGTCGCGCCTTGCGATTCGCAGCATTATGGGAGATGTAGTTCTCCTGACAGATTTGTATAGAGCAAATGTGAAGTGTATTTTTACTTTGCTAATGTTGTATGTGTGGTTGGGTGAACACACATCAAGTCATTGTGCTGACACTGTGATGGACTAAACAAGGGGCATGGTATATTTATTTTGTTTTGTGTTTTTGTACATGTAGAGTTATTGTGTTTACTCTGTGATGGACTAGACATGTGAGGCAGGGCATACTTATTGTATTTTGTAATCATTTTACATTATTATTTCATGCATCCTTACAGTAGACTGAGAAGAGGGTGTGAACTGATGCAGTCCTTGTCACATGATTTATCATTACAGGTATGACTGTTAAAATTAGTCCCCATACAATCATTTCAATTAATGGGTTTTATCTACACTGTATCATTGTTTTGTTGTACTCAATCTGCATTTGGAGCTGAAACAGACAGTAGCTTTAGCAGAGGATGTGAACTGATGCAGTCCCTGTCACATGTTGTATCATTACAGGCTCATTAAGTAAAAGAGACCCAAAGTGAGCTGTGGTGTCTTGGTGATTTCGTGGTGTGTCTCAAACTTGCTACAAAAGCCTTTCATGCTTTGCCATTTATTACAGTTTACAAAATTTACAGTGCCACTCCTTTTTTAGAGAAAGGAATTTGCCTTGGTGTCTGGTGCATGAAAAATGAAGACTAATAACTGCAACAGTGAAGACCATGAATATAGAATAAAAAAATAAGAAAATACCATAGTAAGTATGTGTATATTGTGTAAGTATGTAGTATATTTTAGACTCACAAAGCTACACAGTTTTGTGCAAACCTTTTAATCATGGGATGTGCAAAAGTTCACAGTATAGAGATTATGGGTCCTATTTAGACGGTCTATAGCGCATGGTCTAAAGTGCAGTGCACTAGTGCGTTTAGGGTGTGTCCAAGTCCATTTTGCTAGTTAATCGGCAAATAATCTGGGCGCAAAGTGCACCGCAAAGGGGTTGTGTTTAGAGAATTAGTCATGGGTGTGTGTTGGGTGGAACATAAATCAAACCAATCCGAGTGTCATCTCCCCTTCCCTTAAGAGCCAGGTGTGCTAGGACCTGGCACATTTTAACCAATGGCACTCATCTTCAGTGAGGGACAGGGATGTGATCCTCTGCTGCTGGACCCTCTGCCCCCAGTGCCCCGCCATTTCACAATCACCTGTCCCATCAACAACTCCGTTTGACTGCATATGAAATGAGAGGGTGGAATATGTCCTTAATGAGGAAAATATTAATGACATGACCTGCAACGATCCTCCAGCAGCAGATATGTGTATCTCTACATTAGCATACGCATTTGCGCACAAGGAACAGATGTTGCACTTTATTGATTATTTAAAACTCCTGACTCATTTCTTTCGGAGAGTTTATAACTACAGCTTTTAGTGTTGTTCATTAAATGTGCCACAATATTTGTTACAGTGACATGTTTAAAATAACTGAAAGCAGCCTCTCAAATTATAAAATCAGAGTGTATGAACTGTATGAACCAGCCTGTGTAGGCACATCTAATGCGTCCTTTAAATAGCAGGAAACAGACTGCGCTTTTGACTTTAGCCCAGCTTTTTGTTGGTCTATGGCGCTGTCGCTTTCTGCCACCTTATAGCACTCCGCTATCGGTGCGCCTGACCACACTTCATTTTAAGACCAACACGTCCAGGGGTGCACAGGTGGGCGCAAGTACAGTTGCTATTTACACAATGTGGGTGCTGGGCATGAAAATGACAACTGCGTCGGTCTAAAACTGGCAATGACACTTGCATGCCGCTTTGCATCGAGCATAAGATAGAGCCCTATGTGTCATGGGATGACGGTCAAAGATGTCAGCTGATGTAATGTATAGAGACAGACGTCCGATGAGGGGAGCTGACTTGGGGCTTGGTGTTGAAACCAGCTGCAGATGAGAATAAAGGGCAGGGTGGTAATTCATCCCTGGGGGTGGCTGGACTGGAATTCTGGACTGGAAGATGTGGTAAGAAAGTTTACTTCAGACATATTGTTTTATTATTAGAACATGTTAGGACTGTTTATTATACAGTGATGTAATCAGGCTCAGATATATACAGTGTGAACACTGGTGTTTTGAATGTTTTTTGTAAAGCCCTCTGTACATGTAAAATATAATTAGTAGGATCTTTAATATCAATATTACAGGCAGGATTTATTCATTTTTTTCACTCAGACGATGTCAGTACTTCTGATCTTCAGCCACTTTAGACTTACTTGTCACTGTCACTTGGTCCAATGATTAATGCAGCAGGATCTTCCAGCTCTGCAGGCCTGGTCGTTTCTTCATGTGGGTAGAAGCTAGAGCTGCTCCTTGTTCTTTCCTGGAGCAAGAATTTCAAGATTTACTAACCGTACATAATGTCTAACAGTGTGACTGCTACAGTGAGACACACATAATAAACCTTGTAATGTCCTCAAAAATGTATAGCAAAGTTACATAACCTCAAATCTTGCCTCATCTCATAACCAGAATGCAAAGTCGTTACAATAACAAGAACTGAAGGATGATAGTCTATCTACTACTGGGTCCATACAATTGCAATTTACAGTCATATGTTGTAATTAAAGGCAACTAATAACTGACAGCAGAGCAAAAATGCAGCCGGTCAAAATAAGACTGCCATCTTATGATCTTCACATGTGGCGTTTGTGAATACAGTATGTTTACAGCTTTACCAACTCCACAGTACCTAGAAAACAGTCACATCACGCTGTTAGAGTTTGTGTGTCATTAGTTACACTAGATATGTTTCAGTAAACAGACAGCGTTAGATGTTACTTAGCGGTCTAAAGAAACATTGTGAGTTCATCTTCTAACTTATGCTGTCTCCAGTGTTCTTGACATAATGTACTCCTATTTAGTTTCTCTTTATGCCGCTTCTTTTCTCTCTTCTTTTCAGGAGCTGTTGTCTGAGATTATGATAAAAGTCATTTTTCTGGAGCTTCTGCATCTTTGTGTTCACTGAATAACTTACCGTGCGTACTTCTCATTAGGGTCCGGGCAGCTAAGCTGCCAGGAACCTATTGTATTCCTAGGAATTCTTTCTTTCTTTCTTTCTTCTTCTTCCGAGGAAGTCATACTTCCCATGGGCGAAAACTCACCAAACTTTACAGAAATGTCCGGCCCCATGCCAGATTTACTTAATTCCAAGGACATGTCAATATTCCTCCTGGGGGGGGGGCACAATAAGCGTTTAAATTTAAAAACTTTAAAAATACCTACAAAATCAACAGTACATGCTACAGTTTTGAAACTTTCAGCAAACTGTAGCCCCAATACTGCTGAAACTTTAGTCCACTTAAACTCATTACAAATTATGAAGTCCATCACTCAGTTTTTTTCAAAACCTGTAAAACTTATAAAACCTATCTCCTCCCACAATTTTTGCCCAATTGTCACCAAACTTGCTAGAGAGCATCTTCAGACCGTCCTCCACAAAACTTGTTTCTCGGATTTTTGATTTATCAAAAATTAAGCCTACAGTGCATCAAAATGTTTGACTGTAAACAGTACTCTAAACATATACTATCAAATTCTTGCTAAATACATTTTCAATCTTCCTGAAAAAAAATTGAGAATATTTTGCAGTCATGGTTGATGGAGTTTGGCAAATATCAGAATTTTATCTCAAAAACTGAATTTTTGAGAACATTTTGAATTCTGCTCTCATGGGAACAACTGGAGTCAATGTAAGAGTGGCATTTTTAAACATCAAATTTTCTCTTATGAAGCAAAACACTTTAAGTTAAAAACAAATCACCAACATTTCCATGCTGTCAAGATGCAATTTATGTATTATCAGATTTTTTTTAAGTCAAGGAATTTCTGACATTTTGACCATTTTTGAAATCTGCCTTGACAACAACTGCCCGGACAGTGACTCCCTGAGTCGACAAATGAAGCCACACAGCAGGTCTCACTTCCAGCCAATTAGCTCAGTGAGTTAGGAGCTGGTGCTTGATGTCAGGGGTTGTGGTTTCAAGACCCAGCAAGGATGATGATGATGACAGATCATAAATGTCAGATGTCCTCAACATAAAACACAAGACCATTGTCCTGACGGTGGCATCACAGCAAGCCTCTAAATAAAATCAAATAGCTTGGACTGGACCATGGACGAAAGCTAACCAAATTTTGCACAAAGGTCCAGTCTCATGCCAGATTACCTCAGCTGTAAACCCAAGCCAATAGTCCTGATGGTGGTGCTACAGCAAGCGTCTAAAGTTCAAACCTTTGAAAATTCATAACAAATCAACCATACTCCCTACAGCTTCAGAACTTTCATCAAACTGTAGCCTCAATATTGAAGAAACTTTTGTACATTTAAACCTATTAAAAATTATGAAGTACATCACTCAGTTTTTTTTTCAAAAACTGTAAAACTTCTTAAACCTATTTCCTCTCTCCTCCTTTGATTTATCAAAAATTGACCCTCAAAAACTGAATTTTTCACAGCATTTTAAATTTTTCTTTCATGGGAACAACTGGAGTCAATGCAATGATGACATAGCTAAACACCAGTTATTCACTTATGGAGCAAATCAATCATTTCTAAAATTACCAACATCTCCATGCTGCAATATGTGTATTTTCAGATTTTTGTCTTGATAACTGAATATTTTACAGTGGTTTCAAATCTGCCTGCACAACAGTGAATGGCTTACTCAATTTGTGAAGCCACTGTTGTATTACCACTTGCCAATTAGCTCAGAGCGATAGATGACAGTCTTTGGTTCCAGAAGTTGCGGGTTCAATACTCAAGTGGTCCAAAATGAACATTGTTGTCAACTGTCTTGTCTTCCTATTCTCCTGTTTGTTGCTCAGAATTGCCAAAAATAGCCCGGACCCGACCCATTGCTGCGCAGCAGCTATAATTTATCTTATTTTTCGTTTCCTTGCTCCTCGCTTGAACCAGAAGTCGTTCATGTCTGCCTTCTTGTAGGCCATCCCAATTATCTTATTTGTGCTCCGAGGATCGTGGAGCGATGAACAAGGATCGATCTCTGAGGAGCGATGAGCGAGGACCCATGAGAGCGGCCTTCACGCAAATCTTTTATTGGCCGACACACCCCCTTAGTTATTGATTGGACGCTGCAGCAGATCAGACTGATCTCATACATCACAACATTACTGGAGTGTCATACCAGAGTGAAGACAGATTACAGATTAAACTCAAGTGTGTCACAGTCAAGTTTTATATTTTGTCTGATTTCTGATTCACTAGTGAGTTAAAATGTGTCAGCCTGACTGTAGGAGAACTAAAGTACAACAAACAGCTTTATTCATTTATTAGAAACATTTTTCTTTTCATGGTCTGTTTTAAACACGTCAGGCTGATCATTGCTGAGCGTCGGCTTTCATATGTTACATCATTTCAGTTTTCCCTAAAACAGTTAGCTTAAAAATAGCTTCCAGTGTCAAGAAGACACCATAATCACATTTTGGGTTATTAAATGATGATTTAACAATCAGAATATCACTGAACAGAGTCAAATAATGAATCAATATATAAATGCATTCTGTGGGTTGAAATAGATCCTGTGCCTCCGAGTAGACACAGTACACAGTATAAATACACAGTACACAGTATAAATACAGACTGCAGCTTGTTCTTAATGTGCAGGTGTTTGTTAAACAGGTAACAGACATAAAATCTCAGCCACAGTTTGAACTTTAAGGGTGTGGGTTCACAAAAGAAAATCCAGAAGAAGTTTAATGTGTACAACCGAGGCTTTGTTTGCATGAAAATGAATAATCAGGATATCAGCAGGAGCATCACATCGTGACATGTCTAATGAGTGATAAAACTGTGAGACTGAAACAGGAACTTAACTCGCACAAAACACAAAAGAAGACAGCAAAGTGGGATACAGATCCAGCTGTTAGAGTTTCTCCAGAGATCAGCCTTTGAAAAAATAAACTGATCATCCAGCAAAACTGTTTGTCGTCTGCTTCAAAGATATTTGACATTGACAATCATATCTATTTGAAATCATATCATCCGTGAATCAAGTTCATCACAATGTAATTTCCCAAGTGTATGAACTGATTACACTTAAACTGCAGACACACGTTTGATTTTTTCATGGTAGTGATGCGCGGATCACAGGTAGGCCTATATCCATGGACACCGCGGGAAATCTGTGTTGGGCGGTCATTGTCATAAAAACTAAACATTGTGATTAATATCAGATGGGCTGCTGGTGGGTGAAATAATACATCTCATTAAAGAGGAAAACATCACATTACCTGCACTATAAGAAACAATATAAGTGCGTCTCTCAGTTAACAGAGATGTGCACAATTATGCTCGGTACATCAGTTTAACTTTATTGATTATTTAAATCTCTCAACAAGTTTTTGTTTGTGTTATAATTTGAATATACTGTATATAGATAATGGCATTTTTGGCATAAATTCATCTGGTCTCTACAAATGTTGAAGCTGACTGACAGCTGATCCAGCTGTGATCAGCTGCAGCCATCATCAGAAACGGACTTCGCTTCACGTGATGCTACAGAGGAAAGGGTGTCTCATTTGTCTTAAAACAGATTTCTTCTGTCCTCTCTCCTCCTGTGGTTTCCTCGCGTCTCTCCACGAATCCTCTGTGGGCGGGACTAAGACGCAAGGAAGTGAGAGAAATGTGGAAACAATTAAAGTGAAATGAGTAAGTGCCCTAAGGCTGGATGGGCCGTCTCTTCTCGACTGCTTAGCAGTGGATATTAGAGATGGGATTTATGGCTCTTTGAGGGGAGCCGGATCTTGGTGAGCCGTTCCTTTCACAGAGCCGTTCAAAAAACTGGCTCATTTGACTGATTTTTATATTTATTAAGTTTTAAGAAGCCAGCCTGGTGGTAACTCATTTTATCTTGGAAATAATCACTGGGAGGTATGATAGGGTGAGATTTGGAACAAAATAATACAAAATTAGATAACCCACCAATATCTGAGTTTGAATTATTCTGAAATATTGATTATAACCTCATTTGACATGTGTGGACTAGATTTTAAAGTCTGATCTGGATTCATTGTAAATATTCCACAAGGTTGCGCCATATCACTCTGCTTTGACAGTGACATCACTATTTTGGATTTACCCTTTATACAAATTGTTTGTATGTGTGTAAAGCTACCTGTTATTCATGCAACACTGTGACCTTAACACTTACAAATAAACATTAAAAAACAAAGCAGACTACAATGAATATCCGTGCAAAACAGCTTTTAGTGCAAAAATGTTCACACAATTTTACACTACTGTAATAAAGGCTTATTATAAGATTCAACATTTCACACAAGAATATTTTGATAGAAAAACAAAAAACATTTTACAAAAAAATATTTCAAGTATTAGAAAAATAGATAAAACTAGAACAAATAAGAGGAAAATATTAAGATACAGCCCACTATTACTACTAATATAAAATCTGCATACTGGTGGACTGTCCTGGGGTGCATTTTGCTGCTTTGTAAAAAAAAAAGTTAAACCCTGAGGAGGACTCCTGAACTGTCCTTGGGTGAATAGCAGCCTATACCTGAGCATCAGTGCAAATTCTATACAGTTATTATTTTTGTTCGAAAAACTTAGAAAACAACTTGCAACATGGTACTTCAATTGCAAAAAATATTTCAAGTATTAGAAAAATAGATAAAACTAGAATAAATAAGAGGAAAATATGAACATAAAGCCCACTATTGCTACTAATATTAACTCTGCAATGGACTGGTGGACTGTCCTACAAGTGTGTGCAAATAAGCTCCTTTTAGAAAAACAGGAGATGAGCCCCTTCAAGTCTTAATTGAACAATAACAAAATGCAGTGTAAACAAATACAAAGCAGTTCCATACTTCATGGTTTCTTCTACCTGTCCCTCTTGTCCTTGGGCAAATTAGCGTTAAGGAAGACAAGTGATCTGACCTTTGCAGGCTTGAGGCGACTTCTCTTCTCTGAGATAATTTGCCCGGTTTTTGAGAATATTCTCTCAGAGGGAACTGTTGTCGCCACAACACACAGCTTCTTGGCCATCAGCTCGCTAAGCCTGGGGTACACAGGGACCCGATTTTCCCACCACTTGAGGGGATCCTCATTTTTTGCAACAAGAGGCTCCTGTAGGTAGGCTCGCACCTCCATGACAGCATCTGCCGTGGGATTCCTGGCTGATACTGTTCCCTCTACCTGCTCATAGGGGTTGGAGATATAACAATGGGAGATACAACAATTTATGAGATTGTGATATTAGACTGATGTCATCCTAGATTTAGAGAAAAAATTGTGATCAATTTTGCCACACTTACATCCTCATGGAAATAGCTCCAAACAATTGATTCAGCTGCGGCCACACTGCCTGCTCCTTCCACTTCGACTGGTTGCTGGATGGGTTCGCTGCTGCTAGGACTGAGTCTTCCTGCTGCAGTTGATATCCTCTGGAAGGTCTCATCTGCAGTTTCAGCGAAAGCCATCCTCTTAAATCGAGGGTCAGGAGCAGCAGCATCTGCAAGCATGTGGTTTGATTCGATTCGATGGAATCTAGCCGACATGCTTGCACAAAGACAGTTGACCATGTCTTTTGCTGCCTGTGTTGTTGCCTTCCTCCGGAAATCGTTTGTGGCTCTTTGCAGTCCCCTGGCCAGCAGTATGACTTTGGAAGCCGTCACGTAGCTAGTGAGAAAAAAATAAATATTACTTTAATGATACAATTATAAAGTTGATAAACAATGATAAATACTACAATGTACTACACATATCTATTAAGGTACCAAATCTTATAATTTAGTATCAGGTAATTTGCATGCATGCTATAGAAATCTACTGCTGACCAGCTGAACAACATACCTTTCTGCACTGAGTTCAACAGTGACCTCCTCAAATGGCTTCAAGATGGTGCACATTTCCTGCACTGTAGTCCATTCTTCTTGGGATAAAAGGCGGACTGGTGCATTGGTGACGGCCAGGGTGGACATGATGGGATTTTTGTTGGTCAGAAAACTCTGCAACATGTAATATGTTGAGTTCCATCTTGTGACACAGTCCTGTTTGGGTCGTAGTTCACCCATCTTCATTTGGAGCTGTGTTTCCTTCAGTTTTTGCGCAGCCACTGTGCTTCTGTGGAAGTATTCCACTGCCTCTTTAACTTTATCGATGATAGATTGTGGACCTTAGGGCATCTCTGACCACAATATTAATGGTATGTGCCAGGCATGGAAGGTGGATCCATCCTGTTATTTGAGTGGCCTTTGTAATGTTTGCAGCATTGTCAGTTAAGCACCACACCACTTTCTTATCAATCCCCCACTCTGCTGCAACACTACGAAGCTTTTCTGCCAGGTTGTCTGCTGTGTGCCGTTCATTGAATTCAAAACAGTCCAGTAGGCAGGAGGACATGTGAAAATCTTCAAAAAAGTGGCATGTTACAGACATGAATGAGGTTGTAACCCTTGATGTCCAACAATCTGTTGTTAGGCATACTGCTGACACTTTGGACACCCTTCTCCTATGTGATGCTGCTTCTCTCTCATACATTTCATTGTTAGTACCCTCCTACATGGAGGAATGTAGGAGGGGTTGAGTGCATAGCAGAAGTTTTTAAATCCCCTGTCTTCCACAATTTTAAATGGCTGAAAATCAGTGGCTATCATCTTTGCCAGCTCTTCATCTATATGTCTCAATGGGGTCAAGACAGGAGCTGTATAATACTGACTGAGCGATGTCTGCTTTGTTTTTGTGGTAGCAGCAGGAATGCTTTTTCCAGGTGCCTGGTCAGGCAAAGATGTGGGCCCAGTGGTTTCAGAGGCTGCTGTAGCTGTAGCTGTGGCTAGAGTAATAGTAGCACTGGTATGACGTCTAGCACTACCTGATGTGGAGGCAGGGGAAGCACTAGCATTTTCAGTGTCAATGGAGACTTCATTGTCACTATTGCCTGAGTCAGTTGGCTCTCTTCTCACCTCTGCCACTTTCACTGTTGGGTGTTGTGTTTACAAGTGTCTATGCAAATTATTTGTTGAACCGGACTTAAAAGAAATATTTTTCTGACAAATACTGCATTTTGCCTTACTGTCTTCCACAAGAGAAAAGTACCTCCATTTCCTTTGGCTCATTTTGTCCAAACAACGACGTCACGACACACGATCAGACTGACTGTCCTCCTCCTAATTACAGTTTTTCTCTATTGTTTACACACAATTACTGGTACTTGAGACACAATGACCTCAACATGAAACTTGTGCACCAACCCCCTGAACCAATTCTGCTAAACTACAAGCGCAATTCCTGCTTTACACTCAAATTGCAGTTGTAAAACACACTTTTTTCAGAACACTACGCACAATTCTCTGCATTTGGCACAATTTCCATGGAGAAAATCTCTTGTTTTCACAAGGAACACACTGTTATTCAAAATTCTAAATTTAATTGCCCCACTATACACTGACTCATCACATGGGCAAACACCTGTCACACAGTTTTACAATTAGCAATCAGAGCTTTAGCATAAAAGGGCAACATGATGATGCAATGTGGATGAGGTGCTGTGGCCCGACCGAAACAGAAGAGAGGATGCAGCATAGTTTTGTTTTGTTTTTATGTAACTGCAAATTCTTCTGTTGTTTTATATGTGCAATGTGCAAATTGTGTTGGTTGGGATGTACACCGTGTACATTGTTTTTGTGGGAAAAATAAAATATATTTGTTACTGTGTATTTGTGTGTTCTAGTATAAAAACAATATTCTAAAATATTTTACAACACACTTATGTATGCACTGTCTGTAGTAAGTGTAACACTGAACAAAAAAGGTGAATGATGAATGGAGAAGAAGTGTTTTCCATTCATCATCTTCTTCACACTCTGTTGATAGGATTAGATCATTTTTTGAATGTTTTAAACTTAAATTATGTCCAGATCTTACAAAACTGCACCTTTAATCGCAACTCGGATTTTGCTGGTGTACTGAATAGACTGAATAATGTGGATAGGGGTTTGTTCTGCCTTTTCTAATTTTGTTTACTAAGATGGACATAACATTTTATATTAGTTCTGTGCAGGTCAGATGGTGAATGCAGCCATATCATCTGGAGAGGTTTGGAAAAAGTGTGAGGACTAAAAAAGGTGATATCTCTGTTCTGCTGTATCAGTTTTGGAGGGGAGTTGCAGGCTTTTAAACTCTGTGTGGGAGTTTCCTTACAGAGTCATTAAGGACACGTATGAGCTCTGAGTTTCAGAGTCGTTAGGGCCACTTGTGGGTGTTTGACCATGTGGGTTGCTACTGCCAGGTGAGCCCAGGTGTGAATGGTTGTTAAGCTGTCTGGGGAGGGAACTCAGTACTGTCTTGTAGGTGGGTGATAAGTAATGTCGGTCGCACTTTATTTTACGGTACGTTAATAAGACGTAACAGTACGTTAATAAGATGTAACAGGCCGTACTTTGTAGGGCTTGGTATCACCAGGTACCTCAGGATACGATACTATCACGATATTTTGCCCACGATAACGATAATATCACGATACAGCGATTCTGCGATAATCGATATATTGCAAGAAATTTCATCCACGATACATCACGATATCTGTGTCACTGAAGAAGTTCAGAATTTATTGACTGCACTGAATCCATTTCACAGGAATTACAAAACATTGTCAATCAATTTTACATGAATGACAGCCAAGTAAAACAAAGTGTATACTGCACAGTGGCTCTTCTTAACACACACTGACCGCAACTTGTCCAATGTCCTTGTGTTATGTATAAGTCTTTAAGGGAAGAATGATACAAAATAATGCTTCACCAAAATATTTTCTGTCTGTGCAAATTAATAGAAAATTATAAAAAACAAAATGAATGCAGAAAATACACATTCCAGTGCTAGTATTATCAACTTCTTCTCTGTAAACATGGACACATATCAGTGCTGCTTAACAAGCATAATCAAATTGTTTTATGAAAACTGGCAAATTTCACTGCATATGAAAAATAAACATTTCAGTCAGTGCATTATAATATCATAAACAACTGGGTGGTCTATGAAAACCTGGGCACACATTTTAACTTGAACTTACCACCGTGTGTAAAGTTTAACTTAAACCTGCACTGCAGACTGCACATACATTTCAGTGCTAATACTAACATTTAACTTGTGCTTAGTACTTAACTTGTGTAAAGCTTTACCTAAACCTGTACTGCACACACATTTCAAAACTGCATGTTCTTCTTCAGGAAGAGCAACTGGTCAGCATGCTCAGAGGTGAGACAGCTCCTCTGAGAGCTGATTATGTCACCTGCAGTAGAAAAGACACATTCCACAGGTACACTGGTCCCTGGGACACACAGATGTCTTTGGGCCAGCTTGGCAAGGAGTGGGTAGGCTTGAGCATGAGATTTCCACCAGTGCAACGGGTCATCGGTCAGTGGTAGAGGTGGAGCATCTAGGTATTGCTTGACCTCCGTTTCAGCTATGGAAGTAGCCAACAGTCAATGGTGGGTGGTCTTGAACGTCTGCCCAAGGAGATCAGCAAGTGCAGACTTCCTCTTCTTCTTTGGTGTGTGTGCATTGGTCTCCGGAGTCTGCTGCTCAGTGCTTCCCTCCTTGTCATCAGTAGGAGTAGGGCTCACTTGAGATTCATCTATGTCTGCATCTTCCTGTAAGAATATGAACAGTGACACTCTATTTACATTACTATTTAAAAACATGTTTTTAGGTCATATCAAGTCTCAAAACTATTACTATCAATTTTACATTTTTATGCATGTCTCTTTAATAATAATAATAATGATAAGTTTGATTTATATAGATTTATTTTTATATAGATTTTTATGTATTATTTATTTTTGTGCATGTATGGATTAGATAATACCTATATGGCATCTAGCAGAACTTAAAGGCACAAAAGAAGAGAAAGAAACTAAGAGAGAAGATGACCTATTACCGTTAAAATCACCTTGATAATACCTTAAGAGCAGCAGCCATTTCCATCAATTTGGCATACGTGTCCTGAACGTCTTGTGGCAATAGGAACTGCAGAGATTTAAACCCGGGGTCTAAGGCTGATGAGATGTGCAGGATGTTTTTCTGCTCCACAGAGTCATATCGCTTGGACAGGTCTTGGTGGATGGTGGTCTTGATCTCTTTGACAAGAGAGGAATCTTCAATGGTGCTGGTTGTGTCACTCAAAAGCTGGGCATGTAGCGGAGTGATGATGGAGATTGTTGGGCGGAGATAAGAGGGCAGCACAGATCGCAGGCTGCTGCTCCAGAAACCTGGCCAGCATCTCATAAGCGCTGTTCTACCGCACTGCAACATCTGTGATGAGCTTGTGATGTGGCAGTCCAAGCATCCTTTGGTTTCTCCTCAGTGCATCGGCGGCTGCGGTGCTTCTGTGGAAGAACGTGGAAATCCTCCGGACCCTCGCAATGAGTCGAGCAACAGCTGTCACTTTCAGGGTATGCTGTGAAGCGAGGTTTAGTACATGTGCAAAACACCGAATGTGTTGGTATCCAGTCAACTCAACAGCAACAGTCATATTAGATGCGTTGTCGGTGACAACCGCTGGGTCTTTCCCAGTAAGCTTCCACTCCACCGTAGCCTTCCGTATGACTTCTGCCATGTTAGCACCGGTGTGAGACTCGGACATCACCCGAGTCTGGAGAACGTAGGACTGCAGTTCCCACTCGTGAATAAAATGAGCAGTGATTGTCACGAAGGACTCTGTGGCCCTGGAAGTCCACGCATCGCACGTAAGTGCAACTCTCTCAGCAGATTGAAGTGCATTTTCCACTTTTGCTTTCGTCTCTGCATACAACGCAGGGCTAGCTTTTTCAGTGAGGTATTTTCGACAGGGTATGTCATATCTTGGTTCCAGTGTATGTAGCATTTGGCGGAAACCTTCATTTTCAACTACACTATATGGTCTAAGATCTTTACAAATAAAGCAAGCAATGGACTTGGTAATACTCGCAGCCCTGGGGGATGCAGAAGGAAGCTTTGCTTTAAATACGGTGTTGATTGTAGGCTGGCTTACAGAAACGTTAGCATTAGCGTCGCTAACCGTCCTCTCCTCCACGGCAAGCTCAGGATGATGACGGACAAGGTGGCTATGCATGTTCGTTGTGTTGCCCGTGTACTTGACCTTCGCGAGACAGTTCTTGCAGATTGCGAACTCGTGCGAAAGCCGAAGTGCGCCCAGACTTTAGATTTGAAATTCGACGGTGCATCTTTCACTTGTTTTTCTCTGCTGTTTACTAATCCTCCGCCTTGCGCCATTTTCTTCTTCTTCTTCTTTTCCTTTCAAAGAATACTCTACCACAGCGCCCACTCTTATTCATGCTAAGCACCATCATGTGGAGGCTTGAAATAGTGACTCTGTAAATCAAAATTGTAGCAGGTTTTTGTGAGAGAATCTGTTTAGAACGGCTGTATGTTTATTGTTTAAATATCGATATTTGGCGCCAGTGTATCGATAACGTGGCGCAAGACGAAATCTCGCGATATATCGAGGTATCGATATTTTGGCACACCCCTAGTACTTTGTATCATATTAGTCAAAAACAATACCTAATAAGACGTAACAAGCCGCACTTTGTATCATATTAGACAAAAACAATAGCTAATAAGACGTAAGAAGCCACACTTTGTATCATATTAGACAAAAAAAATAGCTAATAAGACGTAACAAGCCATAGGCCTACTAGTTGGCCTTTAATAGGCATGGCCTTTATAATAGGCTATTCGGACAAAACACACACAGTTCAGAGGAAAATACATTTATTTGGTTTATTTTATTAAAATTGGTGATTAAGGCAGCTGTTGTGTTGACAGACTCTTTATGGATGTTATACTGCACACTGTCAGTGTCGCTACGCTCCCCACCAGTAGATGTCTCCGTACTGTGTATAGTAGAAAAGACTGCAGAATGATGTACAGAGAAGAAGAGTAACAGGTAGACGGGTAACGTTAGAGCCGAGCGAGTGCAGGAGAAACCAGGCAGCTACGCAATCAGCTAGCAGTTGCTAAAAGTAAATAAGTTCGTCCTCCTGTGCTTCATCAACAAAACAGCGGATACTCCGGAACTCAGGCATGCAAACAGTAGGCCTACAGGTTGTCTTCGTCCGTCACCACCACGAATGCCGCCTGAGTCACCGTTGTTGCATCGGCCAGCACAAGTTAGCTGGTCAGTGAACGTCACTGAGCAGCTCAGTTATTTGACTGACATCTGTTCCTTAATTTAGGAGATAATATTGTTTTTCTGAGAGCTTTGATAGCTCAGCAAACCTCCAGAGAAGGACTTCCAGAGAGCGACCATCAGGTCCTCACGAGCAGCGTGTGTTTGAGCTGGAGCTCAGCTACAAACAGCTGTGGAGGCCCCTGTGTGAAGAGAGGGGCACTGTGACGTGTTGTGAGCCACACAGTGCCCTTTAGCCCTGTGCGGACAGAGCTCTGGAGCACTGGAGGCCGTCCACAAGGGTCAGAAAAGCGACCCTCTACGAAAGTCTAATAAATGTTTAACATTGAGAAGGAACACTTCATGTTACACTGCTGTTTTGTTGTAATGTGCCAGAAGTTATCCTTTATTAGGTCTAATAAGACTATAACAGAGAGACGGAGCACTTCAGATTGCAGTGCTCTTTTGCTGTAATGTGCCAGAAATGATCCTTTATTAGGTCTAATAAGACTATAACAGTGAGACGGAGCACTTCAGATTGCAGTGCTCTTTTGCTGTAACGTGCCAGAAATGATCCTTTATTAGGTCTAATAAGACTATAACAGTGAGACGGACCACTTCAGTTTGCAGTGCTCTTTTGCTGTAACGTGCCAGAAATGATCCTTTATTAGGTCTAATAAGACTAATAAGTGACTAACAGTTAGAAATAAAGATGCAATGTCCTGGCAGCTTCAATAGCTGGTCTAATATTACTGGGGTTGGATAGTGACATGGCTTTAAATGGTCTAATGTCTTAACTATGGGAGTAGAGCGTCGAGGAAGCCACCTACAAACTCCACAAGACTCCAGGGAACATCCAGGTTACCAGGGACGTGTGTAGTAGCGACCAGATGTTAACCAATGTGGTTTGACTTTAGTTAAGGTACCGTTTTCCTCTAATGATCTATAAATGACTCTGTAAGAAAGTGAAACTATGTTAACTAAAGCTCAAATAAATGTATTTTCCTCTGAACTGTGTGTGTTTTGTCCGAATAGCCTATTATAAAGGCCATGCCTATTATAAAGGCCAACAAGTAGGCCTACGGCTTCTTACGTCTTATTAGGTATTGTTTTTGTCTAATTTGATACAAAGTGCGGCTTGTTACGTCTTATTAGCTATTGTTTTTGTCTAATATGATACAAAGTGCGGCTTCTTACGTCTTATTAACTATTGTTTTTGACTAATATGATACAAAGTGCGGCTTGTTACGTCTTATTAGGTATTGTTTTTGACTAATATGACACAAAGTGCGGCTTGTTACGTCTTATTAGGTATTGTTTTTGACTAATATGACACAAAGTGCGGCTTGTTACGTCTTATTAGGTATTGTTTTTGACTAATATGATACAAAGTGCGGCTTGTTACGTCTTATTAGGTGTTGTTTTTGTCTAATTTGATACAAAGTACGGCCTGTTACGTCTTATTAACGTACTGTTACGTCTTATTAACGTACTGTAAAATAAAGTGCGACCGTAATGTCTCAGGCCACCTCTTCTGTTCAAAGACGGTTGTTCCAGTTTAGAGGGAGAGAGAGAGAGAGAGAGAGAGAGAGAGAGAGAGAAGCTGCCTCATAGAGAACTCCACCACGCACATAGATGAGACGTGACAGTGGAGCGACTTGAACCTTTGTGAGTTATAAATCCATTAACATAACTTTTGTGTGGGGGCTAACAAGTCGCCTTCCACTTATTCAACATGCTTAAATATGAGTCATATTTCAGAAAAGCGCCCATTTGTTAAGCTAACTGCTTGTTAATGAGAGTTAAGAATAATCTAATCTGACTGCTGTCTGTGTAGGCTGTTTATCTTGCCACAAATCTTAAACTTCTTCCAGATATTGAATTTATTGTGACTTTGCTGTTGTAAAGATTGCTGTTCCTGCTAATATTCACAGTAGCAGTCACAGTAGTAATTTCTTGGTTTTGTCACATTTTTAGATGTGTAGCCTAGTTTGCACTTGCCCTCCCATGATTTTCTTTTTGTTATGCAGGCTGTGTTAATGTACAACCATGGAAAAAATATCATATTAGTCTTAGCCTACCAATTCGGACGTCATGACTCGGTTTCGGGAAGTCGGGAAATTGGTCTAGCTTATTGTCTAGCTAGGTCTGAGGCTACGTTAGCTCTGTGTGTGTGTGTGTGTGTGTGTGTGTGTGACCAAGCAGCAATGATACTGTACCATTTTATATGCTGGCTTACTATAGGGTTGCTTTAGTAGTAGTAGTACTAGTAGTAGTAGTAGTTGCATGAATACTACTACTAATCAAATCAAATCAAATCAAATCAAATTTTATTTGTATAGCCCAAATTCACAAATCACAGTTTGCCTCAGAGGGCTTTACAATCTGTACAGAGACGACACCCTCTGTCCTTCGACCCTCGATTCGAGTGAGGAAAAACTTGCCCCCCAAAAAACCCTTTTAACAGGGAAAAAATGCGGAAGAAACCTCAGGAAGAGCCACAGAGAAGGGATCCCTCTCCCAGGACAGACAGACATGCGATAGATGTTGCATGTACAGAGCAGATCAACGAGATCACAATGTATACAATTATAATAGATGGTTGACAGGAATGAAATTACATAAAGAGGTATTACAGCAATAATAATGAAATGCACATAATGGAAATGTAACTACTAGTAATAACAGTAGTAGTGGTTAACGGTAAGTAAAAGTATAAAGTATGTAGTAATGCATTACAATAATAATAGTGAAACGTATGTAAAAGAGATATGACTAATATTAACAACAGTAGTGGTGGGTGTCAGGCAGGGCCATGGCAGTAGGCACATCCACGATCCACGACCCGGGCGCGGCCAGGATCCATGGGAGCCTGTAGGACTAGAAAGCACAAGGACTCCGGGGAAGAAGTGAAGTCAGTGACATGCAGAGATGGGGCATGTATACAGGCATAATGTATACAGATGGAGAGGAGAGGAGGAGAGAGAAGCTCAGTGTATCTATAGCAGCATAACTAAGAGCTGGTCCAAGACAGGCCTGGGCCAGCCCTAACTATAAGCTATATCAAAAAGGAAGGTCTTAAGTCTACTCTTAAAGGTAGAGAGGGTGTCCGCCTCCCGGACCAAAACAGGAAGATGGTTCCACAGAAGAGGAGCTTGATAGCTGAAGGCTCTGGCTCCCATTCTACTTTTGGAGACTTTAGGAACTACAAGTAATCCTGCGTTCTGGGAGCGTAATGCTCTAGTTGGGTGATACTTGTTAGGGCAGCCTGATAATAGAGAATTACAATAGTCCAGCCTGGAAGTAACAAATGCATGGACTAGCTTTTCTGCTAGTGCCAATTCTCTATTATCAGGCTGCCCTAACAAGTCTCTAAAGAGTCTCCAGCTGGTCCAGAACGCTGCAGCACGTGTACTGACAGGAACTAAGAAAAGAGATCATATTACTCCTGTATTGGCCTCTCTGCACTGGCTCCCTGTAAAATCAAGAATAGAGTTTAAAATCCTTCTCCTAACTTACAAAGCTGTTAATGGTCAGGCACCATCATATCTCCAGGAGCTCATACTACCCTATCACCCAACTAGAGCATTACGCTCCCAGAACGCAGGATTACTTGTAGTTCCTAAAGTCTCCAGAAGTAGAATGGGAGCCAGAGCCTTCAGCTATCAAGCTCCTCTTCTGTGGAACCATCTTCCTGTTTTGGTCCGGGAGGCGGACACCCTCTCTACCTTTAAGAGTAGACTTAAGACCTTCCTTTTCGATAGAGCTTATAGTTAGAGCTGGTCCAGGACCAGCTCTTAGTTATGCTGCTATAGGCCTAGTCCGGGGGACAATGACACACTGAGCTTCTCTCTCCTCCCCTCTCCTCTCCTCTCCATCTGTATACATTATGCCTGTATACATGCCCCATCTCTGCATGTCACTGACTTACTTCTTCCCCGGAGTCCTTGTGCTTTCTAGTCCTACAGGCTCCCATGGATCCTGGCCGCGCCCGGGTCATGGATCGTGGATGCGCCCACTGCTATGGCCCTGCCTGATCGTGGATGCGCCTACTGCTATGGCCCTGCCTGATCGTGGATGCGCCTACTGCTATGACCCTGCCGGATCGTGGATGCGCCTACTGCCATGACCCTGCCTGACACCCACCACTACTGTCGCTAATATTAGTCACATCTGTTACATACGTTCCACTACTATTATTGTAATGCATTACTACATACTATCCTTACCATTAATCACTACTACTGTTATCACTAGTAATCACATTTCCATGTGCATTTCATTATTATTGCTGTAATACATCTTTATGTACTTTCACTCCTGTCAACCATCGCTTATAATTGAATACATTGTGATCTCGTTGATCTGCTCTGTACATGCGACATCTATTGCACGTCTGTCCGTCCTGGGAGAGGGATCCCTCCTCTGTGGCTCTCCCTGAGGTTTCTTCCGCATTTTTTTCCCTGTTAAAAGGGCCTTTTTTTGGGGGCAAGTTTTTCCTCACTCGAATCGAGGGTCGAAGGACAGAGGGTGTCGTCTCTGTACAGATTGTAAAGCCCTCTGAGGCAAACTGTGATTTGTGAATTTGAGCTATACAAATAAAATTTGATTTGATTTGATTTGATTTGAATAGTCTAGCCTGGAAGTAACAAATGCATGGACTAGCTTTTCTGCGTCTTTTTGAGACAGGATGGGCCTGATTTTTGCAATGTTATGTAGATGAAAAAATGCAGACCTTGAAATTTGTTTTATGTGGGAGTTGAAGGACATATCTTGGTCAAAGATAACTCCCAGATTCCTGACGGTGGTGCTGGAGGCCAAGTTAATGCCATCCAAACTAGCTATATCATTAGATAATGCATCTCTAAGGTGTTTAGGACCAAGTACTATAACTTCGGTTTTATCTGAATTTAACAGCAGAAAATTGCAGGTCATCCAGGTCTTAATGTCCTTGAGACATGCATGGAGTTTAGTTAGCTGATTAGTTTCATCTGGCTTTACTGATAAGTATAACTGGGTATCATCTGCGTAACAATGAAAGTTTATGGAGTGTTTCCGAATTATATTTCCTAGAGAGAGCATATATAAGGTGAATAGTATGGGTCCAAGCACGGAGCCTTGAGGAACACCATGACTAACCTTGGTATACAGGGATGACTCATCATTAACATGTACAAACTGAAATCGATCCGATAAATAGGACTTAAACCAGTTTAATGTGGGTCCTTTAATGCCAATTAAGTGTTCCAGTCTCTGTAGTAGAATGTGATGAGCAATGGTATCAAATGCAGCACTAAGATCTAGCAAGACCAGGACAGAGACAAGTCCTTTGTCAGAAGCGATTAGGAGGTCATTTGTAACTTTCACCAGTGCCGTCTCTGTGCTATGATGTGCTCTAAAACCTGACTGAAAATCCTCATATAAACTATTGTTATGAAGAAAGTCACATAGCTGGTTGGCGACTGCTTTCTCAAGGATCTTGGAGAGGAAAGGAAAGTTGGATATAGGTCTATAGTTGGCTAAAGCTTCTGGATCAAGATTAGGCTTTTTAAGAAGCGGTCTAATTACAGCTAGTTTAAAGGACTGTGGTACGTATCCTGTTAATAGAGACAGGTTGATCATCTCTAGTAGAGATGAGCTAATTAAAGGTAAAGTTTCTTTCAGCAACCTAGTTGGGGTGGGGTCTAGGAGACAAGTTGTTGGTCTAGATGAAGAAATCGTCGAAGTTAGTTGGTGGAGGTCAATGGGAGAGAAGCAGTCTAAATATAAGTCAGAATTTGCAACTGTTTCTGAGGTTCCTGTGTTTAAAGATACAATAGTGCCAGTTGAGGGCAAGCGATGATGGATTTAGTCTCTAATAGTTAAAATTTTATCATTAAAGAAGCTCATGAAGTCATTACTACTGAGCGTTGTAGGAATACATGGTTCAGTAGAGCTGTGACTTTCTGTCAGCCTGGCTACAGTGCTGAAAAGAAACTACTACTACTGTAGGCTAATAAAATAAATTGCAATTGCATATCACTCACAGCTACACAGGATACACAGCTAAGTAGTTAGCTTTCTATAAGTACTTTGCTAATTAATTTTACATTAATCTACATATTCTGTTACTAATTTCCAGTTGCCTACGATACAGCACTTAGAATTAATCATTTGTTTTTAAACTGTCCATAATGAGTCCAACAGTGTTACAAGAGATAATATTAGAATATTTTTCAAAACCTGATGCCTTTTCAGATTGAATAGTCCTGCATTTAAATGTTTACCTAAGTAAAATTAACTAACCAAAAGTAGAATTACTTATTATGTGAATAGCATGTTTCAGGAAAATGTATACTATATCAATTGCTGATGCATTAATGTGTTCGTCACTTTAATGTTGAAGTAGGTGAAGGTGGTTTAAGGCTTTATAGTTTATCTGCAGTGTAGCTTGAGAATTTCTCGAAGGGGATATACAGTTTTATCTCAATTTATTTGTTGAGTATATTTTGTATTTGTTGAGTTGAGCTGCAGGCCACGCCCATCTCTGCCTGAGTGCATCAGGTTTGGGTGTGTCTCCAAGCTGAAGGCAGCTGATTGAGGGCACCAGGTGAAGGCGATCTGGAAATCAGGGGGTTTGGAGGCACTCACTCACAGGACAATGAGGTGTAAGCAGTGTGTGAGAGAAATGGTTGGAGAGTCTGGACTTGTGGGGGAAAAGGAGACTGCAGGACTAAAGCTTGGTTCAAAGAAGGAAGAAGCAGCCGGTGAGCTTTCAGTTATGTGTCTGTGCTGCTTGCATTGGGGTTGTGGGCTGTGAACTAATTATGTGATGAAATTCAAGTTAAAATGTAAAGTATTGAATAAGTTATGTGATTGAAATGCAAGTTAAAATGTTATATAGTTAATATCATGTGGGTTGAAAGCACAGTTAATAAGGTGGTGTATTTTTAAAAAGTATTCAAGCTAAAAGTAATTTGATAAAGAATGATGTGTGTATTTACGGGAGTTAAAAGCTGACAAAGTTTGTAAGGTTAAAATCATCATTAGATAGTGGTTTAAAATGTATTTAATTCATTTGGGAGGTTTAAGTATGGGTACTTTCCACTTATTTTCAAGATTGATTTCTAGTACCTTTTTAAAAATTGGGTGTGAAAACTGTGCACTCTGTCATACAGCCTGCTCGTCAAACAGTCTGCAGAGTATGTTGATATCCAGCCCGAACTCAGCGTGAGGTCGGTCAGCTGTGGCAGAGCGTGAGACGCCCAGATCAACCTGTGATACAAACACCTGTAGCGACCGTAGATCGTGGTTCATAGCGGAGTCCAGACATGTAGGCTATCTCACACTGCTCAAGGTGTCAAGATGAATATCAGAAGGGAGAGGATGACTTCTTACCAGAAGTTAGGGCAGGTGTCAGCAACCTTTACTATCTAAAGAGACATTTTTGCCCCGTCCCTTGCCAAGAAAATCTGTCTGGAGACGCAAAACATATTTGTGTCTTATAATGAAAGTAACGCGGCCTAGAGAGTCTAACTTAGCCTATCAAGATTATTAATAGGCCTAAATGAACAATCATTTATATTTTCACATGATGTGGCGACTCTGCAGGGGCTAGTTATGCTTACAATAGGTAGCCTACTTGAACTTGCATTTCCATTTCAATGATGCCATGTTTTGGTGCATTTGTGAAATAAAAGAACTAACCTACCGTTAATAGAAATACAATAGCGATACAGAACTATATATGCAGACCTACTTAAGTCCTCCCTGTGTTTGTGAAAATGTACATAATTAAAAAGTAGCCTCATTTGATAATAAATAAAACACATAGGCCAGGCTAGATTTAAAAACAGTAAAAGTAAAAAAAAATGTAAAAAAACACCACGGTTTGATTTTATTTCAGTCCATCTGAGTGTGAGTTAATCCTTTTTTTTCATCCTCAGCCGCATACAGTGATCAACCCCCAGGCTTGAGCATGAAACACAATGTTAGCTCAGGATCATTCACTTAATCACAACTTGATAGAACAGATACAATTCTGTGTGCAGGCTGCACATTATACTGTCGGAGAATGTAACAATAACTGTTGGCCTAAAACATTGATGATGATATTAAAAATATATTTATATTTACATATATATTATTTATTTTCATGTAAAATGTCACACAGGGAGCCGCTGCAGAGGGGCAAAAGAGCCACAGGTTGCAGAGCCCTGAGTTAGATAAAAGGGCAAATTTGTGTGGCCTAGGTTGGTCAGTGACTAGACTGTGACAGTCACCCTGTCAACGCTTTACAAGAGCAGAGCCTCATGCATGTAAAATATAAGATAATTGTGTCCTGATCAGTAGCTGCACGATATAAAGCCTAACAAAATATTCTCGAATTACTGGCTGTATTCCCCACTTGTCATCATTTACACCCACCAAATCAAACCAAGGGCAACACACCAGCTCCGTGTTACAGCAGAAAACAAATCCAACATATGTCAACGTCGTGGACAACATTACATTCAAGATACAATGCAAGCCCTATGTCCTCTCACACAGTAGCAAGAGTGACCCACAATTGTTACATAAGGAAAGACGACAGTAATGTCAGTACTGTAGGACTTTATTTTAGCTGTCCCAGCCTTTACAAAAGTAGTCCCCCTCAGTAGAGGGACGACCAACACATGTGGTGTGATACCACATGCTGCATGTGATGCATTCAATCTGAAAGGGAAGCAGATGTCAGATTTTGGCAAACAAGTAAGCTCTTTTGCCCGTTTACTCTAACTCACACTGAAACGGACTAAAATAAAATTAAACTGTCCTGTGTTTTTTTTTTTTTTACCCTAACTTCTGGTAAGAAGTCATCCTCTCCCTTCTGATATTCATCTTGACACCTTGAGCAGTGTGAGATAGCCTACATGTCTGGACTCCGCTATGAACCACGATCTACGGTTGCTACAGGTGTTTGTATCACAGGTTGATCTGGGCGTCTCATGCTCTGCCACAGCTGACCGACCTCACGCTGAGTTCGGGCTGGATATCAACATACTCTGCAGACTGTTTGACGAGCAGGCTGTATGACAGAGTGCACAGTTTTCACATCGACTTGGCACCAGCTTAATAACGATGTATACCGCTGGGACCGATGACTTTAAGTGACCATTTGAACGGAGTTTGGAATGAAAGAAATCGAAGAAAACGAAGTGTCACAAGTTGACCTCACGCTCTGCATGCTGCTCTTGAGCCGCTCGGCGTGAACAAATGCCTCAGACTGTTCCACCCATGAGCTGTATCTAAGTACAGACATCCACGACAAAGATATCAGACCGACAACATGCACTTTTGGATGCTTTATTGACAGTTGCGTTTTTTGGACAGGCATCGACACAGTCACCTATACTGTCATTGTGTGCTCTGTAGCACTCGTTGTGAAGTGGCTTGCAGGTCGCAGACCCCGGCATCTCCGTGTGGAATAGTGGTGTTCAAGCCACGTCAACATTAAAGGTAGGGTGGATGATGTTGGAAAAACGGTTCGAGCACACAGCATTTAGAAAAAAAACAACTCAAAAGTCCAAACCCCTTTCCTCAGCCTTCCCCCCCGAAGCCACGCCTCCAGAGTACCGGAATGCGCATTGCTTGTTCCCGAGGGTTCACGCGTCAATTTACTAACATTGCAATTCGTCCAATTCGTTTTATCCTCAAACTGAATGGGTATTTGTTAAAATCAGGGATGTCCCGATCACATTTTATGCCCCAGAGTCAGAGACATTTGAGGAGCAGCAAACAGAGGCTAACACTAGCTAGCTAATCTTCTTCTCTGTATCACAGGGTGCAGGTAATCCAGTGCAGCGGTGATAGAGAAGTGTCGTTTCAACTTGACTCTGTCATGCAGTGGCCTGATTGCTTCCTAAACCATTTTAACTATTTACTGAAATTTGGAAACTGACATTTCAATTGATGGAAATCCGACGTAGCGGTGGAGAACTGTAATCCCTGGCAGTGTTTACAACACTACAATCCATTGAAAATTACGTGATCGGATCCGGGACATCCCTCGTTAAAATTACAACATAATGCCAGAAACCAATGACTACTCTCAAAAATCATAAAGACATAATGTTATCTTACCTATCAAGTAGAAATAGGGCCTATGAGCAGCCCGTGCTATGTGACATGTAGCCAACTAGCCAGTAGCCAAGCCTCTGAGGACGCGCGATTCGTTCGTGCCTGAAGAGGAGTACGCGCAGGGGAGGGAGGGGGGGGGAATGGCAGTTGAGGTTGATAGACATATCACCATCCAATTGTCTTGAGCGTGACGTTCAAGACGATTGGATGGAGTTTTTTCAGTCCTGCCCATCCCACAGGGGACTATTTTTTTGGGTGTATGTGTCATATCATTTAATTCATTGATTTCAGTCTGTGTGTGAAGGAGATTTTAGGCAATATGGTAAAAAGGGTTAAAAAATGCTCCAGGAAAACATCATCCACCCTACCTTTAATACACATATACATGACTTAGATCAATGAGCAGGGTGATCGGAAGGTTTTTCCTGGTAAGCGGACAGGGCCGAGGACCCCTCTCGAGACGGGATTCTCTAACCACACCTCCAGCACATCTGGGACCCTCGCCAGTTAAAATTAACACCAGTTAAACTGTCACACCAGCCCTTAATTATTTTTGAAAAAAGGTTGCCATTCCAAACCTGAAACCCTAACCTTAACCATAACCCGGTCGGAATGGCGGACCGTCGGAATGGCGGTCCTTCGGAACGGGTGTCGCCCCCCTTAAAAATTAAGTAGTTGATTTTGGGTTATGTTGATTGATTATGGATTCTTGGGTTACATTTTTCTTGACCTCTATTTGTGTTTGTGTTTAAGGTTTTTCACCTGTTATTGGCCTTGCCAACTTTCAAATAAAAGAAAGAAAAAAAGCTGAATCTTGGTCATTGAGTGAATTCCAGTCCAATCTTCTGAAGCAAGCTGCCTTTTCAAGTGGGGGAAGCTGCAGTTTAAACCTCACAAGAGTGAGGGCCACTTGACAGTATTATTAAACCAAACTTGCAACGTAACTAGACACTGAGGTTTTGAAATAAATATACTGTAAGATTCTCAGATGTAGAGGAAAATTGTACTTATGTACTGAACTTGAGTTAATATACTTGGATGCTTTCAAATACAGTCACCTTTTTATGTGAAAGCAGCAGTAACACTTTATCTCTAAGTCTTACATTGCGTGCAGACCAACATTAGCATCGCATTAAAACACAAGATCAATGTGTGCACTCCAGCAAAAATGGGAAACCCAGGGACATGTGGCAAAAAGCCTAATGGCAACATCATCTGTTAACACAGCTTGGGGATATCAGATACTTGCAAGCCCATGTCCTAGGTAGAACTATTGGTAACGTGAACTGCGGAATTCTAGTTAAAGCTGCTGTTAGCAATGTCAACACATGAACGTGGAGCAGTAATCACCAGGGGCCTCATGTATCAATGTTGCGTACGCACAAAAACGTGGCGTACGTCATTTTCCACGCCAACGGTCAGATGTATCAAAAGTGAAATGACCGTGGAAATGTGCGGTGCCCCACGCCAGGCATTGGCAAATGGCATTAACAATGGCAGCCTTGGCCTTGTTAGAAGACATCGCAAATGGTAATATCAGACAGGAGAGGGTGTTTAGAGGACGGGAAGATCTGTTGGCAAATGACGACAACTGGCTCATGAGTCGTTTTAGGTTGCCGAGGCCAGTGTTACTGGAGCTGTGCGCAGAGCTGCGGCCAGCCCTAGAACGAAACACAGCCAGGAGCCAGGGGTTGTCCGTGCCCACACAGGTGCTGACCACTCTGGGGTTTCTGGCAACAGGAGCCTTCCAGAGGGAACTGGCCGACCGGTCAGGAGTGTGCCAGTCCACTCTAAGCCGAGCCATGCCAGCTGTGTGGGACAGGATCATAAGAATGTCATCCAGGTACATCAAATTCCCATACAAGCAAGAGCCGGCTTCCCTAATGTAATCGGAGCTATTGACTGCACACATGTTGCTATAAAAGCGCCATCACAGGATGAATTTGTTTTCATTTTCATTCAATTAATGTTCAAATAATATGTGATGCGCAAATGCAGCTCACCAACATCATGGCAAGGTGGCCTGGTTCAACGCATGACACGTTCATTCTTACCAATAGCATGGTTGGTAACAGGCTGGAGGCTGGCACGGTGAGCGATGGGTGGCTTCTTGGTGAGTAAATAATGTATTTGTTTAATTGTGCCCCGAATGTAAACCAGCACAATGCCCATTTGGGCACGTGCATTCAAATATGTGCATTTGTTTTTCCCTGGTGAAAATAGAGCGGCAGAGCTATCTAACAAGCCCTTTATTGTCTCGTGTTCAGTATTTGTGTCAATGCGTGCGTAAAGTTGGAAATGTCACACTGCAGCAGCCACGGCGCACTTCTGCAGTCATTAATATAAGTGTGATCAGTCTTGTCAATCCTTGTAATGAAGTTGTTTCTGTTCTGTTTGTTTCCCACTAACGGTAGCACTTATATATATTATATTTATTTTTAAAAAAGTAATAGTGATTCAAACAAGTGGTGCATGAACAAAGAAAACTAAATCTATTTCACATGTTGTATTCTTCCTTCATTTGACTCCAGGGGACCGTGGCTACCCCCTGAGAACGTGGCTGTTGACGCCTCTCACTAAGCCCGGCACCGAACAAGAGAGGAGGTACAACGACCTCCATTCCCAAACTCGGGCAGTGGTGGAGAGGGCAATTGGCCTACTGAAGGGGCGCTGGCGCTGTCTGGACAGGTCGGGGGGGTACTGCTGTACACACCGGAGAAGGTGTGCCGCATTGTGCTGGCCTGTGGTGTCCTGCACAACGTGGCACACGCCATGGCATACCACTGCCAGAACACATCCCCCCACCAGAGGAACCGGATGCATCTGATTTCAACGATGTAAAGAGGCAAGGACACAATTTACTTTTTAAGTGCATTTATTGCGTTGCAAATATCTCCAAGGACATTGATAATTTGATCTAGACGATCACTGACGCCACGGATTGCTCTCACAATTTCCTCCTGTGATTCCAGCACAGCTTGTGTGAGGACACGGCCAGTGGGGCGGACGTCAGCAGCTGGCATGGAGTCGCCGGAGCGCGTGGTGCTGGTGGAGCCAGTGCAGACGCCGGGGCGCATGGTGCTGGTGGAGGTGCCGGTGGAGACATTGAGGAGCATGGTGCCGGTGGAGCCGGAGGAGCCGGTGGAGGTGCCCTCTCCTGGCTCATCGTCTATTCAGAAATGATAATAACAAAATGAAGTAATTAAACATGTGTCAATGTGTTTATATCCTGGCAACTTTACGCATGAGCATGTGTAATGTGAGCAGCCTTTTGTACAACCAGTATAATGACAACATTTCTGAGATTAACACATTTACCTTGGGGATGATCTGTGTCGCCTTCATGGGCCTCCACAACTCCGGTTAGAGCTGTGTCACCCACAATAGCCGCCACACTCTGATCAAAGGGGGTCAGTTCCTCCCCTCCTGTACCCCCGCCCGTTGCGGTCACGCTTCGGTGGTGGGCCGAAATCCTCTGCTTCACCTCCACCTTCACATTGGACCATTTTTTTTTTTATTTCAGTGAGTGTGCGCTGCTCCAACCCACAGCGTTTACTGCCTCACACACACGCTCCCACTCACATTTCTTTTTTTTTGTTTATCCCTGGCGAGAGGCGACCAAATAATACAGATCTTCGTGTCTCGACTTCATTTAATAGCGTTTCGAGCTCAGACTCGGTGAAGTTGCACTTCTTCCCTTTACTCATGGTGTAAATCTGATGGTGCAGAGAGGGGAATCCCTGGTGCAGGCCCTATTTAAATGAATTTGCATATTTAAATGGGGGTGTGAACAAGGAGGAGTTTAGCACTTCTACATGTGCGCTCAATTCCACGTTGATTGGGATGTACAAAGGAAAAGTGCTTGGATCCATGCGTATGCACGTTTTGATACATCTGATTTTTTTGCGCGTACGACAGTTTCTGGATTCTCACGTACGCCATGTTTCAGTAGGAAATCCACGCAAGTCTTAGTACATGAGGCCCCAGATGTAGCAGCAAACAGCCTCTTCACAGACTTCTCTGTACTGATTTAATCCTCCTGCCTGCCCTATCTGTTTACATGGAGTTTGATTTTAATAATTATTAATAAATATGATGACATGATTTTCCATACCCCGCTGAAAGAGCGAGAAAGTCAGAGGGAGTGAGATCTTGAGTAACGTCTAATAAACATGGATGTATTTCTACTCGCATAAAACCTCTGCAAAACAGATTTTAGCTGATATTTTTCACGTTTTCCGAGCAGTCTTTTTCTTCCCTGCCTTGTTGGTGCAGTGCTTAATTTCTTTGCATGTTACTGAATGCGTGAAAACATCGGCTGAACTGTGTGTTGCATAAACAGCATGCACGGCACCCACTCACAAAAACATCACTCCGTAATGCTGCTTACCTTCTGAGGCAGCTGGAATTGCAAGATCAGGGGATCATGTGATCATGCAGATTCGTCTTGCCATGATTCAAGCTACTGTATGTGCTTGTAGCCAAACCAAAGTAGTTCAGACCAATCAGCATCTCATGAGGAACTACTGACAGCCAGAGACAACAGGTATGGTGTAGTTTAGGTGTGACGACCAGCTCAAAACTGCACATTTCAAAACAATTGCGGCTCCTCCAGAGGTTAGCGTAGCTCTCAGAGTTCTATATTTCAGTGAAAGAAGAACAAAGAACTTTTCTCCATGGAAAACCTTTTTTCCCCGCACTCTCAACAAACTTTTGTAAGAGTTTAATTTACCAACTAGCTTCTGTTGGTGGTTGCAATCTCCTCCTGTTGGTCGGATTTGTTGAAGTTAGCCTGACAGTTTTTGTATGTACCTGCCCTTTTCCAAACAGCTTCCAAGGGCACCCTCCCAGACGGCCCTCAGTAACAAACCATTTGGCAAGTCAGGTGAGCATTCTACCTCGACCTCAAAATCTCCATTATGCCCCTTTAAGCTTCTTGGTATTACATTAGCTGACATAAATGTATTCAGATCTGTAATCTATTTGACCTGCTCCATAAAGCTTGAAGAGTTCGTAGGTAACAGTAGCGTTTTTCCAGTAATGGAATACAGGCAATCCTATTGCAAGTTATTGTGTAGTTTATCTAGCCTTGATCTGTGGCATGGGGAGTGTGCACAGCTGTCTGCGACAATGTTCTTTTTTAATACTATCACTGGAAGGCCCAACAATCTACACATAGTGGCTTTAATGTTGCATGAAAAAGAGATGAATCCATTAGAATGAGTTGAAACCATCTGTCATTTCCACCAGCGGATTTTCTACCTTTTTTCATAATAGATTTAAACCTTTGTGATGTCGGACCTTCATGCTGTTCAGTTTAATTGGAGGTGGAACTGTTATTAAAATCCTGAGGTGTGAAAACCATGATAACACATCAGAGTATATGGCAGCATTTTACAGTGTGTGTTAAAGGCCTGGACTCCAATCTAATGTCTATGATTTATGGGCATTCCTTCACGCACTGTGGAGAAGAAACCCCTGCTTGTTCCCCTCAAGCCCCCATCCAACCCCAACCCCCACCACACACACACACACAGGATTTTGTTACATAACCAGAGTCCCATTATTACACTCGGTTTTAAAGCCAGGGGGTCCCTCTTTCCCAGCAGCACTGTCACTCACTCAATCTAACATTTACACGCACATGTAGCATGTACCGCGTGTGTGTGTGTGTGTGTGAGAGAGAGAGAGAGAGAGAGAGAGTGAGAGAGCTTCCTGCTTCCTGGAAGGTAGACACAGGATTATTTGCTGTCTTTCCACACTTCAGCCATGAGGTCGCACACAGCACACAAACACAAAAACACACAGCTGTAGACTGCACATAAGTGTGCTGTACAAAAGCTGTTTTTCACTGACATGGATTTCCTCACGTCATATGTTGTAGTTGTTGTGCAGGTTGTCACCAAATGTCCTTGTGTGTGAAGTGGATGGAGTGACAACAACACTGACAAGTGACACACACTCACACACACCTCTATTTTGGTCTTTTATATGAGAATCAGAATAAGAAGAGACATATGGTAAAAATGTGTGTGTGTGTGTGTAGTAAACCAACAGTACTTAGGTTGTTTCCTACTTCCCCTATGAAACAGTTCATATGTGCATTTTCTGATCTGCCTCTTCTATGGTTTGTGTACAGATCAAATAAAAAACACATCTCATCCTGCAGTCAAAAATCAGTGTTGAAATAATAAGATGGATAAGATAATAATCTAAGATGACTCATCTTGACATTGCATGTTTTGAAGCTGTTCATATGTCTATTAGTGAATGCCAGTGTCAGTCCAGGGTAGAACAGGGACAGTATTGATTATGACTATCATGCACAGACACGACACAAAAAGTCTCCCTTTTGGTTACAGATTTTCTAAAGAGACCGCACAGGACGTTTGATTCACTGAGCAGAACTAAATACTGACAGATCAAGAAAGCAGACTGATAACGTAGCTAGTTAACATTGTGGAGCACTCCTAGAACCTTACAACAACCACTGACTGAACAAAAATAGTGGACAGAGCCACCTTGAAGTCCTGAGGTTTCTAAAGACCTAGCATAAAGCTTAAGGTGGGTGTTAACCACCATCACCATCTCAGAGTGCCTGACTCTGCCTAACTCCAAGCTAATCAGAAATGGGCTAAGAAATTTGTGGCACTGAAGTGTAGTTACTGATACATGCTCAGCTAGCTGGAAGCTACCAAGCTATCTGTGTCCACACATAAAGAGAATACACTTTTTGCTTGCCTTTATTATTTATTATAATTATATCTTTTATTTTTTTCCAATTTTGCAAATTGGTTTCATTTTTCAGCTCCAGAGGTTGCTGCTTGTTAGTAACAGTTTCAGCATATCAACTCAATCACTACTCAGTTTTTGTAGGTTTGAGGTTTTGATTAGGTAACTAAAAGAACTTTGTTAAAGTTTGGGAAAGATGGTGGTCATTATTAAAAGAAACCAATAGGTTGGAGACAGGATGTGACCACAATCTCCTACATCAAAGTCAGACACTTTGGTCACCAAACCATCCATATCATCACCTTCCTAAATGGTTTTGTTTTGATATAGCAACGTCATGCTAATTCAGAGAGCGGAATGTAATTACTCACAAGACCACACCTAAGAATGTGAAGACAGATCCAATGGTGTCATGTCTTTAATGAGGACAGTCTCTGTGAAACAGCAGAGTTTTTATTTGTGGGTTGATGTTCTCATCTGTTGAATGCTTGCTGGGTCAAAAAGCTTCCAAAGAACAAAACAAGGCCGCAAGAGACAAAAGCGGAAGGACTCCAGGTCATCAGAGGAAGAGACAGCGCATTGGGACACACCAATGTGTTTTAATATGCAGCCTACAGATGTGTGTATAGTATGCATGAATGAACATTACCATTCAGATAGCGGATTATTTGTGAAGTAGGAGGTGTTGATCTAGGTGGTAGTGTTTCGGAAATCTCCTCTCAGTTATGGGCTGATCAGTGTTCACTGCAACGAGACAATTTCAATGAAACTGTAGACTCTGAATGCTAAAAGATCCTGTCTAAACATGTCTTCATGACAGCAGCAGATGATGTTTCCACCAACTGTGTGAAAGTAAACATTAAGATGTAAAATGTGACAGAAGGAAGCTGTGCAGTCTGCTCATATTTTACTTCTGGTATAAGCAGAGGCCATTTCTTCTTTATTTCTACAGGTATATGTATGTATGTGTCTTGATTTCTCTGTTAAAGTTTTTCTCAACTCATTGCATTCAAATGGGGCAGGGCCTCCAAAGAAAACCTCTTTGTGTTTGCTGATCCAGACTGTGGCTATTTTGGGCGGGTTGTGAGGGACAGTGAAGCTAACTTGGGTTTGGGAAGAAGAGCAGGGACACTGCAGGGTAACAGGCAGGGCAGCAACCTGGGACAAGAAACCCAGTCCCTCTATGGATATTATACATTATTCTGTCTACCTTTGGTTAGACTTCATCAATAAACTTTTTTTTATTATTTTATATCCTGCTTCTTCAAGTCTTTGCATTGAAGATGCAATTTGTAAGAAATGGCCAGAATTCTGGTTTAAACATTCAAAAAATGAACTAACATTATGAGTGTGAAGAAACAACAGTGTTGACATACTGTCAAAGACGTCAATGGTCTGTGAAGTTAGCATGCTAACCCACTAGCCCCGGCCCATCCTCTCTGCTAAAAGCACTTTGTACCTCAAGGGTCTGATAGCCACCGTACACCGTCTGAATTCAAGTTTCTCTCTTTTACTGAACTAAGACAAACTTGCCATTTTCATCAACTGCTGATGTCCGACTCTCTCTCTCTACTCTGTCACTTCACGCCTCTCCTGTACCTGCCTGCCCTGTCTATTCAATGGAGTCATAGTCCTAGTCGGAGCCGCTGTAAATCACCTCCTTACTGTATCCCCTTACTTCAGACTGACCTCTGTCACTATGGCCAAAGACAGCTACAGCAAAGAGTATAGTGAGCAGTAGTTAGCTGTTATGCTGCCCACTATAATTTGCAGCTACCTTTGAATTCGGGTCATTTCTTACAAATAACACCTTTAAATATACTGTACTTTAGCAAGTTCTTAGCTAATTTTCCTACCTCAAGCTATTTTTTTCTAGTCAATGTAGACAAACAGTTAACACCACATAAACAACTCAAAGGATTTCGCCAGCAAGATGAGAGAGGCGAAACAATGGTTTCTTTGATGTCACATCAATTTTTACATGCATTCCCACTCAAGAAGCTGTTAGGATGGTGAAGAAACCCCTGCTACAGGACAGCACCTTGTCCAGCAGAACCAACTTCAACCCAGATCACATTTGTGCCTTACTTGACCTCTGTCTGACAATCACCTACTTCCAGTACAGTGAAGGCTATTTTTTTACGGCTGTGCCATGGGCTCAGCGGTGTCCCCAATAGTGGCCAACCTCTACATGGAAGAAGTTGAGAGCAGAGCCGTGATTACCTTCACAGGAACTGCTCCAAGCCACTGGTTCAGGTATGTGGATGACACCTGGGTCAAAATCAGAGCAAGGGAAGTGGAAGCCTCCACAGAACACATTAATGCTGTGGACAATAACATCAAGTTCACACGGGAAGATGTCAGAGGAGACAGTCTGCCCTTCTTGGACTGCGCAGTACACATTGAAGAAGATAGAAGCCTCAACATTGAGGTGTACAGAAAACCTACACACACAAATCAGCACTTGCTGTTTGACTCTCATCACCCACTGGAGCACAAGCTGGGGGTCATCAGAACCCTAAACCATCGGGCTGAGACCATGCCCACTAAGTCAGAGGGGAAGGAGAAGGGACAGAAGCACATCAGGGGAGCACTTAAAACCTGTGGCTACCCAAACTGGACCTTTGTCAAAACCACTAAAAGATCCAGAGCAGACTTCCGGCACGCAGCAGTGGACGTGTGGGGCTAGGCTCCGGTGAAATTAATATATTTCTACCATCTCTTAGTATCTAAGTCGAGCAACTTGTGACCCAAAATATTTGCTAAGATACATTTTGCATGATGTTGAAAAATTGAGGGAGAAGAAAAAAAGACAGACTTTGAAACTCTACACGAGGTCGACACGAAAACCAGGCATCTGGCGAGATGCTAACTCAATTGGAGACTAGCTGCGATGAGAGCCAAATCTTAACAGCCATACAATCCCTGAGGAATGATTTTTCCACACAGCTACATGAAGTTGTTTCCTCCAATCGAGAGATAAAAGAAGCTACAGGGATATTTTCTAAAAGACTCACAGAAGCAGAAACCCGCATTAGCACAGCGGAGGACCAGATCACTTCGCTATCACAGATAGAAGAACTGGAAAACCGATGACGTCGCTCCAAACTGAGGCTGGTTGGATTGCCTGAAGGATTGGAGAATGGAGATGCCCGTACATTCTTAATGACATGGCTACCCAAGGCACTTGACATAGAAGCAGGACAACCGTTAACTATCGAGCAAGCCTACAGGCTGGGGAAAATGTCGCAGCAGACCCAGTATCAGCAAAAATGTGAATTCTACACAATAAGAGCTGGCACTACTTCACTTCCCCATCCCAAGCTGAAGAACTCATCCTGAAGATCATCAATCATGACGTGCAGAAAGAGTCATTAGCTGAAACGCGTTAAGTATCAGAGAACTTGGCCTGAGTGGTAAGAAATCTGACGTTGATCTCTCAGAGACTGTTCTGGTAAGCTTTTAGCCTAATTGATGGCGGGATTGGAGGTTAGCATAGACATAGACTTTGTCTGTCCTCTCCGGTAGGCTACTAACAAAAGACTAACCATACTGGGTCACAAACAAACATTGTATTTTCCATCCGCATAAATATGCAATATGTCGGAATACGTCCAACTTATTTTTGCTTTTCTTGTTTTTCTTTTCATAGTACTGGTTGTGATACTGCTCCTCTAGAGGATCAGACTTAAGTCTAATCGGGATCCGGTAATTGTGAGGGAGGGGAAATGTGCGTGTTTAGCCGCACAGGGTTTAGGCTAGGCCTATTTGTCGTTGCCTCATTTGGGAGAGGCCCTTGTTATTTCCTGTTTTATTTGTTTGTTCTGGAGGTACACTTTTCATTTTATTATAAGGAATGATCAATAAGGTGGCTGCAAATAAGCTTAGTTTACTGATTTCATCATGAACGGTCATACTAAAATAAATATCAAAATATCATGTCATGAAACGTTAGGGGTCTTAGGAAGATAGTGAAATTAAAACAAGTAGTGTCTAGGTTGAAGCAGCTTAAAACACAAATAGCTTTTATTCAAGAAACCCATTTACTTTCCAGTGAATACACCCCTTTAAAAAGAAGGTGGCAAGGTCAAGTCATATCTGCCTCATTCTCCTCTCATGCAAGAGGGGTGGCAATACTTGTACACTCATCTGTACCATTAAGGGTTTATAATATCATACAAGACACCGCAGGCAGATTTGTTATCGTCCAGGGCTCTTTACTCAATCAAGACATTAATTTAGTATGGCTACATGGTCCTAACAGTGATGATACACAGTTTTATAATAACTTGTTTCTAACTTTATCAACATTACATGGTCACATTTGTATGGCAGGAGACTTTAACTGTACTCTAAATCCTACACTGGATAAGTCATCAGGTGTGGACACCTCACATATGCAGAGTAGGAAGATAATACAACACTTTATGTGCGAGTTAAATCTCTGTGATATCTGGAGAAATAGGAATCCTTCCAGACGGGAATATTCATGTCATTCTGCTACCCACAGCTCTTACCCGCATAGACTATTTCCTCATTTCTAAGCCTATGATAGCCAATGTGAATGACCCAGTGTACAAAGGTATTGTCATTTCAGATCATGCACTACTACTAGTCAATTACACTGTAAAGGCAGCGACCAAGGGCCCAACCAGGTGGCGATTAAGCCCACAATGGCTACATGATAATAAGTTCTTAAAATTTGTTGGAACCAATATTGATGTTTACTTTAAAGTGAACGCTACTCAAACATCAGCATCTATGAGGTGGGAGGCATTTAAGGCCTATACACGACGGCAAATGATCAGTTATACAAGCACTATCTCTAATAAACAGCACCTAAAACTGATGGAGTTAGAAAAGGATATTAAAGAACTTGAGATAGAAATTAACCTTTATGATACAAAAGAGACTAGACAGAGACTGGCCATTCTAAGAGCACAGTATAATGAATTATCTACAAATAAAGCATTATATAGTATAATGAAACTGAAACAGATGTTCTACGACCAAGGAGAGAAGGCAGGGAAACTTTTGGCCTGGTTTTTAAAATCAGTGCAGAATGAAAGATCAATTTTAGAAATTAAGTCAGAGGAAGGGACAACAATTACTAATCCACAAGAAATTAATAGTTTTTTACAGACATTCTATTCTAAATTGTATACGTCAGAAAGTCCAGCCACATCTCATACGCTCCACAGCTTCCTAGATCAGATAGAAATACCAGTCCTGGCAAAGAGTGCAAAAAAGGAGCTCAACTCCCCAATTGTAGCATCTGAACTGTCAGAGGCCATAGACAGTATGAAAGGAGGGAAAGCACTAGGACCTGACGGTATTCCTATTGAAATCTACAAAAACTTTAAAGACATGATCTTGGTTCCTTTATTGAACATGTGTGAAGAATCACTTGAAAAGGGGCAGCAACCACCATCATTACGGAACGCACTTATAACCTTAATATTAAAGCCAGGACAGCCCTCCACAAAGTCTGAATCCTACCGTCCCATTTCTTTGATTAACAATGATGTGAAAATAATAGCAAAAGTTCTTGCTAGAAGGTTAGAGAAACACTTACCAGCTATTGTTGCTCTGGATCAAAATGGCTTTATTAAAGAAAGACAGGGCTCTCACAATATTCATAGGCTGTTGAATATTATATAGGCCAAGAAAGAAACACCTGATATGGCTGTGATAGGACTTGGGATGCGGAAATGGCCTTTGATAGGGTCGAGCATGAATACCTATTTGAAGTGCTTTACCATTTTGGAATAGGCAGCTATTTTCTCAATTGGAATAAAATTTTATATCATGACTCAACGGCTTCAGTAATGACCAACTATATGGTATCAAAACAGTTCTCTCTTTCCAGAGGTACAAGACAGGGATGTCCTTTGTCTCCCCTTCTTTTCATCCTGGCCATTGAACCTTTTAGCAATTGCGATTAGAAGCAACAGCGTGATAGCTGGTATCAAAATGGACAATATTGAGAATAAAATAGGATTATTTGCCGATGATGTAGTTCTATTTCTGACAGACTTGAAACAATCTATACCTACTCTATTAACTTTAATAGAAACATATGGCAGCTTTTCAAGTTATAAGGTTAACACATCTAAGTCTACAATCCTTTTTCTGAAAAGATCTGAGAGATTGAATCCACCACTATGTACTCCTTTTAGGAATATTATGGACACCTTTACATACCTTGGAGTTAAAATCACGCCTACAATAGAATCCATGATACCAACTAATTATAACCCTGTGATTGAATCAGTAGTGGAATCTGTTAACAGATGGAAATCTTTGCCACTTTCCATGATTGGACGTATTAATGTTCTGAAGATGAATATTCTTCCTAAGTTCCTGTACCTTTTTCAAACCATCCCACTTGCTCCCCCTTATAATTTCTTTGTTAAAATGAAAAAACTTTTTTGTAATAACATTTGGAACAGTAGACGCTCAAGACTATGCATGACCCTGTTGTACTTACCATATGACAGAGGTGGGTTAAAGCTGCCTTTCCTCCAGGGATACTACTGGGCTGCCCAACTATGAGCAGCCTCATATTGGTTTGAACATCAGTCACTGTTGCAGTGGGGGGGCGCGGCTCTGCTGCTGACCCAGTGTCTCACCTGTCTGTCTCGTCTCCTGTCATTTTCATGTTTTATTGTTGTTTTAAGTGATCAAGCCCGCATTCTCTTTGTGGCAAAATGAAGTTTAGTGTCGGCATGTTACTTTGGCTGGCTGTGTGCCTTCTCAGCAGTTTAATTGCCGAAATATGGAGTTTACACGGAAAAGCCGGCATCCTCACCTACACGCAGGACCAGCTGTTGTCACTCAGGCACTCAATCAATCCAGGAGACTGTGATCTGGAGCTACTGGCCAAGTATCCGCAACTCAAAAACACCGGAACGCGAAAAGGGACTAAAATAAAGAAAAGAGGATCGAGAGGTGGAGTGAGAGAAAGACTAAGGAGGCGCGGTAGCAGACATCCTCTACCAGTAATAACTTTTTCTAATGTTCGCTCTTCGAGCAATAAGATGAATGAACTGATCGCTAAAGTTCAATATGATAACGAGTTCCGACAGAGCAACCTCATCTGTTTTACAGAAAGCTGGTTGAAAGAGGAGATGTCAGACCCCAACTTGCCGGGTTACACAATTATCCGGGCTGACAGAGACATTAATAACCCCTTAAGCCCTAGGCCTCTGGCTCAGGCCTCTGCTCGAATATGACATGCCCATAATGAATAGAGTATATCTCTGCAACTACATGGTCTATATGAATAATCTTGGTATCATTATAAAGGTAACACTTGTGAGATTTCTGAAAAGGTGTAAGCATTAGTATAGATCTTACTGGGTCAGAGTAAATGAAGATGGAACACAGCATAAATGAAAGCTTTCATTTCCGCCTAACAAAACTGTACACTTTTAGAGTGAATATCCCCTTTTGAATCATGCAGTTGCAGCCCAAAACCTCCAGCAAATAATAGCAAAAAATCTGAACATTACCTGTGCCAAGACTGATGCTAATAAAGTAAAGCAGAGCAAAGTTAGAGAGGTTTTAGTAGACATTTTTCAGGCGGAAATTAGCCATTTGGGCACACCCATCTAGATACTGTTCTAAAAACTGTTTTGGCTTTGTTCTGAAAAATCAACCAGACCTATATACATTTTCCCATTCAAAAAGGAACCATACAAAGGAACTGAAGTTTGACTCCATCTGGAGCAGATTTAATATTTTATATATATATATATATGTGTGTGTGTGTGTAGTTAGAACAGTAAAGAACAATTGTTATAACAGTAACAGTGAAACCAAACTGTAAAAACACAAGTAAAAACAAGAATCACTTTTTAGAAAAACACGCTGCAAAAAACTCTGAACACTACTATATTTACACTAATAAAACAGGAATCACTTATAGAAAAACACACTGGCAAGAATTTTGAACATCAACTTTATTTACACTAATAAAACAGGAATCACTTATAGAAAAACACGCTGGCAAGAACTTCGAACATCAAATAGATTTGCACTAATGTGCGTCATGCCACTGCTGGAAGCAGTTCTTCTTTGACGTGAAGCACAGAGGGACCTGGCTTTGTTTGCAGTAAACAGGTGTCTTCACCCTTGGCAAGCCAGCATCCTGGCACAACCTGCAGTACCTCCTGGACTGTGTTGCATTGCTCCCATAGTACATAGGCATGCAGGTGAGTTGTGGTGGTGGTGGTGGTGGTGGTGCTGAGCCTTCAGCAAACTCCAACATCTCTGCGGCAAGCTGCTCCCTGAAAGTCTTCTGGGTGTGTGGCTTCGTCATGTTGGGCTCATTCCTGATCTTGAACAGCTCCTTGTGGAGAATGAAACTGTTCACTACGGCAATGTCCACAAAATGGTAAAAGAATGTCTTGTACCATTTCATGGTTTTGTGGTGGACGCTGTAGTATCCAATCAAAGCATCGGACAAATCCACACCGCCCATGTTTTGATTGTAGTCGGCTACAGCGTCTGGAACAGGTATGGCCTTGTTCTGCCACACACCAGCCTCTTTCACTTTCCGCTTCACCGTCCATCCACTGAAGGCTTCATGCACTGTAGAGCACATGCTCACTTCCCGGGTGTCCATCCATTTCACAAACAGGAGTTTGTCGTTCCTAATCCACCGCAGATCTCCCCTCTCAGCCTTTTTGGGTAAGTCATTATCCTCAGCCTGTGGAAAACCAACACGATTCTTTCTTATGGTCCCACAACAGCCAATGTTTTTTTTGGACAAATCCTGAAAGAGGGCAGGGCTACTGTAGAAATTGTCCACATACAGTGTGTAGCCCCCACCGAGCAGACGAAATGGCAGAAGGTCCATCACCGAAGAGTAGCTCAGACCCTGGCCTGTTGTGAACACACTCTTACCAGAGTACACAAAGAAGTTCCAGGTATAGGCTGTTGCGGAGTCTGTTGCGGCTTGTCTTTCATATACTGCTTCATGCTGATGCCACCATCCTTTCATCAATGGAGATGTTCTGGTTCGGCTGGAAACGTGCTTGGCAGGCAGTCATGATGTCAGTGTACAGGGGCTTAATTTTGAAGAGCCTGTCATATTCAGCCGTGTTCCTCTTCCGCTCATTCTCTTCATCCTCTCTTGGGTTGCTCAGGTGCAGCGACCACAAGATGGCTTCAAAGCGGTCCCGTGTCATTTTCTCACTGGGGAAGGCAAAGTTATATGGCCATTGCCTTCTCCAGTAGTCCGCTCTGTGATGCACTTTCACAAGGCCCGAGAAAATAATAATGGCCATGAAAAAATAAAAATCGCTCATGGTCAGTGCTCTCCAAAGAAACTTTTTTCCAGCCTGTAATCTCTTGACAGCGTTGGCATTAGTGTTGTCAATGATGGTACGGACTACAGTGGCGCTAAAAAAAAGCTGGAAGAGAGAAAGGGGGGACCATGAGGCCTTGGTGTCAAATGTGGGGCCAGGGATCCTGGCTGGCATGAATCTGAGTGGGTCTGGTCTTTTGTCTTTCTCCTCTCTGTTGTGCCACCTCATTTCTTCCTCTCTCACTCTTGAAGTGGCAGACCCAACTCGACCACGCTTTGGATTTGCCGATTTGTGTGACAATTTTCCTTTTCTTTTAGGTTGTGTTTGTTCAGGTGAGTCCGAGTCGGATGAGGATGGCAATGGCTGAGGAAGGGGAGCTGAAGCACGTTGAGTGGAGCGGCCTCGCAGTACCTGAGAGATGGCAGTAGATGCTGATGGCCCTGGCTGAGGCTGTGGCTGAGGGGGTGGGGCAGATGCTGGTGCACAAGCACCTGGTGGCTCATAATCATCATCATCATCACTGAAAAACAAATATATTAATTATTTAAAATATAAATAAATAATATCTTAAATATATTCATTATATGCGTGTATATATATATATATATATATATATATATATATATATATATATATATATATATATATATATACATATATATATTATTATCCTGCAATGAATTTAGTAAATACACACACTCAAACTCATTCAAACTTGTTTGTTGAAGTCCACAGTACAGGGCTTGTTTCCCTCAACATATTGTTGTCTGTTTGGAGTCAATATGTTGAGGGAAACAAGCCCTGTACTGTGTTTGAGTGTGTGTATTTACTAAATTCATTGCAGGATAATAAGGTAGATAGATCGGTAATTTGACACCAAATCAATAAGTAATCAATAACAAAACAGAGATTACATACCTTTGCGGTGATGGAATTTGGTAATCTGAGTCACTGCTGTGGTCCGGATCCAGTTCTTGCTGCAGTAGGTCCTCCTCCTCCGACGGTGAGTCGGCAGGAATAAGCCGGGCGCCGCTGTCATTATGGAGTATGTCCAGTACCTCTGAAATTGTGTCCTTTTTTTTGTTCCTGTCTGCCATTATTCCTTGTTGTGGTGTGTGAAAGAAAATGGCAAGAAAACAGAAAAAAACTATATCTAATTTGTCAAATCCGATGTAGAAAGTGAAGTGAAGTGTAGAAACCGTGCGCTCTGTGTTTTGGTGCGTAATGCCGGCGGAGCTGTCAATCACCCACGACGGGTTAGAAGTTGGACATTTTGGGAATCCATTGGTCAATTTGGATGATTGACACCTCTCTCGAACCGTCAGAGCCATTACGATCAAAGTGCATTCTCCATCTCCATGACAACAAAAACTATCCGCCAACTGATGGCCCTGGCTGCGGCTGTGGCTGAGGGGGCGGGGCAGATGCCAGTGCAGCGGCAAATACACTGTGCGCGAAGACAAGGGTCCTACCTACTCCACCTGTCCTCTTGGAACCGAAACCTTTCCTGAACTGTCAGGAATCATTTCAAAGTGACACAGACACATTGGATTAGCCGGTGGAGGCTGTGTAATGCACTTGAACACAATTTATAATCACAAAACAGCAAATGTAAGACATAATTCATGATTATGTCTGTATAAAGTGATGTGTATTTTTGCTCTTCCTCAGCTGCTGTTTCAGTGAGTTTGGGGCGTAGAGTGATGAGACTTATACCGTTGGAGTCTGTAGAGTCCCAGCTCTGTTTGTATCGTTAGCATGAAGTAGCATAATCGCTAGCGCCAGATTTTCGGACATGCGCCGTTAGCGTGTTTTTTCTCCATGCTCATTTAGGTGCTTGGTGTCGGAATTGTGTTTCGATTAGGTGAAAGTGGTTATCATGAGCTTGTAGCCGAGCTTCTTCCCGTTAAGTGGGTATGCTGCATGAATATGTTGCTACATGGTTAGCATGCCCTTATATGGTGTGTGTTGCAACATGCGCAGCTGCCCCTAGTACCGGGGGCGCTCGGGTTGAAGAGGTTAATTCGTCACAGAAATCTATTGCCGGTGGCTTGTGTGTCTAAATGGATACACGTTGGGCTACCCAGTACGGGAACGTGTGTGCACACATGACTATGAAATCCTGGTGGTCTCATTTCGTCCCTTGTACCTCCCGAGGGAGTTTGGCCAGATTACAATCATATTGGCCTATGTACCTTGGCCGGACTTCGTGGGTGCTGCGGCCAGGATTGCCAAGAGCTATAACACCGCCCTGTCCCGCGCAGTTAACCAACCCGTCATGTTGCTCGGGGACTTTAACTCTTGTGACCTGTCCGAGCATCTACCCACTCTACATCAGTACGTGGACTGTCCGACCAGCCTGGCACGTACCCTGGATAAGTGCTATGGCAACATACCAGACGCCTATAAATCCACCTGTAGGCCTGCCTTGGGGAAGTGTGACCACAATGTCATCCATCTACTTCCACGTTACAGGGCTAAGCTGAAACGGGAAAAGATAGTGACTAAGGAAATAGAGACCTGGACTGAGGACTGTATGGAGGAGATGAGATGTGAGTTGGAGACCACCGACTGGCTATTTATTAACTCATGTGACACCCCTCAAGAACTAACTGACACTTTTACATCCTATCTGTTGTTTAATGAAAGTAAAATCATTCGAACTAAAACTGTTAGAATATTTCCTAATAACAATTTATGGATGTCTAGTGATCTTAAGGAATGTATTCGTGAGAAAAAACGTGCTTTTAAAAATGGCAATACTGAGTTACTTAAAGAAAAAAGATGTGAACTAAGATCTAAACTGAGTAAAGCAAAAATAGAATACAAGGATAAAGTTGAATATCACTATTTCTCAGGAAATGCCAAGAAAGCATGGGAAGGTTTAAATGTGATGATGGGCAGGGAAACTAAGCAAAAGCGTACCCCCGTCACACCCCTCTCCATCTTTTGCAAACGATCTAAATGTCTTTTTCAGTCGTTTTGACAAGAATGATTTCAGTGCTAAACGTGATAGTGTGTGTAGGTCAATTTTGGGATATGTCCCTATTACACCCAATGAACATGAGATTGTAGCCAGCCTGTCCAGTATTAAGCCCAACTCGGCCCCGGGGCCAGATGGCCTGAGAGGTAGAGTTTTAAAAGAAAATGTTCATGAACTTAAAAGGTATTGTGCTGGAGTTATTCCAGTATTTGCTCAATTCTTTAACAATGCCCAAATTATGGAAAATGTTTTATATCGTGCCTCTCCCCAAAAAGCCTGAAGCTACCGAATTAAAAGATTTCAGGCCCATTGCTCTTACTTCTATCTTGGGAAAATGTTTTGAGAGTTATAAGCAGACAAATTACAGCGATGGTTTCTAACAGCTTAGACCATCTCCAGTTTGCTTATAAAAGTCAGAGGGGAACTGATGATGCAACTGTCAGTATGTTTCACACCCTGTCAAAGCACCTTCAAGTCCCCACCCACCTTGCTAGGGCCCTGTTTATCGATTTTACTTCTGCTTTTAACAGCATGCAGATTCACATCCTGCTGCAGAGACTTATTGATATAGGAGTAAACGGTGGTATTATCCACCTTGTTAGGGACTTCCTCTCTGACCGCCCTCAACAGGTTCTGGTCAATAATACTTGGTCTGATATCATTGTGCTTAATACTGGTGCCCCGCAGGGGACTATTTTATCCCCATTACTTTTCTCCATATACACAAACAAATTCCAATTAGATCTGGAAAAGTTTTGTTTGTTTAAGTATACGGATGATATGGCCCTGGTTGCCTTATTAAAGAAGGGGGACATAGTTGGAGAGGAAGTATATAGAGCACATGTGTCATCTCTCCAGAAGTGGTGTGATGAAAGCTTCTTAGAGATCAATGTAACAAAAACACAGAAACTTGCCTTTCATGAAAAGGACCATGTGCAGCCCCTTATAATTAAGGGACAAATTGTAGAGGTAGTAAACAAGTTCAAATACTTAGGTACATATATTGATTGCAACCTAAATTTCAGTGAAAACACTGACTATTTTTTTAAAACCTGTAATCAACGTCTCCACCTACTACGCAAGCTCAACTCCTTTAGAGTGAGCAAGCATATTATGGAAACAGTTTATAAGAAGGGCATCTTAACTTTTAACATGGCAATGTGGTACGGTAATCTAAACATAAAAGGAAGAAGCAAGCTGCAGAGAATAGTAAACCTAGCCTCAAAAATTATAGGGAAGAGACAGAAACAATTAAGTTGTATGTATGAGGAAGTGCTTAGGAAAAAAGCTCTCAAAATAGCAAACGATCCCTCTCATCCACTCAACAGGGAGTTTGAACTTCTTCCCTCTGGTAGACGATACAAAGTACCAAGGGCAAATCGTAATATTTTTAAAAATTCCTTCATCCCTAATGCCATTGGGGCATTGAACACCATGTCCCGTTGATGCGTTTCTAATGTAACTGCCACTGTTGTCCTGCTTTTTGCCCTGAAGATATTTGTGTGTAAGTGTTGTTGTTGTCGTCCTGCTTGTTGTTTTTTAAGACAAATTTCCACATTGTGGACAATAAATGAAACTAACTAACTAACATAAGGATGGAGGAAATCACAACTTCTAAAATCCCCTTATACCTCTACCTTTATTCCGCAAATGTAGCCACTCTGAAAAAGCACACTGCAAACCCCTTTGTTAGAAATACACTGATAGTATGGCACGAGGTGTTGAGTTATCTTGGGGAAAATGCTCCCCTATCCCAATTTTGCCCTATTTGGGGGAACACGCCAGGTTCTAATGACCTTGGTTTTAAGTTATGGGCAGACAGAGGTATCAGTAAGATTTTAGATCTGTATGAGAATGATAATCTTTTAAGTTTTAATGAGATCAAGCAAAAGTTTAGCATTGACTCTAAACATTTTTTCAAGTAACTTCAGATAAGAAGCTTCATAACAAAGACAGAACTCTGTAAATCTTCCCTGCAAAAATTCTTTGGAAAAAACAGTTCTGAACCATTAGCATGGTGTTCAGACCTTAATGAAGAAATCATTGTAGAAGAGTGACAGGATGTTTCCAATGCCAAGTACAAACAATAAATACAAGGTTCAAACTCCTCCAGTACAAATGGTTGATGAGAACATATTTCACTCCAGAATTACTGCATCGCATTTACCTTAATACACCAGATACTTGTGTCAAATGTGGTATACATATAGGTAGCTTGTTTCACTTTCTCTGGGAATGCACCCTCATTCAAGAATTTTGGAAAGAGATTATTACAATTGTATCTATCTTTATTAAGGAACAACTTCCACTATGTAACACAATTTGTATTTTTGGATGTTGCCCTGCAAGCTGTACACTTAACAATAGCAGTAAGAAGATAGTCATATTTTGTCTTCTTGAAGCTAAACATAAAATTGCACTGTCCTGGAAGTCTGTTCACAGACCAAGCAAACAAATCTGGGTTGCAGTGCCTTGCCCTAGAGAGACTAACATATGTTATCAAAGGGAAATATAACACTTTTGTAAAGATTTGGGGCTCATTTCTGGAATTTCTGGAGGGGGAAACTTGTCCATCCTAAGGACAAAACACCCAGGCATAAACAGAGTAATGTAGTTTATGCTGTTCAATGCAGCCAGGACTGCACATATTTGTACACTGGGGAGACAAAACAACCTCTCCATAAACGAATGGCACAACACAGGAGGGCCAACTCCTCAGGTCAAGACTCTGCTGTCCACTTACATCTGAAGGAGACAAATCATTCCTTTGGGGACAACAATGTAAACATCTTGGCCGAGAAGACAGATGGTTTGAAAGAGGAGTAAAGGAATCATGTCAAACTGGAACAACCGTCCTCCACAGAGGAGGTGACCTAAGACATTACTTATCACCCACCTACAATACTGTACTGAGTTCTCGCCCCAGACAGCTTAACAACCATTCACACCTGGGCTCACCTAGCCTTAGAAACCCACATGAAGGCCGGTTTGACCAACGGCCCACAAGTGGCCCTAACGACTCTGAAATTCAGAGCTCACACGTGTCCTTAACGACTCTGTAGAACACTCCCACACAGAGTTTAAAAGCCAGCCTATATATTTTTTAAATCTATTTTAATGTTATGAATTACAAATGAGTTTTTTCCCCCGTATTTGTGATTATATTTCTCTGTCTCTGACATACCTCTATGCAAGCCAGGAGTAAAAACTTTCATGTAACGCAGTGTCTCAAGCTGACGACAGTATCAAACAACAACTGCCCATGCTAAAATTCACTGCAGCACATATAATCCATTTCTGTTGGCATCATATTTGGTATGAGCAAAGGCCTCACCAGTCATTGTTTTCTGACTACAGTTGTGGAGAGTCATTGTCCACTGCGTCCTCTAATGCTAATTCAGCTGCAGCTCGGCCTCTCTCCTCTGGATTTCTTAAGTTGTTTATTTTGACTCAAATGAATATCCTGCCTGTGTATCCGAGTCAGAAAAACACTGTAAAAAGTCTCTCCCTCTATAGCCTCCTCTGCCCTCATGTTAAAATCATGCTAATGCTGTTGAACACATGGCTAATCTGCATACAAGCAAGATATGAAAGAGGTTTTGTTTTTTAGCCGATCAGACACGCCCCCCATAAATGTATCAGATACCCAGAGGTGGGGACTAGAAATCAAAGCTGAAATGGTCGGTAGTTCTTCCGGGTTCCAGTGAGGTCACTGGTTCTCGGAAGAACGGCAGGTTTTAAGGTGCCCCTAGGGACACAGAGAACATTGAGGGGCCGAACTGCAGCTGAATTAATGGTGTGTCCCTCAGCATGCCCCAAATTCCAATTTGGCAGAGGTCGAAAATTGCCGAAGTTATCCTTTAAAGCAAGAGCATCTTCAGTTGTTCAAAAACTTCAGTAGAAAAAAGACAGTATGAATCTCACTATTTGAATGTCAACCTTTACAAAGAGTTTGATGTTGCTACTCCACCAGCCAACCAATTGCTCAAAAAACAGACCCTTTTAACAGCCACTTTTTCTAACTTTGACCAAGTGGTGTTGGTTATCTAAACTTAGCCACACACAGAACCAGGTGGCAGACCAGAAAAACACTCTTATGGGTTTTGTGAAGACAACAAGGGATCTATTTGCCATTTAGTTCGGAGAACTTGTTGCATGGCTGAATCTAGTGTATCTTCAGATTTCCCTGCTCCCAATTTTATTGTCGTGTAAATGTCTCTGTGTGCTTGTGAACAGTCATCACGTTTCCCTATGTGTGACAGGTGGATCAGCTGTCAGACATCACATCACCAGACAGGAATTTCACCTTGGCCATATTCAGATGTCTCACTCAATTCTTTGTAGCAGCCGAGGCAAACGTTCAAAGGAGTGTGCATGAACAAAACACTTATATGCGCATATGACTCACATTCCGGTAAACATTGTACATAGCAAACACAACACCAGGAGAGGACGTGACCTCCCCTCAGCCTCTGTGATGTTAGAGCTGTGTTGCCTACTTCCTTCACAAGGAGCTGCCATCTGTATCCTATCTTTAGCCTGTTCTCCTATATTCTCTCATGTTTCAAAATTCTGTCAAATTGTATGTCATCTAAATGACAGCTTTCAGACCAGAGCCCATTAAAAGGCAGGTGGATGCTAAAAGTTCTGGCCTTAAGAAGGCCCTCTAAATACTGTGAAAACACATGTCTGTAGAGGTTCATCTCAATCATCCAGCTAGAAACATAATAATGGTGATGTTTTCAATCAAAACTTCATTCAAGTAAATGGTTTTATTGGCCGGTGGTTAGCATGAGTTTGAATCCCGCTGGCGCAGGACCTTTCTGTGTGGAGTTTGCATGTTTGCAGAAGTGATACCGTGTAGGTAGACTGAATACTCTGGCGAGGATTGGATGGAAAGACGGGGTTCTTATACTGCCAGGGGATGATGATGATGATGATGATGATGATGATGATGATGAGGGACACCTGGTGCTGCCTGCCGGGGAAGCCACGCCCCAGCCACACACACACACACACACACACTCACAGGGAAAAGGATAATTAGTAGGACAAAACAGTGGAACGCAGGAAGGGATCCTGATCACACCATGGCAATACCTCCCCCTCAAGGACCGACTCCAGGTGGTCCACCCGGTTTGCCCGGGTGGTCTCTGTAGAAGTCCATGGTCCAGGATCAGGGACCGGGAGATCCAGCTCCTCTCCTCAGGACCATAGCCCTCCCAGTCCATGGGGAACTGGAACCCCCGGCCCCTGCGCCGCACGTCCAGAATCCTCCGGACCGTGTAGGCTGGATGGCCATCAATGAGCCGGGGGGCGGAGGGGTGACAGCCGGAGGGCACAAGTCACTACTGGATACCAGTTTTAACTGGGATACGTGGAATGTGGGATGAATCCTGAGTGCCGGGGGGAGTTTCAAACGGACTGCAGAGGGGTTAATGAATGGACCGATGAATCGGGGGGCCAGCTTCTTGGAGGGAACATTGAGTGGAATGTCCTTAGAACAGAGCCAGACCCTTTGTCCCGGGACGTAATCAGGCGCCGGAATCCTCTGCCGGTCAGCGATCCGCTGATTATGTTCCCGTGAACGCAGAAGGGAAGCTCTGGCCTCCCTCCAAACCCTCCTGATCCTCCTAAGATTGGCCTGGACAGAGGGGACAGCCAAATCCTTAATGTCTTTGGTCATGGTGGGCCACCAGAAGTGGCGCTGAATAAGTTCAGCCGTCCGAATAATCCCCGGGTGGCAGACGAACCGGGACGTCATCTTACCTGCTACCTGCCTCGTTGCGGCAGCTACCTGGGAGATCTCCCAGGTAGCTGCCGCAACGAGGCAGGTAGCAGGTAAGATGATGTCAGGGCTAGAGGGTTTCTCACTGTCCTCAACAAACATCCTGGAGAGAGCATCAGGCCTAGCATTTTTGCTGCCAGGGCGATAAGGGAGAAGTTAAACCTTCCAAAAAACAATACCCATCGGGCTTGACAAGAGTTTAATCTCTTAGCTGTTTGAATGTAAGGTTTTTATCAGTCCATACCAAGAAAGGTTTCTCTGCTCCCTCTAGCCAGTGCCTCCATTCCTCGAGGGCCAGCTTCACTGCCAGCAGCTCGCGGTTCCCCACATCGTAATTCCGCTCTGCAGGTGAGAGTTTGCGGGAGAAAAAAGGCACATGGGTGAACTTTATTATCACCTGGGGACCACTGGGACAGAATGGCTCCTACGCCAATGTCAGAGGCGTCCACCTCCACAATGAACTGCGAGGCTGGCTCAGGTTGAATCAGGATGGGCGCTGAGGAAAAGCGTTTCTTAAGTTCCAGAAAGGCAGCTTGAGCATCTGGTGACCATACAAAAGGCACAAAGAGAGAGGTGAGACAAGTTAAAGGGGAGGCAACTTGGCTATGGTTGTGAACAAACCACCTGTAGAAATTAGCAAAGCCAAGGAAGCGTTGTAGTTGCTTCCTTGTGGTCGGTGTCTCCCAATCGACCACGGCCTGCACCTTTGCCGGATTGGTCTTCACCTGTCCGCTCTCCAGAATATAGCCAAGAAATGCAACTGAGGATGAGTGGAACTCACATTTCTCTGCTCACATTCAACTTAAGGTCATTGAGTCTTTGCAAAACTTGGCGCACATGAGTAACATGCTCATCAATGTTCCACGAAAAAATCAAAATGTCATCGAGGTAAACAAAAACTGACCTGTTGAGCATGTCACGGAGGACGTTGTTCACCAGAGCTTGGAATATGGCAGGTGCGTCGGTGAGTCCGAAGGGCATAACAAGATACTCGAAGTGTCCCAGTGGTGTGTTGAATGCGGTTTTTCACTCATCTCCCTCCTTTATCCGGACTAGGTGGTATGCATTTCTGAGGTCTAACTTTGTGAAGATGGTGGCTCCGTGCAGCGGCTCAAAAGCAGAGTTAATGAGAGGTAAAGGGTATTTGTTCTTAACTGTTATGCTATTTAACCCATGAAAGTCAATGCACAGTCTGAGTGTCTTATCCTTTTTACCCACAACGGGGAAAAAAAGCCCCCAGGGGAGATGATGATGAGCAGATAATACCTGAGTTGAGGTACTCATTGATGTACCTCTCCATGGACTCTTTCTCCAGAGCAGAGAGGTTGTACAGGCGACTGTACTGCACTGTAGTGGAGCGCCTGGCAGCAAGTCAATGGCGCAGTCGTATGGACGGTGTGGGGTAAGGGAGAGAGCCTTCTCTTTACTGAATACCTCAGCTAGGTCATGGTACTCTGGAGGCACTGAGGTGAGATCAGGAGGCTCTGGTGGAGCCGAGCTAGGCACACTGCTACTGCACAGATGAGCGGAGGTTAAGCACACAGAGTGACAAAAGGAACTCCAGCTAGTAATCTTTCCAGCTGCCCAATCAATCACAGGGTTATGCTTCTGTAACCACGGAAGACCCAGCACTAGGGGAGCATTAGCAGAGGATATTACGTGAAATGACACCTGTTCACAGTGGTTACCCGCCACCAATAATGGTAAGACCTCAGTCTGGCTGTCAATGTGAGCCAATACGTCTCCGTTCAAAGCGGTTACGGCCAGGGGAGTAGCTAACAGAGAAACAGATAATTTAGCTTGGTTGACTAGTTCAAGGTCTAAGATGTTGGAGTCAGAACCAGAGTCAACTAAGGCCAACAAGGAAAGGGGCTAGGGGCTAATGAGGATACTAGCTTCAATATTAAAACGTTTTCGGGGCACAGCGGGCACCATAGCACGACTCACCAGAACCCCGTCTGCGACTGGTGAGTCTCAGCGTTTGATCGCAGCTGACAGAGCTGAGAGTTGATGTCCAGCCTCTCCGCAGTAGATGCATAGGTGCTCTCGATAACGTCTGTTCCTTTCTGCTGGAGAGAGCCACTGTCTGCCCAGCTGCATGGGTTCCACTTTGTGGGAGGCAACCGCCATTCCGACATAACGCCATTCCGACATTAGGCCCTAATTGTCGGAATGGCAACACTTAAACCTTTAATGAAACATCGCATCATTCTGACATTTTTTGCCTCCTAAGGTCGGAATGGTGGTATTTATTTCTTTTTTAAATGTCTTGCCATTCCGACACATCTTTTAAAAGGGTTAGGGTAGGGATTGGGTTATGGGTTGCGGATTATGGTGAAACTTTGTCAGAATGCCGGGACGTTCGCATGTCGAAATAGTGGTATGTCGGAATGGTGACATGTCGGAATGGCGGTATGTCGGACTTTTGGGATTTCAGAATGCCAGCATGTAACCCCACTTTGTCAGGTGAAGCGGTGGCTTGAGGAGGACTCGGATTTCCTATGGTCCCTGAAAGCCTCTGGAGTTCAGGGCGGATCTGCTGGTGAGTTGGTCTTAGTGGTTGGAGTCGAGATGTCTCCCTATGCCTATCCCTGAACCTGTTATTTACCTTAATGGCTAAAGATATAAGCTCCTGGAGTGATCCCACCTCAGCTCTTCCCACCAATTTATCCTTAACTACTTCGTTAAGCCCTTTAAGGAAATACCCTGAAGTGCCTTGTCATCCCACCCTAGCTCCATAGCCAGAGTCCTAAAATCCACTGAAAATTCTGCCACACTGAGCGGACCCTGACTAAGGCTGAGCAGACGATTGCTAATGTCGCTACTGCTTACAGGATAATCAAACACTGTTTTAAGTTCAGTAGCAAGCTGGTGATAGGTGGCATTAGCGTTACCTGAGCTATTCCAAAAAGCGGCTCCCCAAGCTCTAGCCCTCCCTGTTAGCAAACCTAGCACATAGGCTATTCTGGCTCTGTCACTAGCATACGTAGCTGGCTGTTGCTCAAACACTAACGAGCACTGCAATAGAAATGACCCACACTCCCCCAGCTTTCCCTCACACCGTTCAGGGGGGGCACAAAAGGTTCTCTGGGTTGGTGATTTGGAAGCAGGGGAGCGGGAGCGGGAGCGGGAGGAAGAGCCACAGGCGGAGTGGGTTGAAGCCGCTCCTCCATGTGAGTGAAGCCGGCTGTGAGCTCCTGCAAGGTTCCCATTATCCCTTGAAGTGCCCTGGCATGTTGTCCAAGCAGGATCCCCTGACTGGAAACCGATGGCGAAGAGCGTCCATCTGAGGCTTCAGGTCAGTGTCCGCTGAGTCCATGCTGGCCAGAGTATTCTGTTAGGTTTCACAGGAATACAGGGCTGGACCCAGAAGCAGACATGGACACAGAGGTTTCCAAAAATTAACAATGAGGGTTTATTGGCGTGACAGAGAACAAAAGGTGAGCACGTGGAAGCCACTCCACGTGCTGGGGGGGGGGGATCTTGATTCAAAAAGAAAAACAAAAAGGACAAAAGACAGGTGAGGGAAGGCGGACAGGCAGGCAGGCACCAGGGGAAAACACGAGGATCTGGAACAGGCAAAAACACAAAAACATTAGCTTTCAAGCTAGCGTGGCCGAGGCAGAAGTGATACCGGGTAGGTAGACTGAATACTCTGGCGAGGATTGGATGGAAAGCCGGGGTTCTTATACTGCCAGGGGATGATGATGATGAGGGACACCTGGTGCTGCCTGCTGGGGAAGCCACGCCCCAGCCACACACACACACACACACACACACACACTCACAGGGAAAAGGATAATTACAGTAGTAGGACAAAACAGTGGAACACAGGAAGGGATCCTGATCACACCATGAAAGTGTGTGTGTGTCTGTGTCTGTGTTATGCAGGCATGAGTGTGTAAAGTATGTGGAAGTCTTTTTAGAAAACAAAGCTTATGCATTGACGTTCATGAGGAAAATCTTCTCCCTCACATGAGGCGACCATTGTACACATGGCCCAGATATGTCTGAGTGTGTATGTGTGTCAGTGTCTGGTTTCCATTTGGGGCTCTGTTTTGACCAAACCAAGCATGACCGGGTGTGGAGGGCGTGGGACTTCCAAAGCAGCCGGGTGAAAGGACCTCTGCGGCCTCGTTAAAAACCCTTCACTGCCAGGTGACAGGAGGCCACAGACTGGCTGGCTGAACCTGCATGATTGTGTCCTTCACTGTGGACTGTATGTTAGAGATAATTTTGTAACTCCAATACTGACTGGAATTTGGATTACTGCTACATCATCACTGTAGCACTGATGCTGTGTTACCTGATGTAATTTTGGCATAAATTAAGCCAGTTTACAGAAAACTGTTATATGAACTACACTGAATGCTTATGGAAACACATCATACAATCACTGTTGTCTTTGTCGCTGATTAAATAGGCAACAACAAATGACAACATCCGATGATGCAAATAGCAGACAATTAGGCAGGCAAAGATTTCCGCAAAATTAGTCCCCACCAGTGAGTCCTTTGTTTTCCATGACCAGGACATCTCGTTATCTCTTTCATAATGTGGACACTTGCTAAAGAAACAGAGTAAAGCTGTGTTTAAAGCTCATTTTGGCCACTTAGGGAGGAAGAACTCCTGACATACAGTACTGTATAGTGTAAAACTGTCACGACAAACTTGCTAGGAAACAAATGACAAAGTAACAAGCTGGCTTACTATAAGAGTACAGAGTTGCCCTTTCACACGAGTAGCACACAGCATCGTACGTGTCAGATATCTTCTACCTACTGGGCCTACTCTGGTTGATTGGTAGAGTGTGCAGGAGAACAGGAATCATCTGTAATGATGACTGATGACTGTACATATGTTTGGACACTTCTGCAATATCAACAGAAGAGTGGGAAGCATTATAAAGGCAAATAGAAGAGAGTGTGAAGCAGCTGCAACATCATCGTCATCATCATGACCACTTGCTGGCTGTGAATTCAGATAATGCTGCTCTTTTCAATCTACTCAATCTGACGTAGAATTTGTACAAGGAGCTGGCAGGGTAAAGTCAACTCATCCAGACATTTGTGTTCACACATACTGTACAGTTCCTGTGGGCAATGACCAGACAATTTCAGAACAGTAGTGTATCTGTGAAAGGGACTTAGTTCATCTGACTTAGTGTTGCTGACACTCGTAGTTGACTTTTAATTTGCATTTATCAAATGTTTTCTTATTATGAAGAGGCATCAAATACCTCGATTAGGAAAAATGGTTGGATTAGTAATGTGCCATCTTTACCCATGCCAGGAAACATGGTGTCTTCTTTACACGGCATTGAGGAATGAGGTTGTTCAGAAAGAAGACAAGTGAACACACTGGTCATCAACATTTGTCAGGAAGAGTTTGGACAGTTACACAGATGTTTGGTGACGGAGCATAGGCCAGGTAAATGAGACACTGATGTTGAAGTTAGGCCTTTCATTCTTCACACTGAGATATTGTGTAGCATAATCTATCCCTTCTCTAACTCAAGACCTGGAGACAGATAAGGTAGGACAGGCAAGTAAAGCTCAAGAATAAGTCAAACAATTGTGAGTTTATCACATCTCACAACAGAACACACATCAGGCCAAGTGATGTCGTTTTTCATGACTTGAGATAGTGAAGTATCTTTAAAATGATCCATCCTGTGTAAATATTTATTTATCACCAAAATATTTTTTGCTCATCTGGGTTTCTTCATTCCCTTCTGATTCACTAACACCTTTTACTGTACAGAGTGTTTGTTTCCTGTTCATCTAGATTTTTTCTTTCTTTTTTTCCTTGCCTTTCTGTAAACTCTAATTACCTATCCCATATCAAGTTAATCAGTTCACCTTTCCACCAGTTTTGTGTGGAACCATTGTCATCAAAGATGTGTCATCAATGGAGCGCGATGCACACTTCACAACAGCCTGAAGAATATGAAACACCCATTTTGGTTGACACATCAGGTCTGGAAAAAAACTGTTATATGTTGGTTCCAGATGGGAACCAGATTTTCAACTTTTGCCGGAACTATCCGACAGGTTTAAAATTAGTTGCAGAAACTGGAACGGAACCGGTTCTATGTTGTTGTAAGAGGCTTGAGTGTTTCACCTCCCTGAGCCTCAGAACTCATCAGCAAAATGAAACAAACACAGCTGCTGACACTTTCTAAGGACAGTTACCAATCTCACAAAAAATACAGTTTTTTGGAACATCTAGACAAGGTGATGTCAGTCCGTTGGTCGGTCCTCCAGACTAAAACATGTCAGCACCTGAATTGATTGCTGTGTACTTTTGTACTGATGTTCATGGTCCACAGATGATGAATTCAAATTACTCCAGTGACATTAATTGAAATTTCTCAACAATAAGATGGATTGCCATGAAATTTGGTACAGATATTCATGGTGCCCAGAGGATGCTAACCTGGCAGGTAGGAGTTTTCACTCAACCAGTGAAATATATGAATGTCAGCAAGTGTGAAAGGGCATGCATATAAGCACATTTAAACAGACACATCTCTCACAGTGAGGAACATCTCATGACAGCTTGCTCACATTGCTTGAGTACTGTTCACCTCACACCCTCCTGCCCCACTTACGTCAGAGGTACAAAGTATGGCAGCATCCCAGAACACACAGGAGCCAACCTTGGCTGACATAGCACATCTCCACAGCCTGACATGCCATCACATTAATAAAAACACTACACCTCCCATGAGACCTTATTAAGGCCATCTCTGCTGTGCTGATAAGACAGAATGGGCCCTTGCCTTGGACGCTGGACTACAGCACAACCTCAGCCAGGCAGAGAAAAACCTCTCCCAAGAATAAAGGTCCATTGTCTGATTCCTGCTTTGGTCCCACTCACTGTGTCACTGTTCATCCTTCAAACGCTGACCCTGCCACGATGAGCTCCATGCCAAATGTTCCTGGTCCACTGAGCCTGGGATTTTGGCAGCCAGTTTACACACTCAAAAACAGAGGTACAGCTTTGTGGCTGTTTTTCATAGATGCATCATAACACATAATGTGTCCTTACCATTTGATAAACCAATAAAGTGTTTTCTGAAGTAAACACATTTTAACCAGTTCAGCCTCATCTAAATATATGTGTCACCAATAGTTAGCAATAAATCATATTTTGATTTTTGATTCCATCCCCAATCCCAAGCAAGCAGACTTGACCCAAATATCCATCCCTGAACCTTTATCTCCACTTTGTTCTTAGGTGCCTAACAAGACATAAAAATGTGGGTCGTAATAGGCTGCTTTCACTGCTATATGGTTGTTTTTCTGATGAGGACAAGCTGGTGTTCATTGACAACAGTTTAAGTGTTCCTGAGCCCATGTAGTAAAATCCTTTATACAATCATGTGTTTAGAAAGTGGTGAACCTCGGTCCATCCTTGCTTGTGGTCAACTGAGCCTTTCGAGGATCCTCTTTTCATACCCAGTCATGATTCTGTCTCAACTTGTTTCAAACGTGTTGCTGCATCACATTCAGAATAAGAATATATTTACAAAAATAAATAAAGTTGATAAGGTTAGAGATCTCACCACAGGCAATGGGACTCTTAATTACGCTCTTCTTACTAAATGACGTCGCCACTTCAGGACACTTGGATTGCAGCAGACGAGCAGTATGGAGGAATATTACAAAGTTTTTGTGTAGTTTTATGGACCTTTTCCCTTGGGTCGCCACTTATGCTCGTTATATGGATTATTCCTGCCGGAGGGAAGCACCGCGGGTCTCCAGCTGCACTTTGAGGAATAAGAAACTACACCGGACTTCTCATCAGCATGTGGGTGGGTCAATAATGACTGAATTTTGTTTTAGAGTGAACTATTCCTTTAAGGACTCTCACTTAACTGAGGTAATGCCCATACAATACAGAGAGATGATCACATGTAGCCTGATAATCAGACTGAACTGCCACCTCATTTCACATCATTATTCATTCTCACATCATATTAGCCAATTTTGTTTTTACCCAGCAAATTAGTAGCAAGTGATGTACCAATCAGTGATCTGAGAAGTCCGCCTCCTCTCCAGACAGTGGATCATAATAGCTGGGTTTCAGTCACGTGATTATGATGATGCGCGAAGGCGGCGCAATTTCAGATGGAGGGCAGGAAGTAAATACAGAGAATATGTCTATGGAAGAAACCGTTGCAGAGAGTCTGTATTGTACGGATTTAGATCCAGTTCCAAGACAAAGATACAAGCAATTAATTAACAAATATGTTGGACGTGACCCGTATCTCATGAAGATAAGTGAGTTTTCGACAGAACCTAAAGATTTGCCGACAATCAAGGCTGTTGATATCACAAACTATCTGGTCCTTCAGACATCCTACTAAACCAAACAGGAGATGAAAGCCTATAAAAGTCTGGAGGCATATCACTTTTTTGTCAGCGGGTGGGTCCACAACCTCGGTACCAAACGGCTCCACGACGATTATCATTTGGTCTTCGCCAGGGTGAGTGTTTGTTCTTATATTGTGTGTTAAGATGCTAGCAGCTAGCAGTAGCGGCTATAATGTCAACAAACACGCAACACATCTTAACGACGATGTTAGCCTAGGGCAGCCTAAAAAGTCCCAATGAAGTCCATATTAGACTACCGGTAACTTAATCATAATCATTACTAAGTAAATGGGCATTTAAAGGAATAGTTCACTCTAAAACAAAATTCAGTCACTATCGACTCACCCACATGCTGATGAGAAGTCCGGTGTAGTTTTTTATTCCTCAAAGTGCAGCATGTGGGTGAGTCGATAATGACTGAATTTTGTTTCAGAGTGAACTATTCCTTTAACGACAAACTAATGCTATAAACACAGGCACAAAAACCAAGTTAGCGAGCTAACTTACCTCTGACGAAGTGGTCGCTGCAGACACGGGCGTTAGCAGACTCTGCTCCTCCCGACCGCAGACGTAGGTTTAAAATCCACTTTTTACGGCGTTGTTCTGTGAGCTTTTTACATTTCTCACCTTTGTGAACGACAATCTTTCGTACTCTGTAAACCCCTTTTCCTTTTCTCGGTTACAACGATTGGAGCAGCCGTAAACTACACAAAACGTAGGCATTTTCTCAGACGGCAGATCCTCAGTAATTAAGCTACTTCACTTCCTGCCCTCCATCTGAATTTCGCGCTCTCGCAATGCAGCAATGTGACGTCACGTGAAAGCGACCTATTCTGAGGTCAGCGGGCTCAAGGGCACCACTAACATCTAACTATACAGTAAGGAATCTCTGTCCGTATGTCTGTCTGGATGTTATCTTGAGAACTGTTCTGCCACTTGGCAGGTTTGTTGCTGAGGACCAAAGAAGTGCAGTGTCGAATTTTGATGCAATTTATCTCACGCTCAGTATACACTGAATAAACAGTGAATACTGCTTCAGTGCTCTGGCTTCATGGCTCTGCAGACTGAGGCTGGGCTCACACCTGATCCCTCTCACATGATCTCATGGGGAAGCAGACGTAAACAAAATGGAGGTTAGCATGGTGCAACAACTTGCTAGTAACAATTGAAATGAGAAAAAGCTGAGGGTTAATTTTTATTATTTTAAGTTTTTGTAAACAATAGTATGCTAGCTAATGTTAGCTTCAAGTGCTACAATGTTTACTTTTGTTTGGCAGCATGGTCAGCTGCTCCGGGATGTCTCTGTCACTGGTTGGTGTGGTCCAGCTCAGAAAGTATCATTATCATCAATCATCAATTATCAATAATCTACATTTTACATTGTAAAAATATCAAACATGTTTGATATTATTGGGGCAGCCCTGATGAGTCTGTAAGGGGGGGGCTGAAGACTTCATCTGTAAACCCCTTACATTACCACATAATTTGTGCTGAACAGCATGTCTTGAATGAGCACTGCACTAGTCCAACAAATGTGAATAAAAGTCTTTACTAATATCACAGTTTAACATGATACCCTTTCATAGGTACAGTCCCAACAAGGTTCACACCCCAAAAGGCATTTTTTCTCAGAGTGTTTGCCCTGTCCTGCTGCCTGGCCAGGCTGTCTGAGTCTCCAGCACTCATGAGCAACACACTAACTGGGTTAAGAGAAAAATGGGGCACTCTGGGAAATAAAACAAGGTCCTGTTTTGAGTCAAACCAAAGCCCTGGTTCCATGTCAACAGGCTGTGGGCAGATCAGAAATCAAAAGAGGCTGTGTTAGAATCACCTAAATCACTCAAAGAACAGTAGCAGGTCCCAGTGTGCCACTTTCTCTGTTTAACAACGGACTTGTCTCAAAGAGAGAAGCAGTTGTTTCAAAAGCAGTAGATGATTTTTCCATTTGTCTCTATTTCCATGCAGGCTCAGTGACCCAGTGGGCAAAGAGTGGTCTAGATCACGTCTTTTAGACATCATTTAAGGACATCCAAGACGTCTAAAAGACGTCCTCTGGGGAGCCAGAATGAAAGTTTTTTATACGTCTTTTCTGGACGTTGTATAGACGTTTATATGTTGTTTATCGACTAATTCTGGCTGTCAGTGGATGTCCATATCATAGCCAGTATGAAGGTCTATTCTCAACTAATTCTGGATGTCAGTGGATGTCTAGATTATGGCCTGACTATTGACATGGCCAGGCCATGATCTGGACGTCCATTGACAGCCAGAATTAGTCGATAAATGACGTTGAGAAAAGACATCCAGTCAGGCCATAATCTAGACATCCACTGACATCCAGAATTAGTTGAGAATAGTCGTTCATACTGGCTATGATCTGGACATCCACTGACAGCCAGAATTAGTCGATAAGCGATATATAAACTACAACATCCAGAAAAGACGTATAAAAAACTTTCATTCTGGCTACCCAGAGGACGTCTTTTAGACGTCTTGGATGTCCATAAATTATGTCTAAAAGACATGATCTAGACCACTCTTTGCTCACTGGGGAATATGATATCCAGTGTGCCTATACAGTGCTAGAACGCACTGCAGTGAAATTGTATAGCTTAGTCAACAGCAAGTAAACGTACCATGATATCCTGTCCACAGACACAAGCAGTAATCCGATCCCAGTGCTCCAGGCACCACTGACACTCCGATGCCATGAACTTCCTCATGTCTGATCAGACTGGATTAAAGGTCGCTGTGCTCAATGATACACTGAGCACACCTCATGATGCAAAGTACCAATAAAGTAGTTTTATAGTAGCTAGTCTGTTTTAATATCATCAATATCATTATTAGTAGTACTTGTAGTAGTTGTTATGTAGTAGTAATAGCAATATGTATTTAGTATGCTGTACTACAGTATTCCTTAAATTCATCTGCAGTGGTTTGGCCTTCTGTGTGAAAGTTATAGATGTGGTGAGGGGGGACAGTTTCACTGCAGCTCTGATCCGCCTCCGAAGATATTATCAGAGCCGCAGCAGGGGCAAGACAGCATCTGTGTGAATGGAAAAGCCAGAGGCATGGAACAGGGGTGTGTTGGTTGCATGCAGTTGTCATTTTCATGCCCAGCACCCAAGTTGTGTAAATAGCAAATATACTTGGCCCACCTGTGCACCCCCGGGCATGTTGGTCTTAAAGTGAGGTGTGGTAAGGTGCACTGATGGAGGAATGCTATCTTGAGGCAGCAGAAAGTGACAGCGCCATAGACCAACACAAAGCTGTTCTGAAGTCGAAAGCGCAGTCTGTTTCCTGCTATTTAAAGGATGCATTATTCAGACAGTAAGATGCGCCTACATAGGTGGGATCACACCATTCATATACTCTGATTTTCTTATTTGAGAGGCTGCTTTTAGTTATTTCAAAGATTTCCACGAATGCAGTCATGTTACTGTAACAAATATTGTGGCCCATTTTATCAGCAAAACTAAAAGCTGGAGAGGAAACTCTCAAAAGGAAACAATTTAGTTTTAAACAATCAAGTTTATCAGCTGTTCCTCGTGCACAAATGTGCATGTTAATGTAGAGATAAACGTATTGTTTCTGCTCCTGGAGGATTGCTGCAGGTTATGTCATTCATATTTTCTCCACTCTCATCCCACCCATTATTGATCAGGATGACTGAGGTTGCGCACACACAGAGGGACGCGGAGCAGCGCACCTCCTCCTCCTCAATTAAATATCAGTTTATTTTTTCATATGCAGTCACACAGGGTTGTTGATAGGACAGCTGATTGTGGAATAGCGGGAAAGAGGGTCCAGCAGCTGAGGATCACATCCTCCCTCAGCGAATATGAGTCCCACTGGTTGATATGTGCCAGGCCCTGGCGCACCTGGCTCTTAAAGCTTTGGTAGATAATTCTGTTGAAAAGCATTTTCTATCATATTTGTATAACATTTCTTAACATCCTGACAGCATTCAAAATATTAAATGATTTAAAAAAAAACGAAAAAATGCTGCTGGAGCTGTGACGGACTGTTTACGACAAGAATGGCAGAGAAACTACAGCCACACTTCTCATCACCAGTGGTACCTACTAGGGCCCGACCGATATGGATTTTTCGGGGCCGATGCCGATACCGATTATTAAGGGGAAAAAAATCCGATAACCGATTAATGGGCCGATTTTTTTTTAGTATAAAGTATTAAAATTTTATTCATTTAAGTAATATATCTACATATTTACTTCTTTTTTTTTGAACAAATGGCTGCTTTTGAGCTTTTCAGACACTTCTACAAAGAATTAAAGGATAACTACCGTTTTTTACAACCTGGACCTTATTTCTGGCAAAATATATGATCATTTACTCACCCAGATAACTTTGGTGTCATTCGGCGTCGTTCGGACGAAATTAGATCCAGTGTAGCGGCGATATATCCATATAATGGGAGAGACGGGGCAGCGACACACAGCCTCTATATAACGCATTATCTGCCACGAAACTAGTTAATTTCATCAATATTTTGTTATGAAATGCTAGCGCTATTCCCCTCTGAGTCCGGGCTCGTCCGTTATCAACATCCGGGGTCAAACTAGCAGTAGCAGCTACAGGTAAACAAGCCGCGCTGTCGCGGGTGCGCGCGCAGCTCAGAGACGACATCTTCCAGGTCAGAGGTAGTAGATCAGCCTACAGACCCCGGATGTTGACAATAGACGAGCCCGGACTCAGAGGCTAATAGCGCTAGCATTTCATAACAAAATATTGATGAAATTAACTAGTTTCGTGGCAGATAATGTGTTATATAGAGGCTGTGTGTCGCTGCCCCGTCTCTCCCATTATATGGATATATCGCCGCTACACTGGATCTAATTTCGTCCGAACGACGCCGAATGACACCAAAGTTATCTGGGTGAGTAAATGACCATATATTTTGCCAGAAATAAGGTCCAGGTTGTAAAAAACGGTAGTTATCCTTTAAAGGCAGAAAAATAATTTCAAATACTTTTCATTGCTGAGTCAAGCAGCCATGACAACCATCCAACATTAGGCCTACAACAAGGCACCATTAGCTACTGCTCTTCACGCCGACAGGAAGACCGACTGATCATCTCAGTAATATACCACGGATTTATCATGAATCAAACTCGGACCAGAAAAGCGTTTTCAACTACTCGCCTACTCGCCCCCCTCCCTCCCCTCCGCTGGTCGGTGCCTCCCCGTCTTAACTCACGTTACTCATTTTGCTCTGGTCTTATCTGGAGACATGCAGCTGCCTCAGTGAGAGAAGTAGCTAGTCGATTACGTAATGTGTACTGTTATGTTTATTCTACCGTTACTGGCACGGCTAATATGTGTAGCAAGGCTAATATGTGTAGCAAGGCTAATAGCAGATGGCTAATTCTAACTTTAACTTGCATGTTACATAGTGCTTAAACGTTAACTCGGCGTGATCGAGACCAACACAGCGGGGAACATCGTGAAGTGGGTTGAATTGAAACTTGTTGACTTATTGTTTATTTCACAAACTTGTTTATTTACCATTGAGGCGGACCACTCTCCTCCGTGCGTCCCTGCCGCTGTCTGCTCCAGATCAGTCACTCTGCTGTGTTGTGTGGTGGTTAGTGGATAGTGGATGGAGTTTGTCATGAGGTCGGTGCGCCCTCTACAGGATAAATAGCCTAATGTCGGGGGATCTTTTCAATTGGGGGAACATTTTCAAAGTAAAACCAAGTCTTATTCCCTGCATTTTATTTCTGAAGATATCCGCGACAATCGGCGAGTTTTGGCCGATTACCGATTAGTCTCAAACGGGCTATAATCGGCCGATTTAATCGGCTCGCCGATAAATCGGTCGGGCCCTAGTACCTACAGCAGCTTACACTGCTGACCAAAGAAAGACTGAACTCGAGAAGGTTACCAAAAACAGAAGTTAGACAGCATAGCAAGAGTCAACATCAGAGTGGCTTTTCAGTGATGGCGACAACTGAAGGAGTCGAAGACCTGAAGGCGGACTCCATGGTAGCTGTGTCTCTGTTGGACAGGTAATGAGCTGGTTTGTTTTTGTTGGGGAAATGTATTATTACTCTGCATTATGTAGTCAACGTAGCTATCGTTAGCTCCTTATGTTGCTGTCGTATGTATTCACCCAACACTAACGTTAGCAGGTTGTAGCCAGTAGGCGATTTGAGGGGGGATGCCTCCCCCTTGTTAGCAAAATTACCAAAAAGCATCCCCCTTGTTAACCTGCCATCACTTTTCATCCTCTAGTAGAAGAAAGTGTGTTACAAATCACAAGTGGCCGCAATCAGCTCCGGCTCACAGTGGAGTCAAGCCGAGCACAGCTGCTTTGAGTTCTGGCTGCCTGGTCGATTTTTGACGGAAGCCGCAACAAGCTGCACAGAGCAGATCGCAGCGGCAGGAAGTCAGTGACACAGGAACGGCATAGAGCATCAGGTCAATTTTTATAATAAAACACCCTGTGCAGACTCTCGATTGTGTCAAACCGAAAAATAACCAGAACAACAAAATCTGAGCAAGTCAACAGAATCGGGCAGACAAAAGGCTCGGTTCTGAAAAGTTCCCACTGGGGTTCTCTTTATACATTCATGGTATGATGCCGTGCAGAGGGCGGAACAAAACTTGTAGCAGACGCGACGTCATAGAGTAGCTTCCGGTGGATTCCCAGCATCTCTTGTGTCAAGGAAGAGCACAACAAGTTTGCTTGTTCTAAAACTAAAAGTTACTTTATGTAAGTGTTTTTAGTGTGTCTGTTCAGAACATGGTGGCTTATTATATGTTATGTCGGTAATAGTCGTTTTTGTGCTGGTTTATAGTTTAACCATTAGTGAGGTAGCTGTTACATTTCCTGACACCAGCTGTTATCTCCTGTTGAAGCGCACTCTGCTGGACAAACTATGTCATTACACCAATTTTAAATTACCCCAAGCATGTTATTCTGCATTATAATTTTTAAATATAAGGTTTCCCCTTTAATACAGGTATTAAAAGACAATTGTAGTAGGGAGAGAAGGAAGATAACTGGATAAAATGAAATTGTAGAATTAGAAATGTCAGTTATGGTTAAGGTGTCCTGCAACAATGTCCTTTGGGAGGTGTACATAGGTGTGTCGGGGCAGGGTGTTGGCCCCCTGTGAAAAAATTAACAAATCACCTACTGGTTGTAACTGACTAACTTCCAGCCCTTGAAGAGTCAGTTCACAGCAGAACCATCTCCTAGAGTCTCTCTCTGACAGGTGAGTATACCTTGATGCTGATAGCAACATGGATCAGACCACTGTTATTCATGTAATATGTATCTTTGATAGATACATGTAGCCGGCAGTTGGAGTTCCTCACCTGTGCTTCACACCCCCCCAATCATGTGTTTGATTTTCACGCCCTTCACAATTTACTTTATTCCTTTTTCTTTTGGCTTGCTGTGTGCGCGCGTTGTGTGTAGGGCACGGGTACATGTTGCATGCTTTTATCACACTCCCCTACAGTTGTTTCATGGTTAATGTCTTTATTTAAGTGATTGTCCCTTTTATACTTTGTGTTAAATAAACTGATTGTTTTGATAATTCCTTGTCTCGGTCTGTAATTCCCGGTCACATGTAACCTGAGTATCTGTGGCATTTTCTAGTCTTTGAGGTTGTCAGCATAACAATGCATGACTAAGTTAATTTTAAATCAAAGTTCAGGCCACATACATTTCACATATGCATGCGTCCTTCTTTCATATTAAGTTGGTTTGCTTTATGTGCATGTGAATGTGCATGTGCTCCTTCGCAGGGATACAATACATACAATACAAGTACTGGTCTTTTCACATATTAGCCTACTGCTTGAGATGATTGCATATTAGTAAGACATTTTTTAAAAGAAAATAGACTTTTCATTTCAATTCATGATCTGACTGTCAGCTGACCACAGTAGAATGTGGGAAACACACAAAGCACCTGACATGTTATGTTGGGGTTCCAGAGGACCCAAATACAAAGGCCGGAGTCGATGTTTACAAGGAGACAAAGTGGTTTATTTGCAAGAGGGTCTAGTTCAGGCTGTGGCAAGAGTGGGGCGGCCGGGCTGGCCAGTAGGCAGGATGGTAGGCAGGCTGGCAAGCAGGCAGGCAGGCAGTGACCAGGTCCGGTGAGGAGAAGCTCGGAGACGCAGGAAGACAGGCTTGGAGCGGGCGGTTTCTGAGGAGCGAATACAGGACAGATGCGTCAGCACAAATAGGCAAAACCGGGTAACAAATATCTCTTAGAAATCTTAACGGAGCTCAAAGTTATACCGCACGGGACGGAATAATCTGGCACTGAAGCAGTGAGGGAGCCAGGGTAATATAGACAGACGTTGATGGGTTGATGCGAGCCAGGTGCGCGCCGCCGCCGCCGCCGCCGCCGCCACCACACCCACAGTCACACACACTGAAAAAGGAGCAGGTGAGAAACACACACAAACACAAACACACAGGCCACCACGGTGACACCGTGACAGTACCCCCCCCCCTAACAGGCGCCTCCGGGTCACTGAGCAGGGAATTGTCCATAATAAGGGACCGAGAGACCCAAGAGCGCTCCTCTGGGCCGTAACCCTCCCAATCCACCAGATACTGCAAACCTCTGCCCCGGCGGCGGACATCCAGCAGGCGACGGACCGAGTAAACCGGCTGGCCGTCCACTCGGCCGGAGGGCTCAACGGGCTGGAGGTGACAGGTTTCAGCAGAGACACATGAAAGGAGGGGTGTACCTTTAGAGACGCTGGGAATTTGAGGCGAGCCACCACCGGATTTATCATCCTTTCGATCTCGAAGGAACCGATGTACCTGGGAGCCAGCTTCCGGGAGTCAGTCTGAAGAGGGAGATCCTTGGAGGAAAGCCACACTCTGTGACCCGGAGTGTAGGCAGGAACTGGTGTGCGGTGCCTATCAGCCAGGCGCTGGTTCCGGTGGTACGTAGGAGGGCAGCGCGGGCAGCCAGCCACACCTGACGACAGCGTCTTAGGTGGTCCTGGACCAACGGAACCGCCACATCAGCCTCCTGTTCGGGAAACGGGGGGTTGAAAACCGTTAGCGGCCATGAACGGCGACATACCTGTAGCGGAGCAGACCAGAGAGTTTTGGGCATACTCCACCCAGGGAAGATGAGTGGCCCAGGAGACGGGATGACTGGCGGACACACAGCGCAGCGCAGCCTCTAGGTCCTGGTTCGCCCGCTCCGTCTGGCCGTTTGATTGGGGGTGATAGCCGGAGGTGAGGCTGACTGACGCCCCGATAGCCTTACAGAAAGCCTTCAAAACCTGTGAGATGAACTGCGGGCCCCGGTCCGACACAATATCCACTGGGATGCCATGAAGTTTAAACACATGGAGAACAAGGAGGTTCGCGGTCTCCAAGGCTGAGGGGAGTTTGGGCAGGGGAACAAAATGAACAGCCTTAGAGAACCTATCCACAATGGTGAGTATGGTAGAGTTACCTTCAGAGGGTGGCAGGCCCGTGACGAAGTCCACCGCAATGTGCGACCAGGGTTGGTGAGGGACCGGCAGCGGGCGGAGAAATCCGGCAGGTGCATGGTGCGAGGCTTTGCTGCGGGCGCAGACGGAGCAGGCAGAGACAAACGCTTTAGCGTCAGCGTACAACGTGGGCCACCAAAAATGCTGTTGGACGAGAGACAGCGTCCTCTGAAGACCCGGATGACATGCCAGCTTAGACGAATGTCCCCACTGGAGCACCTGGGATCTGGTGGAATCCGGGACAAACATCCGGCCAGGGGGGCAGTCATTCGGGGGGGGGCTGCGTGCGCTGCGCCTCTTTGACGGACCGCTCAATATCCCACCTGGCTGCAGCGACCACACACTGAGGGGGGATGATGGGCTCGGCCGAACCCCCCTCGTCTGAGATGGAGAACTGACGAGAGAGGGCATCGGGCTTGGTATTCCTGGAACCTGGGCGGTAGCTGAGTGTGTAGTGGCCCAGGGCCCAGGAACAGCGCCCAGCGGGCCTGGCGGGAGTTAAGCCGTTTGGCCGAGCGTAAATAAGTGAGGTTCCGATGATCGGTCCAAACGAGGAAGGGGTGCGTTGCTCCCTCCAGCCAGTGTCTCCACTCCTGGAGGGCGAGGACGATGGCCAACAGCTCCCGATTTCCCACATCATAATTTCTCTCGGCAGGGGTGAGACACTGAGAGAAGAAGGCACAGGGATGTAGCTTGTGATCCGAAGGGGTACGCTGGGATAAAACAGCTCCAACTCCGGAGTCCGAGGCATCGACCTCCACCACGAACTGGAGATCGGGGTCCGGGTGTGCGAGGACCGGGGCTGAGGAGAACAGTTCCTTTAACCGGACAAACGCCCCCTCCCGGCTGTAGTCCTTGATGAAGCGACGATAAAAATGAGCAAATCCCAGAAAGCGTTGGAGATGTTTTCGACTTACTGGGACCGGCCAGCTGGTCACTGCCTGCACCTTGGACGGATCTGTCTTAAGCTGCCCCCTCTCTATGACAAAACCTAGGAAGTCCACTGAGGCAGAGTGAAAAAGACATTTCTCGGCCTTGACAAAGAGTTTATTCTCCAGCAGTCTGAGTAGCACCATCCTGACATGCTGAATATGTTCCTCCAGGGTCCGGGAAAAAATGAGGATTTCATCAATGTAAACAAAAACGAAACGATTCAGCATGTCCCTGGAAAACAGCTGGGGCGTTAGTGAGGCCGAAAGGCATGACAAGATATTCAAAGTGGCCCAGAGGTGTATTAAAAGCCGTTTTCCACTCGTCTCCATCGTGTATGCGCACCAGGTGGTACGCATTGCGTAGGTCCAGCTTGGAAAAAAAGGCGGCTTGGTGCAGGGGAGCAAAGGCCGAGTCGATGAGGGGTAAAGGATATTTATTTTTAATGGTGATCTCGTTTAACCCCCTGTAGTCGATACAGGGCCTGAGTGATCCATCCTTCTTCCCAACAAAGAAAAACCCCGCCCCGACAGGTGAAGACGATGGACGGATCAGGCCGGCAGCGAGGGAGTCCCGGATGTTGACCTCCATGGCCTCCCGTTCTGGACAAGAGAGGTTGTAGAGGCGACTGGACGGCAGAGGAGCACCGGGGAGCAGGTCGATGGCACAGTCGTAAGGCCGGTGGGGCGGTAATGAACGTGCTCGGTCCTTGCTGAACACGTCACCTAAGTCGTGGTAGGGGGCAGGGACAGCAGTGAGGTCGGGAGGCGTGGGGACGGTTGGAGTGACACTGATACAGGCAGGGGCAACAGAGTTAAGGCATACTGAGTGGCAGTGAACACTCCAGCCTCCAATTTTGGATGAGGGCCAGTCGATCAGAGGGTTATGCAACCGCAGCCAGGGAAGGCCAAGAACCACAGGTGATTGGGGTGAGGGAATAATGAAGAGCCGAATCCTCTCACTATGGTTGCCGGACAGGAGGAGAGTTAAAGGGGCAGTGCGGTGAGTGACGTGAGCCAATAGCCGTCCATCCAGAGCAAAAACATCCTTAGGTGCAGAAAGGGGAAGTGTGGGGATGTGAGCTTGAATTACCAAGTTAGTGTCAATGAAGTTATCGTCGGAGCCTGAGTCGACGAGCACCTGCACAGCCTGAGTCTGGAGGGACCAAGAGAGGGTTCCCTGGAGCTGGATCCGAGAGGGGGACGTGGTTGACGTGGTGGTTCGGCTCATCAGCGCCCCCCTGTAGCGAGATGAGCCCGGGCTTTTGGTCGAGTGGGGCAGAGCGAAATAACATGTCCAGTCTCACCACAGTACAGACAGAGTCCCTCCTGAAGCCTCGATGGCTCTCCGCTGGGGAGAGGTGCATGCGCCCAAGCTGCATGGGCTCCTCAGCTGGGGCGGCCGGAGGTGTAGGGGGGGCAACTAGGCTAGGTGGCACCGACTTAGGAGGTCTGGACTGAGAACTGACAGGGGGGAATCTAGCGGCTCTCTCCCTCCGCCTCTCTCTCAGCCTGTTATCTAGCCGAATGGACAGAGAAATTAACTCTTCTAAAGAGGAGGTCTCATCTCGAGCAGCCAATTCGTCCTGTATGTAATCGGCTAACCCCTGTATGAAGACCCCCTGTAGAGCTAAATCATCCCACCCGCTCTCTGCAGCTAAAATTCTAAAATTGATTGCGAAATTGGCTACAGAGTCGGCCCCTTGTTTGAGGGAGAGCAACCGCTTAGAAATCTCCTTCCCTTGGACAGGGAGATCGAAGATTTTAAGCAGCTCAGCGGAGAATAGCTGAAATGACTGGCAAAAGGGAGCCTGAGATTTGCAGGCAGCTACAGCCCACTGGGCTGCTCTATCGCACAATAGGCTCTGTACAAAAGCGGTCTTAGACTGATCAGTGGCATAGGTACTAGGCTGTTGGTCAAACACTAGGGAACATTGGTGTAAAAACACATTTAGTTCTCCATCCTTATCCAGTTTTCTGTAATTCTTATAATTTTTGCAGAGATGATTTCTCTTATGCTAGGTACTCCAGGTGTACAACAAAAAGTCCAGCAACTAGAGCTTGTACACACTACTGTCAAAATGCATAGAAGAAATAATGAGAATGTGAAACTATGTAAATTACTCTGAAAGTGACATTTTGCTAACCCCCCCAAAAAGTAGAATTGGTAAATATGAAATGACTTTAAATGGCACAATTCTGATGTAACAGAGGCTATTTCTGGTTGTTTTCAGGAATATTTGTGACTGCATAAAATGCAACTCAAGTTGTGGTGTTATAATAAATTGAAAGTAATTCCAAGGTCCTTGAAAAGCTGTATTTACTGATAGATAAGTAATTGTGCTATTCTTTTTGCAGGACAATCACTGCCAAAACAGTAGAGGATTGAGACAGCACCGACATCAACAGCCTAACCAGTCAAGAAACCTCTGGATGTCCTTCCTGTATATAGTTGTTTATGCTAATTGTACTGTATATTGTCTTAACGATAAAAGGTGTGCTGGCAGGGTTTACTGGCTGGATACTTTCAAATCTAGCCTGGGCTTAACGTTTTTTCCAATTTACCGACCCCAGCTTTAAAAGGAATGGGAGACAACGCTCTGATTGGCTTGATTTATATTCTGAAAAAACACACCCATGACTAATTCAGATGCAAAATACCACTTCTTTGCGCCCAGATTATTTGCCGTTTAACTAGCAAAATGGACTTGAACACGCTGCGCTTTAGACCATGAGCTATAGACCGCCTAAACAGGGCCCCATGTCTTTTTCACCTTTCACTATTGTGTTGTTGTAGTTACTGTCTCTGGCAACTTGTATTGAAAAAAATCAATCAATTGAGCAAAAAAAACATAACTTTATCAACTGTATATAAAACTGCACCTTATTCTCTTGCACCTTACGTTCTACTTTACTCCTCAATACCTCAGCATTTTATTTTATTTACCTCAGTATTTGATTTTTTTATATAACTACCTAAGCATTTTATTGTAAATAGTACTTTATTGTTTTTTGTATATTGTGTATAGTACTTTATTGCTTCTTATTGTTTCTATATCTGCCCTTGTATTTTCTATCTATCTATCTATCTTTACAAAACAGTAAAGCTGCTGCTGCATGGCGTTATGTCTCGCTTTTCATTTCGGCATCTGTATTAACAGGTTAGGCTGTAACAGTCATGTTGTTTTTGGAGTCACTAGCAATCAACCTGTTCAGCCATCTAGGTATGAGGACTGCTGAGAGCTCTTGAGAGCTGAGAGGAACTGCAGAGTTGAGTGATTCTCTGTGGGTTCATCATTAAAAACAAGTTTTCACATCACATGCAGTCATTTGATCCATTGTTGGGGCAGCTCTAATGAAAGACACTGGAGGACACATACATGTCTGATTCTGCAGATAGTATTCAAGTCAGTAAGACTAGCAGTTATTAATGTATTTCACATTTTCATTCCACTTACATCCCATGATGAAGACTTCTTATCATAGTTATTGCTTTGAAAGTTTACTTTGTATTTAGTCTTAGTGTCATTGTAGGAAAAGTTAATCAACAAATAGTTTCTATTGATGACAACACTTGAGACACGTAATACATAATCAAATAGGTAGACTGAGTTGTATCATTGTTCAGAAAAAACAGGATAAACTCATCAGTCATCAAAACTAATGAGCAACATGCTTATTTTCTAATTATGATTGATTGGCAGTACCAGTGCTTCTATAAAGCTACTGGGCCACCTGAGATTAATTAACGAACACGTTGTGCACTCCTGCGTCTCCTGTGTTTGGATATAAAGCAGACAGCCTTCTGCCGGGCTGCTGTCAGTGCTTAGTTCTCTGTTGACACATGACAGGTTTAAAAGCTTGTAATGGAAAAGAGTATTTATCAGTGCTACTGAAATAAGGGCCTGTTGATGGAACGTTATGTAATGTGTTTACCGAACACTTATTTACAGCCACTGCTATATATTTATATGCATGCTTCCCAATGTCTGCAAGATCAACATGTGTCCTAGATGGTATCCCTGGATAGAGCAGCTGCCGTTTGGATGACAGATACTCTACATAGCGCTATCTGAGCAGGCATAGAGTTTCACAGCTCTGGTGTCGTCTCTTGAAAGCTGGAGAATGTGTGACATCCCCCTCTTCATCATGACGAAGCTGTCGTGTGCAAAGAGTGATGATGCAAAACAAATTAAATGTCATACCCTGTTATTTTAGCAAAACATAACAGGCTTTGACTGCATTTGTTTTCCTCTCTGGAGGGAGAACAGGAAAAACTAGCTCAGTCTGAGCTCTCCTTCAGATGGCAGGTTGTGTTATTATAGTCAGCCTTCCAAGCATGAGGAACTGTTGCTATCAGATAGATGTCCCAATGCTAAACACTGTCTTTTGGGGCTGGTTCATGTATTTGGTTTGGATTAGATCCTCACTCTAAACAAACCATAATTTTGTATCCTGAAGTAAAAAGAGATGTTTTGTTTGAATGAAACTGTTATCAAATCAAACTGAAGGAGGAAACATTCCAGTTTGGATAAGCTGCTATAAACGTGCTGGCTGTGAACACACCCCAACTGCACAGATAATAATAAGTTTATTTGAAAACAGGGACAGTGCACATTGATAACATTACTGTAAATGCGCCAGAATTAGCCAAGAGGCTATTTTTCATCTGTAGTCCCTAGACAGATGTTAAAGTCACCCTAAAAACAGAACAGAACATGAAAAATAAGATTAAAATGACGAAGTTACTGGCCAAGGCAATCTGCAAAACATGCACAGCAGTTAACAACATGACAAAAACATATATAACATCAATCAGAAAACATCATTCAAGACATCCCCAAAACATGCAGCGCAAAAACCCATGACGCAAGACACATCACACCACAGCATGCAAAGCAGAAGCACAAACACAAAATGCATGCATACACAATAAAAGCAGGACCACAATAAGACATGCATGCCGACACATGAAGGCAGACAGACAACAGCAAGATGGCTACAGGTTCAGCGCAGACGGACCAAGGACAGGAAGGTGTAATCAAGTGCTAGTGCTGACAGAGCTGAGCACCAATTAACCATCTCTTCAAATGAGCTCTGAATAAACTGTAGGTATTCAGGTCTCTAATAGTTGCTGGGATGGAATTCCATTGTAGTGCAGCTCTAACAGAGAATGCAGACTGACTAAAAGAACTTTTCCTAAGTGGAATAATACAGTCACCTCTTGCTGCACCTCTTGTGAACCCATATGCAGTTGTTCTTATGTTTACGAACTGTCTGAGCGGAGGGGAGGTGGAACCATGTATAATCTTGTACATAAGACAGGCATTTACATATTTAATCAAATTGTCCCAACTCAGCAGGTTATATTTTCTTAATATTGGGCAATGATGAAAATGTACTGGTTTCTTGTCAAGGATTTTAACTGTTCGTTTATACAAAGATTCTATTGGTTTTAGAGAAGTGTTACTAGCCTGCGACCAGATAGTTAAACAGTAGATGATATGGGAAAAAACCATGGAATGCATATACATCTTAGCCGCCTCTGTTGACAAATAATCTCGAATGAACCTGAAGTTTGAGAGATTGAATTTGACCCGGTTACAGACCTTTTTCACCTGAGCCTTGAAAGAAAGTTTAGAGTCAACCAAAACACCAAGGTACTTGTATTCAGATACAACCTGTAGCCTCTCCCCTGATACAAAGATATCCGGCTCAACACTAGGACTGTTCTTCTTGGTAAAAAAACATACATACTGTTTTAGACACATTCAGCTGCAAACAGCATTGCTTTAACCATGCTGTCACATGAGCCATGGAGTTTGTGAGTTTATCAGCAACCTGTGTCATGCTGCTACCATGTACATAAATTACTGTGTCGTCAGCATACATTTGGATGTTGGTGTCAGGATATACATATGGTAAGTCATTGATATATAATGTAAATAGCAAAGGGCCCAGTATGGATCCTTGTGGGACTCCTGTGGACAGACGAAGGGCAGCTGATTGATGATTCTGTACCTGAACAGACTGAGATCGATTTGACAAATATGATTCTATCCACTTAAGTGTGTCTGAACAAAAATTAAAACTAGCTAACTTTGACATGAGAATTCTATGATTAACAGTATCAAATGCCTTCTTGAGGTCAAGGAACACAGCTCCAACAACACCACCTTTATCCAATAGAGATTTGACTTTTTCTATTAAAAAACAGTTGGCTGTTTCAGTTGAATAATTGGCTCTGAAGCCGAATTGCATTGGGTGCAGAGTAAAAGAGCTATTGTTTAGATGGCAAATGATTTGTTCAGCTACTACTTTCTCTGCAACCTTTGACACTGTAGGTAGGATACTGATAGGTCTGTAATTGCAGGTTGAAACAGGATCTCCACATTTAAATATTGGGACGACAACAGCCGACTTCCAAACACTCGGAAACAGTCCCTGAGAAATCGAGAGGTTAATAATTTTGGTGATAGGATTAGTTAGTGTTGTACTGAGCTCTTTGAGCATAACTGCATCCATACCAAATATATCCTTTGCTCTGGATTGTTTCACATTCATGCAGCAGACAGAGAAGGATAAACAACTGCTGCAGCCTGCGAACTACTACTTACACCAGTGGTTCAACATAACAAATGATTACTACTTGTGATTATGCATTAAAGGGGACATATTATGCAAAACTCACTTTTTCCTTGCTTTCGTATGTATATTTTCGTATCCGGAGTGCCTCCCCACCCCTTAAGCGTGATTTTCGACCACTAAGTCAATGTTTTGTAAACTACCGGAGTCAGGAATTGAGTCTCTAAACGAGCCACTTGGATTTCACCCGGATTGTTAGGTAACAGTCCGGTCTTTTGATTGATCCAACCCTCACACAGGGTATCTCCTCCCACACTACGCCAGCTACCTGAACGAGGATCCGCCATTTTCTCGTTCTCGCTTCGCTTGTACGCGACAGCCTGACCGCTACCATGTACAACCCGAAAGCCAAGCACTGCTGCTCTGTCGTCGGATGCACGGATCCTCATGTTTCGCTACATCGCCTCCCTACCAAAGAGGATATCAGAGCTAAGTGGCTACATTTCATTTATCAGGGAAACGTCCCAGCTTCAGTGAGCAAAAGCGTTAAGGACTGTGCCAGTCACTTCACGCCGGACAGTTTCAGCAACCAGGGTCAGTACAACGCTGGCAACGCCACAGATGATGGAACTGTAAGTATTTATTTAACAGTATAGTTTGGCTGTTTAGCACACGAGCTAACGCGGCTATTCACGGCCAGTGAGCTGCTGTTCTGCCGTGAACACGCAGAGGAGACGGTATGAAATGGTCTGTTATTCACAGCCAGTGAGCTACGTTGATTAATTAGCATGTTGTGCTAAAGGACAGTGTGTTAGATGCCCAGGAGTAACTTGGCAGTCGTACGACTTACTGTGTGTTGGTATACAGACAGCTAACGCTACAGCTAACTACGTGTAGCATTAGCTGCTGGCATGAGAGACCAGACCTGAGAGTACGGTGGTATGTTGTGGGACTGTTGCAGTTGTTGGAAGGATGCAATTTTCCCCTCAGTGTACAAATCTCCAATTTTTCTTATCCTTCCAGATAGAGAAAGTGGGATCGTATAAACCTGGAATGAAAGCATGGTTTTTGCAAATAGGTCTATCTGGGGTAGACTTTGGGGAGATTTAGGAAAGATTGAATTGCCTCTATGTTCTCAAGGTATTTAGAATGACAGGATTTGTTATGGATGTTGGGAGTTTGACCATGGCAGGATTGTTCAAAAGGGCGGGAAGAGACGTACTTCCACAGGCTGCCTGTTCAATCTGGAGCTAAGAAGGTTTTGAAATTAGAGTGGGGTCCGCTGTTAGACTTTTGCACCACAGGGACAGAACTCTCAAGTTTGCTGCACAGTAGTAGAGTTGAAAGCGAGGGAGGCCAATCCCTCCTCTTAATTTGTCCTTGTGTAGCAGCATAGATGTGCCATCCATGTTATTTAGTGTTACTGCTTGTGTTGAACGCCACTAGGGGCCGTCATGATGTGGGCTGGCATAAAAGCAGCCATCCTCCACCGCCTCTTCCTTTTGCGCTCCTGTCACTGGTGCGTCACTTCCGGGTCAAAGGTTGTCTGGTCCGACAGGTATGGCCGCCATGCTGCTTCACCACGTTGGTCACTCGGTTCTCTCTGTGTGCTCACGGCGTCTGTGTTGTCTTGTAGGGTGACTGCCTGTGCGCTGCTCCGGGTTCCCCGTATGTGCTGTGGTGTATTTCTTGCTTGGTAAGGGTTCTCTCTTTCGGCAATGTAGTTGATGCTGTCTGACGGTTAACGCTAGTGTGGTCTTAGGTAAACGCCGACAGCGGCCAGAGTCCTCTGTCCCTCCCTCCTCCTGTGCGAGTGGGAGTGTGTGTGTGTTTCCATGTTTGGTCATAAACAGGTATGTGTGTATTAGCATAGCGAGCAACCCGCAGCATTTCTTGGTAATGTAGCAACACTAACAGTATTTTCCCATGATTAGGACTAACTGCAATCAGCTTATTGGGGTTGCTGCTGCTTTGTCTGCCGATTCTTTGTCTCCACGCTGATTTGCCTCGCTGCTGCTGTTTGCTTCACGTGCTTTGCTCTGGCTGGCATATTGTGTCCACCGCCGCCTGTCTCTCGCGGCGCACACCGTGTCCCGAGTAGCTCTACCAGGGGCGCTCATCCAGCGTGTGTTTAAACCGGGACCTACCCCCCCTATGTGTGAATGAGTGTTTGTTGAAGTGTGTTTTGATTATTTGAGTAATTTTGTAATTGTTTTGGTTTGACTACTTATTTAGTTTTATTTAGCTTATGTAATTATTTAGGTTGAATTTTGTTTGATTTCTTTTGTTTGTTCTTTTCATATTCTTTTGTTTATTACTACATGAGTTAATAGTGGGCAGTTGTTGATATTGGTTGTGTTAAGTTTATTTGCCCAACAGTTCTAATTTTGTTAACTTCTGAAATTATCTTGTTTAATTTTGTTTTGTTATTTGCCCACTGATTTGTTTATTTTTCTTTTCAGTTGTGGGAGACCGGTGGTGGCATGCTGGAGTCCTGGTGGTGGTGTCCCCCCCCTTGTTTCGTCTGCTGTTTCCTGGGAGCGGGTTTACTTCAGTGTGTGTGCCACATATGTTGGGTGATTTTGGTTCACCTCTTTATTTTTGGTGGAACCCCCCCTGCACTAGTCATCGACAACTCACTCGGCTCCAGCCCCTTTAAAGCTATGGTCTACGATTTGAAAGATTTGTTATTATTAATAACATCATTTAGATGGTGGTTATGACCCAATAGTACCACCCACACAATGTGGAGAGTAAAAGGAACCAAAAAAATCCATTCTCTCTAGTGTCTGTAAAACTGAAAAGAAATTGACCAATAGGAACCATCCGGCCCAGATGGCTCCTATTGGATCAATTTTCCGATCCAATCCTCGCTCACTCTCCTGCTCCTGCTCACGTCTGGTCCCGACCCACTTCCGCATTTGAAACTACAAGCGGACAAGAGGTTTGTTTTGCCCTGAGCAGTTCAGCTGCCTCTGCTCGCCCACCGACAAAGAGTCAAAGAAAGAAAGTGTCACTGAAAAGACACAAACCGGAGATGTGAAACAAAGAGGGCTCAAACCGAGTAAACATCGGGTCATCGTTTGAACGGTGGCGAAAGGTCCGTGAAGATATGGACCCGGTGCTGATACAGCGGCGTTTCTGTTGAGCAGGTAACCTTCGTCTCTATTGTGGATGTTGTGACACAGATAACTTTCATGCCGATGCTGCTGATGACTGTGAAAGCTGCCGTTAGTTTGTTTCTGTTATTAGACGTGTCTGTCTCTGCAGTGTTGTCAACACTTGTTTACTTGTTCGACGGAGACGTTAGCCTCTATGCTAGCATTGTAAGCTAACAACAAGTCTGAGTAGCACCGAACAGCAGCTGGGACACACACAGGTTTGTTTTTCAGCCACAATGTGGAAGCGATCGTTGTGATGAAAGCTGACGGCAGCATCTGTTAGTCTCTTGGCCCGCAGTAACTTTTAGAAGTGGCTAACTTAGCTGTTGTAACTTATTACGTAGCTGTAAGGTAACGTAGCTGTAGCATGCTAATGACGTTACGCTAGCTTGGCTGTGGAGCTTAGCTGTGGACATTGTAATGACTTACAAGATTTACGTGAGTTTCAACGTGCATTGTAATAACTTTATCTGTGAATCCGACATCGTTACTCCGCATTCAAAGCTGGGCTGTATTTGGTTTCTGCCGGTTTGTTGCTCTTGTTGCTTGTTGCGGGACGTATAAAGTTCGTTGAAAAGGGAAAAAAAAAAAGCTTGTTGCGGGAGGTATAAAGTTCGTTGATGAGAAAAAAAAAAAAAAAGCTTGTAGCAGGAGGGGGTGTGTCGCGGGACTCCGAGGGGAGAGCGATACGAGCTCGGAGGGGAGGGGTTAAGGAGCACAGAGGGGAGGGGGGTGTGTGTGGGGGGATGCTTTTTTCAAACCTTTCTCAGATCGTAGACCAGAGCTTTAATTCAGGATGGATGATAAAAAGACTCTTTTAAAAAAGGGGGAATTATTTAATAAAATTGTATTTTTCCATAACATTCAAACCATGTCTCATGCCTTTTAATAAGTGAACTTACCTGTGTGCCTTGCACTTTAAATTAATTCCTTGGGTGAAATTCCCAGGGTGGCGTTGTTGGTTTCTTTTTCTTGTTTTTTTGGTCAGATTATTTAGTTTAATTTCTTCCCACCTATCTCTCGCCACAAACTTGGCGTTGTTGGCAGGGTCACTCTTTTCCAAATGGCTGAGACGTGTGTTCCCTTGTGTATATTTATTTTCTTGTGTTGTTCACTTCATTTTGCGTGACCTAATTTTGTTTTGTGCGTGCAGATTGGAGCGATCGGAGACAAAGCAGCAGTGGGTCCTTGTGGATCTTCGTGAGGTGCCTACTACAGGTTTGACTTTTGTGGTGCTTTTGCATCATAGTAATTACTGGTAGTGTAGTGAGTTTGTAGTAATCATGGAGGACGAAATTCAGGAACTTAGAGAGCTGATTGCACAGTTAAAAGCAGATAATGAGCGGTTGCGACAGGGACAGGCTGGCCCAAGTGTTCTACCGTCTACCTCTTCGGCAGCACCTGTTGCCCCTTCCACTTCTGGTCCTTCTGTAGCAGAGAGACTATTTTTTGTGCCTAGAGATAGGAAGTGTACCATCTTTAGGGGAAGGACAGGCGTAGGATTGAGTGAGTGGGTGGAGGAGGTGCAGGCGAGTATGAGGGCACGGCATCTATCCCAGTCTGACCGGGCATTCTTCCTGTTCGACCACCTAGATGGAGAGGCCAAGGATGAGATAAAGTATCGCTCTGCCGCTGAGCGCCTCCGTTCTTGTCATTGGTTGGAGCTTAGAGCTGCCAACGGTCTGACTTTTCCTTACCTTGGGTACTTGGAACTCGACGTGCAACTTTGTGGCAAACTGATGCCGCAATGTGGTGTTTTGGTGGTGAGGGACCCGCCTGGTGGTGTGCCTTCTCGAGTGCCTGGTGCTCTGGGGATGAACGTGATCCGTAAGTGCTACCAGGACCTTTTTGGCCAACATGGTGTAGCTTTGTTTTCTCAGGTTTGTATTTCTGAGGTCCCCAAGCCAGTTGTGCAGGCACTGCAACAGTGCCATCATGCTAGTGATCCAGCTTCTTCCGACACTCCAGGGACAGTTAAGGTCAGGGGTAAGAGGGGCTGGCAGATTCCTGGTGGTGTGATGAGAATTGTGGCCGCCACATGTTCTGAGCAGTACTCGGGTTCTACGGTACTGTTTGAGCCTTTAGATGTTGGTTTGCCTGCAGGGTTGCTTGCTTCCCCTTCTTTAGTTCGTGTCATAAGGGGCACAGCCTACATACCTGTCATTAATGTTGGCTGCAACTATGTTATGTTGTACCCCCGCACTGTTGTTGGCACACTGGATTTTGTGAATGTGGTCAGCCTTCCTTTGGGAGTCACTGAGGTGCCATCAGGTGTGGCCACCGTGTCTTCCCAGACAGCTTCCCCTAGTGTGCAGCAGCAGGCAGAGGATGTGGATTTGTCGCCATTGTCTGTGGGGGAACAGGGTCAGGTGAGGTCACCACTTGAACATTATGCTTCGGTCTTCTCCACCAGTGACACCGATCTGGGTTGTACTAACCTCATCTCCCACAATATTCCTTTGATTGATGATACTCCAGTGACGCAGCACTATAGGCGCATCCCACCCTCAGAGTATGAGGTTGTGAAGGAATACATCAACCAGCTGCTCTCATCTCAAGTAATTTGTGAGAGTAGCAACCCCTATGCATCCCCAATTGTGTTGGTACGGAAAAAGGATGGCAACCTGCGCATGTGCGTCGACTACCGGCAGCTCAATCGCAAAACCCGAAGAGACGCCTTCCTTCTACCACGCATAGAAGAGTCTTTAGATGCATTGTCTGGTGCTTGCTGGTTTTCGACCCTGGACTTGGCCAGTGGTTATAACCAGGTGCCAGTCACTGAGGCCGACCGGCCAAAGACCGCTTTTTGTACACCTTTCGGTTTATTTGAGTGGAACAGAATGCCTTTTGGGCTCTGTAATGCGCCCAGCACCTTCCAAAGGCTGATGCAACGCATCTTCAGTGACCAGCAGTGTCAGTCTTTATTGTTATATCTTGATGATATCGTTGTGTTTCCCTCCACTGTTGAACAGCATCTGGAGAGACTCAAGGTGGTGCTGGAGCGGCTTCAACGTGAGGGCCTCAAAGCCAAGCTCAGCAAGTGCTCATTCTTTCATAAAGAGGTACACTACTTGGGCCATGTGATATCGGCCGACGGCGTCTCCACAGATCCGGGCAAGATTGAAGTGGTTGCCAATTGGCCGATTCCCACTACTGCCGCGGAGCTTCGTTCTTTTCTTGGTTTCGCCAATTATTATAAGTGGTTTGTGGAGGGATTCGCCAAGCTGTCATCTCCTCTGCATAGGGCTGTGGCTGAGTGTGGTGGCACCAAGACCACCAAGAAGCCTGATCAGCGGCTTTCCAGATGTTGGACTGATGAGTGTAACAAGAACTTTGAAACACTGAAAGCTAAGCTCACCACCACGCCGGTGTTGGCTTATGCAGACTTCTCTCTTTCATTCATTCTGGAGGTCGATGCAAGCCATGGTGGCTTGGGCGCAGTCCTTTCTCAGGCTCAGGCGGGCAAGGTGAGGCCGATAGCCTATGCTAGCAGGGGCCTGCGACCCACAGAGAGGAACATGGTGAACTACAGTTCAATGAAACTTGAGTTCATGGCCCTTAATTGGGCCATGACAGAGAAGTTCAGAGAGTACTTGTTGGGTAATAAATGTGTTGTGTATACTGATAACAACCCCCTCAGTCATTTGTCGTTTGCTAAGCTGGCTGCTACTGAGCAGAGGTGGGCAGCCCAGCTAACCTCTTTTGATTGTGAGATCAAGTACCAATCAGGGAAGAGTAACACCAATGCCAATGCTCTCTCTCGTCAGCACCCATGGATGTTACGGCGATGCTTCCAGGTACAGCCATGCCGAAGTCTTTGCAGCAAGCTTTGGGTTTGGGAAGGGTAGAGGCCACTCAAGCTACCATTGCAGCCATGCCACAGCACACTCCGTCTGAACTTCGTCTCTCTCAGCAGACTGACCCTGTGATACAGAAACTGTTGGTGTTTTGGAGGAGGAAGCAGCGTCCTAGTCGTGAGGAGTGGGCACGGTTCTCCCAGGCCACGCTGGTGTTGCTGCAGCAGTGGGACCGCCTGCTTGAGAGGGATGGTGTCCTGTACCGAAAGGTGTTTCGACCTGAAGTGCCTTCACTCATTCCAGCTTTGGGAGCATCCTCATGTCCTCCTTTGGTCACTTGCCCTGATTCCAGCAACATGGGCCCATGCCGGACCCCACGTCAAACGGCTGGTCAGCACTCGAATGTGCATTGTCTTCCACGGCCTGCTGGAGATGTGCATGCGGCCAACCCTTCTACTTCCGTGTCCAACTCAGTGTCTGCTTTGTTTAGTTTTGCTTTGTTGGAGTTAGAATGTTGTGTTTACCTTACTTTGTTGATCGTCAGGACGACGATCCAAGAAGGCGGGGTAAAATGTAGCAGCATAGATGTGCCATCCATGTTATTTAGTGTTACTACTTGTGTGTAGCGCCACTAGTGGCCGTCATGATGTGGGCTGGCATAAAAGCAGCCATCCTCCACCGCCTCTTCCTTTTGCACTCCTGTCACTTGTGCGTCACTTCCGGGCCAAAGGTTGTCTGGTCCATGCTGCTTCACCACGTTGGTCACTCGGTTCTCTCTGTGTGCTCACGGCGTCTGTGTTGTCTTGTAGGGTGACTGCCTGTGCGCTGCTCCGGGTTCCCCGTATGTGCTGTGGTGTATTTCTTGCTTGGTAAGGGTTCTCTCTTTCGGCAATGTAGTTGATGCTGTCTGACGGTTGACGCTAGTGTGGTCTTAGGTAAACGCCGACAGCGGCCAGAGTCCTCTGTCCCTCCCTCCTCCTGTGCGAGTGGGAGTGTGTGTGTGTTTCCATGTTTGGTCATAAACAGTGTTTGTTAAAGTGTGTTTTGATTATTTGAGTAATTTTGTAACTGTTTTGTTTATTTTTCTTTTCAGTTGTTGGAGACCGGTGGTGGCGTGCTGGTGTCCTGGTGGTGGTGTCCCCCCCTTGTTTCGTCTGCTGTGTCCTGGTAGCGGGTTTACTTCAGGGTGTGTGTGCCACGTATGCTGGGTGATTTTGGTTGACCTCTTTATTTTTGGTGAAACCCCCCCTGCACTAGTCATCGTCCACTCACTCGGCTCCAGCCCCTTTAATTCAGGGTGGATGATAAAAAGACTCTTTTTAAAAAAAGGGAATTATTTAATAAAATTGTATTTTTCCATAACATTCAAACCATGTCTCATGCCTTTAAATGAGTGAACTTACCTGTGTGCCTTGCACTTTAAATTAATTTCTTGGGTGAAATTCCCAGGGTGGCGTTGTTGGTTCATTTTTCTTGTTTTTTTGGTCAGATTATTAAGTTTAATTTCTTCCCACCTATCTCTTGCCACACTTGCATAGATGCTTCTTTGATTTGCTCGCTATCTTGTTGTTCCAGATAAAAGAAGAGATGATGGAGTCCAGTTTCTTGAAGTAGTGTAGGGGAATATAGACCGGTAGGCATTGAAACATGTATAGGAATCTAGGGACAGTAACCATTTTTAGGGCATTAATGCGACCAACTAGGGAAATTGGTAATGTATCCCAGAATTCAATGTTATTGCGCAATTGTTGGATCTTACTTTCCCAGTTGGAATATTTTCGCATAGCAATAATACCTAAGCTCTTGATTTGATGGTGTACAATCTTGAAGGGCATTGTGTGTAGAAACTCTAGATCTACCTTATCCGACAATGGAAGCAATTCACTTTGTCCCAATTAATAGTGTATCCCGAAAGGGTCCCAAGGTTCCCTGTCCTTTTTCAGTATAACAGCTATGTTTGCCTGGTAGAGTGTGTTCAGCAATTTAGAGGTTTCTTTTGAACGCTTCAACATCCGTAGAAGTAAGACTAGACTTTGGACAAGTATGATTTATAGAATTCAATGTTAAACCTGTCTGGGCCAGGGGCTTTGTTATTTGGGAATTGCATAGTAGCAGATGTGATCTCTTCTAGGGTTATGTCGGCCTCTAGAGCCCATGCTGCTTTAGTATCCAGCATAGGAAGCTGCAATTTTGCTAGAAATTCATTGAGACTTTCTGGAGTGACAGAAAATTTGGATTTATATAAGTCTTGGTAGAATTTAGCAAAGCATGTGTTAATCTCACCTAGGGACGTTATTAATTTGCCATTCTTGTGTCTGATTTTATGGATGGCGTGGGATGCTTGTGTATGCCTTAGTTGTCTAGCTAAAAGGCTATGTGGCTTGTCCCCAAATTCAAAGTATTTCTGTTGTGTTTTGCACAGCATGGAGCCAACACGTTTTGTTAATATGGTGTTATGTTCAAATTTCAACTTGGTGATTGCTTGACATTTAGATCCGCTCATTCAACCTCGATCAAAGCCTATCCCTGAGCCAGACCTCAGTTTACACACCTTCTAAACCAAAGGCATGTTACTTGTGCAAAATGGATGAAAATTGGTTTATGCTGTATTTTGGGATTCTAATATTCACATTACTCTTGTGCATACTTTTAGAGTGTGTAGGTTTTAACTTCGTGACAAAGTTGTTGAAGCTCTCTGGCAAATCTAAATTTGAGTTACGTGTATAAAATATTGACAATCGATTTAAAGTTGTGGCAGGAAGCAGCTTCCATTTTTTGAAGGATGACATGTTTGTTGGAATTATTTATCAATAAACAGGCAGACCTGGGGTCCTGAGGGGACCTTCTAGAACACCATCTGCCTGCACAAATATTGACCGAAGTGCATTGCTACTATCGTCATCAGCTGCGAGCAGGTCAGTGGCACAAGGTTCGCTGAGCAGATCCGCCAGTGTGGCATGAAGTGTCAACACTGTCAAGTGTGTTGCAACATGTGTGTGTTGACACACTGATAACCAGTGGTGGAAAGTAACTAAAGACTCTCAAACTCAAGTAGTTTACTTATTTACATGTTTAAGGTACTTGTGTAGTGTTTCATTGTGGAGCTGTTCTGTAACCTCTATTCAACAACAAAGAGTAAAGTCTAGTTTATACTGTATGTATGCTATTCCTATAGAAAGATGTTTTTTTCAAATTAATCTTCAGCTGTATACCATTTAAATTAGATTCAGATGTAATATTGTATTCTTTGAATGCGAATTGCATTAGTTTAGGCAGACCACTGAAGGTTGGATTGTGTTAGCTGACTGACATCAGCTGTTTGGCCAAAAACAACTTTCTTTGTCATGAATCATATTCTCTTCTGTTGGAGGAGGATGTGTTGTCCTTCAGCAACCAACACATTTAAATGTCTCCTGTCATTTTCATTCAGTTACATGGGCGGCTGTAGGACCTGTAGTTTGATGTGAGATACATTGACATAATGTCCAATGCTGCTTTTTCATCTCTCTGCATGCAGTGTGACATGTCATGTGGATGTCTGCATGGATCAAATAACAGCAACACTAAATACTTAATGCACACAGCAGTGTCAAAGGATTAAGACTTGACACACAAGTACAAGGTGTTAAATCTTCAGTCAGGGAAAATGATTTGGATATCTGTGGGACTGATGAGCAGAGCTGCTCATCAGTCCCACAGATATCCAGTAGCTAAGCCAAGCTGGGCTCACTACTGACAATGCATGCACCAATAATGCACATTCCTCATATGGAAATTTTTAGCATCATTTTGACCCTAAACTTGACCCTAAATTTATGTCTTGATCCATGTTGACAAGACATAAACTGTTGTGCTGGTCAAAGAGTTCTTATTATTCATATCTGAAACATATGTTACTGGTTTGGAAGCCCCCTACACATCAAATCAAATCAAATCAAATTTTATTTGTATAGCCCAAATTCACAAATCACAGTTTGCCTTGGAGGGCTTTACAATCTGTACAGAGACGACACCCTCTGTCCTTCGACCCTCGATTCGAGTGAGGAAAAACTTGCCCCCCCAAAGAAAGCCCTTTTAACAGGGGGAAAAAAAAAATGCGGAAGAAACCTCAGGAAGAGCCACAGAGGAGGGATCCCTCTCCCAGGACGGACAGACGTGCAATAGATGTCGCATGTACAGAGCAGATCAACGAGATCACAATGTATACAATTATAATGGATGGTTGACAGGAATGAAAGCACATAAAGAGGCATCACAGCAACAACAATGGAAATGTGATTACTAGTGATAACAGTAGTAGTGGTTAATGGTAAGGATAGTATGTAGTAATGCATTACAATAATAGTAGTGGAACGTATGTAACAGAGATATGACTAATATTAGCGACAGTAGTGGTGGGTGTCAGGCAGGGCCATGGCAGTAGGTGCATCCACGATCAGGCAGGGTCATGGCAGTAGGCGCATCCACGATCAGGCAGGGCCATAGCAGTAGGCGCATCCACGATCCACGACCCGGGCGTGGCCAGGATCCATGGGAGCCTGTAGGACTCCGGGGAAGAAGTGAAGTCAGTGACATGCAGAGATGGGGCATGTATACAGGCATAATGTATACAGATGGAGAGGAGAGGAAGAGAGAGAGAAGCTCAGTGTGTCATTTGTCCACCGGACTAGGCCTATAGCAGCATAACTAAGAGCTGGTCCAAGACAGGCCTGGGCCAGCCCTAACTATAAGCTCTATCGAAAAGGAAGGTCTCCCGGACCAAAACAGGAAGATGGTTCCACAGAAGAGGAGCTTGATAACTGAAAGCTCTGGCTCCCATTCTGCTTTTGGTGACTTTAGGAACTACAAGTAATCCTGCGTTCTGGGAGCGTAATGCTCTAGTTGGGTGATAGGGTAGTATGAGCTCCTGGAGATATGATGGTGCCTGACCATTAACAGCTTTGTAAGTGAGGAGAAGGATTTTAAACTCTATTCTTGATTTTACAGGGAGCCAGTGCAGAGAGGCCAATACAGGAGTAATATGATCTCTTTTCTTAGTTCCTGTCAGTACACGTGCTGCAGCATTCTGGACCAGCTGGAGACTCTTTAGAGACTTGTTAGGGCAGCCTGATAATAGAGAATTACAATAGTCTAGCCTGGAAGTAACAAATGCATGGACTAGCTTTTCTGCGTCTTTTTGAGACAGGATGGGCCTGATTTTTGCAATGTTACGTAGATGAAAAAATGCAGACCTTGAAATTTGTTTTATGTGGGAGTTGAAGGACATATCTTGATCAAAGATAACTCCCAGATTCCTGACGGCGGTGCTGGAGGCCAAGTTAATGCCATCCAAACTAGCTATATCATCAGATAATGCATCCCTAAGGTGTTTAGGACCAAGTACTATAACTTCGGTTTTATCTGAATTTAACAGCAGAAAATTGCAGGTCATCCAGGTCTTAATGTCCTTGAGACATGCATGGAGTTTAGTAAGCTGATTAGTTTCATCTGGCTTTATTGATAGGTATAACTGGGTATCATCTGCGTAACAATGAAAGTTTATGGAGTGTTTCCGAATCATATTTCCTAGAGGGAACATATATAAGGTGAATAGTATGGGTCCAAGCATGGACCCTTGAGGAACACCATGACTAACCTTGGTATACAGGGATGACTCATCATTAACATGTACAAACTGAAATCGATCCGATAAATAGGACTTAAACCAGTTTAATGCGGGTCCTTTAATGCCAATTAAGTGTTCCAGTCTCTGTAGTAGAATGTGATGATCAATGGTATCAAATGCAGCACTAAGATCTAGTAAGACCAGGACAGAGATAAGTCCTTTGTCAGAAGCGATTAGGAGGTCATTTGTAACTTTCACCAGTGCCGTCTCTGTGCTATGATGTGTTCTAAAACCTGATTGAAAATCCTCATATAAACTATTGTTATGAAGAAAGTCACATAGCTGGTTGGCGACTGCTTTCTCAAGGATCTTGGAGAGGAAAGGGAGGTTGGATATAGGTCTATAGTTGGCTAAAGCTTCTGGATCAAGATTAGGCTTTTTAAGGAGCGGTCTAATTACAGCTAGTTTAAAGGACTGTGGTACGTATCCTGTTAATAGAGACACGTTGATCATTTCTAGTAGAGATGTGCTAATTAAAGGTAAAGTTTCTTTCAGCAACCTAGTTGGGATGGGGTCTAGGAGACAAGTTGTTGGTCTAGATGAAGAAACCATCGAAGTTAGTTGGTGGAGGTCAATGGGAGAGAAGCAGTCTAAATATAAGTCAGAATTTGCAACTGTTTCTGAGGTTCCTGTGTTTAAGGATACAATAGTGCCAGTTGAGGGCAAGCGATGATGGATTTTGTCTCTAATAGTTCAAATTTTATCATTAAAGAAGCTCATGAAGTCATTACTACTGAGCGTTGTAGGAATACATGGTTCAGTAGAGCTGTGACTTCCTGTCAGCCTGGCTACAGTGCTGAAAAGAAACCTGGTGTTGTTTTTGTTTTCCTCTATTAATGACGAGTAATAGCTTGCTCTGGTATTGCGGAGGGCCTTCCTATATATTTTAAGGCTATCTTTCCAGGCTTCCAAATTAGTGGAACGCCATTTCCTTTCAAATTTCCGCGATGTTTGCTTCAATTTGCAGGTATCCGAGTTATACCAGGGTGCTAACCTCCTGTGCTTTATAGGTTTCTTTTTCAGAGGGGCAATAGAGTCCAGTGTTGTTCGCAATGAGCCTGCAGTGCTATCAACAAGATGATCAATTTGTGAGGAACTGAAGTTAGCGGAGGAGTCCTCTATTATATTAAGACATGGCATTGAATTTAGTACCAGCGGTATAATTTCCTTAAATTTAGCTACAGCACTATCAGATAGACATCTAGTGAAGGAGTTTTTGCCTAATGGTGTGTATTCCAGTAATAGAACTTCAAAAGTTATTAAGTGATGGTCTGATAAAAGAGGATTCTGTGGAGAAACTGTTAGATTTTCAATCTCGATACCATAAGCTAGAACAAGGTCAAGGGTGTGGTCAAAACAGTGAGTTGGTTTATGTACACACTGAGAGAAGCCAATAGAGTCTAATAATGTGATAAATGCACTACTAAGGCTATCATTAACGACATCCACATGAATATTAAAATCACCTACAATAATTACTTTATCTGATTTGAGGACTAGACTTGATAAAAACTCAGAGAATTCAGATAAAAATTCTAAGTAAGGACCAGGTGCTTGATACACTACAACAAATAGAACTGGCTGTAAAGTTTTCCACGTTGGATGTGAAAGACTAAGAACAAGGCTTTCAAATGAGTTATAATTTAATTTAGGTTTAGGACACATGAGACCTGCCATTCAACAATAAGCCGATATGGCAAATTACTGTAGAAGTTGAGAGTGTTGGCTGACTATTTCACACAGACTTGTGAGCTAAGTGACCGGTTAGCCACTGGAGATCAAAGTAGAAGTGAAAACTTTGTCCCCACAATATTTACAATTGAAATTAAGATTTGGCTAAAAAATGAAACTTTAAACTGTGGGATAATAATTAGTATTCTTTTGTATGCAGACAATATCTGCTTTTCTTCACTAATGCATGGCGTGAAAGATGGCGATTGATTATTGACAAAAAGAAAACTGAAGTCATTCATTTCTGCTGTCTGTAGCACAGTTTAAAGATGGCTCGTATACTTTGAACTATGCAGATTCATATAATTATCTAGGTTTTTATTTTTGGATGAACATTCGATCAATTTAATTAAACTTGTTAAGGTTCTTGCTGATTCAGCAGGCATAGCTTTGGGGACATCATTGGTAAAAATAAAAATAAAAAACACATGAGTTTTCAAACACACTCTAACCCTTAAATTCCACCAGATCCATGTTCGGTCCAGCTCCGATCTGCCACGGCAGCAGAGCTGATAGGTTTCACTTTAGTCTATGTGTGTACTTCCACTGGCTCTGCTGCATTGCGTGTCTTTTCCGTTGCAGCTCCTGCAGTCCGGACCCTTCTGTAGCAGATACGCAAGCCTTCTATTTCTGCTGGATGCCGGAGCACGGCGCATCAATTAAGCCAAATTCAGCACAAAGCAGACAATTTTCATAATAATTTTCATAATAAAACACTCCATGTTGCCAGCACAAAAATCTAATAAAAAAGACAAATCCAAGCACTTCTTCTATCCTTCGGTTGGGAACACTAACATTTTGTCTGTTTTTTGTTGTGTTTATAACACATATGTATAACTGCGGTCGCGTGTGATTCTGTAATTATAGCGGGAACCCCTCGGTCTCACAACTCCAGCTGTGTGGCAGTGCTGCGCCGTGCTGCACTCAAAACGCAGCCGGTGGGTGTTGACGGACAACGGAGCACTGAGCAAAACCGTGGAATTCCCGCATATGTACATATGTCACTGGGTCTGAGTAAATTAAGTTGGCGCTCAGCATAAATGAAAGAGTTGGGTTTTTTTTTATTACAATTTAAGATTTATTTAGGGAATATCATTAGAAAACAACCATGATTTTCATTGTTATGCAGATGATACACAATTATACTTATCCATTAAGCCAGATGACACTGATCAGTTAGCTAAACTTCAGGCATGTATTAAGGACATAAAAACCTGGATGACAAGCACTTTTCTGCTATAGAACTCAGACAAAACAGAAGTTATTGGCCCTAAACATCTTGGAGACACATTATCTAATGATATAGCTACTCTGGATGGCATTATTCTGGCCTCCAGAACCACAGTATGGAATCTGGTAGTTATCCTTGATCAGGATTTGTCCTTTAACTCCCACATAAAGCAAATTTCAAGGACTGCCTTCTTCCAGCTTTGGAACATTGTAAAAATCAGGACAGGGCCCCAGACTAACTTTTTGCATTGGTTGCACTGCTGGTGCACCTAAATAAAAAAGTTAGGTGCACCAGCACAAAAGTTAGGTGCACCCAAATTTTTCATCATGTAGCCTTTAACGGCACAAGTTCACGTTTTTATCCCTTTCCATATACATTCATATATTGTGTAAATGATTTTAAACAGGAATAAGGTGTAAGTAAATGCCAGTCTTTATTTGAAGCACAATTATATATAAAAAGAAAAAGATAAAGTTTTTAAAGTGCTACACTGAGCTGAAATTGAACAAACTAAAACATTTCAAGCAAAATAAAACATTTCCAAATAAAAAGTGCTAGTGTTTAAAGTGCTGTAGACGATCACACACTCCTTGGTTGAGATGTCCGTGTCACCGTCGATCATAAAAGACATGTATGTGCAATTCCCAATTTCAACAGCTGTCTTTCTCTTCAACGTGTCGGCTATAACCCCAATAAATTGTATGTCAATTTATACATTACTGTATGTCGGGCTGACGTCTAATCCATTTTTCTTCATTAGTATAATCTCCGATTTAAATTTAGTGAAGGGCAGCTCCTCTTTTGTGATGTTGTAGGCACTATTGAATTTAATTAACATTTCTGATTCCTCAGAGGACCTGAGGGTTTCTGCCTGCCGCTCCTGAGAGGAGCCACTTTATTAACACACTTGTCCCGGCATGAAGTGTGTTTTTGCGAGACATTGTTTCTTCAACTTTTCGATACAAAACGTTATCGAGCTGCTTATGACGGCACTGTTACCAGCCATGTTTGGACCGCACTCCTTACAATAAATGCAGTGCATCGAGTTATCTATTTTATTGTATCTCAGCCAGGGAAATTGTTCTAGCCAGTCCTTCCTGAAAGTATACAGTTTTGGCTTTTTAGTCTGACTACTCTCGAGCTCCATGATCTCAGACTTGATAGGCCTACACTCCATCTCTGTCTCATCAGATGCCATCTCCGCTGAAGGGCTTGGCACCTTAGGGACTAAGTAGACCGGTGGCTGAATTACCTCCTTGTCTGGGCATGGACTGGGAATGACAGTAGGCCTACTTGTACTGGGCGGAACAGTAGGCTTACTTTTCTTAATGAAAAAGCTATTTATGTGTCTAACCCTCTTCATTTTGTGTTGTCTGTTTCCTTTATCTGTTTACCGTGGGTGGTCAGGTTGCAATTTTGAACACACACAGCCAGGAGCAGTGGACAGGAATATCTGGACTACAGCCAATCAGAAGCAAAGACCTGACCCATCTCTGTCTCTGATTGGTTTAGACCACGATATGAGCCTACCATTACTGTGAGTTTGGTCAAAGGAGATCAAATGCTTCGTTCGCAGAGAGGCAACAGATGCAATGGAAGTTTAGGCGTTCGCATTTGTTACGGCCCAGGGGGCGTAGGCTTGTTTGTTCTCTCCTCCCTCATGTGTGTTTCCCCCATGTGTTCCAGGTGCTGATTTGCTCATTGAATCTGTGTGACATTGCTTGCATGAGCAGGTGCTCTCTTTGTTGTGGAGGGGCTATTGTGTTAGCCGCCTCAGCTTGGTAACTTAGCTTAGCTTAGCCTAACCTAGCTTAGCTTAGCTTTGTTGACTCTTGTGGACGTTGTGGTGGCGCTCAGTGGCATGGTAGTTTTTTTTAGCTTAGCTTAGCTTAGCCTAGCCTAGCTTAGCTTTTTGAGTGCTGTGGCAGTGTTAGGCTGCATAGTGGTATTTTGGTTGCTGAGCCTGGTCTAGCCTAGCCTAGCCTACCTTAGTTTAGCCTATCTAAGCTTGACATGGTAGACGCCTTTAGTTTGAGTATGGTGTTTGTGCTGAGTGAATTTGTGGCTAACGCTGTTCTTAAGGATCTGGGGGGTATTCCAGAAAGGAGGTTCAACAAACTCTGAGTCTATCCCTGAACTCTGAGTTGACTTACCCTGTGAAGTGAAACTCTGAGTTTTCAGTTCCAGAACAGCTGATCTGAATTAGGTAAATCGACTCTGAGTATGTTAACTCTGAGTTGAGCTCGTGCCTGACGACTAGTAAAAAGCCATCATCAATGGAGCTCCGATACTGTGATTCACCATGGCAACAGGGGAGAAAACAGGAAGCAGACATTTTCTGGGAAAAAAAGTAACACGGCTGCAGCCGTAATAAAAATCACTGACAGTTTTAGATGCGGTCGTCTTTTCATTTTGAAGTTAACATCACTTTCTTTTATATTAGCCTTTGAGGAAGTGGTTGAATGTTGTTCAATGTTTTATTTTATTTTAGGCTATTTTATTTCATTTAAATCAGCTGAAAATGAAATATAAAAACAGTCTCACGATGGCTCCTCACTTTGGTTTTATTTCACATATTAAACAAAGTAAAAGTTTATTCAGTGGATATTGTAACTTGTAGTAGCTTTTACCACCAACAGATGCTGTTTAACACACATCTGTGTCCTAACATCCTGCTAAGTAGATGAACATGAAGTGGTGCTCACCTCCACCTCGTCCGCCAGAGGCTGAGGAGCTGGTCCTGGGTCAGGTCGCTGGGTGACCAGAGGCTAAGGGCGTCACTCACCCCCAGGACCCAACATTAGAGGCAGACACACACGTAGCCTACTGTCTACAGATTGAACTAGAAGTCATTTAGTCTTATACTCAATGCGGTGGCAAACTAGAAACACGGACTTCGAAATTACATTGTTGGAAAAAGTACAATACTACTGATGGTTACTTTTGTAGCTATCTGTGGGAAATACAGAAAGTCAAATGAAATGTGAGTTATTTCTGTTTTTCTGGCTGCTGGAAGGTGATTGATTAACCTGCGAAGTGATTAAAAAACAAAAGAAAAACGCAGAGGATTGTTCAGACCTAAGAGCACGTCAGCGATGACGTGTAGCCTGATATTCGCTGTGCGGCCGGAGAATATAAATGACGGACTGATGAGGAGCGGTGTAGGCTACTGTTCGGTTCAGTCCTCGTCAGGGAGTGAGAGCTCATCTAAATGAATCTAAATTATCCTCCTGGTGTAAAACTATGTGAATTATTTCTGCTTCAACATGATCGGACTGAGAAGGAAAGGACAGCCGCTGTCAGACAGCTCCGTCAGACTCAGGGTTTCTTCAGGTAAACCTGCCAGTGAGCAGGTTATGTTCACAGAGTCAGTTACCGCAGTAACAGACCCAGAGTTTAAGTTATCTCTCTTTCTGGAACTGAAAACTCAGAGTTTCTCTCATCTCAGGGTTAACAAACTCAGAGTTTTCACAAAACCCGCTTTCTGGAATACCCCCCTGGAGAAGTGTAGAAAGAGATTTATTTACTGTTGCTCAACACTATGGTATTCCTGTCTCCACCTCTCTCTGTAAGGACGATCTGAGGGAAGCAGTGATAGATGGCTTGTCCCGTCAGGGGGTGGTGCATGTGTCAGTGGCTGGGGATGTTGCTGGCACGGGGGTTGGGGCTATGGCTGCGGTGTCGCCTGGTGGGGGCCACTTGGTTGCCAGGGCGCCCTCGGAGGCCAGCCGCTCTGCTCCCCGAGAAGGAGAGGCAATTGAGCAAAAGCCTCTTAGTGCAACCCCACAGACAGGTGGGTCGGAGGAGAAGCCATTTATGCTACCTCGTTTGACCCTGATTCCATTGAGTCCTCTGCCAGCTCCCGGTTAGATGCTAGGGTTAAGCTGCGATTGGCTTGCCTCCGGATGGAGCGAGAGGGGAAAAGGGAAGAGCGGGGGTTTCATCTCCGGAGGGAGCTGTAGCTTAAGAGATTAGAATTAGAGGCAGAATCCATCAAGCTGCGCCAGTTAGAGCTGCAGAAGACTCTGGCTAGCTCTAATGCTAGCATGCTGCCTGTTCCAGGGCCTGCGGCAACTTTTAATGTTAGTAAAAATGTTGCCCTGGTCCCTGTTTTCCGGGAATCTGAAGTGGAGTCCTACTTTGGAGTGTTTGAGCGCATTGCAAGCGCTTTACGTTGGCCAAGAGATGTATGGGCTATTTTGCTACAATGTCGGTTGACAGGTAAAGCTCAGGAGGCATGCGCTTCCCTTTCACTTGATGACAGCCTAGTGTATGACAAGGTAAAAAGTGCGATTTTACATGTGTATGAGCTGGTGCCAGAAGCTTATCGGCAGCGCTTTCGGGGACTCCGGAAAGCGGCTGACCAGACCTTTTCCGATTTTGCTCGTGAAAAAGAGTTGTTTTTCGATCGCTGGTGCACGGCTTGCAAGGCAGATGACCTTACTTCTCTGTGTGAGCTCGTACTGCTCGAGGAGTTCAAGGCATGCCTACCGGAGCGCGTGGTGGTGTACTTGAATGAACAGAAAGTAACCAACTTATCGCAGGCAGCCTCCCTAGCTGATGAGTTCGCCCTCACGCACAAAGCCGTGTTCACCAAGCGTGACTCGGCCACTGTAGACTCTGGTCAGAGGTCTCGTGACCCTCAGGTAGCACGTGCTCCTACTCCCATGCCGAACGTAAAATCTGATAGGCAGTGTTTTTTCTGCCACAAGCCTGGTCATCTGGTGGCTGACTGTGCAAAAGCAGCAGGCTGCATCCTCAAGGCAGCCGAAGGGGGTGGGGCTAGTTAAGACTGTGTCTCAGGTCCAGGTTCCTAAGCCTTTGATAACCGCTGAACCTGATGAGTGCTTCAAGCCATTTGTCTCACAAGGGTTTGTGTCGCTGACAGGGAGAGTTGAGGACCAAGTTCCAGTCACTATTTTAAGGGATACTGGTGGTTCCCAGTCATTCGTCCTGGCAGGTGCGCTGTCCCTGTGTAAGGAATCTGCTTGTGATGTGAGCACGGTAGTCAGGGGAATTGGCATGAGTTTTGTACCAGCTCCGCTACACCGAGTTCACGTGCGGTCAGGCTTGGTTACGGGTTTTTATTCTGTCACTGTCCTTCCCTCTTTCCCTATCGAAGGTGTGAGCTTCATCATGGGTAATGACATAGCAGGGGGGAGAGTGTATCCAACCCCAGAGGTCGTTGACATCCCGATTCCTACATCTGGGTCTGATGTCCTGGAACGGGAACACCCAGATGTGTTTCGAGTTAGTGTTCTGACCAGGGCTCAAGCCGGAAAACAGGTTCAGGGTGTTGATCTGTCAGATTCCCTGTTCGCCTCGGTTTTGGCTGAGGACAAGCTGCCACCTGCCAAGGACGCAGGCAAGGGTCTAGCTAGTGTTCAGGAGAAGGGAACGGGAACGGTTCCAACAGCGCTGACACTGCCATTGACACGTGATGCACTCATCCAGGCTCAGAAGGATGATCACTCCCTAGCCACGTGTTTTGCGGCTGTTGTCGACTGTCCTGACACGTGTGCTAAGAGACAGTTATATTTACTGGATGATGGGTTGTTGGTGCGCAAGTGGGTCCCGCAGGTGGGTGCTCTTGCTGGTGACACTGGGGAGGACTGGAAGTCAGTTCACCAGATTGTCGTTCCAGCTGGGTGTCGGCAACATGTGCGAGCTTTAGCACATGAGCATCTATGGTCTGGTCATCTCGGTGTCACAAAGACACACAATCGTATTTTAAAACATTTCTTTTGGCCAGGTATGAAGCGTGATGTTGCACGTTACTGCAGAACGTGCCACACCTGCCAGCTAGCCGGTAAGCCCAATCAGAAGGTGCCCCCTGCCCCTTTGCATCCTATTCCTGCTGTGGGTGCCCCTTTTGAACATGTCATTGTCGATTGCGTCGGTCCCCTGCCAAGAACTAAGGCTGGTAGCCAGTTCCTTCTGACTATAATGTGTATTGCAACTTGTTTTCCTGAAGCAGTCCCCTTAAGGAGGATTACAGCCTCAACTGTTAGTAAAGCTCTAATAAAATTCTTTACCACTTTTGGGTTGCCGCATATTTTGCAGACTGATAGAGGTACAAATTTCATGTCTAGAACCTTTAAACAGACACTACAGTCTCTAGGCATTTCACACTCTGTGAGTAGTGCGTACCATCCAGAATCACAGGGTGCGCTCGAGCGCTGGCATCAGACTTTGAAAGCTATGCTGCAGAAGTATTGTTGCAAGACAGGACTAGACTGGGATGAGGGACTGCCTTATATGCTCTTTGCGATACGTGTTGCAAAACAAGAGTCACTTGGGTTCAGTCCCGCTGAACTTGTGTTTGGTCACAATTTCCGTGGCCCTTTGAACGTGCTACAGGAACAGTTTATGTCTGATGTTCCCTCTAGCACCAACGTGTTGGATTTTGTGTCGAAGTGCAGAGCTCGGCTACATAAGGCAACTTCCCTGGCGAAGGAGAGTCTCTCCTCTTCCCAGGGAAACATGAAGAAGTGGTTTGATCGTAAGGCTGTGGTACGTCAGTTTGAGCCTGGTGATCAGGTGCTTGTGCTGTTGCCAGTACCAGGTTCAGCCCTTACTGCTCGGTTCCTAGGCCCGTATGTAGTAAAGCAATGGGTTTCTGACACAGATTACGTTATTCTCACCCCTGAACGTAGGAGGAAGACAAGGTTGTGTCATGTCAACATGCTCAAGGAATACTTCCCCAGAGGTACTTCTGGGAGGGAGCAACATACTGAGGTGTCCGCTTCCTTGGTTTGCTCCGACGGTGTTCCGGATGATGGTCTCAACATGCCCTCTGCTGGTCAACAGAGTGGTAGGTTGTCGAATTCAGAGTTTTTGTCGGATGTTGGCAGTCGTCTCTCCTACCTTTCTGATGACTAGAGGGCTGATGTAATCCAGTTGCTCCAGGCGTTTCCCACTTTGTTTAGTGATGTGCCTTCTTGTACAAACGTGTTACACCATGACATTGAGGTGGGCGGTGCTGCCCCCATCAAACAGCACGCATATCGTTGCTCTTTTGAGAAACGGCAGGCCATGAAAGCTGAGGTTAAGTATCTGCTGGAAAATGAGTTAGCCGTCCCTAGTCACAGCCCCTGCAGTTCTCCGTGCCTGATGCCTCCCAAGGCTGATGGGACCCTTCGTTTCTGCACTGACTTCAGGAAAGTGAATAGGGTTACGGTGACCGATTCTTTCCCCTTGCCTCGCATGGAGGACTGTCTGGATAGCATAGGTCCTGCTGCCGTTATTACCAAACTTGATCTGCTGAAAGGGTATTGGCAGGTTCCATTGACGTCCAGGGCTTCAGACATCTCCGCTTTCGTGCCCCCAGACCACTTCATGCAGTACACGGTCATGGCTTTTGGGTTGAGGAATGCTCCTGCTACTTTCCAGCATTTGATGCACCAAGTGTTGGGTGACGTACCTCACTGTAGTGTGTACCTTGATGATGTTGTAGTGTATTCCAGTGACTGGCATGAACATGTGTCTAGTCTGAGGACTGTATTGCAGCGGCAAATTTGACCCTGAACCTGGCAAAATGCGAGTTTGGTAAGGCAACAGTTACCTATCTGGGTAAGCAGGTGGGTCATGGGCAGGTCCGGCCCGTAGAGGCAAAAATCAAGGCTGTGTTGAGTTATCCTGTCCCCTCCACGAGGCGTGAACTCCGCCGTTTTTTGGGCATGACTGGATACTATCAATGCTTTTGTAGAAAACTTCTCAGTAGTGGTTGCGCCCCTTACCACGTTGTGTAGTCCTAAGGTTCCTTTTGTGTGGACTGTCGAGTGCCAGCATGCTTTTGAAGCTGCCAAGTCTCTCCTTTGTAGTACCCCTGTCCTAGCTGCACCTAACTTTTCCATTCCTTTCAAGTTAGAGGTTGATGCCAGCAACTCTGGAGCCGGTGCGATGTTGCTACAAGATGATGCGGATGTTGTGCCTCATCCAGTGTGTTTCTTCTCAACAAAGTTCAATCGCCACCAACTGAACTATTCCACCATTGAGAAGGAAACCCTGGCTATGCTGCTCGCTCTGCAACACTTTGAGGTGTACATGGGTGGCAGTGCACTCCCGGTCACGGTGTACACAGACCACAATCCCTTGGTGTTCTTGGCCCAGATGTACAATCACAACCAGCGGCTAATGCGCTGGGCTCTGGCTGTGCAAGGGTATAACATTGAGATAAAACACAAAAAAGGAGTTGACAACGTTGTGGCTGATGCACTATCCCGTGTGTGAGATGCCTCAATGGTTTATGATAATTGAGGTAGTTGGCCCCAGTATTGTGCATAAGGTACTGTGTTATAACCTGTTTTCCCAAACTGGGATTTGTGTTATTATGGGGGGGGGGTGTTACGGCTCAGGGGGCGTAGGCTTGTTTGTTCTCTCCTTCCTCATGTGTTTTCCCCCATGTGTTCCAGGTGCTGCTCCTCCTCTCGGGATCCACACAGGTGACTCCTATCACCGATCACCAAGTGATATCTGGGAGAGAGGCAGGCCGGTGAGGTCTCTCAGTGGCCATTTTGGGCAGCGTGTGAGCTGTGTGGTGTGTTGGGCAGTTCCGTCCTCCCGTTTGGAAGATGCAACTTTAGTTACTTTAGTTAGGCGTGTTTTTCTGTTGTTTGGAGCTTATAAGTCCCTTTTGTTAATAAACCCCTTCGATTTCTGCCCTAACCCGTGTGGTGTTGCAGCTCTTAATCAGTGATCTGGTTTTATGTTATTCCCCTCATCCCCTCGACGTTCAGAGGACGTAACAGCATTGAAAACGGGTGCACCAGTGCACCCTAGGAATAATTTTAGGCGCACCTTTACAAATTTAGGTCGCATGTGCGACCAAATTGGACAAATTGAACTCTAGAGCCCTGCAAGCACATCTGTCTCAAAAAGGATGCAGAGAAATGATCCCACGCTTTTGTTACCCCAAGGCTTGATTATCGTAATTCCCTTTTATCAGGCTGCTCTAATAAGTCTCTAAAGACTCTCCAGCTGATCCAGAATGCTGCTGCACATGTACTGACAGAACTCATATTAGAGAACATATTTCTCCCATATTACCCCATCTACAGTGGCTTCCTGTAAAAGTCAGAAGTGAATTTAAAATCCTCCTCCTCACATACAAAGCCCTTAATGGCCAGGCACCAGCATATCTTAAAGACTAATAGTACCCTATAACCCCACTCGAATGCTGTGCTCTCAGGACGCAGGGTTACTTGTGGTTCCTAAAAGTAAAATGGGAGGCAGAGCCTTCAGCCATCAAGCTCCTCTCCTGTGGAACTATCTTCAAATGTCAGTTTGGGAGGCAGACACCCTTTCTTCATTTAAGAGTAGACTTAAAATGTTTCTTTTTGATAAAGCTTATAGTTAGGGCCTGCACAGGCCTGTACACACTCATGTCTCATCAATACATATAACTGGCTTCTTCTTGGAGTCTCTGTGCTCTCTTGTCTCGCAGGTTCCCATGGATGGTGTTTGGCCCTGCTGCTGTTGTCCTGCTTGACTTCTACTATCATCATCATTATCATTGTTATTATTATTATTATATTATTATTATTATTATTATTATTATTATTATAGTATTATTCATATTCATATCTCAATTAGTAAAGCTGTTATTACTGCTGTGGCTGCTGTATTCTCCCATCTCTCCCACAGCTTCTCCTCCCTCTTGCTCTCTCTCTCTCTGCCCTCTCTCTCTCTCTCTCTCTCAACCCAACCAGTTGAGGCAGATGGCTGCCCACCATTGACTCCAGTTCTGCTTGAGGTTTTTGCCTGTTTTTATGCTGTTTTTTCTCTCGATTGTCGCCAAGTGCTTGCTCATGGGGGAAATGTTGGGTCTCTGTAAATAACTTAATCAAGGAGTATGGTCTAGACTTGCTCAATTTGGAAAGTGTCATTGGATGACTTTTGTTGTGAACTGGCGCTATACAAATAAAGATTGATTGATTGATTGATTGATTAATTGATTGATTGATTGACACCACACAACGTCACACACCGACACACTGCACCACACAACACAACACAACACAACACCATACCACACAACACCACACACCAATACACTGCACCACACCACACAACACCATACCACACAACACCACACACCACCACACTGCACCACACAACACCACACCACACTACAGGAAGCACTTGACAGCCACCTGGCTGGGGCAAACTGACACATGCCCCACCATGGAGTCCCCTACGATCAGTGTGCAAGGGTTGGTTTGTGCAGCTGACTCACCTGCAGGCGGAAGTGAAGCCGACTAGTAGTGGCAGCAGCCAACAGGGCTGTGTCATGAAAATCAATACATGCATGGTTCAAAGCTGGAAACTGATTATAAAAACTTTTTTTTTATTATACTTTATGTGTACATATCAACTATACATCATTCACTTGGTGTTAAGAGCCTCAAATGTATAACCGACCCCAGTTGTACCATATAATGGTGCTGAAAGGGGTTGAATGGAGGTCAATGCAATTCAGCCAGCAGGGATATCAAAAGTCTCTGACTCATGCAAACATGCACATACTCAAACACACACACGTTCACCCTTGAAAAATCCCTACAGAGACAGCTGACTCTGCATGTCAAAATTTCACAGCATGCTAAATTCAGTGTCACCATGCGCAATTGTCCCGACCCTCTGAGCTCCTCTATGTGGTTAGCCTGGCCTGCTCACCATGGCTGCCCAGATATGATCAGATATTTCATAGATTTCTCAAAAGTACAACACAACATAAAAAGGAGTGCGTCGGGTGTTCTTTGTGATACTGCTTTTTTTGTTCTTTGCGCCGTTAAAAAAACACAAGTAAACATATGCTATGCAGATGCTTTAGATTTTCGCGTTGCTCACAAGAGCACTCCACTGATTTAACATTGCTCCTATAACAGCATCAGGCGCAGTTTAAATCTGCAATATGTAACAATTGTCCATTTCTCAAATTCACACACCAGACAAATAGGGGGCAGCACATGACCAGAGTTAATGCTAATCACTGCTAACCGTAGCTGCCATTAGCTAGTAAGCTTGGTTTACTGTACAGCTAGCAATTGTATTAGCTGAATGAAAGGATCGAAATCAATGCAGCAACACCAGAGATGTCAGTGCGATGTAGGTGTAAACACCTAGTGCCAACATTACCCACAATGCTGCTCTAGTGCGTAGTTGGAGTTTCTGGAATGTTCTGCTAGTAGTGGTTACTGTAGCCCAAGCTCTCAGGAAGGTTTTGTAGTGGCCAAACTGTGTGATTACAGCCTTTTTTGATGCAGTGCAGCCCTTTTTTCCCCCATAAGTTACATTGTGAAAGAAGCAGCTGTAAAACAATTGATAATTTTTTTTTGGAGCATCACATCCCCCACTAAATGATTCGTTTCACTGTCAGAATTTGATACACTGGGTCCAACAAAATGTGGAAAGTCTAGAAGAGCCCCACGATTAAGTCATGTTATCTCTATTCAAGTTAGCCAGGCACTAAAAAGGAAATTAGCAAGCTCGGTAGGCTGGAGTCTCTAGTGTGCACGCTCTATGGGCCACACAACAAGATACCCAGGAAGTTGAGCTTTTTCGGAACTGTATTAGATTGCATCGTATTAAAAACGAATCATTTCTGAACCGTATCAGAGTCTCTGTATCTAGATGCATTTTCAGTTGTCTTATAAGGAAGAGATGCACACCCCTAATATTATGTCTTTTAAAATATGTGTTCAAGCCGATAAAGAATTTAGCCATATTGTACGCATTTTCTCCTCACAGTGGTCTCAAGGAAGCTGATGTACAGTTGCTGTGTAAGCGGAAACATCCCAAATGCTTGCATTGGTGGACACAAGCCTTTTGTGAATTATAAAGTGTGCCTTGTATCATTTTGTGAATAAAGACTTTTAGCTATTATCCAGTCATATATTAAATGTGCACTGAGCTAAATGCTGATGTCAGAAGGCTAACATGCTGATATTGAGCAGCTATAGCAAGACAGGATTATACATATCTGTGTCCATTTTTGGAATGGGTGGCTCTTAACCAGAAGTGGGCGGGACTTATAGTTTATTATATATTAATTTACTTAATTCATTATGTAAACCTGCAATTGATATAGGTTGATAAGAAGTTGCTATACTTCCTATTTATATAAAAACAATTTACGGGAGCTTCAGAATTGAGCTTCAGATCAAACATTTTGATTGTAAAATAAGAGAACTATTTACAGAACAAGTTTTTATATACTCGAATGAATTAAAATTAGTCAGCTACCCAATGAGGATTTTCATTCAACAAAAGTATTTTCAAGATATCGACACATTTTATTCAAATGATACTTGTACTTATGAAAGGTATTTTATCTGTACCGGATACTTGTTTCAGCCAAGGACTCCCCCAACCCTCTGCTAATTAGTTCTAACCATAAGTATAGCTGAGGCTGATGGGAATGTCATAGGGTATTTGGTCATATACCAAAGTATAGGACAAAAAAACCTTTTGACTATATGGCACTGAATGAAAAAGTCTTGGGATGATCTTCTTGCTATTCATTAAGCCCTAAAGTAATAGTATTAGTATAGTATACATTGTAACTTAGTTAAAGCAATATGGCAATATGTAAGAATAGGCCACTCGAATGTATTCTCCAAACAAAAAGGGGATTGCATATCAGCAGAGTGGCAGCTGCTAAATGCAGCTGCTGTTAGCTAGCAAGCTCTGTTAACCATGCAGCCAGCACTTGTATTAACTGACTCTGTCCAGGCTGGAAGCCTGTAGCTGCAGTTCCTATCAGACTATCACCTCTTGAGGTACAAAGTGGCTATGGGGATAGCTCATTAGAAGGCTAATTTAAATACATTCCAATAAACTGTAAATACATGAATGATAAAATAAAATACGTCTTTGACATAACGTAAAAACTGTTATTTCTTCACATTCTGACGATAATTTTAACACTGTTCTCCTTGCAACATTAAAAAACTCATAACAGCATGACATAAAGAACACTGCTTTCAACCACAGAAGATGTGCCATACAGGTATATGTGTACACCTTTGCCTATATTTACTAAAATTCTCCTCTATTAAGACTAAAAAATAATAAATAAATAAAATTTTAACAAATTAAAAATATTAATGTCTACTGGCTAGTACTTAACTTGGCATTGAAGTTTTACGATTTAAGCCCACCAGGTTTTGGTACCCAACATAAAAACCTCCCGGCATCAGTTCATTGGTGCACAATGCAATGAAAAAAACCCAACTGACTTCTTGTCCAAGCTAGTCTGAGCACGGTCCTATATACAGTGGTTTGCTGTTGAAATTTTCTCTTCCTGTGTGGTTTCAGGAGGAGAGTATATGGCCTCCACTGGCACAATTAGACAGAGAGAAAGAGCGAAAATAGACCCTGCAGACATCTCAGTGGACTGACAGTTGCTAAAGAGTTGAGGTTGCACATGTGCGCAGGAGTAGTCTGGTTACAGAGAAAGGAGGAGAAAGTTAAAATGAGAGACAGAGATGTTTAACATTGTTAACACAAAGAACTTTTGGGAATGAAAACAATCTTTGTGGTTGTAAACCAAGTCAAAATATGAGATCCCTTGTAGTTAGAGAGGCTGTCCCTTGTGTGGCAATTGACTGATCCCACCAGCAGCTTCCTTTCCTTCTGGAATGCAATTAGGCCAACAAGCTCTACAAACTTAAGGACAAAACATGTCTACCAAAATGACCCACATGAGTGTTTTCTGATCTGTCGTCCATAGTGATGATTGAGTCACATCCCCTATATCTGCCTTTGTTTCTGTGAGACCACTGTCATAATTTGCTTGACTAGAGATTGTTTAATCAGCAATACATAAAAATAGTAGAGATGCAGCGATTGCAATTTTCTTGGACATTCCGATTTTCTAAAAGTCTGACCTGCCGATTCCGATTTTCTTCTTCTAAGAACTATAATTAACAGCATTCACAATCATTTTTGTAAGATTTTTTTAATGGAAAAATCATTTGTATGTTTGTCGTAAAATACTGACTATTTGTTGTAAGCTCTTTTAATGGCCTGTTACCAAAATGTCTCTGTGAATTTTTAGCTCCCTCTTTTAAGCATTTGCTCAGTGTATACTGGTACTGTATATCCAGGACCCTTATTGTGAAAGGTGAAAACGGAAGCAGTCTCTCTGTAATGGGCTGCATTTGACATGAAAGTGGAATACAAAGTTTACTGCTCCGGTTCAGATAACAGATCCTTATCCTCAAAGTAAATGTACAGCTGATAACCATCGGCTACGATGTTTTACTTTCCCAGAAGTACACAGGTGCAACGGATCCCAACACTTCCTGTCGTCAACTCGAGTAACGTCCCTGTCTCTGCTCCGCTCTGCGTGACGTTGACTCACTCACCAGAGTGAACGCTGATTTGATTTAAGTTTGGGCTTTTGTAGGCAAGCTCCTAAAGCTGTCAGTAGAAAATCAGGACTACAACACTGCAGTGTGAACTTAGCATGAGTTACATTTGTTTACTGCAATAATAAAAAGTGGTGATTTGTTGAGGTTTAAATGCTTAATTCACATTGTGATGGACAGTTTGAATGATGATCTCATTACTTCAATAGCAGTCAGAGGGTTCTGCAGCAAGTTGGCAGCATTTTGATGTGCACAACAGCAAGTTAGGCTGTTGTGGAAAATATGTCACCCTGAGTTATGAGGATTTCCTCCTACATGTTGTTACATTGTAACACAAAGCACCTTTAAAGCGCCAAGCAGAATACTGCTACTTTTGTCTCAAACCTGTCGTACAATCACACACACACTCTGCCACACACATACAACCATGTCATCATGTGTCCCGCAGATGCTCTGCCCTCGGAGGATATCCTGATGACTGCCTGGAGGAGCTGCCAAATCTTCACAGAAACACAACAAAAGAGGTAACAAGGTGCAGAGAACTTTAGTCACATTTACAGTGATTTTCCAGACAATCAGACTTTGGACTTGTTTCCAGTTTCCAGCCAACATACTGTACACACTGCAAATTGTTCTGTGCTTGCCAAGATTTAAAAACTCAGATTTAGAAATATGAGATTAATTATTTTGTTTATTTACTAGCTGAATTCACAGTATATTCTCATAATTTACTACTAAAACAAGCCAAATTAGATAGAGAAATTTTTTTTTCATTCATTCATTTTCTTTCACTTAATAAAACTTGTTTTAAGATTATAAGATACGATTGTTTTAAGAAGAGACAGAAGATTCAAGGTAAATTGCTTGATTTAAGAATCACACATAAGGCTTTTCTTTTTTGTTTTTTAAACATTTTTAATTGGCATGGCCCAAAATCCTTCACGTAGTATATACAATAGAAAAGAGAGTTTACTTCCAGCGAATCCCCAGGCCATTTCTATAAAGACCTCAACCACAACTCAAGATGGCCCCTCAGGCCCATTTCTATGTGCAATAACATCACAAAGATTATATTTTATTGGCACAAACACACTTTCTTTGAAACTAATAGAAAAATAAGAGGTGAAATCAATAAGCTTATGGACTAATTATGTTGCGTGGGCAAGAGTGGGCACAGACACTTCATATGCCAACAGATCTTTATCGAAATTCAATGTTTCATAACGCTGATACTCAAAAGCAACATGAGAGGAATCTATCACAAAGATATCCTTTATCAATCCAAACACAGGTGAAGTATCATCCACATCTGAGATAATCAGACTTCCCACTGATATACTTATTACCATTGAGGATAAGCCATTTCACAGAGACAACAGATTGTATGATGTCCGTGCCCAAAAAATCTCTGACTTTAGTCTCAACATAATCCCAATTTTTCACCCCTGAGACAGGCCCCAATTCTCTCTCATTTGCAAAAATGTGATGCTCAATGCCTATTTCATTCTGACAACATTCAAGTAACTGATTATGTTTTGCAAGTGATTTACAAACATTTTTAAAATATAATTTAGAAGCCCACTGCTTAAAATAACTGTGCTTTGCCTCAAATCGCACGCACATACTCCTTATTAAAGGACCAAGAAATTCGATTTGACTAGGAAGATGCAACATGTAATGTTGCTTGGGTATTACATTACTTTCAGGGAAAAGATGTTTAAACTGATACAGGTGTTGCTCAATCATACTTTGAGCCGTAATACAGCTTGTAAAGAAATAATTGGAGCACGAACTATCTGAACTATTTCAATCAACTTAATAATAAATTGCACATACTCATTGTCCACATCATTCAAAAGAAAAGGTAATATTAGTTATGTTATGTTAAGTATTAACATTTGCCCACAAGCCTGTTTCAATTTGTTGTCATTAGCTGCCAAAGTGTTGACACTAATAGGACAAGGCCTTTCCCGGATATCAAGAGGTGAGTAAGGAAAATTTTTAATGGCTGAATTAAACACATCTAATTGTATCTGTCCTGACAGAATAAGGTGTTTTAATACAAGTTTAACTTCCATTGGTGCAACACCTTCAAACATGACATGCATTATGTCCTGAGGAGTTTGTTTGATTAGGTCAAAGGCAGGAACATCAACAAGTCTGCTTCTTCTGTAAATTCCATAAGTGGTTTTGAGGGATGCCTTCAAGGTATCTGTGCTTGCTTTGTCAATTTCAAGACACTGCCTAATATGCTTATCTAGAGTTCTTCCAACAAACTTATCCTCATCAGAATGTCTTTGCATATCCTCAAAGGTACATTCACACTGTCTACACTTGCTATAGGCAAAACCAACACCCTCTTTGAAGCCAGCAAGCTGGTGCTGGGCAAGTGTGTCTCCACATAAGGCTACACTGGAAAAAAGGCCACTCCAAAAATAAGCAAAAAAAAATTAATACAAGATATTTTTGCTTGTAATAAGCAAAAAAATCTGCCAATGGAACAAGTGAAAATTCTCTTGGTAAGATTTCTTGAAATAAGACATTATATTTAAGCCTTACAAGATAAGAGTGATCTTGAAATTAGCTGGGAAAACTCATTTTTAGCTATATTTTACTAGTATTGTGATGTTTTGTGTCTCATAATAAGCTTGTGATGCTCAAAAATAGTATTTTCCCCTCAAAAGTAGCATCTTTTTTTTGTCATCTTGTTTGTTTCAAGTGTATTTAACTAATTTTTAATTATATAATTGTTACACTGTTCTAGATTTAAGTCCACCACCTACTTGAAATAAGATTAGAAACTGGCATTTTGAGACAAAATGTCTTGAAGTTAGCATTCTTGACTCGTATTAGGCAGTGCTCTTTTGCCATAATAAGCCGTAATTTACCATCCTGTCATCATCTCAAGTGTATTTACCTTACTGTAAGCTCTACAAAAGTAATACTGTTCTAGATTCAAGACATTCATCTACTAGATTCAAGACATTAACTACTTCTTTTAAGACAGAAAAAATTAAAACTAGTCTTGCATTTGCATTTTTTTTTATTTAAACAGTAAAAAGTCCCAGAGGACTGCATAAAAGGGAAACAGCTTCATTTTTTTTCAACATTTTGGCTCACAGTATGCAGGGTTTTTTCTGCATTATAAATTTTGAGGCGGCCGCCTCTCTGGAATCTTGATTGAAAATCAATGTAGTTCTAAGCTCAGTGGCGCTGTTTTCAAATCTGTTCAACTCGACCGCAGCAGAAGGGTGCGTTTGATTTCAGCTCCGGGTGGCAAAATGACGTTGACGCGCTGCTTGTGTTCCCGCGGGGCTCATTTGGGCTCCGCTCCGGTCAAACCTTGTGCTGAGCGCGAACGCACCTCACTGGCGCAGAGCGACGCGGTGGTTTCATTTGCTGCTTGGCGACAGGAGGACTCCGTGGCACGTTTGAAACAGGTGAGGTGAATAATTTCGCATAAAAAACACAAAGTTTCATACAAAAAACCCATGTTTCACCCATATTTTATGCTTCACAGGCCTCATAATGTCGCGGAAAATCAGCGACTTTTTTAATAAGAAAAGAGCAAGAGAGGATGAGGAGGACAGGTAGAAACAGTGCAGACGGACAACAGCTCAGGATATAATAAATAAATCAATAAAATCTTATCAAAGTCGGATGGTAGTATTTTATCCAGAAATATTCTATATTGACCTAAGGATTTTTATTTTATCTAAATGTATGATGTCTATTTTCCTACGATTTGTGCAGTGAAATGTCTGTCAGTGAACCCCGAAATCCGTTAGCATTTTTAGCATATTTAAAAGTAGCGCAATGTAGAGCTGTCAGAAATTAAAAGCAGCCTCCTCCCTCGTCATATTTGCAGCAACACTGTTGCTTCAGGCTGCGATCAAGCTTTTTTGTATCACTCATACTCTCTCTCCATCAAAACAACCTGCTGCTCTTGGCTGAAATCAGCCCGTTGTCGCTCCATTTAGTGAGGAAGTAGAATAATATGAAGCCAAACGCCTTAATTGATGTGAACGTAACATAGCAGAACATGCCAAATATGTGAGTGAGTTAAGGTCAGGTCCAAACATCTGACCAATGTGCCCCTCAACAACGTACAATATCTGTGCTTTGCACAGGCACACTCAAAGCATATAGACACACTAGGCACACTAAAACTGCTCCACCTGTGACATCTATTCTTAATACAAATGCTTAGTATTGTAACATTCAAATTAAAGGTTCTGGGCTTACATGAACAACTACTCCCTCAATACACCATTAACCATTGTAACATCAAACAGAATCTGTACTGAACTGTGCAAACAATGCACACAAAATATAACATCACATCACAGGATATCGGCATGTTGGCTAATATTGTCGTGCACCCCAAATTAACACTGGGCTAATTTAGCCAAATTCCGACCAAGAATCAATAGCAATGAACATGGACTGTAGTACCCTTGGAGGGAGAGAGGAAGTGCTATCCTACACCATATCTGACCACTGCTTTTATTTGCCAATAAAAACTTTCAACTCAGCCATGCTCTTCTTGTAAGATGATGTGAGATCTCTCTCATGGATATTGTCTAAGAGGACCTCCGTCTGTATAACTGAAAGCAGAGTGGCTACACACTTTGGATAAGTCAGGTGTAGGGTATAATAGTAGGCCATAATGTATAAAGCACTCTCGGTAAGCTTGTCTTTTAGAAAGGTGGTTATTGCCACATCTCCTACCGCTAAGAGGCAGTTGGACGGACTGACAATCAGGACTGGGCAGGAGAGAGGGCATTTCTTCAAGTAGGAATTGGGGTCTTCTGTTTCCTGTAACACATAATCAAATCAAATCAAAATCAAATTTTATTTGTATAGCCCAAATTCACAAATCACAGTTTGCCTCAGAGGGCTTTACAATCTGTACAGAGACGACACCCTCTGTCGTTCGACCCTCGATTCGAGTGAGGAAAAACTTGCCCCAAAAAAAAGGCCTTTTAACAGGGAAAAAAAAAATGCAGAAGAAACCTCAGGAAGAGCCACAGAGGAGGGATCCCTCTCCCAGGACGGACAGACGTGCAATAGATGTCGCATGTACAGAGCAGATCAACGAGATCACAATGTATACAATTATAATGGATGGTTGACAGGAATGAAAGTACATAAAGAGGTATTACAGCAATAATAATGAAATGCACATGGAAATGTGACTACTAGTAATAACAGTAGTAGTGGTTAACAGTAAGGATAGTATGTAGTAATGCATTACAGTAATAGTAGTGAAACGTATGTAACAGAGATATGACTAATATTAGCAACATAACACAGACATCCTTCTGTCAGGATAATGCATTTTGGTCATTTGAAACCTAGGGTAGAGGGTTGTTTACAAACACATAACTTTACAAAGCAAAATTATGACAAAAGTTACAGTACTGAGAAAGCTCCACCTGAAAGTGCTGTTTTTAACTATCCCCAATGCATTTACTGTTTACACACGTCTAGCCTTCCAAAAGAACTAAAAACCAAGGCTAGGCTAGTCTTGCCTGGTTATCATTAGGGTGATAAAACCTGCTACCATGTAATGCACCCATTTCTGTACATACTGTGACATAGCCAAGACATCTACCCAGTGAAAATCCTCTTCCCAAAAACAAATGTTTTAGGTGTCTTTGAAGGCTTAGAACATACAGTATGTGAATAGGAAATACATTGGGAGTCGTCAGAGGCAGCACCTTCAGTTTTAATTTTTTTCCGATACTGCAGTCAAAATGATCCTGTAACATTTTACACAGTTCACCTCGAGGACATGCACCAGAGCCTCACTAGCATCTCGTACCCTCTTTGGAGAAGCAGATGTGGAGGGGAACAGCGATGGCAGCACACGTAGGATCTCAAGAGCCTGTTCAGCCGTACAGGAAAAGATTCATTACTTAAACACTTAGACAAAGTGCACAAGGTCAAATCTTATCAACAGGTAGACAACAGACACGATGCTTAAAAAAAAAAAAAACATTCAGCAAATAATGGGATAGCCATCATAGATGAAAAAGAAGGATGACAAAACACTAGTTCATGTACTTGACAGTTAACATGCCTGAAGGTCCATCCTAAACCCTATTCACTAATAACACCAAAACAGCATTCCCTACCTTTGTCCATTCCTATTGGGGGTTTCAGCGCCTTTTTCCATACACCAAAAAACTGCACCTTCTGGCAGAAGTCATGCCATCTTCCCTTCAGTTCATCGATGAAGTTGGTATTATCCTTATCCAAAATGCGTTGAAGCTCCTCCATCACCTATGAAATATCAAATATACCAATACAGACATTTGAATATATCATTTAAGAGGAAATTGTTATTTTAAACATTGTGTGTGATACCATGGTTTTAATCACGCACAGTCAATAATGACTTACATGTCCAACGTCCTTGAAACAAGGATATGCTTCTAGAACCTTCTCGTGTCTGTCCTCCTCGCGAATGGTATTTGAATCAATGAATGCTCTTCTGGCTACAAATTCCAAATCCAAGAGATGAGAGACATCCTGGTGGTTTGGATTTTTTCTTTTATACAAAGTTTGTAGGGTCTTGTAGTGCTTGGCCAAGGTTGCTGGACTGTAGGTGTCTGGACTGTCAACATCTGCAGTCTTGTTAGCTGTAAGACACAAAAATACATAATATGCCTCAGTTTAAAAAAAGTTCATCTCATGTTGTTGCATGACAAAAAATATGTCAAAAAACTGCCATAAAAAATCATACATTAATATAACATTAAACTTTCATGGAATTAAATCTTTTAACAAATATCAGCCCTGATCCTAACTACCAAACACCTATTAATTTTTGAAATTGTAACCATTTAAATGCCATTTTAATAAATCAAATCATTTTTTGTATAATGAATGCATGAGAACTATTTGCTCGAAACTCATATAGTCATGCAATCACATACAATTGCATGTAGGCACACAAGTACACCCCTACAAAGATGTGCACACCCCCACTACACACAGTCATGAGGAAGTTGGACAACCTCACCATCAGGACTGGACAGGGCAGAGGGTGCTTCTTCAGGTAGGCTTTGGGATCTTCTTTTTCCTTCAACACATAACACAGACATATTTCTGATAGGAAAATGTACTTTTAGGATCATTTCGGTATTTTGGAACCAAAAATTACATTCAATTAAAAAGAGCAAAAATGCCACTAATGAGACACATGGGTTTTAAATACATAACATTATTTGATATGTTGGAGAGGTTATAGAAAGTAATGTTGCCCAGTAGACTGATACTAAAAGGTACTGCTGTACCCAGCTGTTCAAAATGATACAATACCAGCTTTTTATTAATACCAGATTTCTGTTAAAACTTAATTTCTACAATAATGTTAATAAATTGATAATAAAACAGTATAAATGTCACGTAAATACCTATCCTCTGATGTCTATTTTAAAGCCTTTTACTTCTGTCATGTCAGGACTGTCATCTTGACCAATAAAGTGGGTTTATTAGTTTATCTAAAATATAAATACCTCACAAGGGCAAATATGTAAATGCAAAGTTGAAACTCACCTTCTAACTCACTTTCTTTACTGTCTGAGCCTGTGCTGCCACTTCCTTCTGTGGACCGATCCAGAATGATTGTTGAGTCACTTGAATCCATTTCATCCGTGTCTGTTGGCTGCTCAAGACAGCGCCTCTTTGTAGAGCTGCAAAGATTAGTCAGTTAATCAATTAGTTGTCAACTACTAAATCAATCAATCCAGCTGACTTTATTTGTATAGCACTTTTCATACAAACAAAATGTAACACAAAGTCCTTCGTAATAAAAAGCAATATCCCAATATATGAAATTACGTTGTTGGAAAAAATACAATAGGCTATACTGATGGGAAATAAAGAAAGCCAAATGAAATGTGAGTTATTTCTCTTTTTCTGGCTGCTGAAGGTGATTGATTAACCTGCGAAGTGAGTGAGTAAAAAAAAAAATTTAAAAAAAGGTTCAGATCTGACAAACACGTCAGCGATGACGTGTAGCCTGATATTCGCTGTGCGGCCGGAGAATATAAATGACGGACTGATGAGAAGCGGTCTACTGTTCGGTTCAGTCCTCGTCAGGAAGTGAGAGCTCATCTAAATGAATCTAAATTCTCCTCCTGGTGTAAAACTATGTGAATTATTTCTGCTTCAACATGATCAGACTGAAAGGACAGCCGCTGTCAGACAGCTCCGTCAGACTCGGGGTTTCTTCAGGCAAACCTGCCAGTGAGCAGGTTATGTTCACAGAGTAAGTTACCGCAGTAACAGACCCAGAGTTTAAGTTACCTCTCTTTCTGGAACTGAAAACTCAGAGTTTCTCTCGTCTCAGGGTTAACAAACTCAGAGTTTTCACAAAACCCGCTTTCTGGAATACCCCCCTGGTCATGGTGTTTCGAATGAGCCTGCATCTGAGCTCCTTTGACATCTGGCAGTTGCGCTGTTCGCCTCTCTTCGACAACTCAAAGTACTGTTGTCGGACTTGCTCAAGTTCTGTGTCGGTGTGCAATACATATTCTGGAAAGGATAACTTCACAACCTTTTCAGGGGTTGTGTACTTTGCAGAGACTTGGTTTCACAGGAGTGGATGTCTGTCGCATGGGTGACGCATTAAAGGAGGAACTGCCCGATAATTTTGAGTGTTCTTGGCCAGACTCCTGTAAAATAAAAGATAATGAACTACTGCAAAAAGCAACATTTTTGTTTTTTGTAACAACACAAAATGCAATGTAGTATTGACAGCTCTGCAAAAATAAGCAATGTTCCATTTTAGGGGTGAAATCACTTACATCAACTAACTGAACACCTATCAATAAATCTAAACTGTATTGAACACACATGTAGACTACATGCCTGTTCCAAAAACACTGTGCTGTTAGCTCAATGTGCTGCTGCCAACTTAAATAGGTGGTGAGTTTAGGCCACTTAACTGAGAAACTGACCTCCTCTGACGCACCATGACAGGCACTCCAGACCGCTTTTCTCCGTAAAAAGTTCTCTGGGCCTGGGAAAAGATCCCGCAAGTCTTCGCGAGACAGGGTGCTCATCATTGTCTCTGTGATGTTTGCAGCTATGAAAACATTGGAAGACAAACATAGCAAGATGAAACAGTGCCATAGAAATTAAACTGCATGAGACTATTAGAAGTTCACACTTCATTCAAATTAGGTAGCTAGTGCTAACCAGCTTAGTATAGAAATGTAGATACCTCATTGGCTGCTGTTGTATGTCATATAGACGTTACTAGTATAACTAGAGCTGCCACCAACTAAGAATTTTCCTAGTGACCAACAATTGTCATTTGTCGCCATTAGTTGACTAGTCTTCACAGTTTATGAATTTAGCGGGAACAAAATGGCGCGAGTAATGGGAGGCGAAAATTCACTACATAATACAACATTATTCACAAAGCGCAATTAAGTTCCTACAGTCCACCTACCACACATAACACTTCAAACAACAGGTGACAGAAGGAGCGTGATGTGACCACAGTGCTGCTGTAGCGGGTCACATGTGGAGCAGTGCCAGGAAGCAATTAGCTTCTCTTTTTTTAGCTTTAATTAGGCCTCTGCATTTGTATGTTCATATATGATAAGACTAATATTTGCATACATTACCCCTTAAAATCGACACTGCGACATCATCCAATTCTTCCATGTTGTTAGCTGACTTAGCTAGCTAGTTAGCTCCGCTAACGTTAGCTCGCCTCGCTGTCTCTGTTCGGCTGCAACGATACACAATAAACACTGAAAACACATTAACGTCGATACCATTCAAATGGTATGCGATGTGAACTACAAAGTGAGCACTGGATATAGCGCTTTAATTTACTTGCAATGAAACACGTCAATCCTAGTTCAAATCCAAGACGGTCCCATATAACGTTAGTTTATGCCCACATTCTCATTTGCAGCAGCTCGCTGGCGGGTGTAACCATAGTAACGAGTTTTTACGGCAGTCTTGCTCTACTGCCACCAGTTTACCGCCCTCTTGCCTGTGACATCTTTGCTTCCAACATGATTTGGCGTTGCTTAATATGCTACATATTTGTGGCATTGACTCTGAAACAACTTTTGAGTCACATTAACACCATGCACAGTCGCACCCCCGACTTTCGCGTCGTGTGCGGGATTGATGGCTGTCCAAGTGAGTACAGGGTGTATAACTCCTTCTACTATCATGTGAAGCGGACACACGCGCATCATCTTCTCCAAGTTGAAGCGGCGGAGGAGGAAGGACCGACTCGCCACGGTTTACCTGGAGCAGGTGAAAGGACAGCCGCAAACGACCAAACTAATGCAAGCCCTGTGGCTGAAGTGGAGGGCTCAAGCATCGTCATTCCAGCGGTAAGTCATTAAACAAGCTAAAATCTAAGGTAACATTTATTTAGGTCAACTGTGCCTGATCCAAGCACGTCCACTAAACATGTTTGTTTTTGTCAGTGACAGGCTCAGGTTGTAATTTTAAGATAAAGTAATAGCAGTGTTGAAAGTAATGCGTTACTGTAATTCCACTACTTTTGTCAGTAACGAATAATCGAACCAGTAATTCAACAGTTTGACTCAAGCATAGAGGCTGTAATATACATATTAGCTTATCATTCACAAAGTTATAACTGGCAGGTGAGACATGTCTTCATGACAGTGTGTGACAGGAAGCTGTCTCCTTATAGCTTATTGGAATACAAGTTCAGTTCAAAGGCCTTTAGTAATATTAATTTATTGGCAAGAGAGCAAGTGAAGGGATACAATTTAGTATGTGTGTCAATCTTAACACTCATGAAGTACAGGTTTTTTCTGATGCTGTCAAAGTCATTGTTTTTTTGTAGTACTGTTTTGTTTTGTTTTTATTAGTTGTTGTTTTTGTTGTTATTTTACATACTCAAAATAAAGACACCAATCAGTAAAAATACACCCATCTTGTACCTTTTTATAGGAAGAAATCTAGCTAGCTAGCTTACCCAGGTAGTTGTCAGATTGTCTGGTGGTGCTACCTACAAATGCCAATATTTTCCCTGTTTTAATAGATATGTTTGTTATTAATCTCTTTCAGAGTGGATTTCAAGAAGATGGAGAGGGTCGCATGAATGTTGACCTTTCTAAACATGCAACTGCATTTCTTCTTCAAGCTAGAGAAACCCATCGACTGACACAGGTAATTTATGCCATTGATTTTCCAATGAATTATATTTCATTTTTAGTAGCAAGCTTAAAAGCAATAAGCTTAAACTGTAGAATGACTTAGCCACTGTTCAGACCTGGCATCTTGGTTGATCCGATCACAGGTGGACAGCTAAAGGTATGTCAAAGAAACACCTGACATTAGAATGTGTCTCCACATGCTTCCTCAGTGACCACTTGTGATCGGATCTCACTTCCCCGCTATATATGCAAATGGACACATACTTTGCTTACAAAATCTGCCAATCCACTATATTTGTTGAGCATGAGCTAAGAATAGAGACAACATAATACACCCAACACTTACACTTTTATTTAGCACTGTCCTCTTGTGATCCTATTGCTCAAAACGCATTTTAAGGCCAAGTGTAAACAAGGTCTTAAAGCTGCAGAAGGCAATATTATTTCATGATAGTTTTGCTGGAAATAGCCTATTTTGATCGTTGCATGTCGCTAACAATATGTAATTGAAGGGTTACTTTAAAAAAAGTGTCTGTGAGTTTGCATGTTGACTGCATTTTTATATGAATTTTATAATGTAGTATTTTTTTTGTTTGATTGTTTTCTACTCCCCAGAGAGCTGTTAACCAAATGGTGAGTGGAGTCCAGCAATATCAGGCCGCATTATTGGAGCACCTAAAACAGCAAATGATCGACATGATTGAGAGACATTCTGGGGACCTGGATCAACTAAAGAGTGATGCAATGGGGATATTTGACCAGTTTGTTGACCCTTTCTGTCAAATTGCTTCCACCCATTTGCAGGATAAGACCATCATAGAACTGTTAGAACCAGTTGAACCAGAGATTGTTGTCGCAAAACAAACAGTGTGTTATGTGAAACATGGCGACTCCAGAGTTCTTACCATTAAGAACCATTGTTTTCATTATATACCGTTGGTGAAAAGTTTGGAGCAGCTGCTATCACATCCAAGAACAATTGCAATGATTGATGAGAGGCCACAGACATGCAAGGATGGATTTTTTCATGATTTCATTGATGGAGACATTTTTAAGTCGCACCCACTGTTTTTGAAATTTCCCACAGCATTGCAGTTGGTTTTATATACAGATGAAATTGAGCTACGCAATCCTTTTGGATCTCAGGCAAACAAAAACAAATTGTTATTGATTTATTACACCTTAGGTAACATCAACCCTAAATACAGATCAAGACTTGCTGCCATTCATCTGCTTGCCATGGTAAAATCAAAAGATCTTTCCCATTGTGGTATTTATGAGATATTTAAGCGGATTAACCATGACTTAACTGAGCTGTGTGATGGTGTCCAGGTTGTCACTGCAAATGGTGAGAGGACAATTTATGGGGCACTTATGTCTGTGTGTGGAGACACTCTAGCTCAGCATGAAGTGGCTGGATTTAAGATAGGAGTGAGTTTGCCTACAGTAAATGCAGGCACTGCGAATGCAACTTTGAAGACATGCAGGAGCAATTTAATGAAGATTTGTTTGTTAAAAGGATGATGGCAAGTCATAACAGGCAATGTAATGACATTGAAAAGGCAAATACTGACTTTCTGAAAGACAACCTAAAAATGACATATGGCATAAACAGGAGAAGCAAATTAACAGAATTTCCTCACTTTGATATAATCAATCAAACCCCACAGGACATCATGCATGTCATTCTTGAAGGTGTTGCCCCATATGAAATCAAATGTGTTTTAAAGCATCTTGTGCTTTCAGGGCATATGGACTTAGACGCATTCAACAGTGTAATTATTTGTTTCCCTTATTCTCCTGTGGATGCAAGGGATAAGCCTTGCCCCATATCTGTCAATACGCTGTCATCAAATGACAATAAATAGAAACAGTCAGCTGGGCAGATGCTGGTTTTGTTAAAGATCCTGCCATTTCTCATTGACAAAATTGGAGAAAATGATTACACACACATGCTACTTAAGTTGTTAGAGATAGTCAAAATTCTGTTTTTCGCCTATTATTGCTCTCTCAACTCTTTCAAGGCTGAAGCTTTTAATAGAGCAACATTTAAAACATTTCAAACAACTGTTTCCAGATGCAAATATTATACCTAAACAGCATTACGTGCTGCATCTTCCTTCTCAGATTAAGGCACTTGGTCCTACAGTGAGGCATATGTGTATGCGCTTTGAGTCAAAGCATTGCTTTTTTAAGCAGTGGGCTTTGAAAAGTAGTTTTAAAAATATCTGTAAGTCTCTTGTGAAGCACAACCAACTTTATGAATGTAGTCAGAATGTGCATGAGAAACATCCAATTTGTTCAAGTGAAGTTGACATGGGCCCAGCCTCTGAGGTGAAAAATGTTTATCATGTAGAAGGAAAGATTAAAGACTTCGTAGGAATAGAGCACGTTGAACATACAGTTTCAGTACAGTGGATTATGCAACATGGAAATAAGCATACATGTGGAAAATCTTTGGTTATTTCTAATGTCATCAATGATACTCCAACATTTATATTTTAAATGCGTCAGTGTATTGTTTTGAATGCCAACCTCTCTCTACAGTTGGGTGGAATGATCATTATTTAGCTTACGAGGTAGAAGTTCCCGACCTAGCTCAAGCCAATATTTTCATTGATGCTGAAAAGCTTGTTGATTATACACCATACTACTATGTAAACTTCAATAATAGCAAGTACATTCCACTGAAGTATGATCTCACAGACATCATCAAACATCATTCTTGAGTCTGTATTGAGTGTGGGTATTTGGGCTGATTTTTTTTTTTTAAGCACTGACAAACACTGTAATTGATGACAGCATTTATTTTCACTTATTACTTTTGGAATAATATGGTGCAGTATGTCCAGAGTGCAACAGAACAGAGAAGGAAACATAATTCCAGCTTTTGCCTCTGTCTTTTTTACATATCACATGGACATGGTTTGACGGAAATGTAAGAAAAATAGCAAGCTGTACTGTGCATTGTGAGTTGGGCATGTTGACCTGCAGTTTTCAATAAAGCAGATTTGTTGTCTCAATTCAAGTTAAGTCTATTTCTTCAAACAAGACAATTCATCTTTTACAAATAACACAGCAGCTTAAAAACCTTATGACATGTCAAAAAAGCTTGTTTCATCTGAGATATGACTCAAAACAAGATGTTTTCAAGACAGTTTCACTTAACAAGATATTCAAGATACATTGTCTAAAAACAAGCTCCTTTATCTCACTTAAATCTTGCTCTTTAGGTGATTTTGTCTTATATTAAGTGTGATGAGATATTTTGACTAGAAATTCGGAAAATATACTTGGCAAGATTTTGAGTTTTTGCAGTGTATCACAGGCCCGAACAAGTTCATTTCACCATTTGCCGTTTCAATCCTAACACCATCATATAGCAGTATTAGAAGTTATAGAATTATTTTTAAAACAACATCAACACCCCACTAAGAAACATCGTTGGTCTTTGCAATAGCAAGGAGTCATATTGCAGCAACTTTGACCTAAACTTTGGATCAATATTACCTAAACTATAATAGACCATTAACATTTTATTTGCAGAAGCATGTGAACCTAGAGTGTTGCATATTTCAATTTCGTCTGTGTACAAAATTATTTGCAACGCATTAGGTCTTACAGAATATAAGCGGAGACAAGATGGCGGCGCGCACAGACGCAGCAGTTCAGAGCTCTCTATTTTGGTGCAAGTTTTCGATTTTTTTGCTTGTATGGTATGTGTGTCTGTACACATTAAGCTGGGCGAATAACATCTACAGCCGACCCGAACTTCTAAAGTTGGGACTACGGTGCGAGCAAGACGTTACAGCTGAGTTTCTTAGCTCACAAGAGATACCAGCGAACATAGCCAGGACGCCGGGCTCTACCTGGATTACACTCCCCTGGGGAAAGAGGCGGAGGCGGCGCAGGAACAGGAAGCAGAAACGGGGCTGCAGAGCCGGCGCGCTAGCTAGGCTACGCAGGCGACCATTCAAACCTTCGCTTCCCAGCATTTTTCTATCAAATGCAAGATCCCTCGCCAATAAGCTGGACGAGTTGAAGCTGCAGATTGCGACAGACAAGATCATCGGGGACAGCTGCATTCTGCTCATCACGGAGACGTGGCTTCACCCGCTCATCCCGGACACTGCTATTGAGCTAGCAGGCCGCACAGCACATCGGCATGACAGGACCAAAGACTCCGGTAAGAGCAGAGGAGGGGGGCTATGCATCTACACCAACAACAGCTGGTGTACCAACACTAAGACTGTCACCAGTCACTGCTCTTCAGACCTGGAGTATGTTACTGTGAAATGCAGGCCCATCTACCTTCCACGGGAGTTTAATGTTGTCATGCTAACTGCTGTTTACATGCCACCGGCGGCTAATGCTAGCTTGGCTCTCGGACTGTTACATGATTCCATTAGTAGTCAACAAAGCATGTATCCTGAGGCTGTGCACATCATTGCTGGGGACTTTAATCATGCAGATTTGAAAACTGTACTCCCCAAATTCAACCAGCACATTAAGTGTGCAACTAGGGGAAAAAACACTCTGGACAAGGCTTACTCTAATATCAAGAGAAGCTACAGGGCCAAGCCACTACCACACCTGGGCCAGTCCGACCACCTGTCCCTGCTGTTAATCCCAGCATACACCCCCCTCAGGAAAAGTGCTCCCCCCACAATTAAGACTGTAAAAATCTGGCCTGAGGACACCTCTCATCAGCTCCAGGATTGCTTTGAGAGAACAAACTGGGCCATCTTTGAACAGCAGGACCTGGAGGACTACACTTTATCCGTTCTGAGCTATATCAAGTTCTGCACGGATATTGTTACCACCGAGAAGCGCATCCGGGTCTATCCAAACCAAAAGCCCTGGATGACTGGAGAGGTCAGGACCCTGCTGAAGGAGAGGAACAAGGCCTTCAGGTGTGGTGATGGGGTACAGTACAGTGCTGCCAGAGCCAACCTGAGGAGAGGCATCAGAGAAGCCAAGACCGCACACCAGAGGAGGATAGAGGAACATCTCAGCAGCAACAACACAAGGCAGGTGTGGCAGGGGGTGCAGCATATCACCGGCTACAAATCCAACAACCTCGCAGCGGCTGACGGAGATGCCTCGCTGGCGGAGGAACTGAACATCTTCTTCGCTCGCTTCGAGGCAGAGAAACCGCATGCAGCAGCATCGCACCGCCCAACCTGCGACAACATCCTCATACTGGAGGAACATGAGGTGCAGCGCACACTAAGGAGGGTGAACCAGAGGAAAGCTGCTGGACCAGATGGCGTACCTGGACGTGTGCTGAAGACCTGTGCGGACCAGCTGGCTGTTGTTTTCACCAAAATCTTCAACCAGTCCCTGTCCCAGTACACTGTCCCACTTTGTCTGAAGTCCTCTGTCATTGTTCCACTGCCAAAAAAACAGCAGTCAGCAGCTTGAATGACTACCGTCCAGTGGCACTTACACCGATCATCATGAAGTGCTTTGAAACTCTGGTTCGGGGGCACATCAGATCAAGTCTGCCACCTGCATTGGACCCTCACCAGTTTGCGTACAGGGCTAACAGATCTACAGAGGACGCTATTGCAACAGCCCTCCACTCTGCTCTGAGCCACCTAGAGCAGCAGGGGAGCTATGCAAGGCTGCTCTTTGTTGATTTTTAGCTCTGCGTTCAATACCATCCTCCCTCACAAACTGACGGAGCTGGGGCTGTCTTCCTCTATCTGCCACTGGATCCTGGACTTCCTCACAAATCGCTCCCAGAGGGTGAGAGTAGGTTCACACCTCTCAGCATCCATCAGCATCAGCACCGGCTCCCCACAGGGCTGTGTGCTGAGCCCCCTACTCTACACCCTTTACACTCATGACTACACCCCTGCCCACTCCAGCAACATCACTATTAAGTTTGCAGACGACACCACAGTAGTGGGCCTCATTTCTGAGGGGGATGAGTCCGCCTACAGGACTGAGGTGGAGCAACTGACTGGGTGGTGCAGGGAAAATAACCTGGTCCTTAATACCACCAAGACGAAGGAGCTGATCAAGGACTTCCGGAGGAAGAAAACGGAAAGTATCCAACCACTGTGCATCAGCGGGGACTATGTGGAGAGGGTCTCTGACTTCAGTTTCTTGGGCATCCAGATCGAGGAGGACCTGTCGTGGAGTGCAAACACCTCAGTGACCATCAGGAAGGCACAGCAGAGACTTTACTTTCTGAGACTCCTCAGAAAGAACCACCTGTCACAAAAACTGCTGGTGTCATTCTATCGATGCTCAATAGAGAGTGTGTTGACATACTGCATGTGTGTGTGGTATGCCAGCTGCACAGTAGCAGAGAGGAAAGCACTCCAGAGGGTCATCAACACTGCCATGAAGATCACTGGCTGCTCTCTCCCCTCCCTAGATGAACTGTACAGTGCAAGGTGCCTTAAAAAAGCTCAAAACATCATTAGGGACCCATCACACCCCGGACATGAACTCTTTGAACTGCTGCCCTCTGGCAGAAGGTACAGGACAATAAAATGCCGGACTAACAGGTTCAAGAACAGTTTTTACCCGAGAGCAATAGTGTCGCTGAATGCAATCAAAGCATAAAAGAATGTGTCTGACAGTGCAATAATCTGATGACTGTGCAATGAGTATGACATGGTGTATGTGAGGTGTGTGCTTGGTATTTATGTTTTTTCTTATTTATTTTATTTGTATTTATCCTAATGTTTTTATGTCTTTTATCTATAATTTGCACTAAAAGGAGTTGCATCTCAATTTCGTTGTATAAGTACAATGACAATAAAGATCTATCTATCTATCTATCTAAAGGATGAGATTTAAAAAAGGCCCCATCGGCAAAGTCATACAAGAATCCCTCTCTGCTTCTCTGTGGTACAGTGTTCAACATGGTGAAGATCCTGGAATTGGATAATAACTGCTTTAGACTTTCCACTAGTGGTACATAGAAAAAGTAGTAATAGTTCTATTCTGTCCATATGCAGTAGTGGAGAACGGATCTATGAAAGTATCAAACATAGCCAGAGCCTCATCCTGAAGCTGAGTGGTCGTCTCGGGATGTTCTTCAAACACTCCTCTCATTCTGTCCCTCAGTGTATCCAGGAGAACAGCTTGGTACTGTTGCACCCTAGAGATGATATTGTTGACCGTTCTCTGTGAAAAGTTGAAAGTCATGTTTTTTTTCTTCAAATTAACATACAATACATGCATTAAAACACAGTGCAAGATATTACCATTACAAATGAACAGGGTATCAGTTGTATCATTTATTGATATCCATCCAGCCAAACTTACCTGTGACAAGTGGCACTGTTCCTGTTCCTGCAATAGCCGCCCCAGATCTCTCAACATCAGGTCTGGGTACTACAGATGTGCCAACACCAGCTGCCGCAGATGTGGAAACATCAGGTCTGGTGATGGATGTTCCAACACCAACTTCTTCCTTTAATAATGATTACAAAAAGCAAGAATATTTCATTTTACATAGCGATTTGGTTAGCGACATTAGCCTTGTTAGCCACTGCCGCGGGCACTTCAGTGGAGTTCATACACTGAGGTGATTATCAAAATGATCAACACTACATACAGAAACAAATGGTAATAACTGTGAAAAGTGAAGATGGTTAACTAACGTTTACTTAAGAATGAAAGCTACAATTATATATGTAGTTTTGGCAATTAATAGTTGTATGATTTTCTTTGCCCAACTTTGTCTTCAACTTGCTCCCATTTTCCCACCCCTCTTCCCTGAACAAAAGCTTTGGCTAGCTAGCTAACATTAATTGAAACTTACCAGATCAGAGTGGACCTCAGGCAGTGGTGTTTCAGAGCAAGAGTTGTAGTTCCCCAAAAAACTGATGTTCGTCACATCACAATGATGTCAGTCGAAGCGATTTCGCGCGTCGTCAACTTGACAAAGAAGAACGAATCTGAAGAAGAAGAAAGTACGGAGAAAATGGACGGAGCCGAGTACGTCAACAGTTGAAGGTAAGTAGCTAGCTAATATTTTATTTGAAGAAACTATATTTTTGTGACCAGGCTGCTGTTCAGACATATTAACATTTTTTCGCCTGCCCTCCACCGATATAGAGTGCTGCTAACTAGCAGGGTAGCTAACCATAGCCAATGTCAACTACATCAAAGCAGCTAGCTAGCTAACCCTGGCCTGATTTTGTTTCCAGATAAGGGTAACAGTAACGAAAGAGCAGCAACCAGAGATAGTCTGCAACATGGGATGGATGGCGTGGACAACGACACGTTGTCGGTGTTAGCGGGTAAGTTAGTATCGTTAGTATAACTTAAAACTCGATGTGTACAGTTTAAATACACAGTTTAGGGTTCAGTTAGTCTCTGAATAAATGCGAAAGGAAAATTCCTGTGTCTTGCTTGCCAACTGCTGAGTAAAGTGAGGCAGGTTAGCCCAGAGCTGAGTATCATTATCATAAGTTTTGCTAAAACAAAGCTAAAGCAGGGATGGTTAACTTTTGAAAGTAAAATTAAGCGGGTTTCTGTTAGCTCACTCCCTCCCTTTCTCGCTAGAAGCCAAAGGGGCTACTCTGCTCTATAACAAGGTGCTGAAAGCAGTGCCGAGTGACACTGATGAACTAATATTTCTCATGGCAAAAGTGGGGGGCCCCCCTCGTACAATTGCTCGACGCCCATGATTTACACTCCTTTTCCAATGACTGAATAATTTTGCAACATGGATTTAGGCAACTGGATTATAAATCAGGGCTCTTAACTAAATGATTTATGTTTGAGCATGTCTGTTCTGTAGTCGAGCCTACGCCGTTTTAGATGGTTGGTTACAATGAAATATAATTGTCCAAATTAAAGGTCTTGATCAAAGGTCCAGCAGGAGTAAGTTATAGCTGTAATTGATGCTTCTAACTACCCTAATGCATTTACAAAACACTAAAAACTGAAAACCAGTAAACTTGAATACTAAGGTATATCTGTGGATCTGCTGCACAAATTATTGTGGACTGGACATTCTGTATAGAATTTATATGAATTTATTTAATTTGTTTTGTTAGGTCTTAATTAAGTCTATAAAACCTGCAACTAGCAATGTAATGCAACATTGTTTTATTATTGAGAGATATACACAACTTAAAGGAACTTGGGGCAGGATTTGTGAAAAGATAAACATGCATTTTAAGTTTTTTAATGCTAATGGGTGATGAAGCATTCAAAACCAAAAAGAATGAGCCCACCCATGTATCTCTCCATTGCCTCGAACAGGCTGTGTGCTGCATAATGTACTGCAATTCGGTGTCCGAATTTCCCGCGCAGTCCTGCGGACGTGACGTCCGATGACGCTGAATGCGTGTCCTTGGATACAGGAAGAAGACAAGCGCAATGGACCCAAGCTAATGTTTGGTAATAATGGATTCTGCTACAGCCAGCAAACAACCCACCACCACACAAAGTCCACTAAAAAGTCATACTAAGAAGAAAACGAAGGTTTTATCAGCATGTCGTGAGTCGAAACGAAATTACGACCAAAGCCAGGCTGGCACCTGAATAAACATCGGATACGCGTTCGACTCATGGTGGCAGCTTCAACTTCAATTGGGACTGAAAACAGATGCTGACATGGCTCATTTCCTAGTAACCAGGTAAGAAAACATTACAGGTCATGTTTAGAGTTTTATTTGAAAATCATATGAGATCACCGAGGACTCGGAGTGACCTAACGTGCAAAGTAGCGTTAGCTGCAAACATGTAACTTAGTCCACCACTGTGTAACACAACAATAGTTAGACTGCGCATTTTCCACGGTCCTTTAGTCTGAAACCGAATAGTTAGAAATATGTCCCTTTATATATGGGACCGAAAGCCGAACCTGTTATCTGGGAGGTGACCTTAGCAGCTGGCTGTAGCCACAGGCTAAAGGTTTGTTTGTGTCTGTGTCTGTGTGTTTGTGTCAGAGACGATATTTTTGTCCCTCGATATGCCGTCTTTGCTTTCGCCTGTGCCTTTCAGACCGTAACGGTAAATTGCCGCACCTGTGTGTTGCTACACACAGCAAGCCGGCTTCCCGGCTGCTTCGTGCGTGTAGGGGATAAGGCATCAGCTGCACTGCTGTAAAGAGTTCATGCGCACTCTCGCGCCGGCTTGGCTGATGGCTGCAGTTACCCTAACGGCCGCAACGGCCGTCGTGTCACTATTGAGTCTTATTTCTTGATCCTGCCCCAAGTTCCTTTAACTAGTGAAAATCCTGTTCCCAAAAACAAAATGATTCTTTTAGAAGGCATATATTGGGGCTTGGCTTACAGTCAGAAGCAGCAAGTTACAACTTCTCAATACTGCACATTTTGTAAATTTTGCCTTGCGCAGTTACATTTGATTGGAGACAACCTTCTGTCTTGGAAGTGTGAACATCTTGTTTGATGTGAAACTGATATCTATTTTGCTAATTTTACAGCCGCCATTATTGATGAGGAGGTTTATGAAAACCCTCAGCCGAGATGACCTGAAGGATCTCTTTCCTGGCCTTGATAATTTTCTCAAGAGTAAGAGCTATGGGATGTCATCAGTTTGTATCCCCCACAATTTCAATAGTGTGAGAATCCTACTGATCAAGACGCCAACAGTTGTAGTGAAAGTGGGATTATACCATGAACCAGTGCCGTGCCACCTTGCCAGCCTCAGTCCTCAACCCCCATACTCCAAACCACTACCAAACAATGAAATTGCCAGACCCACCAGAGTATGTGGTGTACACAGATTCAGAGTTAGACATGGTACACAGCCAGTACTTTGCATAGCTCCGCAATGGAAAGGAAAAGGATGGCCAGATGTCGAAGGAACTATGTTGCAGACTTATAAGAAACAAGATCCATGCTGGTGATCTTGTTTCTTGCGTGCAAGTCCCCTAGGGAAAGAAGTGACAAACCCCTCCAAACACGAACTGAGAGCAATGTCACAGAAGATCATCAACTACTATCCTTTGTTACGAGACACTGGCACAGAGCTACCATTTGTAAGTAATGTTTTTTTTTGTTTGTTTTTTTAAAACCTAGAACTGTGTGTGGGGGAAACAACAATACCAACAACTTATCATAACATAACATTTCTATACCACAGGTGACCATCTACTCCAAAATGTGCAAGCGACTCCAAAATATGAAGTCCCCAAGAAAGAGGCAGGGCCCCAGGCCACAACGAGGGGTGGCAATGTAGCGCCACATTATGTAATAACGCCCCATTATGTTATTATGTAATAAATGTTCACTTCATTATGTAATAACGCATTTTGTAATAATCTGCCACATTTTGTAATAAAATTCTTGAACACAATATGTAATAAACTTTGCTGCATTTTGTAATAAGTTCTTACATATTGCATCAGTAATTACAAAATGCAGGTGTCGCACTTTTTTTAATCAAGAAAATGTAAGAATTTGGTGCATTATGTAATAAACCACCAAAATGGATGTCTTAATTTGAAAAAAACATTATACCATCAGAACGACATTGACTTTAAGCATACCAGCATGAATCATAAATATGAATTCATTTTAAAAACTAGTAGGATGTTTCATTGGTCAAATCTAAATCAAATATAACTGAATTCATAGAGAATGTGTTTGAAAGCTCATAGAGACAAAAACTGCACTAAATGTCTGTTACTGGCACGAACATTATCGGTGCACTGAAATGTTGGAAGACGTACACATATGCAATCTGGATTATGTTATGCAAATATTATACGTGACAGAAAGCAGACAAAACACGAAAACAAATATGGAACAGAAAATGTAACACATTTTGCCCTTTATCTGTAGTTATAGGATATGTAAAACAAACCCTCACAATATATATGAGTGAAAAGTAGTCTACAGACAAGAGCTAACAACTTTTTCTCAAAATTCTAGCAAAGAAAAAAGTAACTCGCTCAATAAATTTGAAATTGTTTACTGTAGTAGATGTTGGGACCCACAGATGAAGTCATTCATTGCGGATTTCAAAATGGACTCTGAACTGAACTCAGTGTCCCAGAATTCCCCTTTCTTCACACCTAGGTGACAGACCCCCCTCTGATCAGAGAGTCAAAACTCCAGCGCCTTCCTTTGTTCTCTCTCTTCTCCTCAAGCCGCTCTTCTCCACAAGCTCTCTTCTCCTCAAGCCTCTCTTCTCCTCCAACTTCTTATCCTCAAGGGCTCCTCTCTCCCCCCCCCTTTTTAACCCACATGTTGTCTATTTAATATTGTACAAGAGTGAATGTTGCCAACCTCTACTCTGTCAAGAGCTCCAAAATCCTTCGACCATTACTAGCTGTTATGGTAATATTGGTTGTAGTTATTAAGTTAATTATTAATCAGAGTTACAAACAGTTTAGTACCTTTTCTGAGACTGATTTGGTGAATTGGCTATCTTTTCCCTTCTTCAAGGGTGGTGCCCTGAAGTGGTATAATGTAAATTGGATCTTATTAGTAATCAGAATTATCCCTGATAATCATTAATTATTATTGATTTAACCCAAAACTCTGGCATGAAGCACTACATTATGGTGCCTCGTGTGATGTGAGCACAACATAGACTTATATACGGAAGTACCGAAGGGTATTGCCGCCATACCAGAAAAAAATAAAATAAAAACCAGTATCACGTTATAACGTGATAAGTTTCACATTATAATGTGATTAGTTTCACGTTATAAAGTGATAAGTTGGTCTCGGGTGGAGGGGGCAGAAGTGTGTATTCAGACCATTGATTCAGACTGGATCAGGTGGTGGGGGGTGAGGGGGGGTGAGGTGGGTTGCTGGGGCTGTGTCCTTATGTGCTGAATGTAACCATCAGAATATAACTTTTTATTCATTTGATTAACCGGCTTTATCGAGGCCCGGCGCTTGCTCACTATCTATGTCTCTCAACCAAAGCTCTCTCTCTCTCTCTGCCTGTCTGTCTGTCTCTCAAACCATCAGACACAAATCAAATTAAATCTTCATGTCACTGTTTTGTAGTGTAAATTGTGAGCCAGATACAGATTTAGAAGCTGTGTTCATGAAATAACCAAAGCCAGAACACAACAGGTAGAGTGTCAGAGTGAAAAGTTTCACGCTATAACGTGATCAGCTGGAGGGACACCTAGGGCTCCACGGGCCTGAAGTCACGCTGCGGCCTCCAATCAGACGCTCGGATCAGACAAACCTCCACAGTCAGCATGAAATGTCAATGACAGTATAAACATGTCAATGAAACTTTTTAGTCAATTGTCTATAGCCTTCTTTTTTTAATTACATAAACATGATTAGAGATATATCTTTTTGATGCAAAAGATTATTTACGCTGTTTTTAGTTGGTTTAGTTTTGATGGTCATTTATTTTTATCCACTATAGGAAAGGACATCAATGTTGCATTAAAGAAATGGAGCTGGAATAAAGTTTTTTTCTGTTCCATATTTATTTTCGTGTTTTGTCTGCTTTCTATCACGTCTGATATTTGCATAACATAATCCAGATTGCATGTGTGTACGTCTTCAAACATTTCAGTGCACCGATAATGTTCGTGCCAGTAACAGACATTTAGTGCAGTTTTTGTCTCTATTCTATGAGCTTTCAAACACATTCTCTATGAATTCAGTTAAATTTGATTTAGATTTGACCAATGAAACATCCTACTAGTTTTTAAAATGAATTCATATTTACGATTCATGCTGGTATGCTTAAAGTCAATGTCGTTCTGATGGTATAATGTTTTTTCAAATTAAGACATCCATTTTGGTGGCTTATTACATAATGCACCAAATTCTTACATTTTCTTGATAAAAAAAGTGCGACACCTGCATTTTGTAATTACTGATGCAATATGTAAGAACTTCTTACAAAATGCGGCAAATTTTATTACATATTGCGTTCAAGAATTTTATTACAAAATGTGGCAGATTATTACAAAATGCGGCGTTATTACATAATGAAGTGAACATTTATTACATTATTACATAATGGGGCCTTATTACATAATGTGGCGCTACAGGCAAAGAGGTCTCTCTTCGATACAAGCACAGAAGAGGACACAGATGGTGACACAAGTGTTTCAGGTGCTTCCACCGCTTCAACCTTAATTCTTCAGAGCGACGATGACCTCATCAACCTCAGTCCAGGTATGTACTGAAAGTTGAAAAATTGTGTGCTGTCATAGTACTAGTGTTTCTGTACATCTAAAGAGCTTACCTGTTCTCTGACTACAATACAAAAAAACATTTGAAATGGAATAATAATCAACCATTTCTTATTGATATCCTGCAAAGGATGTACAGAATTGCAGACCCAACCCCACATAACCCCATTTCTAAAACTCCATTAAATGTCAATCCTTCAGCTTTTATTGCCTTTAAGACTGTAGACGGACAGACAGACAGACAGTTAACAAGTATTGCACACAACTTCTGAATACTTCTGGGAAGATGATGAGTGTACCCTCTCTCTTAATCCTAATAAGCCCTTTAAACTCCAGAGTTTTGACAGCTGTTTTCTGATTCTGATAGACAACCAAGTAAGCGATGCAAAGTTTAATTTTCAAGCCAGTATTGACCGCTACAATGTCATGCTAATATAATTGTACATCCCTAGACATTGTATGTTGTAATCATGCGTATGATGTTCCTTCCCTGCTGCTGGTGCAAAAGTGTTTACATTGTTTGTCTCGGACTTTCCTGTTGTATATGTTTTAGCAGGCCAGGACAGTCTGGTAAAGCAGGCGAGGCACTACAAAACACTCAGCAACATGTATAAGAAACCCAACCCAAAACCCAACCAAAGCAACGTTGAATTTTGGACATCGAGTTACAGGCCAGACGGACCTTTATTGATTCAGACACAATAAGGGAAGAAGACAGACCCACAAAGGTCTTTGAGGCATATCCATGCTTCAAAGACCCTAGAAATGTAAGTTTCTTAACTCACCCCACTGGAACTCATGCATGCTTGTTTCTGTGCATGATGTGCTGTATCAAGCCTACACAGTGGTAGAGTAACTGTAAGCACAATTTTGTAGGAAATGGATGAGTTGTGTCGCATCCTGGGTGGTGGCAACAGCAAATACATGGAGGAAACAAAGGGAAGATGGGAAGACTTCTGTGCTAATGTGCAGTTCTGGCGTGTGGAAGAAAGCCTTGAAACCCCCTTTCCCCATGAGTCTGCGTGGAGGTAAAGTGCTGTTTCATATATCAAATCCATTGTAATCTGTCAGTCCCAATCCTGACGGCACATGAAGGCCAATAATTTCAATCATTTGCGTCACAACAGGAAGACATGAGATACTTGCAGGGCAGTGGTCTTCTTGGAGCAGAATTGGGAAATACTGATTTATTTTAAAGGGGCCTAATGTTTTTTTTTGTCCCATAGTGGAATTCAACATCGCCCTTCTGAAAGCACTTCCGTCACTTTTCCCCTCACCAACTCCACCACCAAAGTGGCTCGGGAATGCCAGTGAGGCACTGCTTCATATCCTTAAGGTGAGAATTGCTGTCCTATCAATGTAGCGACTGTAATGTGTCCATACACTTCTGCCTTACTTTTTTATTGAAATCTTCTGATCCACATTGAACTGTTTTTCCCTCTCATTTAATTCTAGCCAAGGGAGGACCCATCGCTGTACTTGGAGAAGCGGCCTCTCTCCAGCCCGGTGTTACTCTTGGATGAAATGGCCTGCATCCTCGCTGTGGGAAACGTACCCGTGAGCAACTTGACGAGGGAGGATTTGTTTGATGGAATGTTAACCGTAATGGCATATGACTACACTTTGCACCTGACATATCCAAAATGTGTCGCAACCCTTCTCTCAGTCATTCAAACAGAGGTACTAGGAGATACCATCCATGATCGGGATGCCACAAGCGAATTTAAGAAAGCAGTCACTGAGTGGAACTGTCATTGAGAAATAGATGGTGCATAACAGCACAAATGCATGTCAGGTGTGCTTATCTTTCTTGTTGTGTGCCTGTACCTGACTTGGCTAGCTAGGTTTGATGTATGCAGTTTCCTCTGCAGAGGTTTTTTTCCTTCCGTTATCGGGTATAGTTTTATTTCACTCAGAAATGTTGCCTTAGATAGCACGAGTTTACTCTGTTGAACTGATCTTGATCATAACAAGAAATTAGGGTATAATTGTATCTGAAGGCCAGAGAGTAAGTGCATGTAATTACTTCTGATGTTTTCTTTTGCTATGATCACCAAATAGCTAATATTGTTTTCGATCACACACGAGAAATAGTTCTCTTGTAATATGCCGAATAATTAATCCTTTTTTGCTCAATGGTCCAATGTCAAGATGGCGCCACTGTGTGTTGCTGGCCGCCTGCTGCTACAATGGTTAATGTTTCTGTTGTTTTTAACCCTCGGCACTACTCAGATAGAGTCTCTGCTGGTGTATGATCGCCAGTCTCTTTTGGATTTTCGACTTAATGTCAGGGATCTAGGTGCATTTAAGCATAGTGGGCAGAAAACTGTGCCCCCGCTACTGACTGGGATCCCGACTCACCTGTACCAGGCCTTGGCTGCACCTGCTCGGCGGAAGCGTCCCCGTCGCCACGGCAAACGCGGGGGCCGGCTGGTGAAGCTGAAAGTCTGGCTGGCACAATCTTCGTCCATTTCCCGGACAGGACATGGATTAATCGATCCCTTCGTTGTGCCCCGGCGTTTCCCATCGACGCCTGCCTTGTACCTGTCGCTGGCTTGTTCGAGGGACTCCGGCCCCGCCGCCCCTGCCCTCCTCGGCTACCTACGGCTCCTGAAGACGCTGCCACGGGCTCCCCGATCCGCCGCACCGAAGCCCCCGGCTCCCGCCAGGTTTGGCCTGGTGAACGCCAGATCACTGGTGAACAAAACATTTATCCTGAGGGATTTCTTCAACTCCCGTGACCTGGTTTTCCTCTGTGAGACAGAGACTTGGATCGGTGCCGGTGAGTGCAGCCCATCGAACTTCTACCTTCTGGCTGATCTTATTTTAATTCCCCGCGGTCGTCGGGTCATGGAGGAGGAACTGCGACTGTTTATAAAAATGATTTTAAATGTAAGCAGCATGCTGTCTCTTCCTCATTTTCCAGCTTTGAAGCACATTTATTTGACGTGGGTCGCTCCGACCCCGTGCTGTGTGCCGTCATCTACCGACCACCCAAATACAATAAAGACTTTTTAAATGACTTCTCTGATATTCTGGCTGAAATTATGCCTAAGTATGATCATGTCCTCCTTGTTGGGGATTTTAACATTCACGTGTGTTGTCCTGATAAACCGTTGGTGAAGGACTTTTTAAGCCTTATTGACTCTTTTAATCTGGAGCAGTGTGTGTCTGGTCCCACACACGAACATGGACACACATTAGACCTCGTCCTCTGTCATGGTTTGTATATATCAAACATGGAAATCTGTGACAATGCGTTTTCCGATCATTTGTCTGTACTGTTCGAAGCTGCTTTCTCTTGTGCTGCAGTTAAATCTGGCGCTCCTGCTCGCAGCCGTAGGATTATTAACCCTGTCACTGCCGGTCAGTTCTCTGCTGCCTTCAACCAGCTCTGTGTTCCCTTTGGCTTAACATCTGCAAACACGGAGGTGCTCAGTTCTTGGTTTCACTCCTCCTGTCGAACCATACTGGACTCTGTGGCTCCATTAAAAACTGTGCAGCCCAAAGCTAAACCTGAGCCCTGGTTCAATGCGAGAACTCGAGCAGCTAGACAGGAGTGCCGCAAAGCTGAACGCGGGTGGAAGAAGGACAAGCTGCAGGTTTCTCACCAAATCCTAAAGGACTGCTGGCGCTGCTACCAGAGCTCTGTTAAAGAGGCCAGAAGAGAGCACCTGTCAAACCTTATTGAGGCAAATTGTCACAACCCACGTGTGTTATTTAAAACCATTGAGTCTGTTCTTGATCCCCCTCAGCCTGCGTGCACAGAGGAATCCCCTGAAATGTGCAATAGCTTCCTGCATTTCTTCATTGATAAGGTTGCTACTGCTAGGGCTCTCATCACTACTCCTGCATCTGACCCCTCTGATCCTGTTCCCTGCTCAGCTGTGTTTGAGCTGTTTGAGCCTGTGTCTCTGATGGCTTTAGAAGATGTGGTTGGCCGGATTAAGCCATCAGGCTCTCCCTGTGACACTGTCCCGCCTCACTTTTTTAAAGAGGTTTTCCCTAGTATAGGGCAGTAGGTTCTGGCTATTATTAACAGCAGTCTGTCTTCTGGTGCTATTCCCCAAAATTTTAAACATGCTGTGGTGCAACCCCTGCTTAAGAAACCTGGTCTTGATCGTGGTATTTTAGCCAATTATAGACCAATCCCCAAGCTTCCTTTTATTTCAAAAATCCTGGAAAAAGTTGTGCTCAGTTGAAGTCTTTCCTGGATGAGCATGATGTCCTGGAGGTCTTCCAGTCTGGTTTTAAAACACGGCATAGTACGGAGTCAGTTTTATTAAGAGTTTTCAATGACATCCTCCTGGCGAATGACTCTGGAGACCATGTGATCCTTGTCCTGCTAGACCTAACTGCGGCGTTTGATACTGTGGACCACAATATCTTAGTGTCTCGGTTGCAGCACCTAGTGGGCATTTGTGGTAGTGCCCTAGATTGGTTCAGATCCTATCTTGCAGGGAGAACTATGTCTAAGCCTTGGTGGTTCTGAGTCCCGCTCTGCTCCGCTGTCATACGGGGTTCCACAGGGTTCAGTTTTAGGGCCCCTGCTCTTCTCAGTATATCTGCTTCCCCTGGGTTCCATCCTGAGAAAGCATGGTATCTTCTTTCATTGTTACGCTGACGGCACTCAGATTTATGTGCCGCTGAAGAAGAAAGATGCCTTCTGCCTGAAACCACTTCTGTTATGTCTCGAAGACATTAAAGCCTGGATGTCACTGAACTTTTAAAATTTTAATGAAAAGAAAACAGAAGTGATGGTGTTTGGCCTGAGTGGCTCTTGTGAACCCCCCCCCCCCCCCTGTTGATTTGGGCCCTTTGGCACACTATATGAAGCCAACAGTCTCAAACTTGGGTTTTAAGATGGACAGTGATTTTTAAATTGGATCGGCAAATTGGTGCAGTTGTTAAGTCCAGCTTCTTTCACCTTAGGCGGCTAGCAAAGGTGAAGCCCTTTCTTGCACAAAAGCACTTTGGAACAGTAATTAACAGCAACTCTGCAATCTCAAAACAAGACAAGAGAATTAAATGCGGACTCCTAAATATCAGATCCCTGTCATCGAAAGCTGTACTAGTAAATGACTTAATTTCAGACTTAATATTGATTTATTCTGTCTTACTGAAACTTGGCTGCATCCTGAAGAATATGTCAGCCTGAATGAATCCACTCCACCCAGTCACATTAATACTCACATTCCTCGAGGCTCCGGCCGAGGAGGTGGTGTTGCAGCTATTTATGACTTAAGTCTATCAATCATTCCTAAACCTAAATTAAATTATAACTCATTTGAAAGCCTTGTTCTGAGTCTTTCACATCCAACGTGGAAAACTTTACAGCCAGTTCTATTTGTTGTAGTGTATCGAGCACCTGGTCCTTACTCAGAATTTTTATCTGAATTCTCTGAGTTTTTATCAAGTCTAGTCCTCAAATCAGATAAAGTAATTATTGTAGGTGATTTTAATGTTCATGTGGATGTCGTTAATGATAGCCTTAGTACTGCATTTATCTCATTATTAGAGTCTATTGGCTTCTCTCAGTGTGTACATAAACCAACTCACTGTTTTGACCACACCCTTGACCTTGTTCTAGCTTATGGTATCGAGATTGAAAATCTAACAGTTTCTCCACAGAATCCTCTTTTATCAGACCATCACTTAATAACTTTTGAAGTTCTATTACTGGACTACACACCATTAGGCAAAAACTCCTTCACTAGATGTCTATCTGATAGTACTGTAGCTAAATTTAAGGAAATTATACCACTGGCACTAAACTCAATGCCATGTCTCAATATAATAGAGGACTCCTCCACTAACCTCAGTTCCTCACAAATCGATCATCTTGTTGATAGCACTGCAGGCTCATTGCGAACAACACTGGACTCTATTGCCCCCCTGAAAAGGAAACCTATAAAGCACAGGAGGTTAGCACCCTGGTATAACTCGGATACCCGCAAATTGAAGCAAACATCACGGAAATTTGAAAGGAAATGGCGTTCCACCAACTTGGAAGAATCCCGCTTAGCCTGGAAAGATAGCCTTAAAACATATAGGAAGGCCCTCCGCAATGCCAGAGCAAGCTATTACTCGTCATTAATAGAGGAAAACAAAAACAACACCAGGTTTCTTTTCAGCACTGTAGCCAGGCTGACAGAAAGTCACAGCTCTACTGAACCATGTATTCCTACAACGCTCAGTAGTAATGACTTCATGAGCTTCTTCAATGATAAAATTTTAACTATTAGAGACAAAATCCATCATCGCTTGCCCTCAACTGGCACTATTGTATCTTTAAACACAGGAACCTCAGAAACAGTTCTAAATTCTGACTTATATTTAGACTGCTTCTCTCCCATTGACCTCCACCAACTAACTTCGATGGTTTCTTCATCTAGACCAACAACTTGTCTCCTAGACCCCATCCCAACTAGGTTGCTGAAAGAAACTTTACCTTTTATTAGCACATCTTTACTAGAAATGATCAACCTGTCTCTATTAACAGGATACGTACCACAATCCTTTAAACTAGCTGTAATTAGACCGCTCCTTAAAAAGCCTAATCTTGATCCAGAAACTTTAGCCAACTATAGACCTATATCCAACCTCTCTTTCCTCTCCAAGATCCTTGAGAAAGCAGTCGCCAACCAGCTATGTGACTTTCTTCATAAAAATAGTTTATATGAGGATTTTCAATCAGGTTTTAGAGCACATCATAGCACAGAGACGGCACTGGTGAAAGTTACAAATGACCTCCTAATCGCTTCTGACAAAGGACTTGTCTCTGTCCTGGTCTTACTAGATCTTAGTGCTGCATTTGATACCATTGATCATCACATTCTACTACAGAGACTGGAACACTTAATTGGCATTAAAGGACCCGCATTAAACTGGTTTAAGTCCTATTTATCGGATCGATTTCAGTTTGTACATGTTAATGATGAGTCATCCCTGTATACCAAGGTTAGTCATGGTGTTCCTCAAGGCTCCGTGCTTGGACCCATACTATTCACCTTATATATGCTCCCTCTAGGAAATATAATTCGGAAACACTCCATAAACTTTCATTGTTATGCAGATGATACACAGTTATACCTATCAATAAAGCCAAATGAAACTAATCAGCTTACTAAACTCCATGCATGTCTCAAGGACATTAAGACCTGGATGACCTGCAATTTTCTGCTGTTAAACTCAGATAAAACCGAAGTTATAGTACTTGGTCCTAAACACCTTAGAGATGCATTATCTAATGATATAGCGAGTTTGAATGGCATTAACTTGGCCTCCAGCACCACCGTCAGGAATCTGGGAGTTATCTTTGATCAAGATATGTCCTTCAACTCCCACATAAAACAAATTTCAAGGTCTGCATTTTTTCATCTACGTAACATTGCAAAAATCAGGCCCATCCTGTCTCAAAAAGACGCAGAAAAGCTAGTCCATGCATTTGTTACTTCCAGACTGGACTATTGTAATTCTCTATTATCAGGCTGCCCTAACAAGTCTCTAAAGAGTCTCCAGCTGGTCCAGAATGCTGCAGCACGTGTACTGACAGGAACTAAGAAAAGAGATCATATTACTCCTGTACTGGCCTCTCTGCACTGGCTCCCTGTAAAATCAAGAATAGAGTTTAAAATCCTTCTCCTCACTTACAAAGCTGTTAATGGTCAGGCACCATCATATCTCCAGGAGCTCATATTACCCTATCACCCAACTAGAGCATTACGCTCCCAGAACGCAGGATTACTTGTAGTTCCTAAAGTCTCCAAAAGTAGAATGGGAGCCAGAGCCTTCAGTTATCAAGCTCCTCTTCTGTGGAACCATCTTCCTGTTTTGGTCCGGGAGGCGGACACCCTCTCTACCTTTAAGAGTAGACTTAAGACCTTCCTCTTCGATAGAGCTTATAGTTAGGGCTGGTCCAGGACAGGCCCAGGCCTGTCCTGGACGAGCTCTTAGTTATGCTGCTATAGGCCTAGTCCGGGGGACAATGACACACTGAGCTTCTCTCTCCTCCCCTCTCCTCTCCTCTCCATCTGTATACATTATGCCTGTATACATGCCCCATCTCTGCATGTCACTGACTTGCTTCTTCCCCGGAGTCCTTGTGCTTTCTAGTCCTACAGGCTCCCTTGGATCCTGGCCGCGCCCGGGTCGTGGATCGTGGATGCGCCCACTGCTATGGCCCTGCCTGATCGTGGATGCGCCCACTGCTATGGCCCTGCCTGATCGTGGATGCGCCTACTGCTATGGCCCTGCCTGATCGTGGATGCACCTACTGCCATGACCCTGCCTGACACCCACCACTACTGTCGCTAATATTAGTCACATCTCTGTTACATACGTTCCACTACTATTATCGTACTGCATTGCTACATACCATCCTTGCCATTGATCATTACTACTGTTATCACTAGTAATCACATTTCCATGTGCATTTCATCATTATTGCTGTAATACATCTTTGTGTACTTTCACTCCTGTCAACCATCGCTTATAATTGAATACATTGTGATCTCGTTGATCTGCTCTGTACATGCGACATCTATTGCACGTCTGTCCGTCCTGGGAGAGGGATCCCTCCCCTGTGGCTCTCCCTGAGGTTTCTTCCGCATTTTTTCCCTGTTAAAAGGGCCTTTTTTGGGGCAAGTTTTTCCTCACTCGAATCGAGGGTCGAAGGACAGAGGGTGTCGTCTCTGTACAGATTGTAAAGCCCTCTGAGGCAAACTGTGATTTGTGAATTTGGGCTATACAAATAAAATTTGATTTGATTTGATTTTGATTTAATCCACGCCTTCATTACATCTCGGCTGGATTACTGCAATGCACTTTTCTTTTATGGTCAGCCAGTCCTCCCTCACACGTCTCCAGTTAGTCCAGAACGCTGCTGCTCGCCCCTTAACCGGAGTACGTAAGAAGGAGCACATTACTCCCATTCTGGCTTCCCTCCACTGGCTGCCTGTGCATTTTAGAGTTCATTTTAAGATTCTTTTATTTGTTTTTAAATCTTTAAATGGTCTTGCCCCACCTTACCTCTCTGAGCTGCTCCATCCCTACGCTCCTGCCCGGTGCCTCAGGTCAGCTGACCAGCTGCTCCTGGAGGTACCGAGGTCTAAGCGGAAGCTCAGAGGGGATAGAGCTTTCTCTACTGCCGGTCCCAAACTTTGGAACGACCTCCCACTGCACATACGACAAGCCCCCTCACTGTCCATTTTTAAAACTCATCTTAAAACCCATTTTTATTCTTTGGCTTTCAACCCAGCATGAGACTCTGCTCTTGTTATAGTGTTTTATCGTTTTAACTTTGTTACTGTTTTTTTTGTTGTTGTTTTTATTGTTTTATGTTTTATGTTTTACGTTCTATTTTCTCATTTATGTACAGCACTCTGTCCCAGCTGTCGCTTTTTAAAGTGCTTTATAAATAAAGTTGAGTTGAGTTGAGTCATCTCGCACGCACACGCACACACACACACACACACACACACACACACACACACATTTACTCACTCACAAACACACAAAAGGGTATGTTGCTTAATGCCTTTCTTGTGACATTGGGTATCTGAGAGTAGACTGTTACCCGTAGTCTAACAATGCAGTATATGTTATTGAATCACCTGTTTTTGGGGGGGCAGCTTGCACAATAAGACTGTTATGTGAAAGCCCCTCTAGACTACTTTCAGTTGTTAATAAATGTGACAGAAATTTCACTTGCATGCAGTCCTGTGATTTCAGTAGAACCCTGTAAAATTTTCTGTCTTAAGATATGCTCTGATATTTACGACATGTTTTAAATATGGGCCTATACCTATTTCAAGATGAGCCAACTTCTTTCAAGTTATAGCATAATCATACTCCACTAGTATTAAGAAATTTCCACTTAAATGAGTGATTTATTTTCTTTTTCCTTGGCCTTTATTTTGTGTCAATGTGCTAAAATTAAGAATGCAAAAAAAATGAATTAAGAAATATTTACTAATATTCAGTGTATTTGACTTATAACTGTGCTGGAGGAAGACTGATTTCAAGTAATTTGATCTAAAAAACAGCATTTTTTACTTAGTTCAAACCTTTGAACATGTATCAGAGCCTACTTATTTCTAGACTGGAAAACACTTATTTGAAGACTTCTTGTCAAGTAAAAAATCTTTTGCTGCATGGACAGATAATTTCACTAGTATTAAGTCATTTTCTCCTCAAATTTAGTGTTATTTCTTGTATTTGGGTTAGCCTTTTTTGCAGTGCATAATGTTATGTCTTGAGATGTAGCAGAGTACATCTGCATGGAACATCTGCATGCACGTAGGGACAAACTTCAGTTCTTTAACTTGCCTTGGTATCTTCATCTTATCTTTGGTATCATTAATTTTTTTTTTCTCCTAGTTTCTCTTGCTGTAGCAGTACATTTATGAAGAAGAGTCATAGAGTTAATTTATAAATGAGTGTAGTCTTTTGGTCACAGACACATCTTCAATGTGACTGTATGTAATTGTGTTACCTCTAACATTCAGCTCACCTCTGTCAGAGCATACCTTAAATTACCAAACAAAACTAAAATAATGAACCACATTTTCTGGGACAAATATTTGGAACTTTGGCTTAAAGGAATTATTCAACAATTTGGAAAATAAGCTATTTACATTTACATTTACATTTAGGGCATTTAGCAGATGCTTTTGTCCAAAGCGACTTACAATAAGTACATTTGTCACAAGAAAGAAACCACAACATATCACCGTTGATAAAGTAGAAAAGATAGAAACAATATTCAAGCCCTCATCTGAGCAAAGTAGCTACTATTTATCAAGGATACCTTAAGTACATAAGTGCTATGATGTAAGTGCTAAAGGTAGGAACATACAAGTGCATATGTTTTGGGTTTTTTTGGGGTTTTTTAGGGTGGGGGTGGGGGGGTGGGGATGGAGTCACGCTATGCGGGGTCGAGGTGATGTCTGAACAAGTGAATCTTGAGTCTTTTGCGGAAGATGGCGAGTGACTCTGCTGTCCTGACATTGGTCGGGAGTTCATTCCACCACTGAGGCGCCAGAACAGAGAAGAGTCGGGATTTCGCTGGGCGGCCTTTGTTTGCTCTCAGCGATGGCGGTACCAGCCGGCCAGCTGATGTAGTAGAGCGAAGTGCTCGCACAGGGGCGTGTGGTCTGACCAGTGTTTGGAGGTAGATGGGTGCAGTTCCATTGACGGCTTTGAAGGCCAGCACCATGGTCTTGAATCTGATGCAGGCTGCAACAGGAAGCCAGTGGAGGTCACGGAGGAGGGGGGTCACATGGGAGAATTTGGGTGGATTGAAAACGAGGCGCGCTGCAGTGCTCTGGATACGTTGCAGCGGTTTAGTCGCAGAGGCTGGGAGTCCAACCAAGAGCGAGTTGCAGTAGTCCAGGTGGGAGATGACCAGCGATTGACCAGGAGTTGCGTTGCGTCCTTTGTGAGGAAAGACCGGATCCTTCGGATGTTGTAGAGGGCAAATCTGGAGGATCGGGCCATGCGGTGATGTTGGGGGTGCAGGATAGTTGATAGATAGAGATAGATAGAGGCAGGGACAGTGACAGGATTGATGATTCCAGTAGAGGCTGCTGTAGAAGCTGAACTTACATGGTTACTCTGGTCCTGGTGCCTGTTTTCTGTGTTACTCCCCACAAGCATTTCCCGCTCGGGGCCTGAAAACCTCTTCCTTCCAGTGGTCCAAAGCTTCTGTGCTGGTGGTGTAGACACAAACACTCCAGCAGTGCTCCAAGCTCCTAGTCCAGTCTTGACAGAGACAGCTAGCTGCACAGCTAACTAAGCTTACTAGCTAATGACAGTAACAGTTAGCAGTTACTTAGCAATAGAGCAGTCAAAGGACTTAAAGGATAACTACCGTTTTTTACAACCTGGACCTTTTTTCTAGCAAACTATATGGTCATTTACTCACCCAGATAACTTTGGTGTCATTTGAAGTCGTTCGGACGAAATTAGATCCAGCGTAGCACCGATATATATATATAATGCGAGTAACGGGGCATCAACACACAGCCTCTATAACGCATTATCTACCACGAAACTAGTTCATTTCACCAATATTTTGTTACGATATGCTAGTACTATTCCCCTCTGAGTCCGGGCTCGTCTGTTGTCAACATCCGGGGTCTGTAGGTTGATCTACTACCTCTGTCCTGGAAGATGTCGTCTCTGAGCTGCGCACGCACCCGCGACAGCCGGCTTGTTTACCTGTAGCTGCTACTGCTAGTTTGACCCCGGATGTTGATAACGGACGAGCCCGGACTCAGAGGGGAATAGCACTAGCATATCGTAACAAAATATTGGTGAAATGAACTAGTAATGAACTAGAGGCTGTGTGTCGATGCCCCGTTACTCGCATTATATGGATATATCGGCGCTACACTGGATCTAATTTCGTCCGAACGAAGCCGAATGACACCAAAGTTATCTGGGTGAGTACATGACCATATATTTTGCTGGAAATAAGGTCCAGGTTGTAAAAAACGGTAGTTATCCTTTAGGAAGAAAAACCAACAAACATTGTATAAATCTGTACAAACAAAATTATAAAATCACGTGTTCATCGGGAGTCACACTGTGTAACTATTTTTGATTACAACAGCTGAGCCAGTTTTGGTCATTTCTTTTTTGTATGGACAAAAAACAAAATATAAATAGATTAGCTGAAAAAGTATTAGTAGCCAAGTGTATTTTTTCACTTTGGTGATAGCTGTTTAGCCCTGCTTTTAATCTGTATGCTAAGCTAACCAAGCTCATAAATGCCAATGGTTCCCTGCAATTTCATCCACAGTGTTTGTTTGACCTCCTCCAATTGCTGATTTATAAATTTGTCACAAACACATTTTTAATGGAGAGTCATTTTGCAGCTGGTTTACAGAAATATTTACATGGTATGATTTATTAATAAAACTAAAATTCAGATGCATTTTCAATTTCAAGCCCTGTGATCCTCTATATGCCCTTTCTATCAACATGCAGGACAACATATTAATTTCACGAAGGTTGTGTTTTGCATTACAAAACTTAATACAAGTCACTAACTGTACAGCCCGGCAGCACAGAGTTTACTTTGTTTAGTGTTCAATAAAGGAGTTGTAGCTTTCATAAACTGTGGATGCATTATGCAGATGTGCATGAGGTGATGTGTTCAATGCAAATGAGGAGGGAGGAGTATGAGCGGGCCATTGTCTCACTGTTTCCCTTCTAACAGGATGTGTTTCCCTCTGGAACTCTGCTGTGTCTGTGCAGGCATATCGATACACATGCAAGTATAGAACACAGGGGCACATACACATTCAGTCACACAAACATGTTGGCGATAAACACCCTTTCCTTGGACATACAAAGTGCAGAACACACACTCATCACCCCATGCTGCATCTATCATGTCTACAGTAGGAATGACAGATCACAGAGACAACTACAGCTCTCTGCAGTCCCCAAAGACAATTCATCAGCCCGGACAATCTGCTCAGTCCTAACTCACTGAACTCAGTTCAGACATAAAGCACCTCCTGTGGAGCCATCGGCATGTAACCTTGAGCCTGTCTGAACATCATAAAGCCAAGGGAAAACTGATACGATACTGCATGTGTATGTGCATACGCAGATTCCTGTGTATGGCACTGCATGGATTAGAACGATTAGTAAATTGGTCTTGGGCTAAACACAAGAATCGTCTAGTGTGCAAAATATGGAAGACATTGTTGACTATGAATAAATCCTATTCTATACACTCCTGACAACAGCACAGTCCGTTGTAACATAAGATGTGATGGCTACATGTTAACAAGTAAGTATCAAGTTGTGTTTCAGTGTTCACTATGTTATATTTTAACACTGATGTGTCTTTATGACAGCACTAAGTTCTTCTATGACAAGTTTTGCTGAAGTTTGAGAATAATGCGATACATTAGCTTGCGTGTGATGCTGCCATTCATGGGCCAACTTACTGTATTTCAGCTGTCTGTTTTCAGTGAGAAAGTGTTTATCAATGTGTGTTCCAGAGGCTATCCTATTTTGGGGGAAATTATAGTACACAAGTCATAACCACAAGAATAAGTAGGTAAAGGCAATAGATAATAAATATATGTAGTATTACAAAACACATATTTAAACAAATTTTGCCGACAAATCCACCCACACCATTTTTTTAAAGCAAGCTGATGAAGCTCATGATACATGGAGGGGGGTGTCCATAAATCCATCAGTGTAGCAATTTTGGTCATAGCATAAAATCAAATGGCAAGACAGCATGACTGGAAGCCAGTTCATATTCTGCATGGAAACAGTACCACGATCATGAGGAGCCTTTTAAACAACTTCACTTGAACAAAGCAGACCTTACTGAGAACTCCACCGCCAGGTGAAGCTGAAGAGAGAGAACGACAGCTGTGTTCACGAATCATGAGAGCCTACGCCAACCATGACTGGCTGGAAAGAGGCAACGTAGATGCAGATTTTTGTACAAACACGCTAATTATTGTATATCTGGCAACACTGACGATGAACTTTGTGAGCATACCACCCCCTCCTTTCAGGCCTCCTTCCAGAGCCACTCCTCTAAAACACATGAACGCACACCACCTGACTGCACTGACTCCCTGTAGCTCTCACTGGCTCACTGGCCAGTAAGGGGAGATGTGTTAGCGGCTAATAATAATCATATTAATACATTGTACTTACGCAGTGGTTTTCTGAATACTCAAAGATGCTTAACAAAGAGCAACAACAAAACAAAGAAAACAAGACAAAGATGAAATAGTCCATGAGAAGGGGAACAAAGCAGAGAACAAGAAGGCGGATGAGAAAGTAGTTTGTTAGAAGTTGTAGGCAGTGTTGAAGAGGTGTGTTTTTGGGGATTTCTTGAAGGTGGACATTGAGGGGGAGACTCTGATGTCTTTGAGAGTGAGTTCCAGAGGGTGGGAGCGGCAATGGAGTAGGCCCTTTCCCCCCAGGACCAGTGGTTAGCCCTGCAGCGGGGGACAGGAGGTTTGTGTGAGCAGACCTGAGAGTGCGGGTGGGAGTGTGCCAGTGGAGGAGCTCAGACAGGTAGGGGGTAGCCAGGTTGTGGAGGGCTTTGAAGGTGATGATAAGGAGTTTGAAGTGGATACGCTGGGGTGTTAAATGTAATAAACACCATGTTTATATATCTTTAACTGCTTTATTCTGCTCACAACTGAAACACTCAGTAACCGCCATCTACACATGTGCGCCACCATAACAACCGGACTGCACATGCCACCAGGGTCAAAGGGAAAACTCTTTTACCGTAAAGTACAAAGTAGAGGGGGAAAACATGTTTACAATCTACCTCCCTCTTTTTTTGACATTTCAAAATTTTACAAAACAAAATCATCCAGTGAACAAAAATATTCATGAGTGACACCCTGTGAGCATTAAGAGTAGATTTGGCAAAAGATGAAAAAAAATAACAACAAAAGATTTTCAGAGCTTACATTAGTGCATGTAGTGCTTTCATTTGTGCATGTAAACAAACTTTCATCACAAACTCCACAGTCCCTGCTTTCAAAAGCATCAGAGCTGAAGCTCCGTTTTTGGTAAGACAGTCAGCGAGCTGAGCTTTTGTATCTGACCAGAGAACTCTCTGTGACCTGTTTTGTTAACTTTAGGGCATCGAACAGAGAGTGATTATCAGTCACACGGATCAAGGGAAGAGCATTCAGTCCAGCATTTCCAGCAGTGAGCTCTGAAAACAGTCTTGCCAGGAAAATAGCATTGTCTATTCCATCAGACATAGTAAGGGTTTCTCCTGCAAGAGTACCCCTCACAACACATCTGACCTGCAGATTCCACTGGATACGGTACGGCTGCGTTATGGCTGCGTTACGGCTCCGGTGCCATTTTGCTCCGTCGTTCTCGTCCGGCAACCCCCACCAGCTGCGTTTTGAGTCCGCCACGGCACAGCTCCACCGATCAGCTGGAGTTACGAAACCAAGGAATTCCCGCGATAATTACATAATCACACACGACCGCAGTTATATGTATGTGTTATAAACACAACAACATGAAGTGTTGCCAACCGACGGATTAGAAGAAGAGCTCGTATTTGTCTCTTTTTTAAGGGTTTTGTGTTTGTATCAACACGGAGTGTTTTGTTTTGAAAATCAACCGGATGTTTTGTTGTTGTTTCGTGTCTGACTTCCTGTCTGCTCTGTGCTAAATTTGGCTGAATTGCTGCATTGTGTTGCGGTGTCCGCCAGAATAGAAGTCCTGCGTATCTGATCAGCAGGGCTGCGGACTGCCGGAGCTGGGACGCAGCAGACATGCAGCGCAGTGGACCTGGTGGAAGTTAACACATAGACTAGAGTGCTACGGATCAGCTCCGCCGCCGTGGCGGAGCCGTAACGCAGCTGTACCGTATCCAGTGGAATCTGCGGGTGATTCTTTAAGATTGCCAACAGAGGGGGGAAAACTTCCCTTTTTCTCCCATGAGAGAAATTAAGGTTATCCCTTCTGTACCTTCATCTGAAAGATTGCCAAGGGAAGCATCACTGAAAACAATCAGGTTCAGAGTATTATTGTCATCCAAATGCTGAAACTTGATAGTCACCTTTTCTGACTTAAAGCTGGGGTCGGTAGGTTGGAAAGACCGTCAAGCCCAAGCTAGATTTTGAAAGTATCCAGCCAGTAAACCCCGCCCCCTGCACTCAGACCTCTCTCCAAAGCCGCTCCCCCCAAACCATGAACGCGCACCGTCCAACAACTACCGAATACCGCCATAGGAGTCCGAATCCTCACGAGCGGTGGGAAGAAGAGTACCAGTGCATCGTTTTAATCACAACATCTAACTACAAGTAACTCCTCATGTCTCATTCACCTTTAAGTAAACACATAATATTATCATATTGAACGTTAACAACCAACATAGCTATTGTTAGCACTGATAGCTATCAAGCTAGCTTTGTTAGCATTCAGACATTGATTTGAAAGTGTATTTTGATGTTGTAACTCATTGCTGGTTAGCTAACAGCAGCTGGCTATGGTAACATTAGATATGGCAAAGCTAAAACATCAAGATTAGTGGTGGGCCTACATGTTTTATTTTTTGTTTCACTTAGTGATTCACAGATGAACATTAATATTGTATTGGACTCATGATGATATGATGTTTTGCATGTTAGAGCTTCCACAATGACAGCCTTGTTGACTGATGACGAAGACACACCAGAGCGAAGCACATCATCCCGTCAGAGGACGACGGGAGGGCAACCAGCAGTGTCCTAGGAAGTGGAGGCAGAGGCCGTGGACATGGGAGGGCGACAGGTCAAGGAGCTGATGTTCATACTTCGAGTAGAAGATCTTCAAGCTCAAAGGATTGCACATGAGCAGGTCAGCATCTAAAGTAGAACATGCTAGTGCATTTTTTCCTGATCAACACCACTTACAACTATTTGTGTTAGTACAGTATATTGACCAGGCATGTAACTTGGACACACAAGTGCCCTAATCAGAATCACATTTTTTGCCAAGTAGTTTTTGACCATTTGAATTTGTGTTTTGGTGCATAACAATAAACACAGTAAGTAGAAAAATGTAGAGAAAGATAAAGGGCTGGTACTTCAGAAAAATGTTATATAAACTGGGACAACTGTACAGTTTTGTCCAGGAATGTCTACAGTATTCCCCATTGAAAGTGCATATGTTCACAGTAAGCTGAGGACAGTCAAGCTCTGTTCCATAAAAATATCTAATCATGTTGCCCATCTGTTGCTTTACAGGCCAGAATTCAAGAACTATGTTTTGAGCAATCACATCAAGTGCTGAACTCTGCCTGAATCCGTCTACCCAACGTTCTTTTGTTTTTTCGTTTCAAAAGCAAATTAAAAAAACAGAAAAACAAGTTTGTTTTTCTGTTTTTCTCTTTTAAACCCAGAACGAAAAAACTAGAAAAGCAGAATAACACAAAACCACATTTTGTGCCTGTTATTCTGTTTTAAAACAAAAACAGAATAACGTGGAAATTAAGTTTTTGATTTTTATTGTTTTGTTGTTTTGATATTCTGAACGGAAGACAACGCAACACATTTCTATTTCAAAATAAAAGCATTTGTTATTGTAACCTATTAGGTCCGTGCACAAAGTATAAATGAATCTCCATTGTTCACGTTGTACGATGAAACATCCCATTTTGGGGGGTATTTCCTATTTCATTGTCGTAAGACGTGTAATGCTGCTTGTTCCTTTATCCAACTTGATATTTCCGCCAATTTCCCACAACTGAGAGAGATACTCTCCAGGATTTTCAAAGTAAACACACCGTGTCTGAGACAGAGACTGAGCCGCTTTTTTTTGTTCACCTTATCCACCAAACGTCTCCAACCAAACACTGTTTAAATCTGTTGACCTGCCAGGAACGTAGTTAGCTGTTAACTTCAGAACATAGCCAATGCTAACAATGCTATTTTGTTTGCAGGTAAAGTTGCTAGCTGTTGTAGCTAATGCTAACGTTATGCTAACCTTACTCGTTTGTTATTATCAGCTGTTTTGCACGTCATTTTAATATCTGTCCATCTAAGTCTGTGTGAAATGCCTACAATTATGCTAGAAGTGAGTTAACTGGGCCCTGCTCAGTCATATAAGTAAGGCTTAGGGGTGTTTTGATATTCATTTTTCTATGTATTAAACTGTAGTGTGCTCTGTGTTCACAAATGTATGTTACCAGCAGCGTTTGTGCATGCAGACAGACTGCAAAGTAAAGAAATATTCTAAATAATATAATTAATGTCATGTATGCCTATAATTAGTGAGTAAAAACTAAAGCTACAATTAATACACTGTTCATCTGTGGATGTACAGTTGACACCGTCAAAATAAAGAGGAAAGATGAACCTCGGCCATATATTTTCTTTATGCAGTCTTTATGTAAGACATCTATTTCTAAACTTGGACAAGAATCATTTCCACTCTGCACACCACTCTACAGAGCTTCCTCAACTCCAGCCTGTTCAACTATAGCTAAAAAACAAAATCCTCACATCCTTTTTTCTGAAATGAGAGTGATACAGCAGCTACACTTATCCTACATGATAATTTATCACTAATAAGAAGTCTGAACTTTGTTTATATTTGTAAAAGTTAATTTCACATCTTCTCCTGTAGTGGTAGTTCAATCATTGCTATACAGGCACACCACTGTTAAATGAGTGTAGCAGCACTACACTCTCTAGTGTATGGTTTCTTTCATCAATTTAAAATAAACTTGACATCTTTGTCGTTATTGTCATTACAGCTGAAATGGAAGGTCCTGTGTTGGCCCTGCCTGACACTGCTCATGGCCAGGGATGATGTCTGCCCTAAGTGCAGGGCACCGATATCTCAGGAGAGTACGGTGGCTGTGGCTGGCCTGTCCGAGGCCATGCAAGTAATTAGACGCACTTTCTAAACATGTTGTTGTTGTTGTTGTGTTAATAAATGTGATTAGTTATATAGTTGTGACACACTGTGTTCAGCAATTAAATGTGAAGTTGGAACTCAGAACGTGACTCTGATGTGTTTGTTAACTGCACTGTTCTGACATTTTCTCAATCTACACATCCTACAACACACCACTTCCTTTAGTGGGTATTTTATAACTCCCTCCACTTCTTTAAGACATTTTGAATTTTTATAGGCTTATAACTATGGTAAGAGAGGATACAATACACCAGTAAAAATAATTATTTCATGAATTGTTGCATTTTTTACTGACATAATTAGACCATGTGTATACCTTCATTGATGAATACAAACAACAAATACAATACCACAGTGATTTATAATGACTTCATTTTCTGGGACCAGTATGAGCTACTACATGTTTCATGTGGGTAGTGTACAAAGATTAACTGTCTCTTCTATTTAAAAGGCAGTGTTTAAATACAAAACTGATTCAGTGTTGAAACTCCTTCACTCCTTCCACATAGATAGATATATAACTCAGTAATAAATGACTGAAAACACAGCAGTTATTGCACATACAGTAGGTACTACTTCGTTGTGGCCGAGTTCACGTGTGATTCTCGCGTGAATCACGCGAGAATCACGCACCTTTTTAGCGGAGGATCAATTGTGTTTTCATGAGAAGTGGCAATGTGCCCAAACAACCACCAGGTGGCATCTGTGAGCAGGAGGACGACAACATGCAGCAGCAGGGAGCAGTGACCATGGACGGGAATGGACAGAGTTGCCTGATTTATGTTTCTGTTCGTTGCTGCTTAAATACAAGAATGTAGCTAATAATACCTCACCCACTCCACACCTCATTCCAACTCCTTCCTTCAGCCTGTCGCTACAGGGTCCCTCTGGCAAGGACAAACTTAGTGAAAAAAATCATTCATCTCATCCGCCATCACCATCATCAACAACTCACTGTGAAGCCTTTTAAATGTCTGTTAAGGTCTTATTCTTTGTATTTTGTATTTATCGGTGATATTCCCATTTTATGTTTATCTGTTTTGGTTTTGCTTTTATGTTTAACTGTGGTCTTTTTTTGTGCACACGTCAAAGACCCTAAAGACATCTGAGGTTGTGATTTCGCTTGCTCGCTCGCTGCAGCCACGGCTAATAAGTGGAGGCAGAAACAATTACGCACAGCCTACAGAAGTTTCAACGTCCATATAAGCATTTAAGAAATGATTCTTATCGGTTCCATAATTCAGAGAGGATTTTTACTCAACGAAAAAATGTATAAAGATCAGTTTTTAGGTTGAAGACACGACAGCAGCACGTATGTCCAGACGCTGATGTGTGTTATGACTGATGTATAGCTCCCCTGGTAGAGCAGCTCCCTCAGTAAGCAGAATCTTCTGCTGGTATGAGTTCGAATCTCAGTATAGGCAGAACCTTTAGTTAATGTGTTTTCTTTTCTCATCATCATTATGATCACATATGGCTCCAAGTTTGAGCAAATAAATGAGCAAATGAGCATTAATTCTCCGCCGGGCCGCGGCACCAGCTTTCCTGCTTGTGTACATAAAATACATTAAATTCTGACACCACAACTGTAGCGTACCAAATATCAATAGATGATAACCAGAGAAAAAAAACGTTCTATTGATCTGATTCACCGGCTTCATGGACGTCGGAACTATTTTCTGAGAGGGGGGCGGGGGAAGCACACACTTTTATCAATGATTAAGGATTTGATTTGAAGTTATTTTATAATGGCGTGCAGTTATAAGAGAACTAGATGGATGAACACACCATCTTTATTGTTAAGAAAATGAAACTTTGATCACTAAATCAAGCCATTTAAGGAACATAACAGCATTGGCTGCGTTTCCCAGATTCGATCGTTCTTAAGGACTTAAGAAGGCTCTTAAGAAGGGTTCGGCTAAGAAGGAGCGCTAAGATACGGGTGTTTCCCAGACGCGTTCTTAACTGCCTTCTTAGGAGAACCTTAAGATCAAGCCAAAGAAGCTGCTTAAGAAGCTCTTAGTGGGAGCTGTCCACCGCGGTGCTGCTGAAACTGAATCAATTGATGCCAGGCAAATCGATCACCCACCTCTTTATCAGCGCATAAGTCACACACAGCACCCCGTGGTCCCCCCACACAGGTGCAATTAGGCTGCGCATGTATCGTGTGTGTGTGTGGGTGCGGGTGTGTGTGTGTGGGTGTGCTGACGGCCGCGTAGTGCTTTCTACCGATCCAGCACAGATCCACCAGGGAGGGATTGTGGATTGGAATGAGGGTGCCATCCATGGCATGGCGCAGGAGAATCGGTGTCACGGAGTGTGGCAGCTGTGACACCGATGGCCTTGCTGAGGCCAGTGCCATCCCCCACCACCTCCAGGAAGCAGCGCAGCCAGGAGCTGCACCTCCGGGCTGAGGGCAAAATTGCAGCAGGTTGCTCTCTGGATGTGTGGAGACACCGAGTGATCAGCCGTTGGATCTCCGCACGGGGCAGCCGGTACTTTGCCTGGACAGCCCGGTCTGACAGCACATCCAGTGGGGAGAAGTGCTGACGCACGTATGCATTTATGTAAACCGTCTGGCTTCGCGCACGGCGACGCTGTTGGTTCGCAGCGAGAAAGTGCTGTATTGCAGCCATGGTTTCTCACAAGCGCGGACTTTGGCAACGCATTTATATAGAGTAGCAGGTGAAGCCTCTCTGGATGAGGTTCAGCTGAGTTTAATTACATCTGTTTCCTTGATATCTGTGAAATGCCACAGGGTTGTTGTATTTTTATGTGTAGTACTATAAACTCATATGCAGATGTGTGTGGAAAACTTAAACGTGTAATTCAATAAAAAGTTGTTTTTTCTCTTCTTCTATTAACCTATGTTTCTTGCGCCAGTGGTCCGCAGCTATGAGCGCATTTCAACATTGAGCATTGTTTTATTATTTCGAAAAGTGGAGGATGTAAATTTCGCTGACGCGGCTTGATCACTGAGCATTTGGTCGCTAAGAAGGCTGTTAAGAGTGGGTCAGCTCGATCTTACATTTCCTTCTTAGTGAAAGATCTTCTTAAGCTAAGAGCGACTCTGGGAAACACATCCTTCTTTCACAGCGTTCTTAAGAGCGCTCCTAAGAAGATCTTAGCACTTAAGAGCTTCTTAACGAATCTGGGAAACGCGGCCATTGGCAGGGCCAGACACAGCTTAATGAGCTTCTCCACCTCCGAATGCAGGATGGACACATCCTGGATGGTGCTTACTTCTCGTCCCCTACACACATTCCTCAGTATGGGGGAATGCAAATGTTAAGGCATCTGGAACAAGTTCGCTTAACTGGAAAGACCACATCCATCCCCCACACTTTTGAAAAGCTTGCTACACCAGCGCCCCCGCCCCCACCCCCGCGCGCTGAGGACAGCAAAGAGGTCTGCAACAAATACATTGATCACTTGGCCAAGGGATCTCCTCCTGCAGGGAGACTGCTTCAGGGACTCACTCCGCTTTAAATAACCTTCTGTATATCCGACTACTGTGAAGCTGCTGATTATGTATTTTAATAAAGCTAGAGAAAACTGTCTGACATGACGTGGCGTCGTTCTTCTTTCTATAAGCCTGTTGTAGAAAATATAAGGAATAGAAAGCACAAATATTTGTGTAAAATTCTGACACCACAACTGAAAGAAAGAAGTGCCAGTGAATCAGATCAATAGAACGTTTTTTTTCTCTGGTTATCATCTATTGATATTCGGTACGCTACAGTTGTGGTGTCAGAATTTAATGTATTTTATGTACACAGGCAGGAAAGCTGGTGCCGCGGCCCGGCGGAGAATTAATGCTCATTTGCTCATTTATTTGCTCAAACTTGGAGCTATATGTGATCATAATGATGATGAGAAAAGAAAACACATTAACTAAAGGTTCTGCCTATACTGAGATTCGAACTCACACTAGCGGCAGATTCTGCTTTCTGAGGGAGCTGCTCTACCAGGGGAGCTATACATCAGTCATAACACACATCAGCGTCTGGACATACGTGCTGCTGTCATGTCTTCAACCTAAAAACTGATCTTTATACATTTTTTCGTTGAGTAAAAATCCTCTCTGAATTATGGAACAGATAAGAATCATTTCTTAAATGCTTGTATGGAGGTTGAAACTTCTGTAGGCTGTGCGTAATTGTTTCTGCCTCCGCTTATTAGCCGTGGCTGCAGCGAGCGAGCAAGCGAAATCACAACCTCAGATGTCTTTAGGGTATCAGATATTATTATAGGCTATTCTTATATTTAAGCAACATCCAGTCAGGCCGTGATATCGGCTCACGGGGGCGTACTGGGACAATAATTCAGGTCGGCAATTTTACCAGTAAACAAATGTTCCTTAAAAAACAACTAATGTCCATATTTTAGCTCTACTGTAAAACAAAGAAAGCACAAGTGATTATCCAAGGTCACCCAGATAATTGAGGTGTCCCACCGCTGTGAAACAATCAGTCTGAATCAATCTGATACGGTTTAGCAGTCCCCCTCTCCATTCACTCTACCTGTAGCCTAAAACAGCGCCACTCTCCATTGCAGCTACATTGTGGTCAAATGTAGAATTGTCCCAAAATCGTTTGAGCTGCAATTCAGTACTATGCTTCCACCTAGTGGCTACAGTTGTCACTTACATTTCACGCGTTGCGTGAATCTCGCTCCCCGCGAGTGAAATGGCCACTTTGAAGTAGTACCTACTGTAGTTATTGCCTGAGGGGAGGATCGGGAACAGGGAGTGTCTGAGGTGTCCTGCTGGACTAAGGACGCAGCCCTGGGGGAGGCCGGTGTATGCTGTGTGATGCTGGAGGAGGTGTGGTGGCTGATCCTGACGCACTGGGTTCTGTTGGTGAGGAAGTCCTTAATCCACCTGCAGAGAAGGTCTCCCAGACCCAGCGTTTGTAGTTCGTCAGTCAGTTTTCTGTGTAGTGGATCTATTGGTCCTGTATGCAAATTGGTGTTGGTCGAGGTCAGGAGGGATGCATGCCTTAATGTGGGGCAGTAGTCTCTCGAAGCATTTTCATAATCACCGAAGTGAGGGTAATCATTCAGGCTTGTGATGGCTGAGGTTTTGGGTACAGGGGTTATGGTGGCAGTTTTCAGACATCTGCCTCTCCAAGGGTCTCATAAGCTCTCTACTCTGGTCCTCTGGATACTCTGCAATAAAAGGTAATATTTTGTTAGGTTTAAAGACAGATGTCTTACATAAAGACTGCATAAAGAAAATATATGGCCGAGGTTCATCTTTCCTCTTTATTTTGACGGTGTCAACTGTACATCCACAGATGAACAGTGTATTAATTGTAGCTTTAGTTTTTACTCACTAATTATAGGCATACATGACATGAATTATATTATTTAGAATATTTCTTTACTTTGCAGTCTGTCTGCATGCACAAACGCTGCTGGTAACATACATTTGTGAACACAGAGCACACTACAGTTTAATACATCAAAATGAATATCAAAACACCCCTAAGCCTTACTTATATGACTGAGCAGGGCCCAGTTAACTCACTTCTAGCATAATTGTAGGCATTTCACACAGACTTAGATGGACAGATATTAAAATGACGTGCAAAACAGCTGATAATAACAAACGAGTAAGGTTAGCATAACGTTAACATTAGCTACAACAGCTAGCAACTTTACCTGCAAACAAAATAGCATTGTTAGCATTGGCTATGTTCTGAAGTTAACAGCTAACTACGTTCCTGGCAGGTCAACAGATTTAAACAGTGTTTGGTTGGAGACGTTTGGTGGATAAGGTGAACAAAAAAAAGCGGCTCAGTCTCTGTCTCAGACACGGTGTGTTTACTTTGAAAATCCCGGAGATTATCTCTCTCAGTTGTGGGAAAGTGGCGGAAATATCAAGTTGGATAAAGGAACAAGCAGCATTACACGTCTTACGACAATGAAATAGGAAATACCCCCCAAAATGGGATGTTTCATTATACAACGTGAACAATGGAGATTCATTTATACTTCGTGCACGGACCTAATAGGTTACAATAACAAATGCTTTTATTTTGAAATAGAAATGTGTTGCGTTGTCTTCCGTTCAGAATATCAAAACAACAAAACAATAAAAATCAAAAACTTAATTTTCACGTTATTCTGTTTTTGTTTTAAAACAGAATAACAGGCACAAAATGTGGTTTTGTGTTATTCTGCTTTTCTAGTTTTTTCGTTCTGGGTTTAAAAGAGAAAAACAGAAAAACAAACTTGTTTTTCTGTTTTTTTAATTTGCTTTTGAAACGAAAAAACGAAAGAACGTTGGGTACACGGATTTGCCTGACACCTATTTATTTGTCGTTCTGTATTTACTCCTTGTTTTGCATTATCTCTAAATTGTTTGAATAAAGTCTTGAAAATGATAAATGCCTTTTCTCCACACTTCCAGCATAAACAACCATCCCATTACCATTATTTCACTTTACGTGATGCACTAATAATAACAACTGAATTAGGTAAGATTCTTATTTATAAATTTTTTTGGAACACAAAAAAAGTAGGCATTTTATCATTTAGACAATCTACAGTACAATTAGCATAAACAACTATATACAGGAAGGACGTCCAGAGGTTTCTTGACTGGTTATGCTATTGATGTCGGTGCTGTCTCAATCCTCTACAGTTTTGGCAGTGACTGTCCTGTAAAAAGAATAGCACAATTACTTATCTGACAGTAAATACAGCTTTTCAAGGACCTTGAAATTACTTTTAATTTATTATAACACCACAACTTGAGTTGCATTTTATGCAGTGACAAATATTCCTGAAAACAACCAGAAATAGCCTCTGTTACATCAGAATTGTGCCATTTACAGTCATTTCATATTTACCAATTCTACTTTTTGGGGGGGGTTAGCAAAATGTCACTTTCAGAGTAATATACATAGTTCTCATTATATTGTTCTATGCATTTTGACAGTAGTGTGTACAAGCTCTACTTGCTGGACTTTTTATTGTAAACCTTGGAGTACTTGGCCTCAGAGAAAGGAGTTCCATCGTCTCTGCAAAAATTATAATAATTACAGAAAACTGGATAAGGATGGAGAATAAATGTGTTTACATCTAAATGTGTTTATGTGGCATAAAAATGTTACTGATTCTGTCAAAGACAACACAGGACTGTTGCTATGTAAAAAAAAAAAGAAGTCTGGAGTAAGGTGGGTGATGGGAAGCTTATGTGATGGGTGGCAAGCGATTATTTATAGGGATTGTCAGGTGCATTGTGTGTTTCCCACATTCTACTGTGGTCAACTGTCAGTCAGATCATGAACTGAAATGCATCTATTTTCTTTAAAAAAGTGTCTTTCCAATATGTAATAGTCTCAAGCAGTAGGCTCACATGTGACTGTTAGGACCAGTACTCGAAGCATTTTCCTGGTGCAGCTAATGAAATGATGCCATTCCGTTTCGTATTGTATCCCTGCTAAGGAGCACATTCATGCACATAAAGCAAACCAACTTGATATGAAAGAAGGACAAATGTATATATGAAATGTGTCTATCAAAGACACATATTACATGAATAACAGTGGTCTGATCCATGTTGCTATCAGCATCAAGTTACACTCACCTGTCAGAGAGAGACTCTACAGAAATAGTAGAAACAGCGGGGCATGGTTCTGTCGTGAACTGACGCTTCGAGGGCGGGATGTTGATGTGTCCCTCTCATAACTATAGGACACAGAAATAGGATACATCAGCACATTTGTACAACGTCTAGTTCAAAGGCTATATGAATGAACGTCACATACATACCATCTAAGAACATCGGCTCACAAATACAATGCAAACTATATTCACAGATATATGTAATCTTCCCAGGACCTCTGAACAGTGGACTTGGCCTTTCACACGTGTAGCACACAAGAATTAGTCCGCCTCTCACATACATGAACTCGCGGAGCAACGGAATGTCGATCTGATGGTGTTCACTGTCTGATAACTAAACAGGTCCTTCACTCAACAAAATAAAGAGAAATGTCCCACAAAGCAACGTTACAGGACCAAACAACAGTAACGCAGTAACTGGTCGTGTCTTTGGCAACTTATATGAGGAAAATAATACTGCAGTTATACGTGGAGATTAGTGTCTGTCCTCCTGTCTGTCCTACTGACTCATTTCTGCCTGAAAAACAGCGTCTGTCCCCGGCAAAAAACTTTAACTCACCTGCTGTTTGTTGCGGTGAAAAAAGTCACAGCGACGGTCAGCCCTCCCGACCGAGACTTCAGTGAACTTTCCCCCAGAAAACAGCATCCCTCCACACGAGTGAAAGAGTCAGACAGCGTCCTGTTTACTGATGGTGATAATGTAATTATGTAATTTAGAGAGAAAAACGTAACTTTGTCACTTTCCAGGATGCATGGTGGGTCAGGATCTCAATCACAACACATTATAACTGCATCCATATGATTATAAACAGTCAGCGTGTACATGTTTAGATTAACAGGAGGACACTGGGAAACATGTTGAAAAAAAACACACAGACGTCAACATCATGACATGTACTGTCACGCCTCATTTGGAGCCACGGCACCAGCTTGCTGTATGAATTACACACTGGTTCGTCTTTACGCCGGAGCTGCTTGGTTCTGTGTGAACAACCAATGGCGGAGAATTGGCGAATAATGCGGCAACTCTGTGTGAAAAGGGCTCCTGTCACCATACTGTCATTACTGTCCAAATCTTCTGCAAGTATTTCCATGGCTTTTTCCCTGGCTCTTTCTTCAAGCCCCAGAGCAACCGCAAGGGCTTGTTTCTTTTTGTTGAGCTCTGTAACACGTCTCAAGACATCAACTTCATTTTTTCAACACTCGTATGGCCTGGCTTTGTCAAACATCGGCAGAACTTTGTAGTTAGTAACCATGCTCTGCTACTAATGTCAGACGTAATAAACACCATGTTTATATAACTTTAACTGCTTTATTCTGCTCACAACTGAAACTCTCAGTAACCGCCATCTTCACATGCCATGACATGATGCAGTCAGTGGGGATAGAGTGAGTGGCAGGAGTGATGGCTTTGGTGGCAATGTAGAGCTGAATGTCACTGGCAAAGCAGTGAAACTTAAGTCCATGACGTCGGATTATACAACCAAGGGGGAGCATGTGCAGGATGAAAAGGAGGGAAATAAACCTCTGGGAACACCTTGGGAGAGGGGAGCAGTGGGGCATTTGCAGTTGTTTATGCTGATGAACTGCTATCTGTCAGGGAGGTATGATTTGAGCCACTTGAGAGTGCAGCGCCGGTGATGTTGAAAATGGTTTCAAGGCAGAAGAGAAGGATGGAATGGTTGATGGTGACAAATGCTGCGCTCAGGTCAAGTAGGATGAGGATGTTAAGGGTTCTAGCATCAGAAGAGAGAAGGTAATTTGAGGCTTTGAGGAGAGCTGTTTCAGTGCTGTGGTGGGAAACAAACAAAACACTCATCCATAGATAAACACATCTTATAAATGCCACAGTCATATAAACACAACAAACATAGCTCAGTCCGAAAAGGTTACCCAGCCTGGCAGTTACTAATCTGCTGTGAGTGTGTGCCATGTATGGAACAAGGGATGGAGGTGAAGTCTGGTTCATTCCTATGAAAGCTGCTCAGTGGCGCATAAGGCCAAAACTGTTCAACTTCCCAGGTCTAAAATGACCCAGATCATCCATATTGTGTGGCCCAAAGAACGTTGATGCTTCCACAGAGATTCCCCCCTGCCGACTGCTAACTTCCTGTTTAGCCGTCAACTAACTTGAATGGGAATAACATTTTATGGTGCGGCTCCTCTACACATTCCAAATGTTATCGGGCTGAATTATAGGTGAATGTAAGCTTTTGGGAAAAAATCTTGTGAGCATTGTGTGTTGTTAAAATGACACGGTTCAGCCAAGGTGTCAAATTGGCTTTAAAGCCATTTGCTGTTTCAGGGGGCTTGGTGTGTGCTAACTGGGTTAGCCGCTGAACAACAGGGTCAGGAGCTGTGTACTGATCATTTGTAGACCAAAAAAAGGAAGAAATACATAAATAAATAAATACAACATTTAAACAATTTGGAGTAAAGAATATAGCTCTTAGACCAGGCCTATTCAATCAGCGGCCCACGGGCCACATGGGGCCCAGAACCAACCCCCGAGTGGCCCAGCCTGTGGTCCAGCCTGCCTGAAAACAATTGAATTGAAGAGATGCAGAGGGCAACTCGTTTCGCAAGACATTTCAAGTGTTTCAGACCGTGAATGCAACACTCCACGTAGCCTAGCAACAGTCTACCCACAATGCAGCGCGTTGTTTTGAAGCATGGCTACAGCGTTTCCAACTTAGGGACTTTGTTGCTATATTTAGCGAGTTTTCAGACCCCTCTAGCGACTCTTTTTCAATAAAGCGACTAGCGACAAATCTAGCGACTTTTTCTGGTGTTACTGGAGACTTTTGGAGACTCTGACGAGAAAGTTCTTACACTTCTCAACTAACAGCAGGTGCTGCCGTGGGCCCCTCCCCCATCCCAAAGCACTCCCTCCCAGCTGGAGAAGTTCACCCCTCCGCTTCCAGGCTGCGAATCGCGCATGCACGAAAGCCGCCACAGGATGTAAATGTAAAATTTTCTTTGTCTTTGTCTAAAATAAATCACTGCACTAAAATAAGTTCATTTGTAGTTCTTCTATATTAAGGGTGTATTTTACTCATTTTGTGGCCTCTGGAGCATGTAGATGTTAATAACCTTTCAAAAAGATGGTGAAACGGGTTGACAATCGAAGCCTCTGTTTACAAAAACCTATGTCAACCTTCACGTCATTGGTCTTAAAGGTGTAATTTCTAAAATATGGCCAGAATTTGAAGGTAGCTACAGAGACTACATAGAAGGTAGACAGATGTCTTTGACAGAAGTCACTGTTGTTTCCTCACACTCTGTTGATATGAATGAATGTTTCAACTAATATTTTGGCCATACTGATACATATTGCCCCTTTAAAGTTTTAAATACAGCAGTGTACAACTTACTGAAGACAACACAGACATATTTGTTTCTGTTCAGTTTTATTTGTAAATGCATCTTGGAAAGAACAAAGAAAAAATATATATAATATATTCATATGTACTGAAATGTTAAATTATGTACACATTTAGGGTTTACACTAGAAATCTTCACAACCACTGATTTGTTTTAAGATATGGTATCAGAATAGTATCCGTGTGTTTCCTGGATGCAGCGATGTACACTCCTGCATATTTACATACATTCATAGGATGCGATAAAACACCTGTGTTCACACAAGCATTAAAAATTCAAAAATTGAATGAAAGGAATGATGTACAATGTTGTGTACCCCTTTTAGTTGTGGCTTTACATACATGAATTACGCATGGACGGCATGGTCACACCCCTACATGGTCACAGCGGGTTCACTGTTGGAAAGCAATCAGGAAATAGAAAGTGTGTCATGGCCTGGAAAAGTATGCTGTGACTACATTTCCCAGAAGCTCATCCTCCTGGTAGTTCAGCACCATACTGTAGTTTGTAGTGTGTCCATCGATGTCACCTCAACGTAACATCACTGCAAGCTGAGGTCAAAGGCTGTCAGGGTGTCTCCAGTAACAGATGAACCAGAGTTGAGGCAGATTTTGTGTCAAGTTGTCAGCAAAATAATAGTTCATTTATTAATAGCAGACTGAGACATTCAGTTCCTTGGCTATGCACTGACTGATATGTTCCATGTTATGACAGTTTCTGAACAGTCACTGAACACCCCAACAAAGTATGGATCACTGAAAAGCCTGATTTCCCAAGGCATTTGGCTCTCCAGTAAGGATTTTGTGGTACAGTAAGGCCAGAAAAGCAGACATATAGAAGAGCAGCACGTACAGTAGGTACACATGACTTAGCTTCATAAAACAATGAACAAAGATCATTTAACACTCATCACAAGGTCGATTCAACAATCAGTTAGTGCTTAACTTTTTCCTCCATGTGTCTCAGCAGGTTCACTAAGGTACCAAAGACTAAGAGGGGTCTCATTAGCTTATTTTCAGATTTCCCTTATTTTGTTATGCAATCAGTAGTTCATGTCCACATATTATAATAGGTGTCTCCCAAGTTGAATAATGAAGATGTTCTTCAACTGTTCTGTCAATGAACTATGGTGCAAGGCAGCAAGAACTAGGACAAAGCTAGCAGAGAAACCTTACAGCAGAAACCCCTGTGGACCCCAGGAAATGTTACTGCAACTCTGGTAGTACCTAATGAGGTCTGAAAGAACTTCAATCTGACTTCCTACACATTGCATAAGATGAGAAATGGCGGTTGTTTTGATCCAGGCAGAATGGACATGAACAACTCTGACCAAAACTATCACTTAATCCAGACTGAATGAAAATAAGCTTATCTTATCTTCTGCTGAGGCAGGTGATAAGGACAGAGCAAACGAAAGGAATACAACATACCACATCACCAACAACCTTTAGTTGATTACAGGGTGGTGTCCATTTACTTTCGTCCAATAACTTAGAACAATCACTGACTGTAAAGTAGTAAGATACAAAGTAAGGCATTCTTCCTCTCACATATTCAAACCGAGTACTCATGCCCACATCTTGCTCCTATGTACGTCTGTATGACAGTGATCTGAGCATTCCCAGTGATCCCAGTGATCTGAGCGGACCGTCAGTTAGCTGAGCGAACTGTCCGGCTCGTTCGTGGAAAACGGTGGACTTTGATGTGTTTTGACAGGTGGTCACTGCGGGCGAACTTCTTCTCACACACTGGACACTGGTAGGGCTTCACACCCGAGTGAGACCGTCTGTGTCGAGACAGCTCATCCGACCGGGAAAACCTGGAAGGGAGAAGAAGAGGAGCTGTTTTATATTAGACAAAGACAAATGGAAAAAGTCAGAGGTGTGGACTCATGTCACATGACTTGGACTAGAGTCAGAAATCTTGACTTGAAAAAATTGGAAAAAGCAGACTTGACTTTACCAACAATGTCTCCTGACTTCACTTGGACTTTGTAACTAAGTTAGACAGTGAGCCTAAAGCTGTAACTTCAATGTGTCAGATAATCAGTCATATCTGCTGCTGCTAAAAACTGAAAAACATCTAAAAACTGTAGTGTTTGTATATTAAATAACATAAAACAGCACAAAAAGGCTCTAGTTCTTGACATAACTTAAGATGGCTAAATTCCCCAAAAATAGAAAGCATCCTGACTGGAAACATCATAAACTGGCATGGTTAATCACATCTGGGACAGGAAGAGTCTACAGCGGGTGATTAAAACCACCAGAACATCACTGGTACCATCTACAGAGCATCAGTGACATCAGTGAAGTGAGACGTCTGCACAGAGCCCAAAGATACTTAAAGACAACACCCACCCAGACACAGTCTGTTCACCCTGCTGCCATCTGACAACAGATACAGAAGTATCTGCTGCTGTACCAGCAGACTACAGAGCAGCTTCACTCCTCAGACTGTGAGACTCCTGAACTCATCATCAACACTCCACCATGAGTAGTTATATAGTAAAAATAGTAGTTTGTTCCACCTGACTGTTCCACCTCTATAGAAAATAAATCATAATGTAAGAAAGATTGTCTCAGGTGTGTGTGGTTTGGCAAAGACCACCATACACCATTTGTGTGTAACTAGTTCCATAACACATCAAGAAACTGTTGTGTGCCTTCTCGCCTCATCTGAACAAACAATAAGAGTGGATCTGACAAAAAAAATTATCTTTAGAGTAAACGTGTGTTCAAAGGATATTTCAGAGCACCAAATGTCCCTATACAGTGCAACTGACAAACTAAAACCGTCATCTTTCCTCCTTTATTCCCTTGCGCAGTTATTTTGAATTTAGTTTTGGCAACTCTCTGTTTTTCCCAAAATGAACACAACAGCTGCTAAAGCCAGAAATGTTCTTACTGAATCTCACAGTGTACTTATCTGTCATCAGCACGAATGTGGCTGGAGCCAAAGACGGCTCTGAGGCTTCTTCCCAGAAACTGACTGTCCTCAGCTGAGCTCTGCAGCCCAGATGTTGCTCTGCTGACCTGACAAGATGATGAATCGATACAATCATACCCTGTAATTAAGCAGCAACACTTAAGGAGCTACAGAAAAACCCTGCCAGACTACAGTATGTAGTTATAACATGCTCGCAGTGAAGTGAAAGTAATGCTGCTGCAGTAATAGACACGATTAATTACATGCAACATCTGACACCAATAAGACCATTCTACTACAACCCCACACACCAGCCCATCTAATAAGTCAAGTCTACACAGTGACTTAGGACAGAGGTTTGGTCCAGTTATATCTTCTAACCAAGGGACTGAACAGGACCATGAGTGCAGCTGTATTTAAGGTAATGTGGGGCAGGCAGTCAGCTTCATCATCACAATGAAATGAAACACAATGATAGAGGCTTGAACAAATGTTTTGTACAATGCACTGTCTGCCAGTAAACTGTGTGCATCCAATCTGATCTACAAACTGGTGTATGTAGTTTGTAGGGATGGTCTCTTTGTGTAAACAGCTCTTTCCCACAGAAGACGCCGCATTATCGCCGCAGCAGCGGTTCACACAGAACCAAGCAGCTCCGGCATAAAGACGCACCAGTGTGTTATTCACACAGAAAGCCAGCGCTGTGGATCCAAAAGAGGCGTGACGGTACAAGTCATGATGTTGACGTCTGTGTGTTTTCTTCAACGTGTTTCCCCCGGTGTCCTCCTGTTAATCTAAACATTACATGCTGACTGTTTATAATCATATGGATGCAGTTATAATGTGTTGTGATTGAGATCCTGGCCCACCATGCATCCTGGAAAGTGACAAAGTTACGTTTTTCTCTCTAAATTACATAATTACATTATCACCATCAGTAAACAGGACGCTGTCTGAGTCTTTCACTCGCGGGGAGGGAGGCTGTTTTCTGGGGGAAAGTTCACTGAAGTCGCGGTCAGGAGGGCTGACCGTTGCAGTGATTTTGTTTCAAGACAGTAACTACAACAACACAATAGTGAAGGAGACAAACACTTGGTGAGTTAAAGTTTTTGCCGGGGACAGACGCTGTTTTTCGGGCAGGAATGTGACGAAGAGTCAGTCGGACAGACAGGAGGACAGAGGCTTTTCCACGTATAACTGCGGTATTTCTTTCCTCATATAAGTTGCCAAAGACACTACCAGTCACTACGTTACTGATGGTCCTGTAACGTTGCTTTGTGGGACATTTCTCTATATTTTGTTGAGTGAAGGATCTGTTTAGTTATCAGACAGTGAACACCATCAGATCGTCACGCCCTCGCTCAGCACCGCCAGACTCTCTGCTCTGTAAAAACTACCCAAAAGTCATTCTTAAGTAAAAGTAAAGTTATCATGTTATCATATTACTGTAGTAAAAGTGAAAGAAATCCGTTGGAATAGTACTTGAGTAAAGTCTTTAAGTACCTGATATTAAATGTAAACTGTCAAAACTACAAGTAAAAGTAAAATGTATTTACCTGTTTATATGTACCATGTACTTATGTACTGTATACGAGGGGTGACTGATTATCAGCCTGGATAATTATCAGATCTGTTTTTCAGCATTTTTCTGATTATTGGAATCGGTGTTTTTCACATTAGATCGGGATAAAATAAAATCAAGTTAATTTTAAAATGTGCTGCTTTTTCTTTGTGGCAGCTTGCAATCTGTAAACTGTAACTAAAGTCATCAGATATATGTCGTGAGTGAAAGTACAATATTTGCCTCCAAAATGTAGGGTTACAGTTAGTATGAAATATAAAAAAATGGAAATACTAAAGTACAAGTATGGTGCTTGAGTAAATGTAATTAGTTACACTCCATCACTGATACTGCACACATGGTGGGCATGTAAATGTGTTTTGGCCAGGGTCAATGAGGACCTGAAAGGTCATGAGACATGAGCACGTTTCTGATGCCTAACCAGCAAAACAATCCACGAATAAAAATCTGAAAAGACAACATGTGGTAGGTTGATGTACCTGGAGGAGACTTTGTTGTTCTACATTTATATAGTAGCAGACTCAGTGCATGGTTCTCTCCCTGTTCCTCCTGGTCTATAAGGAACCCTGACTGATCCCTCTCTTCCCTCTCATTCAACATGGCAGCCGGAACGTTCCTAACCCACAGTCATGGTAACTATTCAACACTTTTTCTTTGTTCGCTCCACTTCCTCACAGCTTCTCCCTTCAAATGATTGTGTGCAAAACTGAAACAGGCCTTCCCCCGGCCCAACCCACCAGCACTTTTCTCCTGTCTTTTCTTTTCTTTTTTTTTTAACTCTCAGTTACTCTCTTCTCCTCACTCTATTTGCTACTTTCACATTTCTCCCAACTTTGTTTTCCTTTGGTCAGCCCCCTCATTTACCCCATTGCATAGTGGGTTACACACACACATGCACGCACGCATGCATGCCCGCAAACACACACACACACACGCACGCAAACAAACACACACACACACACACACACACACACACACACACACACACACAGACTCACACTGGTCCCACACATACACTTCCCTCCAAACTACATCCTGCCTTTTGTGTACAGACAAGAGCCCTTTGTTAGTTCGAACACACAGCCTGGATTGCTGTCGCACACATTTCTGCAGCTCCCCTCATGTACTGGAACACACACAGCATTACAAGTACAGTACATGACTGGTGGCGAGTGCCAGGTTTGTACTATAGTCCAATGGACCAACACAAAGCTTTTGAGGGATATTATTGATCAGTCAATATGTGCATGTAAAGGAGGGTTTATGTCATGCATATATACATGTAAGCATACCTTATGAATACATGTCATGTTCCTTGCATACATTGAATTTGCCACAGTCGCCAGTCCTGGTACTGAGTGTGCTAACTTCACTACACATCTCTGTAACACAATACACAGACATCTTTGACATAATGTCAAAACTGTTGTTTGTTCATACTCTGTTGATAATGTAAGTTTGAAAGATGGTTTGGGTTGCCCATTGGCTCTGTGTGTATACCAACCCAAAGTGTCAGTATTTGAAGACCTGGAAATGAGACTCAATAATCAACTATCTTTCTCTAAAACTGTCTACTTCAGCTTCAAACAAAAATTCTTGCGATCTATCTTACAAATAGTGTTGGGTAACATTACTTTCAATAGTAACTCATTACGTTACAAGATTACTGCCATTAAAAAGTAATGCGTGAGAGTACTTTAGCGCTACCGAAAATGACGGTAAAACCCCTTTGCAACTCGTTGTGCATCTTGGTTATACTGTCCAGATGGCTTGTAGCCAACTGTACATGTACCTTTGAATGTATTGACTCTACCGTCATTTTGTAGTCTTCTTTATGGCCCACAATCAGTAACTGCCAACTAATAATAGGAATGACAGATGCAATATAACATGTACAGCTCTTTATTTTGCTAACAATCTGACAGTGAACTGGGCAGAGGCATACTGTATTAGGCACCGCTGTTTCGATAAAAACAATACAATACGGGCTCTTATAGTACTAGTATATGATGTTTAAACATGCAACTAGTGAACCCATAAACTATGAGTGCTTACATAGAAATGATAAAAGCACAAATACTATGGAAGTGCATGGACTTTTTTTTCCCAAACACATTCCGACATACAAACTTAGTAAGTGCATTTAGGCCTTTTAAAAACAACAAGTTTTGGGGCCATATTAAAAGAAAAAAAGGAAAAAGATTTCAAGAATGAAGAAGCAATGTTGCGAGCAAAAAGTGAAATTTTTGAGAGAAGAGAATTAAGGAAAGGAAAAGACAGCAATTGTTTCCAGTGACTTTTATGAAAAACTGATACACACACAGTGCACAAGTGTTCACGTTTTTCTTTTTTTCAAACTCCTTTTCATTTAGCGGCTAAGGTTGCTTGAATCCTGCATGTATGCTTAAAGGATAACTACCGTTTTTTACAACCTGGACCTTATTTCTAGCATAAAATATTATCATTTACTCACCCAGATAACTTTGGTGTCATTTGGAGTCGTTCTGACGAAATTAGATCCAGTGTAGCGCCGATATATCCATATAATGCGAATGACGGGGCACTGAAACACAGCCTCTATATAACGCATTATCTGCCGCGAAACTAGTTCATTTCACCAATATTTTGTCATGATACACTAGTGCTATTCCCCTCTGAGTCCAGGCTTGTCGGCAACATCCAGGGTCAAACTAGCAGTAGCAGCTACAGGTAAACAAGCCGGCTGTCGCGGGTGCGCACGCAGTTCAGAGATGACATCTTCCAGGTCAGAGGTAGTAGGTCAACCTACAGACCCCGGATGTTGATAACAGACAAGTCCGGACTCCGGAATAGCACCAGCGTATCGTAACAAAATATTGGTGAAATGAACTAGTTTCGTGGCAGATAATGCTCATAGAGGCTGCGCTTCGGTGCCTGGATCACTCGCATTATATGGATATACGCGGCGCTCCACTGGATCTAATTTCGTCCGAACGACGCCAAATGACACCAAAGTTATCTGGGTGAGTAAATGATCTTATTTTGTGCCAGAATTGAGGTCCAGGTTGTAAAAAACGGTAGTTATCCTTTAACTTATTTCAAGAGTTGGGTCTTCGAGCTTGTGTTGATAACTTAATTTCTTAATTTTGGACAAATTTGTGCAAAAGTATTCATACTAACTATGTATGACTACAACGAGGCCAGCCATCTCTTTTGAAGTGGAAGTTCCAGTCAAGCCAAAAGCGTTAAAAACTCCTCCGATTCTACGTTGGTTTTACAGGCAGACTAAAAACCACACTGTATCCATAGAAAACACTGTATCGGAGTATACACCGATCAGGCATAACATTATGACCACCTGCCTGATATTGTGAAGGTTCCCCTTGTGCAGCCAAAACAGCTCTGACCTGTCAAGACATGGACTTAAAGGGGAACTCCCGTTTTTTACAACCTGGACCTTATTTCTAGCATAAAATACGATGATTTACTCACCCAGATAACTTTGGTGTCATTTGGCATCGTTCGGACGAAATTAGATCCACTGGAGCGCCGCGTATATCCCTATAATGCGAATGTTCGGGGCACTGAAGCGCAGCCTCTATGAGCATTATCTGCCGCGAAACTAGTTCATTTGACCAATATTTTGTTATGATACGCTAGTGCTATTCCCCTCTGAGTCCGGGCTTGTCTGTTATCAACATCCGGGGTCTGTAGGTTGACCTACTACCTCTGACCTGGAAGATGTCATCTCTGAGCTGCGTGCGCACCCGCGACAGCCGGCTTGTTTACCTGTAGCTGCTACTGCTAGTTTGACCCTGGATGTTGATAACAGACGAGCCCGGACTCAGAGGGGAATAGCACTAGCGTATCATGACAAAATATTGGTGAAATGAACTAGTTTCGTGGCACAAAATGCGTTATATAGAGGCTGTGTGTCGCTGCCCCGTCACTCGCATTATATGGATATACGCGGCGCTACACTGGATCTAATTTCATCCGAACGACTCCAAATGACACCAAAGTTATCTGGGTGAGTAAATGATAATATTTTATGCTAGAAATAAGGTCCAGGTTGTAAAAAATGGTAGTTCCCCTTTAAGACCTCTGAGGGTGTCCTGTGGTGTCTGGCACCAGGGCATTTTATTTTATACTCTGCTACCCGGGTGCCCGCGTCCAGGATATAGACTCCAAAATCCCACAGCTGCTGGATGAAAACCTGTCTGCCACCACTATAATCATCCACGTCGGAACTAATGATCTCAGGAACAATCAATCAGAGACACTTAAAGAAGACTTCATGAAGCTTATGGATAATCTTCTACAGTCAGACCACAAGTTCATCGTCTCCGGCCCGCTGCCGTGTCCCAGCTTTGGAAACATAAAATCCGTCAACTTCATACATGGCTCAAGGGATACTGCTGCTCACTCAACATAGCGTTTGTGGACAACTTTGGCACCTTCTTAAACCGCCCACACCTCTTCAGATACGATGGAGTACATCCAAAGTTTGTGGATGTGGAACTTACGTTAAAATCCTCTCTTCACTACTGTTGTTTGGTGAGTCCAACCTGTTCTACTAACGGTAATGACTATCATTCTGCTATACAAATTCCTGTATTAATAAACCATAGACCCAGATCCAGAAATGTCCCTGTAACATACAGGAATCAAAACAATTTATTACCGGTTCGGGCTCCAACTATCAGTCCCCCACAAAGCCATGCACCTCGAACAATAAAAATGGCTTTATTAAACGTCACGTCACTAACTAATAAGTCATTTATAGTTAATGACCTTATAAGTACTCTTAACCTGGATTTCACTTTACTCACTGAGACCTGGCTGGACAGAAATGGCACAGTTGCAGTCATTGAGACAGCACCTCCTAATTTAAAATTCCTCCAAACCACCAGACCTGATAAAAGAGGCAGTGGGATAGCTGCTGTCTTGTCTGATTTCTAAAGCTGCAAGAAAATCCCCCGTCGGGGAATTCACGTCTTTTGAACAGCTTGCTATATCTATAAATTGCAATGCTCATCACGTTCTATCAGCCACCAAAACCTAAATATGGCTTTCTTGATGAATTCTCTGAGCTACTGTCCAAGGTCTCCACCGACTATGATTGTATAATTATCTTAGGTGATTTTAATATCCATGTTGATAATAAAACAGACCCAGATGCTCAAAACTTCATTAGCTTATTGGAGACGTTTGACTTCACTCAGCATGTCTCAGGGCCCACCCACAATAAGGGCCATACTCTGGACTTACTTACCAAAAGGACTTAATATAACCGTACCCTGTGTCATGGATGTTGCTATTTCAGATCACTGTTGTATATTCTCTGCTTTTCCTGTACAACAGAAGGGTACCCGAACAATCAAAAAATGTATCATTAACAATAATACCGTTGAAACCTTCAAGAAAACTGTAAATGAGTTATCGTTGTTCATGGCCTCATCAACTGAGGATCCTGTGAACAACTTCAACTCAAAAATACAAAATATAATTGATAGCATTGCACCTGTTAAAACTAAAAACAAAGAAAAACAAAAAGCCCCCTGGAGAAATGGAGCAGCTTAAGAGAGAGTGTCGCCAGGCAGAATGAAAGTGGAGAAAGACCAAACTTCAGGTTCACCATGAAATCTACAAGGATAGACTCAATCACTACAACAAAGAAATTAAACAGGCCAGACAGTTCTATTTTCTCTAAAATCATTAATCAAAATATCAACAAGAGTAAAGTGCTCTTCTCCACTGTTGACCCACTTATTAATCCAACATCTACAACCCCATCAGAGATGCTGTCCACTGAAAAATGTGAAGAATTCGCTACATTTTTCAACGAGAAAATTATAGTTATCAGACAGAACATTGGTGCATCAACATCCAGAATTGAACCTACCCCCCAGTTCTCCAGGATTATGACTGCTGCCACGTCTCACTTTGCCCCGTTAGACCTAAAAAAAAACTGGACGATGTTGTTGGGCAGTTCAGATCCTCCACCTGTTGCTTGGACCCTCTCCCTACCACATTCTTTAAAACTGTTTTTAACTGCTTAGCATATGAGGTATTAGAAATTAACTGCTCTCTTCAATCAGGCGTATTTCCTGCAGCACTTAAAACAGCTGTCATTAAACCACTCCTGAAAAAGAGCAATTTTGATGCAACAGTTATTGCTAACTATAGGCTCATTTCGAACTTGCCATTCCTCAGCAAAATACTTGGAAAAAGCAGTTTACTTTTAGCTTAAAGGATAACTACCGTTTTTTACAACCTGGACCTTATTTCCAGCAAAATATATGGTCATGTACTTACCCAGATAACTTTGGTGTCATTCGGCGTTGTTCGGACGAAATTAGATCCAGTGTAGCGCCGATATATCCATATAATGCGAGTAACGGGGCAGCGACACACAGCCTCTATATAACACATTATCTGCCACGAAACTAGTTCATTTCACCAATATTTGTTACGCTACGCTAGTGCTATTCCCCTCTGAGTCCGGGCTCGTCTGTTGTCAACATCCGGGGTCTGTAGGTTGCCCTACTACCTCTGACCTGGAAGATGTCGTCTCTGAGCTGCGCGCGCACCCGCGACAGCCCAGCTTGTTTACCTGTAGCTGCTACTGCTAGTTTGACCCCGGATGTTGATAACGGACGAGCCCGGACTCAGAGGGGAATAGCACTAGCATATCGTAACAAAATATTGGTGAAATGAACTAGTTTCGTGGCAGATAATGCGTTATAGAGGCTGTGTGTTGATGCCCCGTTACTCGCATTATATGGATATATCGGCGCTACGCTGGATCTAATTTCGTCCGAACGACTTCAAATGACACCAAAGTTATCTGGGTGAATAAATGACCATATAGTTTGCTAGAAATAAGGTCCAGGTTGTAAAAAACGGTAGTTATCCTTTAACAGCTATCTAACATCAAACAGCCTTCTAGACTTTTATCAATCAAAAGCACAGAAACAGCACTTATCAAAGTTGTGAATGATCTGCATATAACACAGATTCTAATAAACTATCTGTTCTTGTGCTCCTGGATCTCAGTGCTGCCTTTGACACTGTTGACCATGATATTTTATTAGAGAGACTAGAAAAATGGGTCGGCCTATCTGGCCCAGTTCTAAACTGGTTCAGAACCTACCTACAGGACAGGCTGTTCTTCGTGTCCATTGGAGACTTTGTCTCGGACAAAGTGGGTGTTATGTGTGGAGTACCCCAAGGCTCGATTCTTGGACCTGACTCAGTGTATTGATGATATCAATCTGTGGATGTCAGAACTTTTTACAACTGAACAAAGATAAAACTGAAATACTCATTTTTGGTGCAAAGGCTCAGAGACAGAGAATTGCAGCTCATCTCAGTTCTCTGTCCCTGGAGAGCAAAAGTGAAGCCAGAAATCTGGGTGTAATCATAGACGGTGATCTAAACTTTAAGAGCCATATCAATCACATCACAAAATCAGCTTTTTATCATCCAAAAAATATTTCAAAATTAAGAGGCTTCCTGTCAAAAGCAGACTCTGAAAAAATAATCCATGCATTCATAACAAGTAGACTATACTACTGTAATATTCACTGGCCTCCCAAAATCAGCTGTACAGTGATTACAGTTAATTCAAAATGCGGCTGCACGCGTTCTCACTGGAACAAAAAAGTTTGAACACATTACACCTGTTCTTAGATCTCTACATTGGCTACCTGTCAAAACTAGGATTGATTTTAAGATTCTGCTACTTGTATACAAAGCTCTAAATGACCTCGCACCTCAGTATATAAAAGACATGCTCATTAGATATGAACCAGCAAGAACTCTCAGGTCCGCCGGCAGCGGTCTTTTAACCATCCCTCGTACTAACTCTAGAGCAGGGGAGGCTGCCTTCTGTATCTATGCCCCAAGTAAATGGAACACCCTGCCTGAGGACCTGAGTGACGCTCCTATACTGAGCACTTTAAAAGTGCCCAGTATAGGAGCGTAAAACCTTACTTTTTTCTAAAGTTTATGACTAAGTTTTTGTGTGTGTGTGTGTGTGTGTGTGTGTATGAAGGTATATTGATGTCAAAACAACTAGAGAGATGCGCAGCAACGTGTGTGTGCATGCATGATAACTTTGTTATGCGTGCATGCGTGAGTGCGTTGTTACGTGCAGATTGTATTTCACGCGTAACAAGAAGCTGCGTACGTATGAAGCAGCGTGCGCACGTCTGTCTGTCACTGTTTGATAAATGTTGTTACGCGTTCACACACACGTGCGGTCGCAGATTCTGATGTGCGACCGGAAGTTGATCTGCACCATGCGCAACACTCCGCGTACTTTGACGCCTCACGTAGTTGGCCTTTTCATTTTATAGAAGTGTAGTCAACCAGGGGAGGCAGCATTGAGCCATACACTGCCTGCCAAAAGAAGAATGAGAAGGAGGAGAAGAAGATCAAAGAAGCAGAGTTTGATTTATATATATATATATATATATAAACGCTGCTGCTCGAGTCCTCAGTGGGACCAGGAGGGTGGATTGTGTCTCTCCAGTCATCAGATCTTTGGACTGTCTCCCTGTCTGTCGGCCGCATCCGCCCCCCTGCACCCCATCAGCCTCCCTACCCACTGCATTACGCTTTAAAAACAATAAAGACTCTGACTTACATTTATCTCTTTCATATAATTAATGCATAGATCTATGCTTTTGATGTGACATGCAGCCTGCCTGACTACATACTAGTAGTGTCCTATGCATCTGGCATAGGAGTCAGGCTGCATCTGGACCTGGTGCGCTCTGAGGTGGAGCAGTGTTTTGATCAGGAAGGACTCCGCATAGCTGCAGGGTGAGAGCAGGCAGTTCTTGAGGCGGCTCAGTGGAAACGAGTGGATGTGGGTCCCCCGGAACTGACCCCCTTTCCACGAGAGCGGCTAAGCTGTTGGTCCATCCTGCATACCTTGCAGCCCCAACCCGCTCCATGCTGTCGGAGGTGGAGAAGCTCATCAAGCTGTGTCTGGCCCTGCCAATATCTGTAGCGGCATCCGAGCGCTCTTTCTCAGCCTTGCGCAGGCTGAAAACCTGGCTGCGCACCATGACGCAGGAGAGACTAACACATTTGACCGTTATGAACGTTCACAGTGACCTTATCGATGAAAGCGATGTCTCCATCCTGCTTAAAATCTTCATCAGTAGGTCAACTGAGAGAAGGTCCACTTTTGGAAATGCATGAAAGCCCTGAGTCAGGAGCGCAGACTTTTCTTTTTTCATTCAAGGGTACAAATAATGCTGTTATGTTCCTTAAATGGCTTGATTTAGTGATCAAAGTTTCATTTTCTTAACAATAAAGATGCCGTGTTCATCCATTCTAGTTCTCTTATAACTGCACGCCATTATAAAATAACTTCAAATCAAATCCTTAATCATTGATAAAAGTGCGTGCTTCCCCCGCCCCTCCCAACAAAAATCCCGCCCCCCCTCTCAGAAAATAGTCCCGACTTCCAGACCTCTCAGGTCATTTGGGACGGATCTGCTCTCTGTCAAAACTAAACATGGAGAAGCAGCATTTCGTTTTTATGTTACACATTGGAACGAGCTCCCTGAAAACCGTAGGTCTGCTGCAACTCACAGTTTCCTTAAATCAGGGATGAAGACTTTTCTGTTTGCTGCTGCCTTTGATTAAATCAAATCTGAGCCTTCTTCTCACACTGCACTGTAACTTTTATTCTGTTTTATCTGCCTTGTTTAGTTTTTATATCTGTCTCCTATCCCATATACTTAACTGTACTTACATTAATGTGATTAATTTCTTTATGATGCCTATTGCTTTTACTTGCTGTATATTTTATGTAATGCACTTTGAATTGCCTTGTTGTTGAAATGTACTATACAAATAAACGTGTCTTGCCTAGTGAGCTTTACCATAATTTATTCACTCAAATATTTTATTTAAAAATGGCTGATATTGAAGTAAATACAAAATTAGGCTTCAGAATTGTTATGCCGAGAAGTGCCTGCCTGCTAAGAACTGCATGCCCGTCACGGGACGTGCACAACTAGCCTAACAAAAAAAAAAAAAAAACAGTATCAAGGTTACTAAGTTTCTGCCCGTGTTTTCCCAATTAGGCTACATCTAATAATACAAACCTAACGCACCTCTCCAGCGGTCCCAGCAGGTCTCAATGAAGTGATTACCTGCGGGGGGCGTGGTTAACTTACAAATGTTTGTCATTGATTTTGTGTCTTATGTGAGAAACAAAGTAAAGAAACAGCAACAGAACTCTTTCTCTGTCTTCATGGAACACATGAATCATTTCATGCAGAAGCCTGTATGTCTGTATCTCGTATTGGATCGATGGCGCCATCTACTAGATGAAAATGGAACACAGAACAACTATGCGAGGCGTCAAAGTACGCGGAGTGTTGCGCACGGTGCAGATCAACTTCCGGTCGCACATCAGAATCTGCGACCGCACGTGTCTGTGAACGCGTAACAACATTTGTCAAACAGTGACAGACAGACGTGCGCACGCTGCTTCAACAGTGTTTGGATGGGTGGTGCGTGTCAAGTGGCATTCATATGAATGCCAGCACCCAAGGTTTCCCAGCAGAACATCGCATTGTGATGAGATGATCAATGTAATTCACGTCACCTGTCACTGGTTTTAATGTTGTGGCTGATCGGTGTATAACATCATGCTATTCACTGACGGGTGCATGGTCTTGAGTGAGTGAGAACACGATGCGCAGCTCCAAAAATAGAAAATCAATCAATGAAATATCAAGCCTTTGATTGATTTGCCTCGTGTTTTTTGCATTGGTTTGGTATTTAGCAAATGGCCTTATACTACTACACCCATGAGCCTCAGCTGCTGTTGCAATGGCTAATCAAAGGCACAAATCATATCCATAGCCAGTTTACAATGTTCACACAAAACTGTCACTGTAGTTGCTGAATTCATCCAAGATGAAAAGTGAACTGGTTTCTTCCAGGTTATCAGGTTTTTGAAAAGCGTCATCTTCAGTCAACTATTAGCCATGCAACAACTGTCACCCTACTCTGCAGCACCAACATTGTCATTAAAAGTGGGCCATAAAATCGCTACAATTGAAAATTGTGTTTTTTTTAAACAATCTTGACTTACAAGCACACAAACCAGTCCCAATCTTTTTGACACTAATTTTACCAGTTTGAGTCAGTCTCACCGGCTGACCTGATGTCTTCAACACCTCCTTCCTGTATCTGCTTGGGTGCAGACGCTTTTCTGCTTGCTCTCACTTCAGCTTGCCTTTTTTCCACTGTTATTCTTTTTTTCTTCACTGAGAGATTACAGGCAGTGACTCCTGGATATTTAGAAACCACTGCGAGTATAATTAACTGGAGATAAAGTAGGCTGCTGCCTTATTTCAACATTTTCCCCGAACTCTTCAGTACTTTCTGAATGAGGCCTAAGAAGTAGCACAAGCCTAATAGCAGCTAAGGCTAACAAGCATCAAAATGCCTCTCTTTACTGTGGACGACTTTCAGAAGATCCTTCAGAAAATTGTTTTGCTGGAAACCAAGGCCCACCAAATAGAAGTAAATGTGGAAGTGAATGGGCTATGTGGGAACAAAACTACTCTTCCATGGAATCAGAACAGCAGACAACGGCCTGCTAACACACAGCTAATTAGCCCCAACAATGCTACAACGAAAGAGGAGTACTGTGGACTGGATAATGAACCCAGGAATATTCTTCCTTGCTGGAACACTCTTGGCGCAAAGCCTAAAGATAAATCCTTCACCTTGGATATGGGAAAACGAGTAACAGGCAGAGCCCAGTGCCCTGAGATTTATGATGCGACTGGTTGGCCTGCACTATCATCTGAAAGGAGTGCCTCCTCAACCCACGTACCAAGGAGAAAACAGCCGTGGACAGCAGCGAAAACAAAAAGTAAGAGTAAGCCTACCCAAATAACAAATATACATCTGAAGAACAGATTTGCTCCACTCTCACAAGACCTTGCAAGCTCTCTGTCCCACAACCTGAAAAACACCAGGAAAAACCAGGAAAAAAAGGGCAACAGAGAGAGCTAATGACTGGGCCTCAAACACTGATTGTGGGTGATGTTGCTGTGTAGGAAGTAAACAGCTTTGCAGCAAGAACAACACCAAAGATCTCTCAAAGATCAGATCTCTCGATACTGTGGTGTTTGTCAGCGGTCCTCTACCGACTGTCCGAAGAGGTGATGAGAGATTCAGCAGGTTGTTGATGTTGAACAGATGGCTCAAAGCTACATGTGCCGCTCAATTAGTGAACTTTATTGACAATTTTAACACTTAACTCTTCAAGGCAGATGGATTTTGCCTCATCAGGTTGTTAACCTCCAACATATTTTACTCTGTGCACCACACATCAGTTCCTCCTGCCAAGGACAACAGGCGAGACAAACAAAAACAACTGATAAGTCAGCACTCGGGAGGAAAAAACTACTACTGTCTGAGATACGCTTCGAGCAGAGAAGACAGCTGAGCTAGGAGGAGGAGTCTTCCCCGCCGCCATCTTTGCCCCCCAAAGGGGAGTGCCCTCCAGTCTGAACAAGAGGGAACTTCCACTCTCCACCACCCCGAACCCCACCCAACTCTCCGCCCTCTCCAGTAAGCCTCTCCCCCCCCTCCACCCTCCTGGATTTCACGGACGAGATCAAAAAGCTTGTCATTGCTGGAATCAAACTCACACCACGTCCAAATCCCATATTCTCTCCCCTAAATCTCCCTCACCGCCCAACCCCCTTCCCACCGCCACGCTTGAAACAACCATCATCGAAATGTCATCGCGCCCCTCCACCTCCTCAAAATCATCCTCTGTCTCCACAGTCTGATAACAGCAGAGCACATCATGTCCACATAGACAAAACAACTAACTCTAACTGATATGTGCAGGGTCCAGGCTACAAAGTTGATATCGTTAATGTCTTCCCCCCAGAAAAGCCAACTGTCACAAAAAATTGCACAGTTGGTTTTGACTCTCTAAATTTAGCTTTATTAAACATCAGGTCTCTGGCAGGAAAATCTTTTTTAATACATGATTTTATCATCAAACACAATCTTAATTTTATGTTTTTAACTGAAACCTGGTTAGACCAAGATAACAGTGCAGCTGTTCACAATGTCTCAAACACTCAAGACTAGAGACTAGAATGCATAAAAAAGGAGGAGGTGTAAGTATTCTGTTTAATGAGTTACTCAAATGCAAGCAAATGTTTTATGAAAATTTTACTCTCTGAATATGTGGCTCTTCAGTTAAACTCATCTTCTCGGGCTATATTTCTAAACATCTACAGGCCACCTAAATACTGTACGGATTTTTTTGATGACCTTGTTGAGTTACTGTCTCTTATCTGCACTGACTTTGATTGTGTGTTAATTGTTGGTGACTTTAACATCCATGTCGACAAACCTGAGGACAGATGGACTAAAGAATTGTGTTGTGTCCTTGACAACTTTGGACTCACTCAGCATGTGACGCAGCCCACACACAACAGGGGCCACATCCTAGACTTGGTTATCTCCAAGGGTCTGAACATTTCTAAGGTTCTGGTATCTGATGTTGCTTTCTCTGATCATTACTTTGCTTTCTTTGAGAGTGATATATCTGTGTACACAAATGTTCAAACTGAGGTCGTCTCAAAGCGCTACATCACTGAAAACACCAGTGACATATTCATTGAGGCTTTCTCTTCCACACCTCCCCTCTCAAGGTTCTCTGTCAATGACCTTGTAGATCATTTCAGTTCTAAAGTTACAAATGTTATTGATGCCATTGCACTCACTAAAGTGAAGGTGGTCTCTGGTAAGAAAAAATCTCCTTGGAGAAATGCCACGCTGGTCAAAATGGAAAAAAAGGAATGGCAAAAAGCAGAGCGCAGGTGGCGAAAAACAAATCTCCAGGTTCATTCTGACATTTATAAAGAGACACGGTCAAGGTAGTCCTTCTTTTCAGACATTAGCACCAAAACAATAATAATGCACATGCCCTGTTTGCTACTGTCGACAGGCTAACAAACACTCCTGTGCCAGTAGCGGTCAGTGCCACCATACCAGGTACGGGAGGTGTGTTATCCATGTGTCCACCTAAAACCAACTCTAACACCATGACACAATTTGACCCAATCAATGACAAAAACCTGCAAGAAATAATACAACATTTGAAATCTTCCTTCTGCTGCCTTGATATTTTACCAGCAGGGTTCTTCAAAAAAGTTTCAGACTGCATGACTCCAGATCTGCTACAGATTGTCAACATGTCTCTTCTCTCAGGCGTCTTCCCCTAGGCCATGAAAACTGCAGTCATTAAACCACTCCTGAAGAAGAACAATCTAGACACATCAGTAATGAATAACTATAGGCCCATATCAAACCTCCCTATTTTAAGTAAAATCATTGAAAAAGCTATTTTTCAACAGCTGAACAATTACTTAATAATAAATGGCTGTTTTGATGTCTTCCGATCAGGATTTCGATCACATCACAGTAGTGCTGTGCGATATGGACAAAATTTTATATCTTGATATAGCTAATTTTATATCCCGATAACTATATATATCCCGATATAGTATTTTTTCTTAGAATTATATATATATATATACATACATATATATTCAAATCAATCACATCTCAGCACTATTTTTGCTAACCCTGTTTTTCAGGCCGTGTCTTTAAGTAGTAGAAAAGATTAGATGTGTTCGAGTCGCTAGTAACAACTTGTTGGCGGCATGTTTCTGCAGATTACCGTTGTCTGGTCGGTGTCTGACTTTTTAAACCAAAGCCAAACGATGGAATTCCGGTTCCCCGTTTTCGGCACCAAATCTTCTTGGGGTTCTGCTTCTGTATCCGCGTCTGATGTAATGTTACTAGTAACGTTATTTTCGTCTTCCATCGCGCTCTCCTCCGTCTCCACCATGCTGCTTTGCCTCTGTTTACTCCCGAGCGACCAGTGCCGTAAACGAGTCCTTGCAGGTGACGTAAAAATGCTACCACAAAGCAGTAGCGTTGCTGCCGTTACATTCGCCCTCATACCGAACTTGTTTTGAACACAAAATCTGGATATCCAACGGTCATTCCGACGTTGAGTTGTGCTTTACAGGGCATATTAAATCACAACCGTAGTGTACGTTAACATTACTGTAGCAACAGTGCTAAAAAAGTAGCCTACATTTTTATATCGCACTACGATATATATCGTAATATCGCACAGCTCTACATCACAGCACTGAAACTGCTCTTGTCAAGGTCCTCATTGACATTCATTTAAATACAGACAATGGCAAAATTTCAGTCTTAGTATTACTGGATCTCAGTGCTGCGTTTGACACGGTCGACCACAATATACTACTGGACTGATTGGAAAACTGGGTGGGACTCTCTGGTACAGCACTAAATAGTTTTTAATCCTATCTAAATGATAGAGACTACTTTGTGTCTATTGGTAAATTACACATCTGAATGGATGAAAATGACAAGCGGAGTACCCCAGGGCTCCATTCTATGGCCTCTACTATTCAACATTTACATGCTTCCTCTAGCTCAGATAATGGAAAACAACAAACTATGTTACCATAGTTATGCAGATGACACACAAATCTATATAACCATCTCACCAGGGGACTATAATCCCATACAAACGCTGATTAGATGTGTTGAAAAAAATCAATGATTGGATGTGTGGATGAGTTTTCTGCAGTTAAACAAAGATAAGACTGAAATAATTGTTTTTGGAGCCAAGGAAGAACGGATTTGGAAAAACTTGTCCATGCATTTATCTTCAGCAGACTCGACTACTGTAACGGTGTCTTTACAGGACTCTCTAAAAAATCCATCAGACAGCTGCAGCTGATTCAGAACGCTGCTGCTCGAGTACTTACAAGAACCAAAACGGTAGATCACATCACTCCAGTTCTCAGATCTTTACACTGGCTTCCTGTCAGTCAAAGAATAGATTTCAAAATTCGGGCCACAATACATTTCTGATCTGCTGCCACGTTATGAACCATCCAGACATCTAAGGTCATCAGGTACAGGTCTGCTTTCAGTCCCTATAGTCATAACTAAACATGGAGAAGCAGCGTTCAGCTATTATGCGCCACATATCTGGAACAAACTCCCAGAAAACTGCAGGTCTGCTCCAATTCTCACCTCTTTTAAATCAAGGCTGAAGACCTTTCTGTTTGCCACTGCCTTCACAGAAGCAATTTTAAGACTTTGAACTGCACTGTGACTTTTATTTTCTTGTCTTGTCTCTTTTAAACCTATTCTATTTTAGTCTACTTTCCTATTTCTTAACTTGTTTTAATGTTTTGCTTTAATGCATTTTAAATGCAATTTTTAATTTCTTTTAATGTAATTTTTATGCCCCTGTAAAGCATCAAGTCACACTCCATCACACACACACAAACACACAAACACACACACACACACACACTTTCACACTGATGAATGTCGAAATATGCTTTACTTTAATGAGCAAAGCAATTGCCTCACTGATGAAGACACCAAAGTTATCTCACTGCCTTTCTCCATTTCACACAGCAGGTTCCAGATTCGATCCTACTGCTTTATATTAAGCATACACACAAACACACACACACACACACACACACTCATACTGCCCCAGCAACTGCACAGCTGTCGAGTCTCAACAGGAGGTGCCCGTGTTGTGCCCATGTGACTGCAGCCCACATGCTCCATCCCAGATTTAGTTTACAACTGCAAAAAAAGACACCCCAGCTATTCTTGCACATCCCAGATATCTCACTGCCTGACACAAAGTGTCATTGTGAAAAACTAACCAGTCTGTATTGCCACCGGCTCACATCATCCCAATCAACACTTGGGAGGCTGCGTAACAGTCATTAAGAGCTCTTCAGCTCCAGGGCATAGTGAAAAGAAAACAGTATGACTGTTTTTCCTCTGCTTTTCTACTGCTGATCCTTGAATAACTGAGTGCCGTCTCACTGCTGAAGCATATCGCTGGCATTCCATAAATGGAAACCCAGTAAAGCTTTGCTTCCATGGTAATGAACCCAATTACGAATAATGACATTCATGAGCTGTTTCCCTCATTTTCAGTCACTAGGAGCGTTGGGGAGGTGGGGTGGGGTCTGGCTCTCAAGACCCTCCAAGTCCCCTCGTCAGTGCTAAGAGATGACCCTTACAGCGACAGGTCAGTTCAAGTGTCAGTTAAAATCTGCACTGCTCTTGGTTCTATTTAGCAATATGACACCATGCACAGCACTCAGACATGCCCCACTGACATATAATTACTGGCCACACTAACAAATGGGGGTTAAGCCCTTTTAAATCATGCAGATACATGCTGAAGTCTGCTGTTATTGCTCAGTCTTGTGGACAAACAAACCTTCAAACAGGCTTTATATAAGCAGCCACATCTTGATCTTAATCATAAATATGAGTCAATCACAGACTCTAATCTGGTGAGATAACAAACGCATCAAAAGTTGCAGTGGCTGATTATGGTCATTTGGAATGGACAGGGATCATTCTGTCTTTGAGGTGGAGTGTTTGGTGCTGTATCTTTACATGTACACATTAATACATTCATTCAATCAGCTAACTTTTCCCTCACCAGTACCCACCTCCATCCACATCCCTGCCAGTTGCAGGTGAAAGGCTTCTCCCCTGTGTGCCTCCTCAGGTGGGCCTTTAGGTGGCTGCTCTTCGTGTACATCTTGGTGCAGCCAGGAAAAGTGCATTTGTGCATTTTGATAAGATCCGCCACTGGGTTCTTCTGGAACTTTTGTCCCCCAACAAGAATCCCTGATCCCTGGCTGGCTGAGCTATCCCCAAGCCCCAGAGGCTTGGCTGCAATGGGGACCGGTGCAATGCGTACAAACTTGGAGGAGATATTAAAGCTGGGCGAGGGCAGGATGTGGGGCACCAGGGCAAAGGTCTGACCCTGGATGTTGACCAGTAGCTGTGCAATTTTGATGTCTGAGGCCGGGGCAGGCTGTGGGGGCTGGGCTACAGGGGTAAGAGGCACTACTGTGGGCTCCTGCTTGACCTGAAGGGGCTGAATCTGTAGAATGACTGGCACCCCACTACTGTTTGTATCACTGTCTACTGATGAAGGTTTGCTCTCTGAAGCCTTCTTGGCCCCTGAGCTGGATTCAAGTGTGGGGTTAACTGTAGTTTTGGTCTCACTGGAGGCAGCAGTGGCTAGGCCAGCAGTGGGGACAGTTTGGTCTGAACACCTGTCCTCTGGCTCCTGCTTAGGCTCAGGGGAGGCTTCCCTGCACCACTCCAGGCCAACCTCTAGACCAAGAGCGTCCTCCAGTCCCATTCCCAACCCTGGGCAACTTTCTCTGATCTCCTCCTTCTTCGTTACCACCTCCATATTCTCCTCCAGGAATTCTTCGATCTCTTCCAGTGTGGGCTGGAAAGACCCTCCAGGTTGTTCCTCTGTCTTCACATTGGACCAGGTGAGGAAGTCAAAATGTTCCTCCTTCACAGGCTCATGTTTGGAGGGCTCATCTCTCTGCGAGTCCCAAAGAAAAGGAGATAATGGTATAGGTGCCACAGATCCTGTCGGTACACTGTTGGCACCTCCTAAAGAGGCCTGGGACAGCAGGTGATCCAGGATGCTGTCCTGGCTCTCAGCACTAGAGTTGCTGCCATAGCTAGAGCTGAGGACCTGGGAGTCTGGGCTGGAACAGGAGCAGGGGCTGGATGACTCACTCAGGTCATCCTCCGAAAAAGGCGAGGGTATCACCTGGTAGGAGCCCAGATCTGTCACCATGTCTGATAGCCGATAGGCCTGTGGAGAGCCACAGTAAGGAAGAAAAGTTCCCCCCCTGATTGGGGAGTTATCTACCATCCCTGGATAGTGCCAAACTGCTGTCTCTTGTTGGACTTGAAGTCTGTGTTTAGGGTGATTTGTGGGAGAATTATTCCTTGTGCTGCTGGGAAAGTTAGGCCAAACAAACCCAGGTCACCAAGGCCAGGCGTCCCACTCGGGTGAGATAGTGGAACACCTGCCGTGCTTCTCAGGGTGGAAAAAGTCAGCGTCAGGGAAACAATCCAAGGTCTCCGGCCAGGATACAGTCTTTCTAAAGAGAAATAAACAGAGACAGTGAGAAGTCTGATAATCTTAATCCCACATGTGCCTACTGCTCAGATTTAAAAGAACATTCTGACTTTAAATTTAGAGTATTTGGTGATTATGCATCCAATGAAAAATGTATACGGTCCCATATCCTCCGATCAATCTGTCAGACTATATGAGCTGATAGTCACAGTCTGTGTGTGCAAAATGCTGCAGCATTTTAGACCTACGAGCTGATATCTGAATGAGGCCGCCATTTAGAGCACCCACATTACATTATCAGTGACACAACACAAAGGATAATGAGTCTCTGTGTCATATATTGATTGTTATACAATCACCTGCTGCACTGGTCCCCAGCCTTTCTGCTTGTGACCCTTTACACCCACTGATAAAGGCCATTAGGGAGAAAAAAAACATCAAAAATGTCAAACTCACTTAGTGTTTTCTTTTTCATTTTCAGATATTACTACAAATAGAGCAGCAACAAGAAGATGATTATTAATCAATTAGAGGTTTGAAAAATAAATTAATCAGCAACCTATTTTGAGTGTATTTGGTAACACTTTACATTAAGGTTCTTATGACGCTAGTTTGCAAGGTATTAAGACTATAAAAGTTAGAATAATAATAATAAAAAGTACTAATAAAGATTTCTATTGTTGGATTATAAGACATTTATTAGCACTTAACAGTTGTTTAAGATTACTTTTTAAAAAGCTGCAAAAAGCTTGTTAGTACATACTAAGGTATGCATTTATCTTAATAAAGCAACAAAAAAGCTCAGTAAAGATTGATCAATGAAATAATAGGTAGGCTAAAGGTCCAATTTGTAAAAAACATAATTGATGATAAATGCCAAATACTGATGCTTTGAGTTGGTGGCTGGCTGACCTCCTGAGCGACCTACTGAGACTCAACAGTCAGATGTCTTACAAGCTGAACTCTTAATTCAACTTAGTAAATATATTTGAAATACCTTTAACGCTCTTGAGCAGTCTATAAACTTTTAGCATGTTTCTTGTAAATGTCTGATAATCTAACAATAAACATGTTTATTTTTCCATCATTGGGGTTAATAAGCATATTCTGAGGACTTGCAAAGGCCTTATTACCACGGGACTAACACTTATTACAAGGACCTTAATATAAAGTGTTACCTTACGCTGGATGTTCATAATCATTTGTAAATGGTTACTAAATACTGAGTAGCTTAGTACAGTATTTTACTGTTTGTTAACATTTAAATAAATATTTACCATTAATAATTATCATTAAAGTTTAATGAACTATACATTTACCATATATATTAATGATGGTTATCATAAAGTGTTATTGACAACAGATCTCCCATGGTATGACTACATACATTTTTTTCTGTCTATAGTTTTACTGCATGTTTACTGCATTTCCTGTTAAAACAGGGTTTTCATTCACCTTTTCAGGTGCCCTATTTAAGTTCAAGGCTACAACTTTATGACCTGTTGCTCAGCACACTGTTGTTGCTTTCCATGTGGCTCAACAGCAATAAGAATATATGTTGTTAATGGTTCACTTGATCTCATTTGTTTTGATAATGTTCTACTACACACTTCATAAATAGGTTATTTTCCTGGAACAGAGCCTCGGTCATACTCTCCCTCTCCCATCCCCTTCCTCCCCGACCCGCCCTCCCTTTCCAGGGGCCCCTGCATGGTCTAAGTGACCGACAGTAAACCCGTCCAGAACAGATATGAAAAAAAGAAAGAGGAAAAAACCTGTCAACATTATTATCACCAAACACCGCAAGGGGCAGCCGGGAGCAGCGCGCGCTCCTCCGCCGTATGCGTGAATCAGCTGGCGTGCGTGACAATCACAGACACATGATCAGTCCAGTCTGTCTCTGAAGCTGGAGGACAGACTTCACACAGCAGTCATCACACGGATCTGGCTGTGGAACATTTAGAGTCATTTCACCTTTTTGTGGAGAGTAAAGGATAGAAACAGCACGGGCCCTACAACTCTAACTCAACACAATATGTTTATCTGGCTAATTATGGTAATGACAATTATAACCATTAATTGTTCTTCAGCATCAGATTTCGCAGGCAGCATGGAGCGGGGGAGTGTATAGATCATGTCACAGGCGCAGCAGCAAGGAGAACAAAACTCATTAATGTATGTTGTTGAATTGTTAAACTGCGCAGAGACGGATCCACAGCCCAGATCAGTCCGGAGTGCAGACCGCGTGCCCGACCCGCAGCCTGCACGACGCGTGAGTAGGCGCGCGCTCCACTCTCAACGTAAACATGTTTTCGTGCAGCTGCTGCAGCATATTGCTCCGAGCACACACGCGCACCATGAATCCATCGAAACATGATCCAAAGCAGTAGTCCTACCTTGTTCACTCACAGCCAGTATAATCCCAGAGCAGAGAGCGCGGGCAGAGTGTTCTGGTCCGGGGCAGTTTATCGTCAGAGCAGCTTCTGTCCTTAAGACTCGCCATGCAGCGGCAGCAGTGGCTCTCAGACTGGACTGACTGAGTGCAGGCTGAGTTGTACTATATGACCGTCACATGACTGCCAGTGCGTGTTACAGGTTTACTGTAGTAGGAAATAAGAGGCTGCTGCTGAAGGCTCGTCTCCGCTCTGCAGCCTCATTGGTCGGTTGCGCTGGGATGGAGGCGGGTCGTCTGCTCTGTCACTCAGAGGCTCTGCTGCGCGGAACAACATGTGGGGGAAGCTGGATGTAAGATGTTATCGTGGTAAATAACAATCACACCGGATGTAGCCCAGAGGTGGGTCAACTGGATTCAGGGATGTGGAGGATAAAAAGCACCTGTCGTGTTTTCATCAGCGGAAATGCTGTTGAACACTTGAGTGAACCCAGTTTGTATATCCAGAAACACAAAGATTAGATTCATACTGGATATGTAAAATGTAAATATGTAAAACATGATATTTTTTAACCAAAATGATTCAAAATGATTTAAAGCAGCGCTGTTTTGTTGTTATTTATTTACACAAGTTAAAGACATGGAACTGACATTACAAGAGTGCAAATCACTCATGTTCTCAGTCCTCTCAACGGTTCAAGGTTAATTTATTGTGAATGGAAATGAGAGACTGTTGTACCCACATCTTCACAGAGACCTGTCTCAACTACAACATTCCAGATCAAGCTGTTGCACTTGATAATAATAATAATAATAATAATAACTTTATTTTTAAAGCACTTTTCATACATTAAAAATGTAGCACAAAGTGCTTTACATGTTTTAAAAACAACCCTCATCCCGCCCTACCCCACCCAAGGCCCCAACCCCAGCACATATAAACGTACACACATGCACACACACACACACACACACACACACACACACACACACACACACACAAATAAAATTGATCTTAAAAACATGTGGCTGAACACAGAGGAGCCAAGTCAGGAAGCGCTGTCACAGGAGGCCGTCTGCACCAGGGGCCGCCCACAGCCCAGGCCAGGACACCTCCACTCGGGCGCCCACCCAGCTACAGGCCAGCGAGGGCCCCACAGCAGCGCGGCGAAGCACTGCCATAGGCCCCCCACCAAGCCCAGATGATTTTCGCCACGAGACAGAGACATCCCAGACACGGCCGAAAGCAGCCCCCAGCGCAGACAGCCCCCACCGAGGAAACACTGGAGATATTGAATAAGAGCATAAAAGAACTAGAGACAATAAAAACATAAAACATCAAACATAAAACAACCTAAAAACTACATAAAACTATATGGAATAAGAAAGTTAAATAAATAAAACACTAAAAGTAGCTCAAATCAGCTCTGCTATAAGAATAAATAAGTAAGTAAACAGTAAAAGTAACTAAATAAATAAATAAATAAATAAAAGTAAATAAATAGCGAGGACTAAAATATAAATTGGCTAAGAGAATAAAACATTAGTTAAAAGCCAGGTTAAATAGGTGGGTCTTGAGCCTGCTTTTAAAAATATTAACATTCTCTGCGGCCCTCAGGTCCTCCGGCAGGCTATTCCACAGACGGGGGCCGTAGTGCTGGAAAGCTGCCTCACCGTACGTTCGTGTTCTAGCTTTAGAGATTATCAAAAGGCCAGTGCCGGAGGATCTCAGGGTCCGCGAGGGTTCATATGGTAAAAGCAGTTCTGACAGATAAGAAGGTCCCAAACCCCTAAGACATTTAAAAACCATCAAAAGGACCTTAAAATCGATCCTAAAACACACAGGGAGCCAATGCAGTGATTTTAAAACCGGTGTAATATGAGCCCGCCTTCTGGTCTTCGTCAGAACACGTGATGGATGGACCTTCTGATCCGACTACAGCGGGACAAGGAGAGGTGGAATCTGTGTTTATAACAGTGACGCTTGGTGCTCACACACAGTCAGAGCTGATGAACAGTGCTTACCTGATGTCAAACTTTAATGTGCAATATCACCACAACGAAGGCTTGACTTTATGCCAGCTTTGTTTGTTCACACTGAACCAAGCAGTGCCTGCATAAAGCCGCTCCATTGGGTCATTTCATACAGCATGCCGCCGTTGTGGAACCATGACGGTACACATCACACATCATATCATCGAGATCTGTGGGGGGGTTTAACGTGTTTCCACCTGTAAATCTAAAAATGGATCCGCAAATTCCCAAGTTTTGTGAATGAGATTCTGTCCCACCATCCTGGTAAGTGTGACAGAGAAGTTTTTTGCTCTAAATGACATCACATAATCGCCATCAGTAAATAGCGGACCCTTTCTCGCTTCAGGGGGGAAGGTCACTGAAGTCTAGGTCAGGAGGGCTGACCGTCCGTCTGATTTTTCATCATTAAATTTGGTGATTTTATTTTCTATATAAATTGCCAAAGACAGTAACTACAACAACACAATAGTGGAAGGTGACAAAGACGTCATGAGTTAAAGTTTTTTGCTCTTAAGCGCTTCACATAATCACTGTCTTTTCCATGTATAAATTCTGTAATTTTTCCTCATATAAGTTGCCAAAGACCCGACCTGCTACAAGATTACTTCTTGTAATGTTGCTTTGTGGGTTGAAGTGTGGGACATTTCTCTTTTATTTGATGAGTTTAGCTGTCAGACTGAACGCCATCAGACCGTCACACCCCTGTCCTGCACTGCTGGCTGTACACTTACACACAGAAGTCCTCTCCCCTCAGCTACTACTTCCACTGGCAAATCAGAGGCGGTACGAAACCGTCCCCTGATTTTGCCTCTGTAACTTTCACACAGACAGCGAGGCAGAATATCAGCGCAAGATTCCTCCCTTCAAAAGGCAGTGTGAAAGGGGCTAAAGTCTCACAACCTCACCTGAATACACCGAATATAACATGATATTATCATATTTCTATTATTAACACCATATCAGTATTTCATTTTTTTAATATCATAGTTATCAACAATACCAGTTATTTGCAACACCCTTATTACAAAATAAATTGTCATGAATTATACATTCACCACATCAAAAATATATAAAATACTTTGCCTCCTCTTACAAACTCCAAAGATAATTACCCACCAATATTCTCCAAAACGGCTCAAGTCTTCAGGCTGTATCAGAGTTATAAGAGGACAGTGTTTTAAATGTGGAAAATTATCAAGTGCTGTATTTTCATTAGAATTGAGTTTTTATCAGATCATCATCTGACATTATAAACAGAGTGCATAGATATATAATAAAATCATTATCAGCTTCTTTAACTCCATTTCATCAAGCATTTAGTCCTACTGCTGTCTGTCTGTCTGTCTTTCTCTCTGTCTCTTCACTTTGTGTGTGTGTATGTATGTATGTATGTATGTATGTATGTACATATATATATATATATATATATATATGTACAAAAAACAGAACATTATATATATATAATGATCCGTTTTTTCTGATCTTAACAGAGCTGTGACCATGATATTGTACTGCGTGGACATTTTACAGTGCAAAAACTTGTCAGTTTTGTCAGTGCTCTCTGCTGGACAAATTGTGTAACACTATATATAAATGACCTCAAACATTGGAGAAAACTATCTACCAGGTCCATTTTGTAGCTGTTGTGTTGATTTCAGTCATAACACATGATGTTGATGGTCAGGTGGTCAGAAGCTCCAGAGCAGCTACTACATGGACCTTGTGGTGAGATTGTTCAGTTAGCTGTTGTTTCTTGGGTCAAAACTGAACTTTGAAACTCTTCCTCAACAGTATAAGTTCCATTTCTCTATTGTGACTCCTTCTGCTACTGTCCAGCATGATTACCACAGACCTTCAGCTCAGTCACTAGCTGTCAGAGGTCAGTGTGGCTCACTTCTCGGAGGCTATCAGTGACAGGCCTCACAGCAACAACAACACTTCCTCACACAGAGACGAACTCACTCTCTCAGGAACAATGTGGGTGTTGTTGTTCTTTACATGCTGTTTGTTTAGAGAGTCACTCCAAGATTCTGAGACACATCACAGAGACAGAGAGAGGTCGTTATTCTGCCTCTAGCAGCTGTTATTATGTGTATTCACATAATTGTCCCACATTTTAGTGCCTGGAAGAAGGAGCTGAAAATAGACTCTGAGGCGGCATTGTGTTTTGAATTCTTTTCTCTTTGTGATGACTGTTTGTGATTACATGGGAAGTCTATGAACCTCTGTTGTTCTTTTCCTGTTGAGAGAGGGAGGCTGCTCACTGATGATAGCGTTAAATAAATACTTACAGTAAAAAACAGGCAAAAACCAGAGAAGCCTTCTCTGAGGAGGCGATTCAAAAAGGCTTGCACTCCAAAACACAGCAGCAAATACAAGCAGCAGCAGCAGCAGGAGGAGAGGCAGGGCGAGAAGTGAAACACATGAAGCATACGTAGACAGAGACACAGACTAGCTTTAACATCATTCAGTAGTCCTGACACACAGAAGCCTCAGGACTACTGATCCACTTTGCATGTTTTCATTGTGTCTGCACAGGTTTACCCCAGGTGCTCTGGTTTTCCTTTCCACAATAAAAAAATGAAAAATGATTTTATATTATTAGCATTATTGTTCTGATCCCTGTTCAGCTGCTGTTCCCTAGTGGACATATTAGGTAGTGCTTATTTTCCTGAAGATTGATGAAGGTTCTCAGTCATCCAGATCATGGTAATTCTAAGAGCTGTATCGTAGGCGACTTGTTTCAGTTTCTTGAAGACGTTTCACCTCTCATCCAAGAGGCTTCTTCAATTCTAACTAACTAGAAGGGAGTAGCAAGGCAAGGCAAGGCAAGGCAAGTTTATTTGTATAGCACAATTCAGACACAAGGCAACTCAAAGTGCTTTACAGGCGCATACAATTACAGTAAAAGCATTTAAAATACATTAAAACAAATCATTAAAACAAGTTAAGAAATAGACATTTAAACGAAACGTTAAAACAAGTTAAGAAATAGACATCAAAACAAAACATTAAGACAAGTTAAGAAACAGGAAAGTAGGCTAAAATATCACAGAGAAAAAATAAAAGTCACAGTGCAGTTCAAAGTCTTAAAATTGCTTCAGTGAAAGGCTGTGGCAAACAGAAAGGTCTTCAGCCTTGATTTAAAAGAGGTGAGAGTCGGAGCAGACCTGCAGTTTTCTGGGAGTTTGTTCCAGATGTGTGGCGCATAGCAGGCTTTAAACTCTGTGTGGGAGTGTCCTTACAGAGTCATTAAGGACATGTGTGAGCTCTAAGTTTCAGAGTTGTTAAGGCCACTTGGGCATGGTCTCAGCCCAATGGTTTAGGGTTCTGATAACACTAAACCATTGGGCTAAGACCTTGCCCCCAAAGATAGAAGGGAAGGAGAAGGGACAGAAGCACATCAGAGGAGCACTTAAAACCTGTGGCTACCATAACTGGACCTTTGTCAAAACCTCTAAAAGATTCATAGCAGACAGAGAGGAGGAGATGGAAAAACGTAACAACATCATCATTCCTTATGTGTCGCAGGAATATCTGAGAAACTCAGGAGGATTTTTACTAAACATCATATCCCGGTTCACTTCAAATCCAGCAACACACTGAGGCAGAAACTTGTCCATCCTAAGGACAAAACACCCAGGCATAAACAGAGTGATGTAGTTGATGCTGTTCAGTGCAGCCAGGACTGCACATATTTGTACACTGGGAAGACAAAACAACCTCTCCATAAACGAATGGCACAACACAGGACGGCCAACTCCTCAGGTCAAGACTCTGCCGTCCACTTACATCTGAAGGAGACAAATCATTCCTTTGAGGACAACAATGTAAACATCTTGGCCAGAGAAGACAGATGGTTTGAAAGAGGAGTAAAAGAATCCATCTACATCAAGCTAGAATCATCTTTGAACAGACCTACAATGCGGTACTGAGTTCCCTCCCCAGACAGCTTAACAACCATTCACACCTGGGCTGACCTAGCCCTGACATCCCACATGAAGGCTGGTTGGGTCAACGACTCACAAGTGGCCCTAACGACTCTGAAACTCAGAGTTCACGTGTCCTTAATGACTCTGTAAGGACCACACAGAGTTTAAAAGCCTGCAGCTCCCCTCCAGTTAGTTAGAACTGAAGAAGCCTCTCAGATAAGAGGTGAAATGTCTTCAAGAAACTGAAACAAGTTCAGTTGCCTACGATACAGCACTTAGATGTATTTTCCCGAAGTTTCTCTTTCCATCCTTCATATTGTTTTCAGTTAAACAAAAACCAGTCTACAGTGTGCATGAGCAACAGTGTTCTCCTTTGGTTTAAGAAAAGCAACAACAGGCAAATGTTTACATAGAAGTTCTAGACAGCCAAAGGTCCCCTTCCGGTGGACCTCATGGGACCTTATGCTGCATTCCAGTTACATGGGAGACCACTCGCCCGAGTTGCGAAGTGGGAAATCTCGCAGCTGTCTCGCAACTTTTCACCGAGGCACCCCCCCTCTTGGTCGAAATATCCACTGTCCGACTCGGTGCTCCTGAGAGTACAACGAGTAGAGCGAGGATAGACAGACGACTAGACAAACAAAGATGGCTGCGCCCGTAATTGATGTATTTTCTTTGTATTTGTACCACGTTGGTCGTTTATATGTCGATTTTAAATGCTCTTACACACTTGATTATTTTGCTGTTTTAATCTGGTCACCAATGTATGCATTGCACGGTCTTGCTGTGCCTGCAATACAATGTAAAGTTTTGTTTTCGAGCTGGTTTGCTAAAGAGGCTAATGTAGCTAACAATAACAATAACAAGGACTAGCCTGCTACTGCCCTGATGGTGTCCATGTTCTTCCGACTCGTCGTGTAGCGATGACAAACGGGAACGCTATTTGTGCTACAAGCCAGGAAATGACGTCACGTTCTCGCGTAAGAGCAACTCGTGCGAGTGGTCTCCCATGTAACTGGAATGCAGCATTACTTACTTTGTATGATAGTGAATGGAGAGAGACAAATATTTTTTTGATCCTGTTTGATTTGTGCCATGAATCACACATTTGTCATTTTAAAAGATAAAAGAAAATAAATCCTCAGTTCACGGAGTAAGATGTGAAAATGTTCTAACTCTACACACCGTTTTCACCCACTGCTGATGTCCGACTCTCTCTCTCCTCTGCTGCTTCCTCTCATAGGCCTAGTCAGAGCGGCACTAAATCACCACTCTTGTGAACTCTCTGTTTGTCTAACGTTAAAAAGTAGACATGATGAAAATTGTTGTGCATTTAGTGTGTTTGTACTTTTCAACTCCTATGCCCCATTAATGCACCATTATGCTATTTTTTTTCCTTGACCTCATACCAACTGTCCCATTACATCGCCTGACACTGCATTATGTTGAAGACCGTTCTGAGCTCTTATTTCCCCACCACTTGAAGCCCACTCCATTGCCTCGTGCAAAGGTGTGGCTCAGTGCTGTGTTTTTAATAGTTCTGGGACAACAATAGAGCTATAGGGTCCAGAGAATCAAATATATCAAAGTTAGGGTTACACACAATACTTGGAAGCAGAATCAATTAGTTTTGCTATTGTTGGTAAACCTTTGGTGACAATAAGAAAAATCACCAGACATCCATAAAATAAATAAATAAAAATAAAAAAAACATTTTAACAGAACTGATCTTCAATCTGCAGGTCTCTTACTATCACTCCCTCTTCATACAGTTGCCCCCGTCTTTCACCTCTGACCCCACAGAGTCTCCAGTGAAGTATGAAGTAAAGGGTTTGACCAGGCTCTGCATGCGGCCAATGCAAAATTCATTATTGTAACTGGATGTTATTAGGCCTCCCATGTTGTGCGACAGGCAGAGCAGCATGTCTGTTTGACCTCACTTGACCTCCTAATCCAGTCATCAAACAGCTGGAGCCAAAAGCCATGAGACTGTCCCTGCAGGATGGCTCTGCCCGGCCCACAGATTACAGGCTTGGTCTGGATGGATGAGAGCACTGATGAACTGAGGATTAGTCGCGTGCCTTTGCCCTACTTCTTCCTCTCTGTCTCCATCTCCCTGGGGATGCATACAGGCTCTAATTTTCTAATGGTAGATGTTGAAATTTGGTTGCGATTTCCCTCCAGAGAGAAGTCTGAGGAGTACACATTACTGATGGAGACACTTTCTTTGGATCAGATGATTTATTCCAACTAGATGCAGCATGTGACATCTTACGACAGAAGCTCTGACACCATTTCACATATTTACTCAATGATGACACATAGGCCAATACAGACTCAAACAAAGTAACTTTGATCTGTTTTTTTATTTCAAGTGTGGCTCAAGATAGAGTCACTCTAGGAGGAGACAGAGGAACTTGACCTTTTTAAACCTGACTGACTTGACATGATCGATTTTCACTCTGAACAGGGTAGGATAGTAATAATAGGAGTAAAACGGTTGTTTTTTAAGGAACAAACCATACTTCTACTTGTGACAGTCGTGTATGTCTTCTTATTACTGATAGGTATGTTCGCAATTTATATCTATACAGGAGCTCCTTTACTGGAGATGCCAAGTTGTCAGCTGCCTGAAAGAAAAAGAAGCATCACCTGTCTAATGACAACAATGTGATGACAGAACAAAAGACAGCTTCCAGTGACACATTGGATTGTTTGATAAAAAGCAATTCACCTCACCCTGCCAGCCTCAGTGTTAATGTTACTTTCATAATTACAATTATTTAAAACTTAAAAAACTATAATGTGGACAATAACTTTTACTTTGAGTGATTTATTGACCTTTTACTTTTTTACTTTTACTTTTAGTAAAGTAGTTAGTAAGTAATTAGTGATTTTTTTAATGGGAGTAATTGTGACGGGTTGTTATGTGACAGGAAGGAGTAACTCATCACTGAGTGATTCAACTCCAGGTGGATCGTTTGTGCAGTGATCTGTTGGTAATGCCTCGGGGCTCTAAATGGTAAATGGTCTGTATTTCTATAGCGCTTTTCCAGTCCTCTCGGACGAGTGTGCGCAGCTCAAAGCGCTTTACAATACTTGCCACGTTCACCCATTCTACACACACATTCATACACTGATGCCAGAGGCTGCCATGAGGCAAGGCCAACTGCTCATCAGGAGACAGGGGACAGAGGGGGCTGCAGGCAGGACGAGACATGAAGGCATCTGATTGCTTCTTTCAACTCGGACCGAGAGGGAGGGATTGGTTAGAGTTTTTACAGCCCTGCAGCTGCCACAGAGGTCTGATTGAATTCGTTCCTTTTTCTGAACACATTATGTATGGACTACTCTCAGGATGCAAAAACCATTTCACCCAGTATAACAAAAAGTGTTTCTGAATAGCATTACCAACTATACCTTTAAGCTAGCCACTGTTGTGTTCATGTCTGTGCAGTACGATAAAGTGTTTATTTTGTTATTGAAGGAATTGTATTGTTAAAAACACATTTCATGTCATCACTCATGTAATAATTTTATTAACAATAGTATTTCAATATTTTAGGAGAAGTTAAAAACACATGTTTGAAAAGGTATCTGTGTTCCTGATACTGAAGGTGTTGAAAGTGCTCCTGGTTGGACATAAATAAGTCCTGTTTGTGTTACTTGAGAAATGAATACAGATGAGTGAATGCAAGAGCTGCGTGTAGTTCTCCTCATTTCTCTCTCACCACTATTCCCCCTGTTCAAGGGTACAACATTTGGAGGCACCGCTGGGATGCTTGGTTTGAGGACCATCCCTGAGTTGTAGTGGAAACCTCTCGTCAAACATCCCTTAAAATTACCCAGGTGTCAGAGAAGGAGTCCAGAAAAACAGTCAAGGCGGGCGGTCTTCAGACAACTTGGCAACTTGTATCCTGAAGTGAGCAAAAGTGACCACTAGGGAGCAGGAAAGGGCCGTTAAAGTCAACTAAATCCCCTGTTTTACTGTTTATGCCCAATACTCTGATAAAATGGAGTCTAATTCGAGAAACTGCAGCTGGAAATTAAAGGAGCACTGTACAAACTGACTGGAGAACAACTGATTAAAGTATGCATTAGGCTTTAGCTATCAGGACCGGGAAAAGAAAATGTGACTGGTAAAACTCGCCGCCAATTAATTGCATGTGTAATAAATCATCTTGAGCGGGAAGAACTGACCGACTTAGAGGATGAGGTCAGATCTCCTTAATGTTCAAGACATTATAGACAAAGTCCAAATGACAACCAACCTGGATGAATATGAAAACACATCTCAAACCAATGAACAAGAAAACCTGCAGAAAGAGGTAGAGGCACTGAGGTTGTCATTACAAGAGAAAGAGAATGCCTTGTATGGACTTGTGAGTACAAACACAAACCACCTTGCAAAGTCCAGCACCCCAGTAAAAAGTATGCTCCCAGCCCCCCCTAATGGCAACATGTGGTGCAAAGGTTTTAAAGCAACCAGAAAAATGGTTAATAGGATGAATGGTGACGTCTCCGCAGCCTGAGGGGGGTCACGCCGGCAGCAACCGCACTGTGTAACTTCTCAGAGCGGGTCGGAACCTATCTGACGTAAAGGCGTCTAGTGCGACCTGCTTTACGGCATACGTCACACGTTTATTCGTCGGTGGATTTAGCCAGCAGCTACTTGGATTTTTTCGTAAACCACCGCCATGGCCGAGCCAGCTAAAAAAGCCAAGGAGGTATTGTCTGAGGAGGCAAAGAAAAGAAAAAGAGAAAGTGATAGAACAGGAGGCCGGACACGGATAAATATTGGACTAGCTTACACTCGGTGGCGCGAGCTGAGTAAGAAATGGGTTTCAAGACTGATGGCGACCTAGCCTTGATGCTACTGGATTTGTAAGTCATATATTACATATATATACAGTACAGACCAAAAGTTTGGACACACCTTCTCATTCAATGAGTTTCCTTTCTTTTCATGACTATTGACATTGTAGATTCACACTGAAGGCATCAAAACTATGAATTAACACATGTGGAAATATGTACTTAACAAAAAAGTGTAAAACAACTGAAAATACGCCTTATATTCTAGTTTCTTCAAAGTAGCCACCTTTTGCTCTGATTACTGCTTTGCACACACTCTGCATTCTCTTGATGAGCTTCAAGAGGTAGTCACCTGAAATGGTTTTCACTTCACAGGTGTGCCCTGTCAGGTTTAATAAGTGGGATTTCTTGCCTTATAAATGGGGTTGGGACCATCAGTTGTGTTGTGCAGAAGTCAGGTGGATACGCAGCTGATAGTCCTACTGAATAGACTGTTAGAATTTGCATTATGGCAAGAAAAAAGCAGCTAAGTAAAGAAAAACGAGTGGCCATCATTACTTTAAGAAATGAAGGTCAGTCAGTCCGAAAAATTGGGAAAACTTTGAAAGTGTCCCCAAGTGCAGTCGCAAAAACCATCAAGTGCTACAAAGAAACTGGCTCACATGAGGACCGCCTCAGGAAAGGAAGACCAAGAGTCACCTCTGCTGCGGAGGATAAGTTCATCCGAGTCACCAGCCTCAGAAATCGCAGGTTAACAGCAGCTCAGATTAGAGACCAGGTCAATGCCACACAGAGTTCTAGCAGAAGAAGAGACACATCTCTAGAACAACTGTTAAGAGGAGACTGTGTGAATCAGGCCTTCATGGTAGAATAGCTGCTAGGAAACCACTGCTAAGGACAGGCAACAAGCAGAAGAGACTTGTTTGGGCTAAAGAACACAAGGAATGGACATTAGACCAGTGGAAATCTGTGCTTTGGTCTGATGAGTCCAAATTTGAGATCTTTGGTTCCAACCACCGTGTCTTTGTGCGACGCAGAAAAGGTGAACGGATGGACTCTACATGCCTGGTTCCCACTGTGAAGCATGGAGGAGGAGGTGTGATGGTGTGGGGGTGCTTTGCTGGTGACACTGTTGGGGATTTATTCAAAATTGAAGGCATACTGAACCAGCATGGCTACCACAGCATCTTGCAGCGGCATGCTATTCCATCCGGTTTGCGTTTAGTTGGACCATCATTTATTTTTCAACAGGACAATGACCCCAAACACACCTCCAGGCTGTGTAAGGGCTATTTGACCAAGAAGGAGAGTGATGGGGTGCTGCGCCAGATGACCTGGCCTCCACAGTCACCGGACCTAAACCCAATCGAGATGGTTTGGGGTGAGCTGGACCGCAGAGTGAAGGCAAAAGGGCCAACAAGTGCTAAGCATCTCTGGGAACTCCTTCAAGACTGTTGGAAGACCATTTCAGGTGACTACCTCTTGAAGCTCATCAAGAGAATGCCAAGAGTGTGCGAAGCAGTAATCAAAGCAAAAGGTGGCTACTTTGAAGAACCTAGAATATAAGACATATTTTCAGTTGTTTTACACTTTTTTGTTAAGTATATAATTCCACATGTGTTAATTCATAGTTTTGATGCCTTCAGTGTGAATCTACAATTTTCATAGTCATGAAAATAAAGAAAACTCTTTGAATGAGAAGGTGTGTCCAAACTTTTGGTCTGTACTGTATATATTTATTATCTGAACGACTTTTACTTTGAGTTGATTTGTTGTTATGTGGTGTTCATTGGTGCACTATTTGTCCACAGTTTATAACCGTAATAAAGCCAGAAGATAATCTAATGCTGTCCGTTTCGATAGCTTGCACGTTTTCATGTAGTGACTGTAAACGATGACTAACTTACTAAAACACTATAAATGTCTTGTCTTGAAAAGTTGCAGATTCCTTAGGTCATGCAGATAATCAATGTAATTGTTGAACAGTGTGATCAACCTGTCTCTATTAACAGGATACGTACCACAATCCTTTAAACTAGCTGTAATTAGACCGCTTCTTAAAAAGCCTAATCTTGATCCAGAAGCTTTAGCCAACTATAGACCTATACCCAACCTCCCTTTCCTCTCCAAGATCCTTGAGAAAGCAGTCGCCAACCAGCTATGTGACTTTCTTCAAAAAAATAGTTTATATGAGGATTTTCAATCAGGTTTTAGAGCACATCATAGCACAGAGACGGCACTGGTGAAAGTTACAAATGACCTCCTAATCGCTTCTGACAAAGGACTTGTCTCTGTCCTGGTCTTACTAGATCTTAGTGCTGCATTTGATACCATTGATCATCACATTCTACTACAGAGACTGGAACACTTAATTGGCATTAAAGGACCCGCATTAAACTGGTTTAAGTCCTATTTATCGGATCGATTTCAGTTTGTACATGTTAATGATGAGTCATCCCTGTATACCAAGGTTAGTCATGGTGTTCCTCAAGGCTCCGTGCTTGGACCCATACTATTCACCTTATATATGCTCCCTCTAGGAAATATAATTCGGAAACACTCCATAAACTTTCATTGTTATGCAGATGATACACAGTTATACCTATCAATAAAGCCAAATGAAACTAATCAGCTCACCAAACTCCATGCATGTCTCAAGGACATTAAGACCTGGATGACCTGCAATTTTCTGCTGTTAAACTCAGATAAAACCGAAGTTATAGTACTTGGTCCTAAACACCTTAGAGATGCATTATCTAATGATATAGCGAGTTTGGATGGCATTAACTTGGCCTCCAGCACCACTGTCAGGAATCTGGGAGTTATCTTTGATCAAGATATGTCCTTCAACTCCCACATAAAACAAATTTCAAGGTCTGCATTTTTTCATCTACGTAACATTGCAAAAATCAGGCCCATCCTGTCTCAAAAAGACGCAGAAAAGCTAGTCCATGCATTTGTTACTTCCAGGCTGGACTATTGTAATTCTCTATTATCAGGCTGCCCTAACAAGTCTCTAAAGAGTCTCCAGCTGGTCCAGAATGCTGCAGCACGTGTACTGACAGGAACTAAGAAAAGAGATCATATTACTCCTGTATTGGCCTCTCTGCACTGGCTCCCTGTAAAATCAAGAATAGAGTTTAAAATCCTTCTCCTCACTTACAAAGCTGTTAATGGTCAGGCACCATCATATCTCCAGGAGCTCATACTACCCTATCACCCAACTAGAGCATTACGCTCCCAGAACGCAGGATTACTTGTAGCTCCTAAAGTCTCCAAAAGTAGAATGGGAGCCAGAGCCTTCAGCTATCAAGCTCCTCTTCTGTGGAACCATCTTCCTGTTTTGGTCCGGGAGGCGGACACCCTCTCTACCTTTAAGAGTAGACTTAAGACCTTCCTCTTCGATAGAGCTTATAGTTAGGGCTGGGGCCTGTCCTGGACCAGCTCTTAGTTATGCTGCTATAGGCCTAGTCCGGGGGACAATGACACACTGAGCTTCTCTCTCCTCCCCTCTCCTCTCCTCTCCATCTGTATACATTATGCCTGTATACATGCCCCATCTCTGCATGTCACTGACTTACTTCTTCCCCGGAGTCCTTGTGCTTTCTAGTCCTACAGGCTCCCATGGATCCTGGCCGCGCCCGGGTCGTGGATCGTGGATGCGCCCACTGCTATGGCCCTGCCTGATCGTGGATGCGCCCACTGCTATGGCCCTGCCTGATCGTGGATGCGCCTACTGCTATGGCCCTGCCTGATCGTGGATGCGCCTACTGCTATGACCCTGCCGGATCGTGGATGCGCCTACTGCCATGACCCTGCCTGACACCCACCACTACTGTCGCTAATATTAGTCACATCTGTTACATACGTTCCACTACTATTATTGTAATGCATTACTACATACTATCCTTACCATTAATCACTACTACTGTTATCACTAGTAATCACATTTCCATGTGCATTTCATTATTATTGCTGTAATACATCTTTATGTACTTTCACTCCTGTCAACCATCGCTTATAATTGAATACATTGTGATCTCGTTGATCTGCTCTGTACATGCGACATCTATTGCACGTCTGTCCGTCCTGGGAGAGGGATCCCTCCTCTGTGGCTCTCCCTGAGGTTTCTTCCGCATTTTTTTTCCCTGTTAAAAGGGCCTTTTTTTGGGGCAAGTTTTTCCTCACTCGAATCGAGGGTCGAAGGACAGAGGGTGTCGTCTCTGTACAGATTGTAAAGCCCTCTGAGGCAAACTGTGATTTGTGAATTTGGGCTATACAAATAAAATTTCATTTGATTTGATTTGATTTGGTCGGGAGGTAACGTTACGCTATTGTTGTTATCGGTAACGTTAGCATGCTACGTACTGTTGTCGTACCGAGTTGGTTGTAGTTATTACACCAAACACAACGTCAACTTGTGATTGTATTTAGTAACTCCCAAAAACATAGTTATATTTTCAGACGTTACTAAACACATTCACGCCCAAGCGTCATGTTTTGGAAGTAACTTAGGCGGTGCAATCACTATAACCAACTCGGTATGAGAATAATTCTAGCATGCTAATGTGCTGTGTAGCCTATATGCTAACAAACTACCAACTGCTATCTCTGAATCTAGCTTGTTGTTGGCACTCGATTGAGGTTTTTTCAGACGATTTCGTGATTCGCCGGCTCCAACAACAAATTCACGTGTATTCATTTTCCCCAGGGATGCTCATACAGTGACAGTATTTACGACACTGGTAACAGATAATTGCGCTTCTCAACCAGCTGGTGGTAGTAATGAGTCCAAACTACCTAGTGTTGCTTTAAGATATCAGGCCAGATAGGCAAGCCGGGACAAAAAGATAGGCTAACCTTTTCTAGCCTGGCCAGACACATTGAAAGTGGGCTTAGCAAAGACTACCCAGAGTCAGAGATCATTGATGCAGTTATCCACGCCATCACACCAGGCCTGCAGTTAAGGAGTTACCTTTAGGGAAAGGGAAAACTGACCCTGCTCTTCGCAGGATCCTGATATGTCATTACCAGGAGAGGGATGCCACAGAATTATACAAACAACTCACCTCTGAAGTGCAGGGCAGTAAAGAAACCCCTCAGAATTTCCTGATTAGAGTGATGGACTTGAGGCAGAAAATTCTATTTGCCTCTCAGGAAGCCGATTCAAGCTTAAAATATGACCCAGCACTAGTCCAGAGTCTCTTCATGCATACTGTCCTAACTGGACTACAAAATGACAATATTAAAAGTGACCTGCAGCCTTACCTCCTGCAAACAAGCACTTCAGGTGAACTACTGCTGGAGAAACTGAACATTGCCTGCGCCAATGAAAAGGAGAGACAGGACAAAAAGAAACATGCTGCTCCATCACGAGTAACTAATGTGCATATGATCCAGTCAAGTGAAGTCTCAGTAGAAAAGAGAAGCACCACCCAGCAAAGCACAGCCACTCTGCCCCCTGATCTGCTGTCTGAGATTAAAGAAATGTGCTCTGATATGGTGTTGTTGAAGGATGAGAGCTGAGGTGTCCCAATTCAGGGAAACCATCCAAAAATCCACAGCTACACCCCCACAGTATTCCCCCACCAAGCAAAGAACTAGAAAATGTTTCTGCCCCCTATCAAGTGTTTTCACCCCCACAGCACTCACCTTATAAGACTGGATCACATGCCATGCCATTTTATCACCAGCAGTCACCAGCAGCAGTGCAAGAGTACCAGCAAGCCTTTGGTCCTGGACGGTTGAGGGGAACAGCCCAGTTCCAACAAGGATTTGCACCACAACGGTATTACCCAGTGCCACCCCCACCTATGGTGTTTCACTTGTACTCAAGCAGGTGAGGAGTACTGTCAACACTGCTGTAGGTGTGGAAGCAGTGAACATTTCAGAGCAGGCTGTAAAGCACAGAGACCAGGGGAACCTGCAAGAAAGAGCCCTTTAAACTAAGAGGGGGTGCTCCCAGGGGGCATGGAGCAACCAGCAATATGAATAAGTCCCAATTTTGAGACCCTTAAATGTTGTTCAGTTTGCAAAACCACACTGTATTGCTCAAAAGAATGTCAGGAGACTCACTGGCCTGCACACAAAAGACATTGTAAGCCATACACATGTTCAGCTGTTAAGAAGCAGGAAACAAAGCCATACCAGAAAGCTAAGTGTTAAGAAAATAGTGCCCCAGTAAAAACACAGACAGTAAGGGAATTAGTAGGGAAAAAGTGCATCATCAGGTGTAACCTACACAAACAGAAGGTCCAGCCGCTTTGGGATACAGGCTCACAGGTTTGTGCTATAGATGAGATATGGAAAGCAAGCTACTTACCTGATGTGCCACTAAGAGATGTTGCAGAGCTTGTTGGCCCACTTGATCCTTTACAAATTGAAGCTGCCAATGGGACAGAAATGCCATATGTGGGTTGGCTTGAAGCATCCTTTAAGCTTGCTGCTAAGGATAGTGAGTTGATAATACCCATACTAGTGCTAAAAGAAGGCCAGCAACAGTGTCCAATTATAGGTTTTAATGTTATTGAATGCCTTGTATCAGATAACAAAACGCGGACAAAGAAAAACTAGTGAGGGCAGTATAAATGGCTTTCCCTCACCTAAGGAAAAATAAAGCAGAAACCTTTATTAAAGTTTATAGAGTTAGAGTTTGGAGACTGTGTTGGAGACAAACACAGCTTTCGCTAGCTGTTTTTAGATGTTACCTGTTGCAGGTCAGTGGGGGATGGGAGCCGGGTGGTTGCAGGGTTTCTGCAGGTTTGAACAAGTCAAATTTAAGACTTTTTAAGACCTTTTTAAGACACAGAGGCGGCAGAGAGTTCGGGTCGAGCAGAACTGAACGAACTTGGACCGGGAACTGGTGACAAAGGCTTACAAAACCGTGTGATAGCGTGACTTCGCTGGAGACTTTTAGAAGCTAACTGGTGTTTATCCAATTTTGTGTGACACCAGCGCTTCCACACCAAATGTGCCCAATTTGAGGGTCCTCTTGCAGAGCGTACACTGCGCTTCAGATTCATTATTATGTGGCTTTTAACCAACTGCATTCTGGTTGTTCAAGCCAACACACTAAATTAACATTTTCCCATAGTTGTAGCAGATTCTGCAGTCTTTCCGGAACTGGCGAAGTGTACGCCGATAAATTCCGACCGGGCTGTTGGCAAAATGCCACTTACGTTCCTGAAGTACAACACGGAGCTAACTGTGAATCTCACCAGCACATTTCACAATAACAAAAAACAAAAAAGACGACAACGGAAACGGTAAATGAACGTTCATATTTAAGAACTAACTAAATGTAATTTAAGACTTAATGCAAAATGTGGATGTATTTAAGACTATTTAAGACTGTATTTAAGGCCTTAATTTTAGATACATGAATTTAAGACTTTTTAAGGATGCGCGGACACCCTGTGTTGTGTTGGGGAGTGGGGAGTCTCTCATGTAATGGTGGACAACACGCACATTCCTGAGCGTTGGCTTATTAAGCTTATACAACCAGTTGAACGACAGCATCTCGGCGAGCCACACATCCACCGTAAATTAGCGCATGCTACTGCTAGCGTAAGCGGCATCCTCTCCCTGAGAGGGGCGTGTAGCAGGCAAGGCAGGCGTTAACAGACGGAGCTCATTAGCATTAGCAGCTGAAATTCGGGACCACGATTGGGTTTGGGGCAATACATTTCGAATACAGTGTTGTTGGACCTCTGACAGCTGTGTGAAATTGATGAAAAACAGTATAATATAGGACCTTTAAAGAAAAGGCTTTTTCTTTGTCACAAATAGATATGACTTTCTATGAGCACAGAATCCTCCTGTTACAGGCAATGAGCATATCCCTGAGAGAAAAACAGTATACTGTAGCCTATATAAAAATAAAAAAAGCTTTCAATGCAATAATCAATACAGCTTGCATTTCAACACATTATGGAACAATGTATCAGCTCTCAAACTAAAACATGGCTACTTTTGGTCATTGATAATAAAAAAAATAAACAGATTAATTTTTCTTCTGTGTGTCATTAAAGAAAAAGCTGCTCTCAGTCAAAGATAACAATAAGACTTCCCTTATCACAACATTATGTTATGGGGAATAAGCAGCATATCCCAATGCTATGCTACTTTATGCCACTTGCATTTCATCACATTGTGCAAAAAGTATGGCTTGGAAATCAGCTCTCATACAAAAACACTGTGCAATATGAAGTAGAACAATAAACAGAAATAACATAACTACTCAATTAAATCATGGCAGTGTACCATGGAAGTGCAACATAGTAAAGGTGCTTAACTTCCAGTTAACAACTGGTGGATGCTCATGGAATATGCAAGTTCTTGTGTAAGAACAGGAGCTGGTCGACATGCTCTGGTGTGAGTGTGCTCCGTTGGGCAGTCACAATATCCCCTGCAGTAGAGAAGACTCTTTCTGCAGAGACACTGGTGGCCAGAATACAGAAGTATCGCTTGCCCAACTTGGAAAGCAGGGGATACATGACCTCATTCTTTCTCAGCTGAGAGGGTCCTCAGAGAGAGGAATTGGTGGAGCACCACGGAACTTGCTAACTTTCTCCTCAGCTCTAGCATAGGCAGAGATGGGCTGCTGAGCTGTGGCACACGTAAAGGTATTCCCCAGCAGATTCTCCAAGAAAGAGGATGGAGCTCTTCTCTTGGGAGGAGAGGGGCATTGCAAAGAGTATGGAGCTCCTCTCTTGGGAGGAGAGGGGCTTTGGTTCTGCTCCTCTGTGGTGTGGGTGTCCTCTGGGTAGTGCTGGCTTTCCTCTTCTTCCACTCTAACCTCTTGCTGTAGGTAAACACAATAAGAACAGATCACCACGGCGGCCTCATTTTCACATTTCCATATAATGTCAATATCTCCAATCCCAACCACATATGTAAACAAAATAATAAGAAATAGATGAAAATAAAACAACACATCAAACAATAAATTAGGCTACCTATCTGTTCAATATTGTATTATGCATTAATTGTGTGTTAAGTTGTCAAATGTATCAATTCAACAAAGTAAGTCATAGTAAGTCTTAGTAGGCCTAAGCCTTGAAAATCTTACAATAATGTTACATACAATAAAATGGCATATTTACCTCAAGTGATGCAGCCTCAGCAATCACTCTTCCAAATGTCTCCACTATATCCTCCTCAGAAAGGAAAGGCAGTCCCTTGAATCTCGGGTTGAGAGCAGAAGCTGAGCGAAGTGTGCTTCTCTCTAGGTCAGAGGTGTACCTTTTGCTGAGGTCCTCGCTGATGGCCTGCTTTATCTCGCGGGTAATTGATGACTCTGCAATATTGCCCTTCGTTTCCTGGCGAAGTTGAGCATGCAGTGGGGCAATCAAACACACAGTGGGGCTACTCTCCTCTGCTATAAGTGTAGTAGCATCTTTCACTGGCTTGAGGGCCTTAACTACATCCTCTGCGTTGGAGACATCTGTCTCACTGAGAGTACAGAGGTCAGCTTCTCCTCTCCTCACCTGGAGAGAGAGTAAAGCGGCGCAGATAGCAGGCTGCTGTTGAAAAAAACGATCCACCATCTCGTACGCACTGTTCCACCTGGTGCTGACATCTGTCATCAGTTTGTGACACGGCAGACCTAGTAGCTTCTGCTTCTCCTCTAGCTGGTACACACCGACGGTGCTGCGGTGGAAAAAAGAAATGATGCGTCTGATCCTCGCCAGGAGCCTGGACAGAGCAGGCAACTTGAGCACTCGCTGACAAGCCAGATTTAAGGTGTGGGCGTAACATCTCACATGCACAAATCCCCCAAGTTGGGCAGCAACGACCATACTAGCAGCATTGTCTGTGACTAAAACTAGGTCTTTATCATTCAAATGCCGTTCATCTGCTACCCTCTTCAGCAAATCAGCGACATGTGCTCCTGTGTGACTCTCGTACATTGCTCTTGTTTGGAGCACAAGTGACACTAGCTGCCAATCATCGTTGATGAAATGTGCGGTTATGGTAACGTAGGACACTGTGGCAATTGATGTCCATGCTTTGCATCGCTACCCTACCCGCTTTCATCAAAGTGTCCAAAACTTCTGTTTTAGTTTCACTGTAGAGCGTCGGTATGGCTGTGTCAGTGAAGGTTACACCCCGCTTTTCTGAAACCCTGCTGTTCCGAAAATAGACTTCCATTCATCGTAATGGCGTGGTTTCTCATTTTTTCTAAAGACCCCGCTATTCCCAAAAGGCTATTGTGGTACCCCTGACCCTAACCCCTAACCCTAACCATATTGGGAAGTAATTGGAAGTTGAAAGTCGGATTCGGAACAGCGGTGTGTCGGAGTGGGGTGTGTCGGGATGGAGGGGTTTCGCAATGTCAGGCTGTTCACGTCAGTGAAGTAACGCCAAGATGGTATTTTGTATCTTGGCTCTAGAGTGAACACCATCGCCCGAAAACCCACGTTCTCCACAACGGAATACGATCTTAAATCCAATGCAATAAAACTGGAAATGGAAACTGCAATGGATTTGGTAATCCGCTTCGCTCTCTCAGAGTTTGGTGGAAGCTGTGCCACCGCCTGCTCGATCGTTCTCTGGCTGGCATCTGGAACAGGTCACTGCTTCTCTCCCAACTCTGGGTGGTATCGCGCAAGGTGGTTTCTCAAATTAGTTGTGTTGCCGAAGTATTTAAGTTGAGTTCCACACACCTTACAAACTGTGTAGGTCTTGTCAATTCTCCCCTCGACTTCATGGAACCAAAAATGCTGCCATACAGTAGCTTTCAAAGAGCTCGGTGCCGGTCTGATAGGCTTGGTGCTAGCCATTACAGCCATTTTGTCGCCGCTCAAACATTGCACATGTGTGTTTGGTGCGCATGCGTGTACAGCAGAGAATTAGCAGGCGCTTTCTGTAGCGCTCTGCAGCAGGCGAACTGAATGTTGCAGTGGGCGAACTGAATGTTGCAGCGGGCGAACTAATTTCAGTTTTAAAATGCCGATTACTAACTTATCTGCATCGACACACATCGAAGAATCGAATATTTTCCCACCCCTACTGTCCACACAGTTGTGCAGCAAGTGAGTACAGATATTCCTGTGTATGAACTCAGACCTGAGAAAGGAAAAGGGAGATGCAGAATTTTACATCATAATCTTCTCCTCCCATGTGACCGCCTGCCACTTGAAACTTCAGTACAGTCACGGGCAAAGAAAAGAAATGTGGAGGAAATTCAGGAAGCGGATAAGTCAGAAGAAGAGGACGAAGATGATGATGAGTTTTATCCAGCGCAACTTCGGCAGCAATCAAGGCTGTGCTCACCTGAGACGGTGAATCCTGTGTGGACCACCACACCGCAAGAGCTTGAATGCATCCAGTCCGAGAAGAACAAGGACTGACAAACCAGGAGAACTTACCAGAGCTGGAGGATAACTACATTGAGGATCTGCCTGTGGAGGCTGCTGTCCCCTCACCTGTGCCGAGTGTTTCCAGTTATGAGAAGCTGCAGCGGCCTAGGCGACAATGCAGACGGCCCAAGGTCTTCACGTATGATAGGCTCGGTTCACCACCTTGTTACAACCTGAGAACAGTACAACAGCATACCAACTGTATGGCGCCATGGACATACAGTGCGCAGCCGTACCACTGTCTCGAGGATATTTCTCTTTCCTTTTGAAAGTATCAGTGAGTTTTTCTTGCTTCGGTGCCTTTGCCTATATTGCTTGAGTGAACTCACTGTATTCCTTTGAGGGTTTGCTTCTGCGCGTTATCAAATTTGTAGTATTAAATGCAGCTCTTTGTTACCAGCTCGCGAAATGGTCGTATTGCAGAATTTACATGTCGCCGTTGGACTGGTTTCGCTTTCTAATTTAAAATATTTCCACACTGCAGACAATTTATCCACAGGGTTGCCAGACTAACGTTACGCGCGCGTCTGCATTCTTCCACAAATTGTGCTCCGTTGGCTTGGGTCCACGTTCAAAATTGCCGATCCTGATCAGTGAAACAATGCCCATATCGGCCCCGATCCCGATCCCGCAGATCGACTCAGGACATCCCTAGCACATATGGTACACATAAACCACACAACACGATGGACTGTTGAACACAGCATTCACACAACACAATGGACTGTTGAATACAGCACCCACATCCATATGGACTGTTGAACATAAGATGGACTGTGGTTTTACATAAGATATACATTTACATGTCATTTTTGCATTCAATCACATCACACTCATGGACCTGTGTTAAAGGAGAGTGTTGCTTAGTTGGGCATACTGCACACACAGAACTTTTATGCACTAGAGGTCAAAGGTTAGGATGCAAGGGACAACATTTATTTTGAGGGGGAGTATGTGACGGGTTGTTATGTTACAGGAAGGAATAACTCATCATAGAGTAATTCAACTCCAGGTGGATCGTTTGCTCAGTGATCGATTGCGCAGTGATCTGTTGGTAATGCCTCAGGGCTCCAGTAGAGGGAAATGCGCCAGTGTTGCCAACTTAGCGGCTTTGTCGCTATATTTAGCGAGCTTTCAGACCCCTCTAGCGACTCTTTCTCAGAAAAGCGACTAGCGACAAATCTAGCGTCTTGAGACTGACGTGAAAGCACGTATTGTTCAACGAGCAGCGGGTGCTGCCGTGGGCCCCTCCCCCGTCCCAAAGAACTGACAGGCGGCCCAGTCCTCGTGTGACAGTCCCTCCCAGCTGCAGTCAGAGCAGGAGAAGTTCACCCCTTGCGTCCAGACTGTGAATCGCGCATGCACGAAGCCGCCGCTGGCTGATCCCACTGATGTTTTTTGTCTAAAATAAATCACTGCACTAAAATAAGTTCATTTGTAGTTCTAAACATATTAAGGGTGTTTTTTACTCACTTCCTATCTCTCCCACGACGTTATTCCTCTCTCCTACAGCATCCATTACAATTAAATGCACATGGCCAGTTATGCAAATTAGGCGATGACGTCATTTAGCGACTTCTAGCAGAGGGACAGCCACTAGCGACTTTCCTTACTGAGGAGTTGGCAACAGTGAAACACACTCTGCTCCTTCAGATGAGTGAATGCAAGACCTGGTGTAGTTCTCCTCATTTCTCTCACACCACTGTTCCCCCTGTTCAAGGTAATTACTGTACATAAAGCTCTGTAAACGCGACAATATATGTTAGCAATCATTCTCGCTGTGCAACTGTGAAGTATACAATAGTATGTTTTGTGCTGGTTTATTGTTTAAAGAGTTTCTTGCTAGTCCTGGTGATGTGTTTACTGTCTCCTCGAGACTGCGTGGCCATATTGACATGTTCTCAGCTTCGCCATTTAAGCTAGCCACTGTTGTGTTCTGACTGTGCAGTATGATAAAGTGTTTATTTTGTTATTAGAGGGATTGTATTGTTAAAAACACATTTCATGTCATCAGTTCTCCTCATTTCTCTCTCACCACTATTCCCCCTGTTCAAGGGTACAACATAATGGTGCTTTTACTTGAGTATAGATTTTCCTTACTCTACGCACTACTGACTCAAAGACCTGATATTACATTATTTTTTCCTGAGTAGCCATGTGAACGGAAATTAGTCATAACTAGTCAAATCATCTGGTCTCCTTTTTTTACTGCAAACAGTATGACTTAGTCATGGAGACGAGGTCAGAAAAGTTTCCTTTAGTGAAGTCACTCTTCACAAAACACATTCACAAAAGCTTCTCTTCACCTGGGAATCATGTGAATAATGTTTCTTTTGTCACATTACTGTGATGCCAGTCTGTGTATGATGTCGCTGACACGTGAACTGAGACATAGAACACTGTTGTGCTGAAAACCACGTCCATGGTCATTAAAGGTTAACTTCACAAATGTTCTATATTAAAGTGTGCTTACAGACCATACTTAATACTGCATATGTGAAAAAAGTAGTATAAAGCCTTTCGTGTCACTAAGTTGCATTGTGGGTAATTTAGGCACCAGGTTTTGAAAAGCAAGAAGAGTGTGTGGAATAAAGTCCATAATAACTCTGTTCTGCTGCATCACTTCTGATCATTTGTTTTTAAGCTGTCCATAATGAGTCCAACAGTGTTACAGGAGTGCAATGCAGACCAGCTGACTGCTTTTAACAGCCCATTATCCACAATGCAACTCAGCCACTGAGTGACATCACTGGAGGCCATTTATCAGATTACATACAGCTTCCTCAGGAGCCACAAAAGGCTTTATACTACTTATTAACATATGCAAGAAGACCTGCGAACACACTTCGTGTGGCCTGGGCACAAGGGGTTTGTGACATGGAAATTGCACTGCACTACATAACTGTCTCTGAAACATCCCCATGAACCTTTCCTCGCAGGGCAGCTCACCTACAATATCAGACAGGTGCAGCTTAAGACACAGACCTGCACCTGACCAAAGTGCTGCTTTAGTGTGAACCCATCTCAGGATGAATGCACCAGCACAGTAACAAAATCCAGCACCTCAGGATCTGCTAGTACTGCAGTGATCATCAACTGGCGGCCCGCGGGCCGCATCCGGCCCGCCAAACCTTCCAATCTAGCCCGTGACTGGATTCCAAAATTGTGAGGATCAAAGAGAAAATATCGTGTGGTCCCCGCTATTAAAGCAACAGAAAAAACAACTGAGACTGAAATAACTATCAGATGTCATGGTTCAGTGTCTGTTTGTTTCTGTTTCCTGTTTTACTTTGAAGTTGTGCCCTTGTGTGTCGCGTCCTGCTTGACAGTTCCTCCTGTGTGTTTTTCCATTGATTCCCTCACCTGTCCGTGTCGGTTACACCCCGCCTTTCCGAAACCCCGCTGTTCCGAAAATAGACTTCCATTCATCGTAATGGCGTGGTTTCTCATTTTTTCTAAAGACCCCGCTATTCCGAAAAGGCTATTGTGGTACCCCTAACCCTAACCATATTGGGAAGTAATTGGAATTTGAAAGTCAGATTCGGAACAGCGGTGTGTCGGAGTGGGGTGTGTCGGGATGGAGGGGTTTCGGAATGTCAGGCTGTTCCCGTCCGTGTCCCTCCTCACTCCACCTGTTTCTCATCCCCTCATTAGTGTTGTCGGTAATTAGTCTTTGTCCTCCCTGTTTTCTTTGTGAGTCTGTTTCATTTCTCCCTCCGTGATGTTTTGTTATTTCCCGTTCCCGACTTTTCTCCGTGTTAGCCTGTGTTCGCCTGTGTCCGTCTCTGTCCGTCCTGGTCTGTCTTCCTCTGTGTTTGTCCGTGTTTCCTCTTGTTGTCACCCTTTGTTCTCCACCAGCTTCTTCCCCAGTGTTTCATCCAGTGATTCCTCGTGTCTCCCGTATTGGTATGTTTGTAGTTTTGGTGTCTGGTTTCTCTTTTGGTTTGTACTTTGCTTTTGTTTACACTTTGTTTTAGCTTTTAGTTGCTACTTTGTTTTTGTCCTTTTGACGCATTTTTAGTTGCTTTGTATTCCTCATTTTGTTTGTATTCAGCTTGTTATTAAAAGCTTGCCTTTTGTTTCCCCCTCTCCTGCCTCCTGTGTGTCTGCATTTGGGTCCTCCATTTTTGTATAACCCCTAAGCCTGACATCAGAAATCCCCACCTTTTATGACTCTGTCTGTTTACGTTCCAAAAGGAGGACAAACTCGCTGCACTGTTTAACATTTATTGTTTTACATACTGTTCTTCTTTGACGTAATTTTTTCACATGCCTTTGCATGACAAACCAACTGGTATAACTTAAAAGAGCATGGTAAATACCGTGGTAACAGAACAAAACACAAGTCACAAATAATGCTCGGCACATCAAATAAAACGTTGAGTAGGCTAGACTACTGCTGGTGGTTGACTGTGGTATAGGTGATAGGAGCCTGACTGGTAAAGGCTAAAAATGCCTTCAGTTTTGTAATAAAATTAAAATATCTAAACAATAAACATGAAACAATAATGTTTTAGGCCAAAACGTGATTTTTATATCAGTATAAATATACCCTGACGTACTGTGTAAGTATTTTGTCATAGGCCATGGATGACATGAGGATTTGAACCTGGGGGGGTGTATGTATGACAGTGGTGTTGCACTTAGAAACGGTGGGGGGCGCCATATTGTACAAGATACAACACAATGCTGCTTTGTTTTCAGAAAGAGACTTCCTTCATAACTTCTGTTACCAATACTGGGCTGTGCTGACTTATGAATATTAAAATAGCCCACTCTCCTTCATCTCAGTGTCAACTACAATAGTTCCTGTAGATTTGTATGGTGATGTGGTGCTTTGCATATTAGAGGTAGAACTTTTGCATTAAGTCTGTAATATACAGCATTTTTTGTAATCTGAGTCAAAATCTTCTCCCTTTTCTTGGAGTTTGACGTTTGGGTTTATGCCACCAAACTGATCTGTAATCAGATTTAAGCTCCACCTATGGCTGACAACACTTTCTCAACCAACACCAGACAATGATAAACCTTGTAAGGATTTCTGTGAATGTGTGTTTGTGAGTGTTCAACTCAATCTATTGTAACCAAGCTCTCGCAGCCAAATGCATTCAGTGGGGTCAAAAAGATAGATGGCAGGTTAAGAGAGAACAAATAATTATAATAATCTTACAGTATTTGTGTGAGTGCTCGTGGCAGCACATCTATGTGTTAGCTGCTTATTGCTCTATGAACCCCATACAAACGACTTTGATGCCACCTGCTGGTTTGAACATAGAACAACTACCTAGTACGCATGGCTGCATACATTTTTTTCCTTTGCAGGATTTCAAGTGACCATTTAAAACAGGGTGATGGCACTGTTCCTCCACCCTAGTCAGAGACGTTTTCAGTGGCAGACACAGGAAGGAGTTAAGTGTCAACATACACAACTCTTTTCAAAAAGTGGAGAAACAACTACTTTAAGTCTGCAGAGATGTCAATATTAAGATTGTTGTGTGAAATTGTTGTTGTGAATCTGACTTCACTGTTTATCTTGATTCAACGGCACACTGACAATGAAACTATGATCAATTATCTACGGCAGCGAATTCTAATCATCCACCACTATAAGAAACAAACCATTGCTTACTATCCGTGTTTTCACAAGATCCTTTTTGCATTATAAAACATATTGTTCATGTTATGACTTCACATTATTACAAGATAGCAAATCATTCCATTTTTACAAAAAACATTTCTTGTTAGAGCTGCCAAAACTCATTATTCACAAAACAAATATATCATGTTATAGTAAATGAGAAATATCTTATAATGTGAATGGGATCTTGTAAAAATCTATGTTGTCCTAACAAGACACTGAGTAAATGTTTTGCTGTCGTGATTGCACAGCCACTGACCACTGTCAGCAGTCAGCGCTGGAGGATATTATACTGAATATGGTGCCGATACCTTCATCTGGAATGTTACAATTATGAGTTGGTGCAAATCAGCACACAAAAAACTTTGTCCCATGTCACATCTCCTGTACGACATCTTGTAATGTGTCACCCCGTTGCTAATTAGTCATTCAGTGTGCTTAACACAACTGCAAAACTCCTGGTTACAAGACAGAGTTGTGTAGGTGTGGTTTCCTTTGTGAATCGTTTCAATCCTCACATTTTGATCTTGTCCAAATCAAACATGGCATTTCTCATCTCAGTAAACAGGTAAAATGAAGGCCATCCCACAAGCTCTTTCTGATTGTGCTTTGATTCTTTAATTCTTCTGTGTCTGGCTCTGCCATTCTGTAAACCCACAGCTTAATAATAAATAAACAGATACAATAATTACAAGAAGGAAGTAACTTATTACAGACTGTATATAAAGACATGAACAGGCATATTTTCAACATGGACTTACTGCTGCCATAGAAAAATAAATCTTCTAAAACATAAGAAAACAAAATAGCAACATAGAAAGCAGATAACTGGCCGGTGGAGGACTGCACTGCGTGAGGTGTCTGTAAGGCAACTGGAGCGCAGACAGCACAGTGTGTGCATGAGTGGCAATGTGGCACCATGGAATAGACACCATTACTGTCAAAACTCACAGGACAGAGCGTCTCACATGCGTCTTTGACGTGTGAACACTCTCAGGCTTGATTTTGGTACAAACTGGACTTATGAAATAAACACATAATTATCTTCTGAACAAAGAATCCTCATCTCCTCTTCTCAAGGTGCATTCTCTGGACTCACGTCCACCCCCACCCCAAACTTTAATCACTTGTCTAAAAAGTCGTGGGGAAAAGACAAGGCAACTGTCTGATGGAGTCCAACATCTCAGAGTTAGTTTGTTGCTGTAAACTGTGGACAGTGAAGAGGTCCATCACTGCAGCTGGCCTCTGAGCTGCAGCTTTTCTGTGGCGGTCACTCCAAGTCCTGAAGGTTGATTGTGCTTCCTGTGAACTGAGAGTTGTCAGAACCATTGTCTTCCTCGGTCATCACTGTAGGTTCCTGTGAGGAGACAGTCAGAGCTCAGTTCTCTTTCATCAGAACTGACTGAATATTACAGTTTCACTGTGTCTATGAGTTCACTTTTGTGAATGGAATAAAATAAGATATCACTGTGCCACAGTTTACCTTGCTGTGAAGTATTACCTTACTGTATCACTAGATTTAGTTGTGCGACTCCTTATTAAAGCTAGTGACAGTGTTAATATTAATAAAAGGCATCAGAATTTGTAAATGAAGACTTCTGTCACCTGTAAGATGTTGACAGGCAGGTCAGCAGTGAGCTGAGAGTGGGAGCTGGAGGACTGCGAGCTCAGCTGGAAGGCCAGGTCACCATCACTGGCTGGGTCATCCTGTGTATACACACTCTGATCAGCATGTCTTTCAAAATGTTACTCAGTGCAGTCAGAATCATCCCATTTGGAAAATACTTCTCATATTATTTTCTCTCTTAATTAATGCAGCTAAATCAGATGTACACACAGTGCAGCTGGGAAACAATAAAGTGTTGGAGATTTCACCTGCAGCAGCTGAATCTGGACATACTGGGCCCCGGTGACAGGGTCACGCAGAGTCAGACCCCCATTAGCTGCTGCCGCTCCTTCTCCATAACGAGCACCAGAGGGAGCCATTGGCGCAGGCGCCATGGCAGTCTTCACTCCTTTAGTTTTTCTCTGACTTGATGCTGAACTCCCTGGATCACATATAGAGAACACGGTTGTCACTCACTAATGTACTGTGAAGAGCATTAAACAAAAGTCTTACATTGGTCAATGTGTCTCACCAGGGGAGGCTAAGGGACCTCTTTGCTTCTTCTTCTTGGCCAGCTGGATGGCTCTGTAGTCAGTTCTGGCTGAACCTCCACTCTCCTGTCACACGAGTACAGAGTTAAACAAAACCACAAAAGAATGTATAACAACATTCAAGCTCATAGCAGCAGATATCTGTGCCATTTCATAAAAAGTAGATGCTTTCAAACCACTGAATACAAAGACGAATGTGCATATCCTTAGAAATGTGGGTCAATTTAGCATCACACTCCTTTAACAGATGGACAGTGTATTTTTAATAAAAGAATAAATAGATATATTTATATATAAAAGAGATATATTTTTATTTCATGCATTTTGTTCTGGTTTCCTGTCAAAATCTGATGCCTACATAGTCCACAAAGCCACTTAACTGCCATTAGTTCAATTGAGGTTTAGGGTGTTCAGCCATGAGACTCTAGACTCAGGCAGAGATTAGCAGGTTTCATAGTAGAAGTAGTGACTCAAGTGACATCGCTTGAGGACATTTATCAGACTTTACACGGCTACTTCTGGGAGACACTGAAGACACCCTTTTTTCATATGTGTAGCAGTTCTTCCCAAAACCTGGAGACAAACTTGTGTGTAAAATGGTGGCGTTTCTCTTTAAAAGACTCACCAGGAAGCTGCTTGGTGACACTGCGTTGAGTTCCTGCTCTTTCTGTGGGCTGAAGCTGCTGTTGTGACTGGGAAACACAAACTGGGTGAGGACTTTTCCTCCCTCCTGAGGCCCCAGCACCTCCACACAGCCCAACAGAGGCCCCGATCCCCCAGGGCCCCCCACATCCACCACCTTTGAGGGTGAGGCCAGCAGCTCGGCAACAGGGGCAACCACCAGGGAGGCTGTTGGCTCCACGCTAAGGGTACCGGAGGAGCTGAGTGGGTGCTGTAGAGTGGGGTCCACAGAGGCACCAGCACCCTGCATGGCGAGGGATGTGAGGGTCCCTAGGGCCTCTGGGGTAACTGTCTGCACATCATCCAGATTGAGAGTACCCTGTGGGGGGAGGACGTCACCCACTGTTCCTTCCAGACCATGGTGGGGGCCCATGTCAGCACTGGCTGCTAGGATAAGAGGGTCCACAGCTTTGGCCAACGTTGTGCTAGTACCGGTGCCGAGTGCAGTGCTGACTGAGGAGGGGTCGATGGTGAGGATGCCTGAGCTGACCAGGGAGAGGTCCATGGTGAAAGTACCACTGGAGCTGCTCCCACCAACAGGAATTCCAACTCCGATGCCAGCTGTGGGCACAGTGCCTCCAGGCACAGCAGAAAAAAGAGAGCTGAGGTCCAAGTTGGTCAGCTGGTCGCTCCCGGCAATACCAGGTCCTGCAACTGTTGTTGGGGTGGAGCTGATGAGCTCGCTGCTGGGGGTCAGGGTGGGCGTTGTCTCCATCTGGCTAAGAACATCTGGGATGGAGAGGGGAAGGTTTCAGAGTTGTAAGATAGTTAATTTTCTCAGAAATCTGTAGTGAAATTAATTATTATATAAAGTTTAGTAAAACTGTTTTATACCAACAAAACCAAACACTTCTTTACTCCACCAACAATGATCCTAAAGCTGGCACCAACTCCACCTTGATTCAGCCACAACAATACTTTATCACAAAGAGTTTGAAGAGGAAAAGTCATCCTCATTTTTAGTATCCATACACTGGCCACTTACTGGTTGTGATACACCAGAACAGACATTAAATAACTGCTTCTATGGCAGACAAGATTTCCATTTTCTAAAAGGAACTACATCATCTTCTCACATACCCAATAATATGTTTGTATGCCTTTGTGAGCTCAGCCTTGCTACATTAGATTGCTGAATGTTTTTGTGTTTCATCATTAGTGAACTTAAGTGTTGGCATGTAAACATGGTGGTGTAGTCTAATTTGCAACTCGTGTGTCGCTCGTGTTACATTGTCTAAAACATGTTTATTTGTCGCAGACCTCTCCCTCAGTCAAACATTTAGTCATACACGCCAAACATCTCTCCTGGAGATTGTTATATTTTAGCACCATGTCTCTGCATGACATTGCAGAGACATAGAGCCACCTGTTAGTTGCAACACACTGGTCAGAGAGGAAAACTGAGTAGTTTTAACCCGGTTACTGACCAGGGCTGAGGTGGTGGTGTTTGAGCATGTGGCTCTTAAGGCTGCTGCGGGAGGAGAAGTGCTTGGAGCAGTTGGCCACAGGACAGCGGGTCCTCAGGGTGCTGGCATCCTGCTTATGTTTCTTGGAGTGGATGTACAGGCTGCTGCGTGCTGAGAACTTGGCATTACAACCTAAAGAATGGAAAGGAGACAAACCACATAAGTTACAATTATTTATATTACCGACTGAAAGAAAAAGAAAGCTGTTTCTCTGTTCACTAATCAAATAGTTGCATTTGATCAAAAAAAAAATAAATAAACATGCATATTCAGTGACTTTCTTCCATACCTTCTGCATGGCACTGGAAGGGCTTGGTGCCCAGATGGGTGATACTGTGACCTTTGAGGTGCTCTGCACGGGTGAAGGATTTCCCACAACCCTCCTCTGTACAGACAAAGCGTCGGTCATCATCATGTTTCCTGATGAACAAACAGAAGGAGACTGTTGTCAGTGAGACACGTACAAACTCACATCATTATGAGTACAACAAATAGAGATACAACAGGAAGACTGAGGGGGGAAAGCATCTGTTAATGAGCTCTTACCGTTTATGACGGAGCAACTTAGACATGCTGGTGAAGGACCAGCCACAGCCCTCCGAGTCACACACAAATGGCCTCTCACCTGGAAACAGAAATGTTAAAGTTTATTTAGAAGTCTGTATACCAGTGCACAGGATCTATGACCTGTATCACTAAGAGAAATCAGCTGGTCACAACTCAGGCTTTCTGCTAGCTGGCCCACTTTTATCTGCCGAGACCAATGTCGACGGCAAACCTCCTTCAGAGCAACTTCAGTTCAGAGGATTCGGGCACACATTTTCTGAAATGTCAGTTACTTGTTACATAATTATATGGTTTGGAAAAAATGCCCAATTAACAGCTGCTCTCATCTTGAAATGAGTGAACAGAGAGCAACACAGTCACAACATCATGTGATTGAGGAATGACTTACACTTCAAGAAAAATTGCCTCAAACATCTCTGTGGACTGAATACTCACTATTGTGCATCTTAAAAAACAGGTTTAAACACAGCCACTTTTCACTGTTCGGTCCGGTTAAAGACGATAAGAGCGTTCCTCCTGAACCAACAGTGGGAAGTTTTATCAATATTACAGACACTGTATTCTGATATCATCTTACCAGTGTGACTTCTCATATGGATTTTGAGACGACAGGCCTTGTCATACGTCTTGTCACAGCCTGGGTAGGTGCAGGTGAAGTGGCCCGTTTCTCTGAAGTGAGTGCGATTGTGGGAGAACAGGGCACTGAAGGTGATAAAGGTCTTCTCACAGCCTGCAAAGGACAGAGGAGAACATGGAAGACAATGGTAAACTGTGAAGTGCATTTTGTACCAAGATTGTGCCCACACCTACACTATGAGGGTTTTCATATCTAGCTTACTGCAACAATGGGATTTTAAAGATCCACTTTTCTGACATAGTATAGAAAAGGCTTTTAATGAAAACAAATGGGCTTCACCAAGAGCGGCCACTGCATGCTCCGTGTAGAGAAAATTAGGCTTCTGAACAGTTTTTTTCTCACTCATCCAAATGCTGATGGAAAGTCAGATGAAGATTTGTAGTCCACTAATCATTTATGGAGCTTCACAGCAAAACGGCATTCTCCTAAACAACTGAAGTAGCTGGAGACTTGTTTTAAAATGGCTCTCCAAGGCCCAGATATCTGAAATTAATTTAAAAAGACATTTTATAATACTTTATATTTATACCCCTTTAAGAACCGAAATCTTCCATCTAGCTGCTAAGCTAAAAGAATGCACCCAGTCTGAAGTGGGTGCATGAGCTTGACCGCGTCAGTTTCGGATCTCTGGGGTTCTGGAGACTTGGATTAAAGCAGACGAGCTGTATGGAGCCATTTGATGTTTTTTGGTTGCGTTTTAAAACAAGTCGCCAGCTACTCCAATTGTTGAGGAGAATGCTACAAGCCTGTTTTGCTGTGAAATGTTTTGTGGACTACAAAACTTCACCTGACTTTCCATCAGCATGGGAAGAAGAGATAATGACTTGATTTACATTTTTGGGTGAACTTTTCCTTTAATCAGGCTATGCTATGATTGATTTATATCCCGTACCTGTACAGTACTCCACCAACAGAAGCAAAATAAATACATAAAAATAAGCTTGTGGTACCTGGGAATTCGCACTTGTGCGGCCTCTGCGGTTCAAAGTGGACCCTCTGGTGATTGGTGAGTCTTGTAGCGCTACGGAACCTCTCACTGCAGATCTCGCAGATGAAGGCATTTCCCTGCTCATGGACTTTGACATGAGCCTTCAGGTTGTAGACTGTGGTGAAACGCCGCCCACAACCTTCAAACTGACAGGTATGTGGCCGCTGCTTCTCATGGGACTGAAGATGCCGCTTCAGCTTGTAAGAGGTGGCGAAAGCCCAGCCGCAGCCCTCCACGGTGCACTGGTAGGGACGCGGGTCCTCGGCATGGTTCAGGAGATGAACCTTGAGTTTCTGACGAGTGTCAAATATACAGGAGCAGCCCGGCTCTGGACAGCCAAACGAGGCCACAGTCTCTTTCTTAAACCTGATTAGCGGTACGGCCTGCAAGTCCCCGTTGACACAATCTGCCACAGTGGCTTTGGGGTGCGGAGTGACCAGATCAGCTTCTGTTACAGCACACAGCACACCAGCTTCCTGCTTGACGATGGGACAGGAGTCCAGAGAAGTGCCAAGCTCCGACAATGAGCAGTCATCCACCAGAGCCAGCTCAGAGTCACTCACAGACAAACCGGGCCTGGGCTCGTCCTGCTGGCTGGAGCTCGATACCGCCAGCGTGCTGATCTTCCCGATAGATTTCGTGCCACTATCATAGTTGAGAAGAACAATATCCTCGTGATCTTTCATGCCCAAGTGCTCCTTTAGACTGACCATGTCATCCTCTTTGTGTACATATCCTTCCGGTGGAGCAGCGAGAGTCAGTATCCCGTTTTCTATGGTCACTATGATGCTTTGGTTGTTGATCGTGATAGTTCCGGAAAATGTCTCACTAGCAGGCGGACTTGTGGAGGCCGTGATCGGGTTTGCACTGTCCACCAGCCCGGTTGAGTCTGAAATAAAGTCCGAGGTGTCCATGGCATCCACGATGCCAGAGCTCCCTGTCACCAAGCCGCTGCTCTCGTCAATACGGGAGTGCGACGAAAGTTCCCTAACCTGTTTGCTTTCGTTGTTTTCGGTACAAATCTGGCCACAAATCTTATCGCCATATTTGTTCGTCAAAACAACGTCTTCGACAGTGTGGCGGTAGACAGTCTGTTTAGCATTGGCCACAGTCGAAGTGTCGTTTATCAAATTAAAAACATGCTCTGTTTTTTTCAGGACCTGTGTATCAAGACAGTTCAGGCTGTCATTAGATTCACAGAGACTAACGTCGCTGCTGTTTCCCACCTCCATGGAGCCACCGAGACTTGCTTTAGAGCACTCTGGCTTTTTACCTTTCATTTTATCGCCGTCCTCGGGTGACATATCCGCTCGGTGTTTGTTGGCCTCACCGTTGACATTCTCCTGGACGACATTAAAAACAACATACAATTCCTTCGTGGTTTTGTCCGCCCTATTCAAGCTCCCCGGCGCAGTAGCGCTGTGGCTGGCCAGAGAGGGCTGCTTGAAGGCGCAGTCCTCGCGCTGCTGCCGTAAAACTGGAGTCGGTAACGTTAAATGCCGCTGCGGCATCGATTCCTCTTCCCCTTCAAAAAGAGGCAGCGCCATTTGCAATATAGTATCCCCGCTCTCTACACCATATTTACAGGCAGTCCTTCCAAACTCCTGCGAACTAAGCAACGCGTTTAGCTCATTTTCCCTCTCTGTATTTGACGTTACGTTATGAAGTCCGGCACTTGGTCTATTGGTTGCTTGTGGTTCAGTGACAGGCGAACAAGCCGTGCCGCTGCCATTTTCCACCAGTAGGTGAAACGGTGATGTCCTCGGCCTGTTGTTGTTGTTGTTGTTGTTACTCTGTAACTCAGTCGACTCCAGTAGTCTGTCCGCTTCGTTTTCAGTGGAAATAAAACGAGGTATCGACCCTGTGGCTGGTCGAAGTCGAGACGGAATAGTTCTATGTAGGGCGCCATGTTGAGAGTGAATGTTTTGGGCATCAGAAAGCCCCTGCATTTCCATCTTGGTATCCCTGTAGCAGCGACACAGAAAAGACCCGCCCTTGTAGATAGATGCGATCCAGATTGCCACGACACAGTTTACAGCAGGCCCGGTGCTGCCTTCATGGTCACCATGGGAATCCCGTTATCACTGCTGGAGCGACTTAAAATGTTGCGTTTATTTATTTGCTAACAAATAAAAGCCGCGTGAAACGGCATTTTCTGTATAACGTTCGATCATAAAACTTTCCAGGGTAGGTTTTTTAGACACTTAACATTTAGGAGGGTAAAGGCATGTAAGCCATAGGCTTATGTTTAAACCGCCGTACACACTAAATGCTATGTTTAGCTATTTCTATGACAGCTGTATGACATAACAACTCCGACAAGTTGTTCAGGGTAACAGCTTTAACAAAGACTGTGCATAGTAGCTCTGTAAAATCGTTGCATAGTAGGTAGGAGCCGCGAACAACAACTGAAGGCCGATCATTTACTTTATTGAAACTCTGGAGTGGATTTTGAAGCTGTGGATCCGAGTTGGATTTATTATTATCAGTAAGTAGCACTTATCAATATAGTTAAGTGATCTATACCAGCAATAGGCCAATGATCCAACCTTTAAATGAAATGTGAGGCCAAAACACATTTCATTTCTTGAGGAATCAACATTTCCAGTCCCAGTCAGTGTTTTTGTCACTATATCTCCACTAAGTGGCAGTATAGTACTATACAATATTGGAAAAAGTCCTCCTTAGAAGAAATATAGATTATCTCCTCCGCGATTGAACCAAGATTTAAAGAGCATGGCACCCTCGGGGTTTAGACAACACATTCAAGACTCACTGTTCTTCTGATTGTGGTGCGGATGGTAAAAGCATGTAGTAGGAAAAAAAAACATCCAACGGGTCTATCAAGTAAAATAAATCACTCGTAAAATCACTTCACATTCAAAGACATACCATAACAAAGTTTGACAACTTTATATATGCAAGCTAACACGTGGCCTACCTGTTTTGGCTGTATGTAAAGTAATCTAAGGGGACTGTGTGAAAGGTATAGTGGAGAAGGGTGTTTTTGTTTTTTTTTAAAGTGTGATCTTCTCCGCAGTTATTAAAATTTTCATTGGATCCACTCCTTCAATTACAAAATCGTAATACATATATATATATATATATATATAACCAATGTGTACATTAGAGGTGAAATTTGCATTTTTAAATTTTTTTTAATTTCATGTCAAACACATCATATTGATGAATATTCCAGCCACTCTATGTTTTTCCATTGAAGAGATACTAAATAAAGAGCTGAACATTAACTTAAATATTGGCTTACTCAATGCATAACTTTAAAAATAAAAGTTTTAGCCTACTTTATGTTATAATGCAGGCTAAAGGAAAAGCTAAAATAAAGCCCCAAAACACAGACAGGATTGTTTTCCTCTGCTTACCTTCATGATCCATAACACACTAAAGATACAATTTAAAGTTTGTTTTTCTTCCATTAATATATCAAGGGAAGGCTAAAATATAAATTTAGGGTGAATAATTATTAAGGCACTTTTTACTCTGCCATTAATCAAGCAAAACATAATGTCTCACCCTTAATAATTGTTGTACAGCCCCTAACATACCCCAGTAATTACTGTCAAAATATTAACAGACTACACAGCTATGCACAGAATAGACATGAGCCTCAAATAATATATTTATTTGGTTTCTAAGCAAAAGCTAGAAAACACTGCCAAACATATAACTAAACTCTGACCTCAACACAAATGGAGACAAAACAAACAGACAGACAACAGATAGAGTATCATAGAGGGACAAAATGGAATAAGGAAGACTGTTCACAAAATATTCTGTACATCACTTTAGATGTATTGACATTTGAGCCACATGTCGACGATACAGAACATACTCGACCGGGGAGATGCTGTGAGCACTGTATTGTTTGTCAGTGTCATTAACTAGTACTGTACACACTGTATAGAAAGCCCAACATGCTTCATACAAAAATATCCAATAGGTTATGTGACTTTGGGTTGGTGTACTGTCATAACACACACACATGCATGCATGTTTTAAACTCTATGTGATACAAATCTATCCTACTATTCATGTATCTCCTATATGTTTTGGATTATTACATTGGCAGTTCCTTCAAGTGTATTGTACACAATAACAGTAGAAATAGAAAGAATGCTCCTGCACAGTACATACGTCAACACATGTAGGAATGTTGTTTGGAGTCATTTTCAGATATGAATAAAGATACAGATTTTCATCATTGGCAGCATATCAGCCAAGTAAGCATGCAAAATAACATTGATTTCCTGTTTTGTCATATAAAAATAGTCCTCCCTCGCTCAAACTTGCAGGATTATGACAGAAATAAGGCCACATATCCATTTCCTTTCTGATACAAGGTGTGGCACATGCTTAATAATCCAGACACATCCTAATGAATGCATTCATTACTGTTATTATTGGCTTTGTAGACCTCATTAACATTATACTTTTGTAATGCTGTCAGGTTGAACCATTCCTCTCTGCTAAGCCTGCAACAAGTGTCAAAGTTCAAAGACAAAAAGTTTTGACTGAAATGCACAATATCTGCTAAGGAGTGTGTATGAGAATAATGGAGCACAACCTGTTACAGGGTCACAAAAACAGGATTTCTACACAAGCACCAGCTCCCTTTTGCTTTTATCTCATGCACACAACAAAAGCATAAGGAATGAAATCACAAAAAGGATAATACTAAAAAAAAAAGTCAACATTCATTGCAAATGAGCCTGTTAATATTGTAGCTGATGAGCCCTGATTGACCTGATATCGCCATCTTGAGCCAGAGACGTTTTGATTTCATGGGTTGAGCACAGAACTTGCGCTCAGGAGACCAGCATTGGAACATATTATCACACTGTTCACTTATTGTAACGCGAAGTTCACTTATTATTTTATGCTTCTTTTCAGTTCTCTGTCACTGTTTGGTTAGGTTTGGGCAACTAAAATACTTGGTTATGTTTAGGAAACACAAATGGGTAAGTTTCGAAAAACATTGGGTTAAAATTAGGGATGTCCCGAGCCGATATGCAGGATCTGGATCTGGGTCGATATGGGCATTGTTTCACTGATCGGGATCGGCAATTCTGAACGCGGACCCAAGCCCGATTATTTTTTACGTCAGCTGTTGTAAACGGAGCACAATTTGTGGCAGAACGTAGATGCGCGCGTAACGCTACTCTGGCAACCCTGTGGATAAAATGTCTGCAGTGTGGAAACATTTTTAATTAGAAAGTGAAAGCAGTCCAACGGCGACATGTAACATATGCAATACGACCGTTTCGCGAGCTGGTAACAAAAGAGCTACATTTAATACTACAAATTTGATATAGCACATAAAAAACAAACACTCAAAGGAATACAACAAGTTCACTCAAGCAATACAGGCAAAGGCACCGAAGCAAGAAACACTCGCGGAAACTTTCAAAAGGAAAGAGAAATATCCTCGAGACAGTGACATGGCCAAAAATATTACAGAGAAGGTAACTGAATTCATCGCTCTGGATAACCAGCCCATCTCCGTGGTAGAGGATCAGGGTTTTCGCCGTCTTCTGGAGTTTTTGAATCCCTGGTATGCCCTACCATCTCGGCATTACATTTCGGATACCGCCTTTACCGGAGATGTACAGCAAAGTTTGTGACCACCTACAAGGTGATTTAACAGATGAGAGTTTTACTACAAAGCTTGATAAGAGCCAAAGACACTTTTTAGTTACTGACTTTGCCTACTTGGTTGTTTTTGTAAAAAAAAAAACAATGTTGCAATAGGATATGCAGAATAAGAAAGAGCCATATGAAAGTATTTACTTTGTTTCAACAAAATTTAAAAATCCTATGAAAGAACAGTTTGGATGCAGGTAATTTTTTTCTTAATGCAGCTGTATTATCTAGGAAAATATTAGTTAGGGCTAAGTATCGGATCGGGATAGGGGTAAAAAAACCTGATCGGGACATCCCTAGTTTAAATAGAATCTTTCAAAACGTTTACCACATGTTACAAATGATAACTTCTCCCATGTGTGTTAGTTGCCATTCGAGGCTGTTACATTACAAAAATGTGATTGGTCAGTTGCAATGATGGTCCTGGAACAATATGAACTATGGAACAACTCCAACACGGCGATGTGAGATAATACCTTGACTGACAGCCAAAGGAAATATACTGTACAGCCAAATATGTAACACCAGAACTAATGAGGGGGAATTGTGCATACATTCCCAAAAATAGTCGGCAAATTGCACTCCCTGAAAAGCAGTATGAGTGACTTGGACACCGCACCACACACCAGACCTCACTCTTCTTTTCACTGTTTTTATGTCTTCTTACAAGTAAAGAAATAGAGAAAATAAAAGGTGACCTAAACGCTTTCACACATTCTCTGCTACATATGAAGTATTCTGGCCTGTGAAATGCGCACTGACCAGCTCTGTTCATTTTAAACAGGTTCATACGCTAGAAAGCTTGAGAACTAGAGTCACCCACCAAATGAATGATTCATCCCAAATGACCCAGGTGAGAAAATGACAATTAAGAGGAAGATGGGGGGCAGCAGAACACACAGACATGGTTATGTTCAGCTTTGCAACCAAGCCTGAAAAAATGTGAACCTTCTGATAATGTTAAATTCTATGGTGAGAGGTGGAAGCGGAGGAGCTGCAGTGGAGGATAGTTCTGTTCTCTATCTCGAGCCAATTTCATGGCCTCGTATATTTCCTTCTTTCAGGAGGTGCTTGCAACCTCCCTTTGTGTCCAAGTGGGATTAATTTAGACTTGCAGACACTCTGTCTTCCTAATGTTGACCTTGAAATGTAGAGCATTCGCTACCCCTGGTTACACCCCGCTTTTCCAAAACCCCGCTATTCCAAAAATAGACTTCCATTCATCGTAATGGCGTGGTTTCCCATTTTTTCTAAAGACCCCGCTATTCCGAAAAGGCTATTGTGGAACCCCTGACCCTAACCCTAACCCTAACCATATTGGGAAGTAATTGGAAGTTGAAAGTTGGATTCGAAACAGCGGTGTGTCGGAGTGGGGTGTGTCGGAATGGAGGGGTTTCGCAATGGAGGTGTTTCGGAACGTCAAGCTGTTCCCGCAACCCCTTTACATGAAACATATTTGAATTTCACATTCAGTACACAGGAATATATATTGTACATTATCATAAAGCAATAAAAATAACTGGTGTCCATTGGCTCTTAGATACCACAACAGGTACATGACTCATTTTCTGTTTCTCTATTTTCAGATCCTGTGTGTTGCTATCAAACCTTTAAAATGCCCTGAGAATAAACAAACAAGGAAAGGACATACGCGTCAGCGCTGTCTCTCTTTACAGCTGATAGAAATCAATTGCCCAGCTACTTCAGGATTTATTTCTCTATTACAGCCGACTCTCTTATCACTGTGAGTAGGAACAATGTCACAGAAACTGAAATGGGGAGGTTGGAAAGGTGGACTGGAATTCTGCAGGAGAAGCTGTGTTGGCTAAAAAATGGCTTTGTCACTCATTTGAAATGTTAGAATTCATGACTGAGGATGATTGCTAAACTACATCTGAAGCTTTTGATTGCAATGCAGTTTGTGAGTTATTGAAAAAGTGTGTTTTCTACACCTCCAGTCATGATCTTGTTGGAGGAATCCTCACTACCACTTTGAAAGCAATGTCTTCTCTTCTGGTACGTGTCTCTTTCAGTTCGCTGTGGAAATCCTGACTTGGTTCCTGTCAACCAACTTTGAAACCATGCAACACACACATACACACACAGAGACACAAATACACATCTCCCTTTGCTGATATCTCTGACTATCAAACTGCTCTGCTCGCTGCCCTTATTTCAAGCGTGCATGTTGCGTTCCTTGGGGACAGCAGAGGTGGTTGTGGTGGTGGTCGACATTGAGGGTGAGTCAGAGGTGGCGGGCAGAGGGGGTCGGGGTTCGATCCCTCGGCTCTTCATGAAGGACAGCAGCTGGTCAGGGATCTCCGCCAAGACATCCTTAGCCAGTCGGGCCATGCTCAGGACCTGGTTCCCTGACCGGTCAATGTAGTCCCGGAAAGGAACGAACTGCAACAGAAGAAAATGGCTGACAGGAAAATTTGCCTCAATCCGATATTTAGGAAACTTTTATCTTTTGCTTGTTGGTATGCAGTTGGTAATGGCTATTGAATTCATTAATTCAAGGTCCTGTATTGTAGAGAGTGGCATTTCATGTCCTTTTTTTTATAAAGTAGGTCTAGTTGCTGTATAAATTTTATATTCCTTCCTTCCATGTATTCCTTTAAATTCCTGTAAAGTTAACAGTATAGCAAGCTAGAGCAAGTGCTAAAAGGTATGGCTAAATGTTACCATAGACTTTAGTAATTCTTAGATATGTGTAAGAATGCAGCATTTCAGTTTTCTGTAGAAAAAGTAATAATTGACAAATACATCCTACTTAGTAAAAACAAGTGACATTAAATAAGTGCATGGAAAGATTTGTCTTTTTTACCTTTAGATCAAAAATAATCAGAAAGTACCCCCTCATTCATGACAGTCTAAATCTGCTTAAAAGAAACTTTCATTTTTCACATGACATACTCAAATAATATGCTGAAAATAAACAGTTTTGTGTTTTTTATTAAACAAACTAGGGGTAGATGTTTTGCTGATGCAGAAGCTACCCCCTCGACTTGAGTGTTGAGGTGCCATCGAGATTGGTCCAGCCAAACTGCCATTGTCTGAAGTGTGTTTGTGTGCATGTGGTTCAGGTTGACATTAACTTCATACATATTCATGCTAGTCACAATGATAAAACATAAAATCTGGGACTTATGAGGGTAAAGGGCACGGTGTATGTAGAATAGAATGTAGTTTTACCTGGACAATGTCTCTCTCAGCAAACCGCCCCCTGGAGGACACTCTGACCTCATCCCCATCCAGCTCCTCCATAGCTGCAGACAATAAACACAACATTTCAACTGTAGAGGCATAACATTCATTCATTCATTCAACCAATAAAATGCATTTGAGGTAGAGGCCTCAGAAGTATAAAACATAGACAAAAGATTTTAGTAACCAAGAAACACAAATAGGAAGCTTAGATAAAAATGGCGATAAAGAGTAAAGTAATAAAACTTTATGAATAAATAAAGCAATTTAAAATTAAAGCAGATGATTTGAGTGTGAAGTGAAGTGAGATGAGATCGAAATTTAAACTGCCCTGAGGATAACATGAGGTAAGCTTTAGATTGTTCTGCATGTTATTCCATTTCACAGGTGCATAATGAGAAAAGCGTTTTCCCAAATTCAGTAAAAGCAGCTGACACCTGCAGTGTAATCAAAGAGCTGAGTGTGTTTGATAAGGGCCCACATTAAAAGACAGCAAAGAAGGAATGTAAGGGGCTACATATGAATCACACATATGATGTTCGTCAATTTAGTCAAGTCAATAAGGTCACAGTTTGTTGCAAATAAAGTAAAATGCAATATTCCTTGTTGTTCCATGTATGCTTTTATTCTGAAACTCCAGTACCGGAGTAGAATGTAACAAATATATATCTATGGTGACTGTTGCCTGAGGAACGGAAATAAAAAGTAGCGAAGCTACAGACAGCTACAGAGTTGCAGTGAAGGTATCCGGTTTGTCGCAAAAGGTAGATTATAAACACATCGTGAGTAGTCTATCACAACATGGTGTCAGAGATTAGTCATTAGACTACGGACCCGCCGCGTAAAGAGAAAGGAGAAAGGAAGACGTGAGAAAGTGTCGGAGAAAGAGTTTCGCTGAAAAGAAAAAAAACAATGGTAAGAAGAAATGGAAGCCTTCGGTGTTCCTACCCCCAAAATGGATTGGGACTCGCCCAATATACCGGATGGATGGTGGAGATTTCGACAACATGTCAAGCTCATGTTTACCGGACCACTTAAAGCAAAGTCAGAAGAGGAGAAATGCAGCTTTCTTCTGCTGTGGATCAGTGATAAAGGACGCGACATCAGCAACACTAACACTAACGGCTGACGAGGCAAAGACGTTAAAAACGTATTACGACAGATTCACGGAGTACCTAACCCCTAAAGCAAACCCCATCTTTGCCAGGTACAAGTTTCATGAAAAGACACAAGGAAGCAGTAAGTCTTTTGAACTTTTTTTGACTGAATTGAAGTTGCTTGTGAAGGACTGTGGCTACACAAACAGTGATGAAATGGTCAGGGACCGTATAGTGTTCGCCAACAACTCACCTAGAGTGCAGGAGAAGTTGCTTAGCAACAGACCGGAGCTGACGCTGGAGAAAGCGATAGATATAGCGCGCTCCCATGAACTATCACAAGCACAGTTAAAGGCTATGGCAAATGAATGTCAAGTGCATGCAGTCCACCACAAGATTGTAAAGCCAGGCGCCAGGAGAGGTGCTAGTAATAAGCCAAATGACCACCAGAAGAATCAGGAGAGCCTGTAGTATGTGTGGAGGAAACCATAACTACACAACAATGTATGAAGTACTAGAAGTTCAACCACTATGCAAGAGTGTGTAAAACAAAGCCTCAGACTCTGAATAGAGTGAGATACAAGAATGTACACACCGTTGAAGAGGTCGCTGAGGACTATGATTCTGAACTGTATGTGGACACTGTTACTGCAGAAAAAGAGGATGAGGAAAGTGCATATGCAGACATCGGACTGGGACCACAGAACCGACAGCTGAAGTTCAAGATGGATACTGGAGCTCAAGCCAGCATAATCCCTGCCACTGCCTTTGCCACACTCGTGCCCAAAACACGGTTGAAAGCCCCAGATCATAGGTTAACAGGCTATGGGGGACACTCACTTGAAGTGAGAGGCTACTGCAACATAGAAGGGAGGTATAAAGCAACATTTTAAGTGAGTATGCAGATGTTTTTAAAGGCATCGGCATATTCCCAGGTGAATGTAGTTTCACTATTGACGCAAAGGTAGCACCAGTGGTTTGTCCACCACGCAGGGTCCCATTTGCATTAAAAGATCGTCTAAGAACAGAGTTAGACAACATGGAGAGGAAAGGCATAATCTGTAAAGTAACTGAGTCTAAACAGTGGGTTAATGCCCTAGTAGTGTGTGAGAAACCAAAGACAGGCAAGCTTAGAATATGCCTAGACCCAAGACCCTTAAATAAGGCAATAATGAGGCCACATTACCTAGGGTGACCAAACGTCCTGTTTTCCCAGGACATGTCCTGTTTTCACGTCCTGTCCTGGCCGTCCCGGGAGATTTTTATAAAATGGTGAAATGTCCTGTTTTTCATTGGGCCATTAAATTGACACTCACAACGAGCGAGCAGACAGCCATAGCACTCCTGCCTGCATCATCATGCCGAAGCGTAAATGCACATTTAACGATGAGCTACAAAAGAAATTCCCCACTTACCGTCCCGGTCGGGGCAAGTGGGAGGCTTCGTGCACTGTGTGCAAATCCAGTACATATGTTTCGGTGTCCAATGGGGGTGCCAGGGACCTCAAAGCCCACATGGACACCGAAAAACATAAAAAAAAAGTGTGCGAGGTGAGTGTAGTAGTTGGATTGATGCAGAGGTATTTTTCAGTTATTTATTATTATTTATTTTTCTAATACAGAAGAGACATTATTTCTATCATTATTTCATTTGTTGTTTTTGAAACAATAAATATAAATAATAAATAATATAATAAAACATGTTAAGTAACCTCTGAGAAGCATGTCTGAATGTGTGTCTTTGGTTATAGATGGTATTTTGTTTGAAATATATATTTTCTATCCATACAGAGGAGGCATACTAAATGTACAGTATGTTCATTTTAAGGCATCTTTGAGTGGATTTTGAGTATCATATCTCGTTGCTGGGCCGAGTGTCCTGGTTTTTGGTAATCAAAATATGGTCACCCTACATTACCCCCTACCCACACTTGAGGATGTAACATCCAAGTTAGCAGGGGCAAAATTTTTCAGCATCTTAGATGCAAGATCTGGCTATTGGGCTATTAAGTTAAGCGAGGAGTCGTAGCTACTCACCACATTTAACACTATGTTTGGTAGATACCGCTTTCTCAGGCTACCCTTTGGCATTGTATCAGCCCAAGATGAGTTTCAGAGGAGAGTAGATGAGACATATGAAGGCCTTAGGGGCGTGGCTGGGATAGTTGATGACATCTTTGTTTTTGGAAAAACAAAGGAGGAGCACAACCGCAACCTCAGAGCAATGCTCAGCAGGACCAGAGAGCGAGGGATGAAGCTGAACCCTGAAAAGTGTCGCATCTGTGTGCCTGAAGTGAGCTACTTTGGACATAGGCTCACAGCAGACGGCCTAAAACCAGACCCACTTAAGGTGAAAGCAATCAGAGAGATGCCACCACCCAAAAGTGAGGCAGAGTTGGACACTGTTCTTGGTATGGTGACTTACCTAGCTAGGTAAGTGCATTTCAGCAGATGAAGGAGATCAACACAGCAGAGCCAGGGCCGGTGTTGGCCTACTTTGATCCCGAAAAAGAATTGACACTGCAACTAGATGCATCAAAAAATGGCCTGGGTGCAACCATCATGCAGGAAGGCAGGCCAGTTACATATGCATCAAAACTGCTTAATAGACGGGTTTCTGTGCAACGTCATCGCACATATGCGTGCGCAGCCAGGGGGCAGAAAGCGGAACATTTCTTAATCGTTTACAAGTGGAGTCAGCGGAGAAACAACATGACAAGGAGCTGTTGTGCTGTAAACTGCACGAATCGGCAGAAGGATGGGTGGAAACTGTTTAATATCCCCAGGGGATCTCATCCTTTTGCCAGGAGAAGAAGAAGATTGTGGCTCCAGGCCATTAAAAGGGCGGATTGGGGTCCTGAAGGTCCCAAAGGCGGCGAGAGTCTGTGCAGCGCCCACTTCGTGTCTGGTATGTTTGTCTTTTCCAACATGAGCTGGATAATGAGTAAATTAGGACTGCGTGAATTTACCATAGTTAATGAGAACATATTAGTGTAATTCAGTAGGTCAAAGGCTAACTAACTGGCCAACAAATTTGTCTGTCTTCTACTTAACGTTTGTAAAGTTTTACGTTGGCTTTCTGTTGTAACGTTAAGTTTAGCTTTTGTGCTAACATTAGCTGCATGGCTGGTTTAGGTTTCTTGGTTCAGGCTGAAAATCATACAAGAAAGTGTCTTCAAACAGCGAATGTTACATGTAGTGTACGATTTTCTTTAACTGAACTAGTAACTTTAATGCTTGATCTATTGGTGCTCATTATGGCTGAGCTCGTAAAATAGCAAATAGGTTAAAAACGGAGAAAATGAACAATAAGCAAATCAAATCAAATCAAATCAAATTTTATTTGTATAGCCCAAATTCACAAATCACAGTTTGCCTCAGAGGGCTTTACAATCTGTACAGAGACGACACCCTCTGTCCTTCGACCCCCGATTCGAGTGAGGAAAAACTTGCCCCCCAAAAAAAGCCCTTTTAACAGGGAAAAAAAAAATGCAGAAGAAACCTCAGGAAGAGCCACAGAGGAGGGATCCCTCTCCCAGGACGGACAGACGTGCAATAGATGTCGCATGTACAGAGCAGATCAACGAGATCACAATGTATACAATTATAGGCGATGGTTGACAGGAGTGAAAGTACATAAAGATGTATTACAGCAATAATAATGAAAAGCACATGGAAATGTGATTACTAGTGATAACAGTAGTAGTGATTAATGGTAAGGATAGTATGTAGTAATGCATTACAATAATAGTAGTGGAACGTATGTAACAGAGATGTGACTAATATTGTCAAACAATAAGCAGAGCTAAGCTTATTTCTTTCTCTTATCAGGAGCACCGTCCATGGATTATGATAGTCCAGATTTTGTTCCATCCGTTTTTTTCACACAGCAGCACCAGAGACACCTCAGGAAAGGTGGCAAGGTCAGTGGATGTCATGTATTTGTAATTTTCTACTTTCTGGGTAGCCTGTTAACTATCTGAGCAAATAAGATCTTCTTGTGTGTCCTTTATTATGTTATTGCATTATCTCTTAATGTGTTGATTATTTGGGGTTTTTAACTTAACTGTACTCTATTGTTTGTACTAGATATGAAAGAAAGAGAATACGAGATGAAGATAAGGCCCCTGCTACCTGCCCCACATGCGAGCCTGAAGCAGATACTGTAGATTCTCCTGAAGGTATGCACAAGTCTTACTATTAAGTGTGTGTTTGTGTTGGTTGGTTGGTGGTCGGGTGAGTAGAGTGACAGAGAAACAGACCGATAGTTTGTGTGTTGTGTGCATGTCTGTGTATGAAAGCTGATGTGTTGCACATGAGTTAATTTATCTCCTTTTTATGGTGTAGATGAATGTAAGTGTGTGTCCAGAAAAGAGATGCACCAACTCAACCTGCAGTACAACCAGCTCCGTGATGATTATGAAGCTCTGAAAAAAGAACTGTATGCCACACAGGAAGAAAATAAACAGCTGAAGGAGCAACTTAAGCAGTCTAAGTTTGGGTTTGATTCCATAAAAGACACAAATGCTAAAATATTTTTTTTTACTGGTTTACAGTCATTACAAATGGTTATGTGGCTGCTGGATATTGTAAAAAGAAGCACACTTGTCCTTAAGGGTGGGTTAAGCTGGGAGAACCACCTCCTTTTGGTTCTAATGAAAGTAAGACTTGGACTCACCAACAGAGACCTTGCCTACAGATTTGGGCTTCCATTCTCAACGGTATCAAAAATATTAAGAGACTGGATACCCATGTCCTCAATGGTGAAACCTTTGATAATGTGGCCTAGTAAGGATGCAGTGAGAGCAAACATGCCACAGTGTTTTAAACCCAAATTTAGGAATTGTCGTTGTATTATAGACTGTACTGAGATCTTTATAGAAAGAACATACAATCTTAAAGCAAGGGCTGAAACCTGGTCAAATTATAAGCACCAAAACACAATTAAATATCTAATTGGAATCACACCAGCAGGAGCTATATCTTTTTTGTCTAGTGGGTGGGGAGGTCGTGCCTCTGACAAGATAATAACTTTAGATTCTGGCTTTTTGGGTAAACTTGAGCATGGTGACGAGATCCTTGCAGATAGAGGTTTCCTTGTTGGAGAGGATTTGGCCAGTGTAGGAGCAACATTGAGAAAGTTTCACGAAGGGGAAATCTCAGTTGCCAGGTTCTTGTGTTGACACTTCACGTCAGTTGTCAAGAGTCCGCATACATGTGGAACGAGTTATAGGTCAGCTTAAAACCTTTCAGATACTGAACACTGTCATACCCATCAGCCAAGTCGATATGCTAGATGACATTTTAACAATATGTGCTGGTCTTACCAACCTTAGGGGGGCTGTGGTGGCCCGGCGATAACTGTGTTTAGAGTCAATGAGATGTACATTACTTTCCTGATTGTGTCAGGCTTTCAAGGGCTAATGAGGGCAGTGATCACTCACTACTTGCTCTCTCTGTCTCTCTCTCATTTACTCATCACTCTCTCTCTGTATAGCCTGACTGTAAAATTAATAACAGTTATGAATAACTAAATTTGATCAGACAGGATCATTCAGAGTACAAAAAGGTTGAGAACCACGCACACAGAGCTATTTTATTTATTTATGATAATGGCCATTTTAGGACCAAGGTTAAGGGACCATTTTGGAGAAACTGCTTTTAATATTAACATGCACTAAAAATGTTGTAAATGCAATATATTGAAGGCAATGTAATGCAATGAAAATTAAATGTACATCTCAACAATGACAAGTGTAAATAATTAATACTATATCAACTCATCTAACATTTATACCTGGAAATGATTTTTTTTTCTAGCTTTCAGCTAAGTTTTGAGTATTATCATTGTCTGCAGAACTCAAACTGCACTTCTTTCTGGGGATGAACAATATATATCAGTGCTGTTTGTGATTTTATGTAAATGTACATTAAGAAAAAAATAAATGACCACTTAGTCAGATGTGTTGTTTGTTGTTGTGTTAACAGTAATGAAGTCAGTTAGATTTTGTCAGGTGTACCTATTCATCTTTGCTCATTACATCAGTTTTTTCCTCACGTGCTGTTGTCCAGCATCCAGTATTTACCATCGTTGGATGTATCTATTTGCATCCACATTTCCATTTTTTGGAGTATCTGGTCATGTTCACACATGCATAGTGAAAGTGTTGACAGCAGTCGTGCACTTGATCATTTTGCCAAAGCTTGGCTTTTCGCAGTACAGACATTTGATCTCTTCCACCAGGTCGGGGTCTTTGCAGCGGCAGACAAGTTCTGGGAGGAGGTAGTCCATGAAGAAAGATTCAGCCTTGGGAAGAGTTTGTTGTAGAAAGGGCTCATCTCTCCGTAGCCGGCAAATGATGCTGCTTGTCTTCGTCCAAACCATGAAATCACATATGTCCATTTGACAAACATACATTTGTAACTGAATCTGAGAGTAATATGGGTGGGTGGGTCGCAGATCATAGTTTCCATCAAGACAAAAAGGATGCATCAGACTCTGACCCCTCTAGTCCCTCCCTGTACTTGTATGGACACTTTATCTCTAGCAGGCCTGTTCCACAGCAGTCACAGGAGAATACCCCATCAGGAGAAGCAGCCAGCTGTGGCTCATCTGCTCTCACTGTTAGACCCACTGCTTTTACATTGAAGTTCATGTGTATTTTCTTCATTTCTGTTTCATAATTTTTACGTGCAGTATCTTCCATTTGCCTTCCCCACATGACAGCTGGAACAGTCAGATCTGTGGCTGCATATTGCATGATCTGTTTCACAACACTTTCAACTGAGGTGTCTTTACACTTAACAACCCTGTGAAAGGTACTGCCTGTTACACGTCCCACTCTGTGGAGTCCCCATGTTGTGCACTTAGCCTGCTCTTTAGTCACATCCTGTAGGTGCTCCAGTCTGTCAATTGTGCATTGCCCTCTCATTTTTCCATAGCTTTTTTTGCACTTCTCCTGAAGGTCAGCTGAGGACAGGTCCCTAGCTGATGGGTCATACATAGCTGTCAGGGGCTCAGGTAGTTCTGATCCAGATTCGGATGCTGTGTCTGTGTCTGAGTCTGCAGCTGTGTTGATTGATGTGAACAAAGCAGCGTCTGGACATGTGTTTTTGAGTGCCAGAAGGTCTTCCTTTGTAATTGCTGAGTGAAGGAGGAAATGTATAGATGTAAGGATTATCACATGAGAGGTAGTCATTTTAAAATAACATTTAGGCAATGATTTTATTAAAATGCTTGATATGTAAATATTGCGTTTAATTTATCCCTGCAGAAAAAAATGTGAACCCCCGTATTTCGCACACTGCGTAAATTATAAATTATAAATAATATAATTATAGCCTACATGTCACTCTCCTGAAGCTTCAGTCCACTGCGGACGGTTGTGCGTAATAGTTCACAGAGTATAAGCGCGTCACTCTCACTTCACTCTCATAGGCTACCTGGTATATTTTGGGGTGTTGGTGTGTGATGGACTTGAGGCAGCTCTGTCAGGTGTCGCTTTGGTTGGCTGAAATTGATGTTTTTCAACTTTTGTGGCTCAACCTTTTTTCGGGACATGTCCTTCCAACGATTTGGTTGGGACGTGCAGGCGACCTCCTCCTCGGTGCGTCTGCGCCCTGACAGTTCAACTTGGCACATGATGGCTGCAGCATGACTGCAACAAGAAGCGAGACTGGTGCGATGGATAGATCTATTAGTAAAAGTAAGTTAAATCATAAGATCACACTATCTGCTGTGTGAGACTTACCCTGCCATGCATGTGCAGTTAGCGGTTAGGATGTACCCTAGATCCCTGTGCACGTACACCCAGGCATCATAAGGTTTTGCCTTTACTCCCCGTCTCTGGCTGGGCATGACACCTGCCCTCAAAGCGCAAAACCCTGAACTTGTGTCATAAAATTTTAAGTTTTGCACATGACCACAGAGTACATAATTATACGACATTAGAACAGCAACTGCTCAAGACGAGCAACTGTCCACTCTCAAGCAGGTCATCTGGTCAGGCTGGCCGGAGACAAGAAAAAAGTGTCACCCACACTTCAGTGAATATTGGAACCACCGTGATGAAATCACTGAGGCTGATGGCATCCTTCTAAAAGTAAGAGAAAAGTAAGCACAGAGCACGGGACGTTATGTTTTGGCCAGGCATGAGTCAGCAGATAGAGGAAATGGTTAAACAATGTGACATCTGCCGAACACATCGCAGTGCCAACACAAAGGAGCCCATGCTTTCACATGAGATCCCAGAGAACCCGTGGGAGACTGTAGGAACAGACCTATTTTCATGGAACTCATAGAACTATATTGTTATCTGTGACTACCTCAGCAGGTACTTTGAGGTGGAACACCTGCAACACATCACCACCACTGCTGTCATTCACAGAATGAAAGCAGTATTTGCAAGGCATGGCATCCCAAAAAAAGTGGTTAGTGACAACGGGCCATGCTACCGCTCACGAGTTTAAACAGTTTGCAGACTCGTGGGGATTCCAGCATGTCACCTCAAGCCCACATTATCCGCAGAGCAACGGCCTTGCAGAAAAGATAGTTCAGACTGCAAAGCGGATCTTCACCAAGGCCAAGAAGGACAAGAGAGACCCGTACCTCAGCCTGCTGGAGTACAGAAACACTCCAGTTGATGGACTCAAATCACCAGCTCAAATCCTGATGAGTCGCAGGCTGCGCTCCATCCTGCCCAACACAACTCTACAACTACGACCTCAGGTAACCCCCCAGGACACTGTACGAGCAAGGAGAGAGAGCTGCCAACAGCGCCAAAAAGAGCACTACAACAAAACCCCTATCACCGCTACATGCCGGGGCACCCATCCGTTTCCAGCAAGGAGATGGCACATGGAAACCAGCAACAGTCATCCAACCAGCTAAAACACCACGTAGCTACCACATCAGAACTGGCGATGGACAGACTTTCAGGCGCAACCGACATCATCTGATCAGCAACCACACACCTGTCATACAACAGCCAGAGATCAATGAGAACGACGCTGGACGAGACACAGAAAATTACCAGCAACAACCTGTGTCTATGAGTGAGCCAGATCACTCTGGGCCTTATCGTACCAGATATGGCCGTGTGAGCCAAGGAAAGCCTTTGACTTAAAAGTTTATGAAAAAAAAAAAAAAAAATGTATGTCATGTTGCTGTGAAAACTGAATATTGCATTTTGAATGAAAATTGAGTTTGAATAGGTGTTTGAATGAAAATTGAATTTGACTTGTGTTTTAAAAAAAAAAATAAAAAAAAGTTCTTGAAAGAATAAGACACTTTTATTTAAAAATGTTCTATTGCCATGTTTGGAATTATTTACATATATGTGCTAAATCAACAGGAGAGTGTTAATTATTTTTGAGACTTATCTTATTTGAAAAAAAACAATTGTTTGCACTATGGAACACTTAAGACAGCAGCATACTGTGTTATTTGATGTTCTAGACTCCAACAGACTGTCAAAGTATTTTATTATTTGCTATTTGTGACTTGCATAAGCACAGCTTATTTGTCTGTTGAAAGGAGATGTAATATTCCATGATGTTCCATGTATGCTTTTATTCTGAAACTCCGGTACCGGAGTAGAATGTAACAAATATATATCTATGGTGACTGTTGCCTGAGGAACGGAAATAAAAAGTAGCAAAGCTACAGACAGCTACAGAGTTGCAGTGAAGGTATCCGGTTTGTCGCACAAGGTAGATTATAAACACATCGTGAGTAGTCTATCACAACATAAAATATAATCTAGTTTTATGTTAAACAGCTCAGTGAACTACATTGTCTCACTCAACACACATCACCAACACCAACATGGCCGCCGCCTCGGCACAGAAAAGGTACTAAAAAAGATGAAAATCACAATAAATCTGGTCATATTGACGACTGCAGGCAATGAAGGTCCAGCACGCTGTCACTGATGCACTGCAACAGGAACAGTGATATACAGTATGTGTCGATCTCTTCAGTCCTTGAGGATTTTAAGCTATTCTGTCAGTCCACATTTAGTGTGCTTCATTATTTTCTTTTTCCCACAACTATTGCAAACAAAATCACTTTCTCTTTGTCATTACTGCAAAAACTTTTCTATCTGGCTAACTTCCAGTGTAAACAAATTTAATTATGTCTCAGGGAAAACTTCAGCCACTTAATTTTTATTGAATTCTCTAAGCAATAACTCTCTATAACTCCATTTTCACGGACAATACAGGTTCTTTGTCTAGATTCATGACAACACTGAGCACAAACATTACCGTATTGTAATGTGTTAGTATATAACATAGAGCTTATTTCTGTGCCAATGCTTTTGTCTCATCCTGGATGGGCGACCAAAGCAGCAAACTTGTCAAAATTAATGCAGCATTATAAACATTCTTCTTCTTAGTTTATCATGTTTCAAACTAAGACCAGAGGGAGCACAAGTGTAGACCTGGCTGCTGACAAGTCAAGTAGCAGTAGAGAGACTAACAAAGAGTTCAGACCAAAGACAGGTTGGTGGTCCTTCTGTGCCACACCTGTCCCTTGCTGCTCTGTGAGTATAACCCAACCTCATTAGTGTTTATATAGGCCACAGGAAGGAAGGTACATTTACTGACTGAAAACATCACAGCTCTACTACAGTCTATTCATAGGTTCTTATCAACAAAGCAAATCAGATGAGTGAGTGACAATCTGTGGCATTCCCAGGAGGAACCCTTCCTCATATTTCTAATAATTTAAAGTGAAAGTAAAAGATGCTGAGGGAGGGATGCTGATGAGAGACTGGTGAGGCTCCACATGGCACACAGACATGGCAGATGGTGGTCGGGAGCAGCAGGGGAGAGGAGAAGAATGGGAGGAGGAATAATGTGACGTGCCTGTAAAAGAGAGGAAACATTGAAGCAGCGGACTTTGAGTAGAAAAGAGACAGAACGTTCAGGCTGAAGGAGGGCTCAGGTGTATTGGATACACCTTGACATGTGCGGGGAGGTCCACAGAAGGGCCCGGCCGATTATAGCCCGTTTGAGACTAATCGGTAATCGGCCAAAACTTGCCGATTGTCGCCGATATTTTCAGAAATAAAATGCAGGGAATAAGACTTGGTTTTACTTTGAAAATGTTCCCCCATTTGAAAAGATCCCCCGACATTAGGCTATTTATCCTGTAGAAGGGCGCACCACCGGGGGGCGAGTAGGCGAGTAGTTGAAAACGCTTTTCTGGTCCGAGTTTGATTCATGATAAATCCGTGGTATATTACTGAGATGATCAGTCGGCCTTCCTGTCGGCGTGAAGAGCAGTAGCATACAGTATATCGAGTGTTCCTGATTTTTTTAAATTTTTTTTTAAACGTTATGATGTATATATACAGTACAGACCAAAAGTTTGGACACACCTTCTCATTCAAAGAGTTTTCTTTATTTTCATGACTATGAAAATTGTAGATTCACACTGAAGGCATCAAAACTATGAATTAACACATGTGGAATTATATACTTAACAAAAAAGTGTGAAACAACTGAAAATATGTCTTATATTCTAGGTTCTTCAAAGTAGCCACCTTTTGCTTTGATTACTGCTTCGCACACTCTTGGCATTCTCTTGATGAGCTTCAAGAGGTAGTCACCTGAAATGGTCTTCCAACAGTCTTGAAGGAGTTCCCAGAGATGCTTAGCACTTGTTGGCCCTTTTGCCTTCACTCTGCGGTCCAGCTCACCCCAAACCATCTCGATTGGGTTCAGGTCCGGTGACTGTGGAGGCCAGGTCATCTGGCGCAGTACCCCATCACTCTCCTTCTTGGTCAAATAGCCCTTACACAGCCTGGAGGTGTGTTTGGGGTCATTGTCCTGTTGAAAAATAAATGATGGTCCAACTAAAAGCAAACCGGATGGAATAGCATGCCGCTGCAAGATGCTGTGGTAGCCATGCTGGTTCAATATGCCTTCAATTTTGAATAAATCCCCAACAGTGTCACCAGCAAAGCACCCCCACACCATCACACCTCCTCCTCCATGCTTCACGGTGGGAACCAGGCATGTAGAGTCCATCCGTTCACCTTTTCTGCGTCGCACAAAGACACGGTGGTTGGAACCAAAGATCTCAAATTTGGACTCATAAGACCAAAGCACAGATTTCCACTGGTCTAATGTCCATTCCTTGTGTTCTTTAGCCCAAACAAGTCTCTTCTGCTTGTTGCCTGTCCTTAGCAGTGGTTTCCTAGCAGCTATTCTACCATGAAGGCCTGATTCACACAGTCTCCTCTTAACAGTTGTTCTAGAGATGTGTCTGCTGCTAGAACTCTGTGTGGCATTGACCTGGTCTCTAATCTGAGCTGCTGTTAACCTGCGATTTCTGAGGCTGGTGACTCGGATGAACTTATCCTCCGCAGCAGAGGTGACTCTTGGTCTTCCTTTCCTGGGGCGGTCCTCATGTGAGCCAGTTTCTTTGTAGCGCTTGATGGTTTTTGCGACTGCACTTGGGGACACTTTCAAAGTTTTCCCAATTTTTCGGACTGACTGACCTTCATTTCTTAAAGTAATGATGGCCACTCGTTTTTCTTTACTTAGCTGCTTTTTTCTTGCCATAATACAAATTCTAACAGTCTATTCAGTAGGACTATCAGCTGCGTATCCACCTGACTTCTGCACAACACAACTGATGGTCCCAACCCCATTTATAAGGCAAGAAATCCCACTTATTAAACCTGACAGGGCACACCTGTGAAGTGAAAACCATTTCAGGTGACTACCTCTTGAAGCTCATCAAGAGAATGCAGAGTGTGTGCAAAGCAGTAATCAGAGCAAAAGGTGGCTACTTTGAAGAAACTAGAATATAAGGCGTATTTTCAGTTGTTTTACACTTTTTTGTTAAGTACATATTTCCACATGTGTTAATTCATAGTTTTGATGCCTTCAGTGTGAATCTACAATGCCAATAGTCATGAAAAGAAAGGAAACTCATTGAATGAGAAGGTGTGTCCAAACTTTTGGTCTGTACTGTATATCTATTTATTTTAGAGGATGACGAGTGTGTGAGTGCGGGAGGTTGACAAATCAGACTCACACTCACACCTGCTACAGTCTGAATAATAAGCACTTTATTATTATTATTTTTTTTTTTTTAAAGCTAATAGTGCCTTGTTGTAGGCCTAATGTTGGATGGTTGTCATGTTAATATGCTGCTTGACTCAGCAATAAAAAGGATTTGAAATTATTTTTCTGCCTTTAATTCTTTGTAGAAGTGTCTGAAAAGCTCAAAAGCAGCCATTTGTTAAAAAAAAAAAAGTAAATATGTAGATATATTACTTAAATTAATACAATTTTAAAACTTTATAATAAAAAATAAAAAAATCGGCCGATTAATCGGTTATCAGATTTTTCCCCCCTAATAATCGGTATCGGCATCGGCCCCAAAAAATCCATATCGGTCGGGCCCTAGTGCACAGAGACACCGAACCTCTTGCTGGCCCTCAATATCACACAGAGATGGCATATTTGAACTGTCCGGTCGCGTCTGTTTATGTAAATGCTATCAGTGAGAATTGATGATGACTGAGTACTTATCAAGGCATTAATAAAAAATCTCACGTTTTTCCTGACATGATTTTAGCAGGAAGAAAAGCATAAGTACAACATTAAAATCCCCAGAAAATCCTTCTCTCTCAAAAATTCCAGAATATATGAATATGTCGATATTTTTCATTTCACAAGTTAAACTGCTGGACACAAGATGTCTCCAACTTCACAGTAAAGTCCATTCTCAGTGTAGGTGACCTGGAGGCTTCAAGCTTGTGTAAGCTGAATATTGGACCAGGATTGACTATCGAAACTGTTTGTGATGTCACAAACCATGCTCGTAGGACCGCCTCTTAAAATCTGATTTTCACTGAGTTCAGAGAAAATTTACTCTTGAATGAATGTGAAAACAGCGTTTAGTATTCAAACTCTGAGACACATCATTCTACACAGTGAAGCTCAAGCCTTCAAGAAAAACACATTTTTGACTGGAGGGGGACTTTAAAATATAGTTGCAGAGCAACTTAAATCTATTAAAACAAACAAACTAAAATTAAGAACATAAAATGAATATTGAGACAATGATAGTTATTTTCAAGATTTTTTAAAGGCCAGTGTGATGTTTATCATGCTCACCATCTTAGTTTAGCCTGTCAGTATGCTAATATAACTGGCACTAAACACAAAGCTGAGGCTGGTGGAAAAGTCATGATAGTTTTCGTCAAATACAGCAGCTTGGTCAGTGGCTATGTATGAAGCCTTCAGCTTCAAACTATGACGCTCTGCTTGCCCCTCTAGTGTCAGCTTTGGCTCTACAGGCAAGTTAGCAACAATACATAATATGCAATGTCCACTTAACTTACTTATGACCTGTGGATGACCCATATAACCACCCCAATCACCCCCGACTGACAGTCACAAACCAAAGAATAGGAAAAAATATGGTAACACTGTTATAATCATTTATAATATAATGATAATATAATTTAAATAATACATTAATAAACTGTACATTTATAGATAGCTAATCTTGAGTTAAATGTCATTTGACAATGTAATGCTTTAAAATAATTTATAAAGCAGTTGTAAAGGTTTATAGCCTTTATAACTATAAATTTACCATTTGTTAATGGTCATAAAGAGTTACCGGAAAGTCATTTTTTGCCTGATGATGCTGGAGGAAACGTCAGATCACCAAAGTTACAATTCATCAGTGGTGGGCTGTCAGGGCCAGCAAGGCCTTCTCTGCTGGCCTAAACACTATCAGAATCACTGACTTATGTTTTAATATATTTTTTTCCATGAATATTATTAAATTATTTCCAATAGTCTATTCTCTTAATTTCATAGCTTTTGTCTCGGTTGCGCTGCTTCCACTAGTGTATGTTTATGTTAAAACTTTTATCCAATCATATTTCAGCCATCATGTGTTGCCAGGGTCAAATAAATCTGCTTTGATGCCTTCAGAATCGATAGTGCTGGCGCCTGTAGCTTAAAGTAAGTGGCAATGAAACTGTTGCTTTAACCAATCAGATTTCGAGTTGGCAACACTGAGGCCATCTAGCAAGCATCCAGTGACGTCGGCATTTTCACGTCCTTTGATTGGATGGTCAGAGAGGTACTAATCAGCAAAGCATCTATAGCTACCGGCACAAACTAAAATTTGTGTAGATTTAATAGCTGTTTTAACAACCCACAATGGCTGATAGAGGAGAAGAAATTGATTTGGTCGCAGATATGCTCAAAAAACCATTTTCAAGACAGACTTTTCAAGAAAAGCTGGACATTGTGAAGAATGGTCGGCCAACCCCGAAGCTAGCAAGCCTGTCCCAGCCGGGAAAAGGGTTTGTCCGCCACTTTCAAGTCAGTAACTACAAGCGGTACCCTTGGCCCACAGCCTCCAAGGAGCACTGCAAATTGGATTGCTGGGAATGCCTGTTATTTGCAACTGCCACAGTGGATTTGCAAACTTGAGTTGTCTAACCAAGGCAGCAGGGAGACACCAAAGCACGGCCGGACACTTACAAGCAACAGTGCTTTTGAAAACTTTTGGGGAATCCCAAGTGGATCTACAGCTCAACGAACAAGTGCGCAGGGAAACGGAGCTCCACAACGAAAAGGTGAAGAAAAACAGGGAAATATTGAAAAGACTGATAGATTGTGTCATATTTTTGGGTAAACAGGAACTTTCATTTAGAGGACAAGATGAAAGCGCTGGATCCACCAATAAAGTCAACTATTTGGAGCTTCTTTCTTTCCTTGCTGAAAACAACACAGACTTGCATTACCACCTGACCACTAATAAAGTGTTTTGTGGGATGTCAGGCAAAATACAAAATGACCTGATTAGTGCTATTGCTGAAGTGATGGGAGAAGAGATAAAAAGGGAGATTAATAAAGCACCCTTTGTCGCTGTTATGGTCGACGAGATGACAGTAATGCAGCGCAGCACTGGTTCTGTGTTATGTCACGGACACAGGTGTCAAGGAGCAGTTTGTCAGATTTGAAGACGTTACTAGTGGCAAGCGAGCCGATGACATTGCTGCTCTTATTGTTTCTTGGAAGAATATGAATGTTTGGATAAAGTTGTGGCACAGTGTTACGATGGCGCAGCGGTCATGTCATCTGGACTAAATGGGGTGCAGGCTCAAGTTAAGGAGAGGGCACCTATTGCCTTATTCATACACTGCCATGCACATCGACTGAATTTAGTACTGACTCAAGGGGCCTCAAAGCTGAAAGAATGCAAGATCTTTTTTGCCCACCTCAATGGCCTGACTGCATTTTTCTCCAGATCCCCTAAGCACACGCAACTACTGGACGATATTTGCCAGCAGCGTCTTCCTCGTGTGGCACCAACGCGGTGGCAATACACATCGAGATTGGTCAGTACAGTGTTTGAGAAGAGAGATGCCCTAAAGGAGCTGTTTGACCACATACTGGAACATCATGATGAGTATGACGAGGACTCTTTGCGTTGTGCTGATGGATTTAATGCACGTCTGGATGATTTTGAGTTTTGTGTTTTTGCTTCACACATTTAATGGCATTTTTGACCCCCAGCAGTTCAAGACATACCGGAAAAAATTCCTGCACACAGCCTTCTCCAGCTTAACGCAGAGTCACGGAACACTGTTCGATCTGTCCCAGCTAAAAACAGAACTGACTGTAATGTATGCCATGACTGATTTTGAAGGGAAAAGTCCCACTGATCTCCTTGATTTCCTTCAGAACAAAATCTGGGTGAGAGCATGGCGCAGCTGTACACATTGGCATGTTTGGCGGTGACCATCCCTGTGTCCACTGCTTCTGTTGAGCGGACATTCTCCACCCTGAAGCGAATTAAAACTTATGCCAGAAATACGACTGGACAGACTCAACTTTCAGCATTAGCCTCCATGGCGATAGAAAGGGACTTATTGTTGCAACTGAAACGCACATGTGGCAGGTTGAGTGTTGCTCCACCTCTACTCCGTTAACATCACCTGTGCCTGATTGCGCAGTAGTGCCTCCGGTTAATTGGTCGGGCTTTGGCTGGCGCGCGCACTATTGTCTGGTGTTCAGCAGGAGAGCGTTTGTTCCGGCGTGCTATGGTGGTTTGCACCGAGCTTGGGATTTGTACGGTCGGCGTGAGTGCTACTATATCTTTTACTCTACTGATTTGGTCATAGCGCATCATGGTGTTACAGCTGCGTTGATTTTGTGACTTCACAGTGGTGTTGGCTGTACTGTTGGGTATAGCGTCGTGAGGAGTGTGGAGTCGGCTCTCTGCCCTCACTGCAAAACGGTGACGGTGGTTTGGGGCTGGGTGCTGGGATCTCTTCGCTCAGGTAAGCTTGCTCCTTTACAACTAACATCCGCTAGCTTATGAACCTTGTGCTGAGTTTCCTGCTCTCTGTCTGGCTGTAGCTGCTGAGGCCACAGTTGGTCCCCTCCTCCCCCCTGCGCTCTGTGTGGGGCTGCACTGCACGGCTCTTACGTGGGCTGCCAGCGGGGCATCGTAAAGGATGGCTGTCCACGGCCCCCAGCCCTGGTGCGGTCGCTCCGTCTCCGCCGCCGTTTTCTTCTGCTGCTGCGTGGTCGACATCTCGAAGGGGCACACTAATCCCACTGTGTGCCCGCGCAGCTTCGGACCTTCTATACCACACAACTCTTATTACTTGATTAATTTCTTTCTGTTTGCTTATTTGGTATGGAGGACTAAACATATGGAAAGCCGTTTTAGTCATAATGAAATAAATAAATAAATAAATAAATAAATAATGCCATGAAATGAGTCCCAAATTAAATAAATAGGTTGATAAATAGACATAAATTAAATATAAATATATAGATTAATTTATATTTTTATTTTTAAAACTATTTTTTTATTTTTTTCAGGAGACTTTTATTTCCTAACGCCTCATTTATTTATTTCCTGATACTTTTATTTCATAACGTCACATTTATTTATTTCCGGGGAAGCACCGGCTCCCGGTCTCCAAATCTGACAGTTGTTTTATTCTGAAAGGGTACAGATAACCCCGCCCCCTCATTTGAATATTGCAGCATGAAATAAAAGAGCAGTGAAATAAATGGGAACATTTACCAGCCCACCGTTCAGTTTCGTCTGGATAGATTGATGGATGATTTGGCTCAGCTCAACGCCGATATGAATGTGCAAACTGAGCTAGCGGTGTTAGATGGTCTGGAAGAAGTCGGCCGCCAACTTTACATCCTGTCAGAGACAGAAGAAGGGACCCTTGGACGTCCTCTATCCCACCGTGATAGCATAGACTACGAGCTACAAGGACCAAAACCCCGATTTTTACAAAAATAAGCTTTGATCGCTATGCACAGCCGGGCGAGTGCGCAGGGACCGTCTGCAAATTGCAATACAAGAGCAAGACGCTGCAAACAAAAATCAGTAACTCCACTGTTATACAGTATTGAGACTCCAAAATCATTACACACATCAAAGGTCTCCTCATGGTCATACTACAACAGCTGTTTTGGATAAATGTGCCTTTTGCATAATTTTGGTGATTTTTTATTGGTATTAATCATTAATATTTACCAATATTAATCAATAGCTTCACTGTTATACAGTATTGAGACTCCAAAATCGCCACACACACCAATGGTCTCCTCATGATCATACTACAACAGCTGTTTTGGATGGATGGGCTTTTGCATATTTTTGGTGATTTTTTTATTGGTATTAATCATTAAAAACTTCCAATATTAATCAATAGCTTCACTGTTATACAGTATTGTGTAGTGATTTTGGAGTCTCAATACTGTATAACAGTGGAGTTACTGATTTTTGTTTGCAGCGTCTTGCTCTTGTATTGCAATTTGCAGACAGTCCCTGCGCACTCGCCCGGCTGCCGGCTGTGCATAGCGATCAATGTTCTCCGTCCAGCTCGGAGGACGGCTTATTTTTGTAAAAATCGGGGTTTTGGTCCTTGTAGCTCGTAGTCTATGCTATCACGGTGGGATAGAGGACGTCCAAGGGTCCCTTCTTCTGTCTCTGACAGGATGTAAAGTTGGTGGCCGACTTCTTCCAGACCATCTTACACTGCTAGCTCAGTTTGCACATCCATATCGGCGTTGAGCTGAGCCAAGTCATCCATCAATCTATCCAGACGAAACTGAACATAGTCGTTGGTTGCATGGTTCTCTAAATCGTTCGCTAATGATCGTACTTCATTCGCAATCGCTCGTACAAAAACTGCCATTACTAAACCAGAACTGCAGCTAAGGGTTAGCTGAGCGGGCGGGCTGGTAGCCAACAACATCAGCGCCGCTACTAAGGCAGAAGTAGTCGACCCGAATCGAGCACACTCCTGTAACCAATCATGCTGTTGACTGAGGTTAGGACCTCCTACCTCATTAACATATGGACACAGAAATACAGAAATAAATAAATGTAGGTGAACAGAAATGTAGAAATAAATATAAAGCATTTATATATTTATTTATTCTTTTATTTATACATTTATTTCAGCATTTATTTATTTATTCATTTATTTCAGCATTTATTTATTTATGCATTTATTTTATACACTTATTTATTTATTTCTGTATTTATTTATACATTTATTTATTTATACATTTATTTATTTATTTATTTATTTATACATTTATTTCAGCATTTATTTATTTATTTATTTATTTATTTCAGCATTATTTATTTATGCATTTATTTTATACACTTATTTATTTATTTATTCCTGTATTTATTTATACATTTACTTATTTATTTATGCATTTATTTATTTATTTATTTATACATTTATTTATGTATTTATTTATGTATTTATTTATTTATTTATGCATTTATTTATTTATACTTAAGTCATATTTAGTCCTCCATAATTTGGGTTATTCTTTTGGGTTGAATATTTTCGTTTGTTTATTTAGTTTACTCAGCTGTTAGGTTTGTTTTCTTTAGTTAAAGCTCTGGTCTACGATCTGAGAAAGGTTTGAAAAAAGCATCCCCCCCACACACACACCCCTCCCCTCCGAGCTTGTATCGCTCTCCCCTCGGAGTCCCGCGACACACCCCCTCCCGCTACAAGCTTTTTTTTTTTTTTTTCTCTTCAACGAACTTTATACCTCCCGCAACAAGCTTTTTTTTTTTTTTTTTTTTTTCTCTCATCAACGAACTTTACACGTCCCGCAACAAGCTTTTTTTTTTTTTTTTTTTTTTCTCTCTTCAACGAACTTTATACCTCCCGCAACAAGCACCAAGAGCAACAAGCCGGCAGAAACCAAATACTGCCCAGCTTTGAATGCGGAGTAACGATGTCGGATTCACAGATAAAGTTATTACAATGCACGTTGAAACTCACGTAAATCTTGTAAGTCATTACAATGTCCACAGCTAAGCTCCACAGCCAAGCTAGCGTAACGTCATTAGCATGCTACAGCTACGTTACCTTACAGCTACGTAATAAGTTACAACAGCTAAGTTAGCCACTTCTAAAAGTTATTGAGGGCCAAGAGACTAACAGATGCTGCCGTCAGCTTTAATCACAACGATCGCTTCCACATTGTGGCTGAAAAACAAACCTGCTTGAGTCTCGGAGCAGCTGTGTGTGTCCCAGCTGCTGTCTGAGTAGCACCAGACAGCAGCTAGGACACACACAGCTGCTCCGAGACTCACACAGGCCGCGACACAAACGTGTCCGTAAACCGTAATCTCTTGTTTATGACAGATAAGACACACAAATACACACATCGTAACGCCTATATGATAATCCATCATATTGATTTAGCAAAGGCTTCGTTGAAAACAAACGGACAAGACCGGGAGGAGGGTTAGCAAAACAGTTGAGTAGTGACCGGGCGAGAGGTTGTTATGGAGAAATAAATCCGGACAAATAAGATAAAAATCCGGAAATAAATCTGAAACCCCTCCGCTTCGCGTTGGGATTTCATCCATCCCTTCATTCATCTTACTTGCTGCTTCATTTAGCTGCCACGAGCAAATAAATAGGCTGATTTGGTGTAAACATGTTAGCAATGTTAGCTTGTTGTTAGCTTACAATGCTAGCATAGAGGCTAACGTCTCCGTCGAACAAGTAAACAAGTGTTGACAACACCGCAGAGACAGACACCGTCTAATAACACAGAAACAAACTAACGGCAGCTTTCACAGTCATCAGCAGCATCGGCATGAAAGTTATCTGTGTCACAACATCCACAATAAAGACGAAGGTTACCTGCTCAACAGAAACTCCGCTGTATCAGCACCGGGTCCATATCTTCACGGACCTTTCGCCACCGTTCAAATGATGACCCGATGTTTATTCGGTTTGAGCCCTCTTTGTTTCACATCTCCGCTTTGTGTCTTTTCAGTGACAGACTTTCTTTCTTTGACTCTTTGTCGGTGGGGCGAGCAGAGGCAGCTGAACTCCTCAGGGCGAAACAAACCTCTTGTCCGCTTGTAGTTTCAAATGCGGAAGTGGGTCGGGACCAGACGTGAGCAGGAGAGTGAGCGAGGATTGGATCGGAAAATTGATCCAATAGGAGCCATCCGGGCCGGATGGTTCCTATTGGTCAATTTCTTTTCAGTTTTACAGACACTAGAGAGAATGGATTTTTTTGGTTCCTTTTACTCTTCACATTGTGTGGGTGGTACTATTGGGTCATAACCACCATCTAAATGATGTTAATAATAATAACAAATCTTTCAAATCGTAGACCATAGCTTTAAAGGGAATATCACGCCTGGTCCCTGCCCACAGCTGAGTTTTGGTTTCTTTTGTTCATTATTAGCTTGTTTTGTTTTCTGATAGATTTGTATTTGGTTTTTGTTATTTAATTAGTTATTAGGTTCATTTCTTTGTCTGTTGGTGTGAGTGTTGCAAGTGTGTGTGGTTTTGTATGACTCTTGTTTTAACTGTATAATCCATTTGATGATATGGAGGCAAGATGGCGCCGTTGTGCGTGGCTGGCATGGATGTATTATTAGTGGATACAGGACCGGAAAATGGCCGCCGTTGATTTCAACGGAGTTGCTCGCCTGGCGCATACGCCGAAAAAGTTTCTGACTTCCGGGTTTACTTCCGCGTTATGGGGCCCATAGAGCATGCGCAGTTGAGTCACCCCCCATGATGCTCTGGGGCCCCCCATCATGCCCTGGGGCAATGAGAACGAGCAAATTGCGTTCTGGACAAGCGCCGCGCGCTCATGAGTGCTTGTGGATGAGTTTGAGCGGTAACGACAGATCTACACAATCAAATGATGGATTTATAGCGCACATCAACCGATGATGTTCTCAGAGTCATGGTTATAGACTACACGTGGTTAATTTGTGTTGTTTTATTTTTATTAAGTAAAGACAAAACGTTGTTCTCCGCTGTTTTCCTAACCCTCCTCCGGTCGTATGCATTTGTTTTCAGCGAAGTCAATCGGTGGATCGATGGATTATCATATACATGTTGTGTTGTGTGTATTTGTGTAGTCCGATCTGTCATAAACAACAGATTACATGTTACGGGGCGTGTTTGTGCCACGGACTCACAGTGCCACAGAGACGAGAGAGCTGAGCCTGTGGTCAGAGCGACTGTCTGTTTAGTGTTTCATACTGAACACAGTGACTCAACTAAATCACACACTGATGGCACTACAGTCTACACATGTGAGCCACAGTAATGATGGCACATGTTCCACCAAACACTAACAAAGTGATACAGCATGTCCAGTCTCCTCTATTCAGGATCCTGACTCTCCCTTTCAGGCGGAGCTGCTGTGATGTGTAAACAATGTTGTGTGCGAATCCAATAAAATGCAGATATCTCTACCGAAGTGCAAGTGCCATTATTCATGTGCATTAAGTTGATTGTGTATATGTATAAAAAATTATTGTAAAATATTTTCAAGGCTCAAACAAATCTGTCCCAAGTAAAAATGGAATAATTTGTGATCACAGTCTGCAAAACTGAGAAAAATAGTTTGTAAGAGCCAAGTGAGAGAATAACATGCGACTGCATGTTGACTGTTGTTTCTTACTTTCTTTAAATAGAGAACGCTTTGACATTACGTAAGTAAAATGTGCTTTTCTTAATTCATTTTATCTTATATTTTTCTATTTTATTCAGCTTTATTATTAATTGCGTTGTAGTTTATACTTGCATCATCATCATCAGTATGCTCTGCTGCAGACTGCATAATTCCAGGCCATCAGACTGAGACGGTTCAAACCGTAATAAAAGGTCGTTATGACAGGATGAAAAGGATATTAAACAGTCATCAGACCCTGGTGACACACATCACCGACACTATCACATGCATGGTAAATAACTTTTAGACTTTTCCACAGCAGTGGCACTGGCAGTAAGTGAACATGCGGTCATTAAGCGGGTAATTTAACGCCAAAATACCTTTAGAACTGCATTTAAAATACATGCCATTAAAATATGAAACTTGTATCACAACGCTGTCTTGAAAAAGACTCACCCTGGAGTCATTTAATTCACTTTTCCCACCACGTTTAGCCCCGTTCAGAGCTGTCATTCAGCCAACAGGCATCCTCGCTCCCGAGACACAGCGCGACCGCGCTTGGGAGTGCACGCACACAGCTGTGACGTCACCATGGAAAATGAGACTTTGGGGGGGCTTTTCTGGCCTTTACAAAACTTTTTGACGGTTTAAAAGTCCATGACTTAAAAATATGGAATACAAAGATTAGCAGTTAACAGTGGTGACAGCTGGAGGTGTCCTGAGAACAGTTTTACAGGCTTCTCTTTTACTATTACGGCTTATGGGAAAAATGCTTTCTGGGCACCATGGGATTTTTTGTTGCAATACCGCGAGTGGCCACTGGAAAAAATCGGCGTGCCTGCTGAGAGGCTTCGTCATATCCAGGTTATATTATAGATCCATGGTGGCTGGCCGTCTACCTTTGTTACCTTTTCTGTGTATTGTCCTGTTTTTATCGCTTTTATCACACAAAGTGTCATCACTACTGGTGTATGATAGCCTGAGCCCCTTTAAAATCCGCGATTCTGCGGACAAACTACTGATCCAGGACTTTAACGATCAGATAAAGCCACCGCCACCTGTTCTGGCGTCTGTACCCTCCTACCTATGGCGTCTACCTGCTCGGTTACCACGCAACAGCCGTCGCAGAAGACGAGGAAAGAGAGGGGGAGTAATATGCCGGCTGAAAGTTCACCTGGCTTCGTCCTCCACGTACAACGCTCGCCATCCGCTGTTTGGTCTCTCCAGGGACTGCGCCGGCTACGACATCCGAAGCTCCGCGGACTACTCCTACCGTTGGCTGCTGCCGGCCGTAGGCTACCCAGTGCAGGACCGAGTGGTAAAGTGAGCCGTTGTTTGATTTTCGTTGCGCCCGAACTAGAGTAACTACGGTAGGCACGGTCCTTGAGCAAAGTGAAGGTGCTAAAAGATACATAAAGCCTGCGTGCTTTTACTAAAGAAATGTGAAGGTCCTAAAAGATACATAAAGCCTGCATACTTTTACTAAAGAAATGTGGAGAAAAATCACCTCCAAGATGAGTCAAGTTATATTAGTTATATTTTATATATTATATTATATATTATTAGTTATATTTCACTGCCGTAATGTAGAGAAAAATCAGATTAAAACCACCCTCATGATTAACTCCATTTACAGTATGCTGACCTTTGGCCTCATGTAAAATAAATTCCTTCATATATGTGATCCTCATTTCTTTTGCATGTTGTTCCTGGTGTCTTACTCTAGGCCCCTACTTCTGGTATCATTTTGGTGGCATTGTACTGTAGCAATGTGGAGAAAAATCACTTTAAAATCCCACCCTCATGATTAACTCCATTTGCAGTATGCTGACCTTTGACCTTACGTCACATCAAGTCCTTCATACATGTGCTCCTCATTTCTTTTGCATATTGTTCCTGGGGTCTTACTCTACTTCTGGTATCCTTTTGGTGACATTTTACTGTAGCAATATGGAGAAAAATCACTTTAAAAATCCCACCCATAATGACTCAACTCCATTTACAGTATGCTGACCTTTGACCGCACGCAGGCTTCATGTATCTTTTAGGACCTTCACTTTGCTCAAGGACTGTGCCTACCGTAGTTACTCTAGGTCGGGCGCAACGAAAAGCAAACAGCGGCTCACTTCCCTGCCGCCGACCCGTGAGGATCCGCAGACGGGCTGGAGAATCTCCGTCCGGTTAACCGGGCCTCCCAACAGACGGATCGGCGTTTGGTTCGCATGGCTCTCATCAACACTAGATCCGTTGTAAATAAGACTTTTATCCTAAATGACTTTTTTACTTCGTATTCCTTGGATTTTCTCCTGTTGACTGAAACCTGGCTGAAACCAGGTGAAAACAGCGCGTTTTCTGAGCTCCTCCCACCCAGCTGTGCTTTCTTCAGCTCCCCGCGAGCGTCGGGGCGTGGGGGGGAGGGCTTGCTGCTGTGTTCAATGACAGTTTTAAATGTCGGCTTCTTCCCACAGGTGCATACTCCTCTTTTGAACTGCAATTGTTTGTGGTGGAGTTCGCAAGTCCTGTGTTGTGTGCAGTTGTCTATCGCCCTCCGAAATATAATAAGGGCTTTATTCATGAGTTCTCTGAGTTTCTGGCTGACATTCTCCCAAAATATGACAAGCTTCTGATCTATGGGGATTTTAATGTTCACGTTTGTTGCCCATCCGACCAATTCGCCACTGACTTCAAGAGCCTGTTGGCAACTTTTAATTTAATTCAGTCTGTGGATAAACCATCTTGGGCACACATTGGACCTTGTTATTTCATTTGGGCTCTCAGTTTCCCTCAAAGAGATTTCTGAGACTGCAATCTCAGATCATTTCCCCATTGTTTTTGAACTGATAGCCCCTCAACCAGCCAGCAAACCTCTTGCTCCATCCCCTCAGCGTCGTATCATCACTCCCTCTACGGCGGATGAATTTTCTGCTGCTTTCAATGACTCACAGTTTGCTTTGAATGCCCTGGCTTCCCCTCTCTGTCCTGATCATTTTCTCTCCTCCTTCCACTCCACCTGTGCTGGGATTCTGGACTCTATTGCCCCTTTTCGGCAAAAATCTGTCAAGCCAAGAACGGACCCCTGGTTGAACGACACCAACGTTGCAGGCAGGCAGAACGCAGATGGAAGAAGGACAAACTACATGTGTCTCTTGAAATGTTAAGGGACTGCCTCACTGATTATCAGACAGCTGTACGTGAAGCAAAATCCCAGTACCTCTCTAATATTATTTCTAGCAGCAGTCATTGTCCCAAGGTGTTATTTGATACCATCAACGCTGTTGTTAACCCATGCACTTCTGCTGTGACTGATGTTTCAATAGCCACTTGTGAGACTTTTCTTCATTACTTTCTTGACAAAGTGGATTCTGTCAGAAAAGACACCAGTAAGAGTGTTTTCATGAGTACTAATAAGGATGTGCTTGTTGCCCCAGCTCACTCTGCTGTGTTTGACCAGTTTGAGCTGGTTTCCCTCTCTTCTCTCAGTGATATAGTGAAATCTCTGAAACCTACAAATTGCCCATTGGATATTGTCCCTGCAAAAGTGATGAAAATGGTTTTTAATACTGTGGGGCCCAGTCTCCTTGTTTTTATTAACTCCTGTCTTAGATTAGGAACTGTCCCACCTGCCTTTAAACGTGCTGTGGTCAGGCCCCTTCTTAAAAAGCCTAATCTTGACCCCGCAGTGTTATCTAATTTTAGACCTGTTTCTAATCTGCCCTGTCTTTCTAAGGTTTTAGAAAAAGTTGCTTTTATACAATTACAGTCATTTCTGGAAGACAACTCTGTCCTTGAGAAGTTCCAATCTGGGTTTAGGTCTCGTCACAGCACCGAGTCTGCACTGTTAAAGGTGCACAACGATATTGCTCTATCTGTGGATGCCAAGTGCCCCGTTGTCTTAGTGCTGCTTGATCTCACAGCAGCCTTTGACACGGTGGACCATTCAGTCCTCCTGTCACGTCTAAATAATAATGTTGGCATCCGCGGCACTGCATTGAAGTGGTTTACTTCTTACTTGTCCAGTAGAACTTACTCTGTTATGGTTGGTGACCTGTCCTCTTCCAGTGCTCCCCTTTCCTGTGGAGTCCCACAAGGATCTATTCTTGGCCCTATTCTCTTCTCTTTGGACATGCTACCACTTGGGTCAATTATAGCCAGGCACAACCTTTCTTTTCACTGTTATGCAGATGATTTACAAATCTATCTGCCAGTGAATTTCCGCATTTTTTTTTGCCCTGTTAAAAGGGCTTTTTTTTGGGGCAAGTTTTTCCTCACTCGAATCGAGGGTCGAAGGACAGAGGGTGTCGTCTCTGTACAGATTGTAAAGCCCTCTGAGGCAAACTGTGATTTGTGAATTTGGGCTATGCAAATAAAATTTGATTTGATTTGATTTGATTTGAAGCCAAATAGTAGCAGTCCACAATGTTCTTTGCTTGATTGTATTGCTGATATTAAGCAGTGGTTGGCCCACAATTTTCTTCTTTTAAATGACGATAAAACAGAATGCATTATGTTTGGGGATACTGTGACGGCTGGCTTTGGCACCTTGTCTTCGAAACTCTGTTCAACTGTCAGAAATCTCGGAGTGACCTTTGACAATCATCTGAGGTTTGACAAACAAATCAACAACGTTGTCAGGACTAGTTTCTTCCAGTTACGTCTCCTGACCAAGGTTAAAATGTTTTTAAGCCGTCACGACCTGGAGAAAGCCATCCATGCTCTAATAAGTTCAAGGCTAGACTACTGCAATGCACTTTATGTTGGCGTCTCACAATCTTCTCTTAGTCGCCTTCAACTTGTTCAAAACGCTGCTGCCCGTCTTTTAACTAACACTAACAGATGTATGCACATCACTCCTGTTCTTAACTCCCTTCATTGGCTTCCTGTTTCTTATAGAATTGATTTTAAACTTTTACTGTTTGTTTTTAAAGCTCTTAACGGCCTCGCCCCATCGTATTTATCTGAGCTTTTAATTGTCCGAAATCCTGGCAGAGCTCTGAGGTCAACCAATCAACTTTTGCTGGAAGTGCCCAGGTCAAAATATAAACACTGGGGTGACCGAGCCTTCTCTGTTGCTGCCCCCAGGCTCTGGAATAAGCTCCCCGCTGAGATGCGTCTCACTTCCGACCTGGGCCTCTTCAAATCTCGGCTAAAAACTTATTTATTTAGGATGGCTTTTAATACCCAGTAGCGTGATGACACTTTTATCTTATTTTATCTTATTTTGATTTTTACTGTATTTTATTGTTTTAATTGTTTTTCTTTTTCTTTTTATTTATTACTTGTTGTAAAGCACTTTGGTACACCGTAAGGATTGTCGTAAAGGGCTGTATAAATAAAGTACTTTTACATTTGCCTGAGTGTCCCACTAAAAGCGGTATTATAATCTTCTTTCTTTCTTTTTCAGGACAGGAGCGGGTGTATTGTGCGGCAGACTCCCCCGGTGGTGGTTCCCCTCTCACTCCCCTGAATTTGGTGTGGCACGGGTGGTTTGTAGTGGTCTTCTTTGGTTTGAGTTGTGTCCCCTCCTTTGGTTGTTTTTTTTAGTCTGTCCGCCAAGCTAAGCCTTAGCCCTGTTCCTGCTATTTGTTTATCCTTTTCACTGCCGTTTATAGTGCTTTGTTATTTTGACACTCAGGTTGTATATTTGACATCTTTGTGTTCTTTTAAACTTAGTATGTATATATTTTTTTAATCAATAAATCTTGTGTATTTGGAAGTCCGTCTCTCATGTCCTCTTTAAATTAAGTGGTATTACGAATCCGTGTGTAACCTTCTAGTAAGTGTGGTGATCGTATTTCCTGGGGTGCAATTCCCCAGGTGGCGTTGTCTGGCAACTCGACTCTCTTGCCCCCATTGTTTGGCCACACACAGATAACCTGTACAACAGAGTAATCAAACTCTTCTTGAGGAAAAAAAGGAGGATGGATTTTGCGTACAAATAATCAGTAGTTTTGGTGAGTAATGCATTTTATTTAAACGTTTTAATATTTTTGTCATTTAATTAGGTTAATATTGATGTTTCTGCTAGAGATGATGTATGTACGGCAGCTGTGGCTACAGTGAAAAGAGACTTGTTGAATTGTCCTAATTGGGTTTCTTGCATTAGTAATGGCATTCATTCTTGCTACATGAGATACCTGTCTGTGATGCAACGTCCTGTTATACTGCATTTCTGTGTAATATTGATGGTTTCTAAAGCCGTGGAGTCATAATGATGGCATTAAGATGTGGATTCATTCATGTAGGACATCAGTGAAGGCCTAGGTATGAAATGTACGGCCCGCCACTGCAATTCATATTGAGGGGAACAAACACTGCATGGCCAAAAAAAGTGTAAAGCACCTGGATTTAACTGAGCAAATAGGTTATCCATTGGATAATTACTGCCGTGGTTAATATGTTTCAGCTGGCAACAAGTTATTTAACCCTAACTGATGCAGTGAGTAGCTTCTCATTTCTTAAACAACCATGTCAGAAGACATATCCTGTGGTCGTGGAAAAGATGTTACTCTGTTTCAGAAGGGTCAAATTATTGGCCTGCATCAAGCAAAGAAAACAACAAAGGAGATGCTGAAAATACTAAAATTGGATTAAGAACTGTCCAACGCATTATTGAAATCTGGAAGGATAGTGGTGAACCATCATCTTCGAGGAAGAAATGTGGAAAAAAATCTTGAATGATCGTGATCGGAGATCACTTAAACGTTTGGTGAAATCAAATCATAAAATGTCAACAGTAGAACTCACGGTTATGTTTAATAGTGAAAGTAAGAGCATTTCCACACGCACAACGTGAAGAGAACTCAAGGCATTGGGACTAAACAGCTGTGTAGCCTTAAGAAAAACAGGCTAATGGGAAAAAAGGCTTCAATTTACTAGGGAGCATAAAGATGGACTGTGGTCTGATGAGTGCAGATTTATCCTGTTCCAGAGTGATGAGCGCATCAGGAAAAGAAGAGAGGCGGATGAAGTGGTGGACCCATCATGCCTAGTGCCTACCGCACAAGCCTGTGGGGGCAGTGTTATTATCTGGGGTTGATTCAGTTGGTCAGGTCTCGGTTTAGCTACGTTATCAAATCAAATCAAATCAAATTTTATTTGTATAGCCCAAATTCACAAATCACAGTTTGCCTCAGAGGGCTTTACAATCTGTACAGAGACGACACCCTCTGTCCTTCGACCCTCGATTCGAGTGAGGAAAAACTTGCCCCCCCCAAAAAAAAAAAGCCCTTTTAACAGGGAAAAAAATGCGGAAGAAACCTCAGGAAGAGCCACAGAGGAGGGATCCCTCTCCCAGGACGGACAGACGTGCAATAGATGTCGCATGTACAGAGCAGATCAACGAGATCACAATGTATTCAATTATAAGCGATGGTTGACAGGAGTGAAAGTACATTAGTTATGTGCCCAAAAAATGAGGTCAGCTGACTACCTGAATATACTGAATTAAAAACCAGGTTTTTCCATCAATGGATTTTTTCTTCCCTGATGGCACGGACATATTCCAAGATGACAATGGCACGATTCATCGGGTTCAAACTGTGAAAGAGTGGCTCAGGGAGCATGAGACATCATTTTCACACATGGATTGGCCACCACAGAGTCCAGACCTTTACCACATTGAGAATCTTTGGGATGTGCTGGAGAAGACTTTACGCAGCGGCCCGACTCTCCCATCATCAATACGAGAAAAAATAAATGCAACTCTGGACAGAAATAAATGTTGCGACATTGCATAAGCTTATCAAAATGATGCCACAGTGAATAAGCGCTGTAATCAAAGCTAAAGGTGGTCCAAAGAAATATTAGAGTGTGAGACTCTTTTTTTGGGCCAGGCAGTGTACATGTGTGTGCCAAATTTCATGGCAATCCATCTAATACTTGTTCCAATGTTTCACTTATAAACGTCAGCCTCATGGTGGTGCTGGAGTCACGGGATCACAAGTCATTCATACATCATGAACTGAACAATGTCTCTCCGTGATCTAATTGTAAATTTAGTCCAACTGATGTGGTTGCTAGCAGCAGTGACATGCATAATTAATAATTAATAGTTATTATAATTAATAATAAAAAGGAATAAAACTGATATTATTCCGTGTTTTTTAATTTTTTCAACAAATCCTATGAAAAGACCAAAAGTAAATGTTTTGGTGCAGGCAGAAAGTACATCAAAATTCATTTATAAGTGATATTCAAAATATATCTGTGTCTGCAGGTGTATGCCGTGTATGTGTGTCTTGCTGTCTTGATGTGAATCACACATTTCATGCCTTTTATCTCTATTGTTCAAAGTCATATATCCTTGTGCTGTAATTTCATGTTTCCTAATGTTTCATATTCCTCCACTGAACTACTTAAATTACCCACAGGGACTACAGTCAATATTATCGTCTGCTATCTTTAAACATTTTGAATGAAAGCCTACGAACCCATTTGTGGCCCAATTTTGTTCATTTTAAAATATATCCCAAAATAACATATTCCAAAATATATGTGCGATGTATTTTAGTGGAATGGGAAGACAAACAGTTGAGCTTGAGGGAGCAGAGAAAGAGAGAGGGAGAGAGAGAGAAGGAAAGATGTAAGGAGGGATGAATGAAGTGAGAAAACATTTGGGATATAATGCATTTTGATTTCAAAAGGCTGATTACCACATAGCGCTCCCTCAGAGACTTGGCTCTGACTGATGTGCAGAGGTTGATTTAACCAGGGAGCAGACCTTGGCACAACAGCAGCTCCATACATTTTGATCAAAAATCACAAGAGTAGCAGTCGCTTTATCCACTTTTGAAAGTGACGTGTCTGCTTTTGAAGCCTTCCAAGCGTCACAGAGGGTAAATCAGGCATGCATCAAGCACTGCTGCATGCTGAGTGACAGTAAGAAAGTGAAAGATGTTTTTTTTCTCCTACTGGAGAGTCAAAGCAATATGAGAGAGGATTCAACAAACACAACAGTCACTTTCATTTCCTGAAGTCTGCCATACTTTGGTCTTGTTTGACTTTTCCACACCGAACTGTGATTAAATTGGAGTCTGAGGCAGATGAATCTAAGTTCACATGTACCATCTTGTTCTCTACGCTCCATTCTGTTCTTCTTCTACTGTCATGCTCTTTCAGTTCCATCATCTGCACTCTAATTTCTCTTTTCTGTCACACAAGCATTCACCCTTGAACCGAGCCTTCGCCCTGCACACTCAATAATAGGATCCAACGAGGGCTCTATTCTTTCAGCTACAATCATTTCCTCCTTCATCGTTCTTCATCTGGTGATTTAACTCTAATCATTTTGCCAACTAACTTTAAGAAAATCAGCCATGCATTTCAATAGTGCTCAGATAGTGAGCACAAGATGAGACATCTCCATCTTTTTTTTTTACATTTTTGCACAGATCAAACAGTGAGGATCCAGAGACAGATTCATCCGCTGCTCGTTTTTAGTCTCTGAAAAAAATAACTGTGAGTTTAACCATCAGATCCAAATTACTACACAGATACTACATACTATTCTTTTAGAAAAAGTGCAATGTAATGTAGCAAAAAATCCTGTGGCAGGGATTGGGATCGAGTTTCCTTGTAAACAACCAAAAATTACTTTTACATTCAGTGTTACTCACATACACAATTTGTGTATTCTTGAGGTCAGTGCATGTCAGTTTTAAAGTATTTGAATCCCCGCATTGAGGACATTCATGTTAGCAGACTGTCTTCTTTCCTGCCTTTGCTGACACATTGTAGCGTATCCTGGTGTATTACTGCTCCATGTAGAACAGTTTGAAACAACTGATAGGACTGTTTATCACTTCAGTGTACACGTGCATGTGCCTCTTTATGCATGTGTGTGTGTGACAAACAAAACTGGGTCATGGAAAAAACTGCTCCATAATGCTGCTGGAGATCAACAACTCCAGAGAGCCTTAAAGTTGTCTGTATGAAACCATTTTCTTTATAACAAGCATAAAAAAATATATGTGCAGCGTCAGGTGAAGGCTTGGGTTTATGTTGTAGCTTGGCCATAATTCTACTGCTTATTTATGTTTCACTGCTGAGACTTTGGAACAGATGTTGTACAATATTATCACAACTTACAGAGCTGATGGACTAATCCAAATAAAACCGCTGCAGTTGTAACAAACTGCACTTTTCCTTTAACACTGAACTTTAAAAGAAAAAATCTGATAATTTAATGAAAGGCGTGCTGTTATTGGCTGGTGGTTAATTACATATCTAGCTTGCAGAAACGTTCTCTGTTTGAAAAAGAGGAATTTCTTAACATGTTGAAAGTTAGATGGCAAGATCCTGCCTCTGGCAACAATCCAAAAAGTCACAGTGTGTATCTGCCAGGTATCTTCTATTCATTTTAGCAAATATCTAATTACCACCTAACTCATAAAATGAGGTCAGAAACCTTCAGCAATGTGTCTGCTGTGCAGTAGGCTGTAACTATTCATGACAAACCTTTTAACTGTGTACAGCAGCCCACCATGGCCCTGCTAAGCCCCTGTGTGATATGCATTATGTAAAATGTTGGCGAAACTATTAGAGCCCATCATCTGACAATCAGCATTCATTTCATAAAATGCTTCTTCTCTCCCACAGATTTCGTTCACCTGGGGCAACATCTCTATTTGAGCAGTGTGTCCTCATCAAATGGGTGTTGTTGGTGTGAAAACGTGTTATCAGTTGGTGATTATTCACTTTAAATAAAAGCAGTACTTCTGATAAGTGTGAAAGAGAGCACGTTAAAAGATTTGTTCTCTATGGAGATAAACAAGAGGAAGCCAGACTTACTCTTTGAAAGGCACACACTTCACATCTCCATGGAAACACATTTTGTAAATAGGTTTATCTGATAGCAACAGTGTGTGCACAAGTCAAAAGGCTTCATAATATCAGTACTTGCGTGTGTAGAATCACAAAAGCAGGTTGATAAATTAAAGTAATATCAAACAATTTAATGGTTTGAAACAACTTTGTTTCCTTAGTTTAGGCCTTCATTCCTGTTGGTTATGAAAACATTGTAGTAGGTAATGTAATTTCTAAGATAAAGAAATACAGAGTCCAACAGGGCAAAGGACAACACATTCTCACTCCCAACTCCTCAATTACTGCAGCCTGGTCGGTGGCCGCCTGAGCTGATCGATGTAGCTCCTCTGGTGTCACTTTTGGATGTGAATGGCTCCACAGTCAAGCAATAATAAACATGCAACGTCCGGTTTGTCCTTCAAAAACAGACAACATATTCTGACTCTGCTGACTATTATTAAAGGGGAACTACCGTTTTTTACAACCTGGACCTTATATCTAGCATGACATATGATCATTTACTCACCCAGATAACTTTGGTGTCATTTGGCATCGTTCGGACAAAATTAGATCCGGTGTAGCGCCGCTATATCCATATAATGCGAGTGATCCGGGCACTGAAGCGCAGCCTCTATGAGCATTATCTGCCACGAAACTAGTTCATTTCACCAATATTTTGTTATGATACGCTAGTGCTATTCCCCTCTGAGTCCGGGCTTGTCTGTTATCAACATCTGGGGTCTGTAGGTTGACCTACTACCTCTGACCTGGAAGATGTACCTGTAGCTGCTACTGCTAGTTTGACCCCGGATGTTGATAACAGACAAGCCCGGACTCAGAGGGGAATAGCACTAGCGTATCATGACAAAATATTGGTGAAATGAACTAGTTTCGTGGCAGATAATGCGTTATATAGAGGCTGCACTTCGGTGCCCGGATCACTCGCATTATATGGATATAGCGGCGCTCCACTGGATCTAATTTCATCCGAAATATGCCAAATGGCATATTTCTTTATGCTAGAAATAAGGTCCAGGTTGTAAAAAACGGTAGTTCCACTTTAATGTTGTGAAATACTTTGGGTTCAAATAACTACATTCAGTCACGTCACTTACGTGAATTACGTTACGTTATTTTAATAACTTAACTTAAAAACGAATCGATCTTTGCACGTCATTTTACACACTTTATAGGTTACATACAATCATGCGTCAAAGTCCGCAGAGGTCAAAGCCAACACATAAAGGCCAATAATTGTTCATATGATAGTAAAGTAATCCAAAAAATCACCCTAATCAGCGTGAGTGCACACAGCAATCATGTGCATTTTCTTCAGGAAATGCTCCTGTAGTAGATATTGTTGCCATAAAGGCTGGACCAAAAATCATATTGGGATTATTTTGACAGATATTTTAATTGCAAAATGATGAGAAGGTAATGTGACGTTTCACCTCTCATCCCAGAGGCTTCTTCAGTTCTGAACTTTAGAGGCCTCTTGGATGAGAGGTGAAACGTATTTAAAGAAACTGAAACATGTCCAGTTGCCTACGATACAGCACTTAGTATAAAAATTATGATGACAAACATCACAACATCTCTGCAGCTCTTGACACACATTTATCTCATCAAAGAAATGCAGCTTCTTGAGATTTGGATATTGCACTTGATCATATTGTGATTTCGATTATTTTTTAATTAATTGTACAGGCCTAGTTGCCATGATACAAAAATGCAGCAGTATCAGGGAAGGTCTTCTGTCTGGAAATAAGCAAAGGGTCCTGTCTGGAAGCAGCATGTTAGGGATTTTTCGGGAAGACTTAATGTCTCTTGAGCTCCTTTTAATATCCTGGGGTCATTCTAATCTCATCTGGACTGCTCGTGCATGTATGTGCTGTTCAGTATGAACAGGTTGGGTTTTGCAGTACTGTAGCTGACATTTTGTGTCCAAGGCTTACCACCGTCCCCCACTGAATTATTACACGCATACACACACACACACGCACGCACGCACACACACACACACACACACACACGCACACACACACACACACACACACACACACACTTACCATCAAACTCAGCAGGGCCCACTCCAACTATGATGATAGACATGGGCAGGGAGGCTGCCTGTGGAGAAAACACAGGAGGGGTGTGAGCCAGACTGCTGCTCCCCAACGCAAATATACATGCTGTGCATAAATGTATGTATTCCTCAGTACACTCAGCTGCAATGACAATAAAATGCTTTTAGACCGTTTGAGTACAGATTTGAACTATTATAACTAAGCTGGATCTGATCTCAGTGGACTTGGGTACGATTTCTTGATCAACATCTGAGTGGGGACATGATGTCATTTTACCACATCTTTTGATGGGCCCTCCCAGATTCAATCAAACCTTATACTGTAAAATGATGTTCCTTTGCTTTTCTGTTATCATTTAAAGTTTTTTTCATTTAGCAGTAACTGATTCTTGGCCACTTGGGTCAGTAGAACATGAATGTCCTTGAGGCAGCAAGTCCAACCTGCACCCATTTTTTGTCATCTCTCCAGCTTTCCTATCAAATAAAGCCATGGAAGGCCGAATATATATGTACACACTGACATGTTATCCCTTATAAAGTTGCTATTGCAGATGTGTTAACAAATCCTATCCTTGTTTGGTCACGCCCACCACCCGGTATGCAGTGCGCATTCTGCTCAACACACCTGCGGTCACTCGTCACAGACTTTGGAAAATAGCCGACCTACAAGCTCACAATGTGTTGCAATGTGTTGAACTTGTAGATCTGCTATTTTCACAATTTATGTGTGACACTCTTTTATGATGAAGTAGGGCATTAATTCATGAAAAAAAAAAAAAATGAAATATGTTGGAAAAAAAAAGTTGAAAAGTTGAAATATGGAGATAAAAGGTTTCTGTCCAACAGCACTCTCCAATACTTATTGACCTAAATTAATTTCTTAAAAGACTATAGTGCTTTTGTTTTTTTGACTAAAACTGACTAAAACTAGACTAAAACCTGTTTGAGTTTTCGTCGACTAGAACTGGACTAAAACTATCACATATAGAAATGACTAAAATTTGACTAAAACTAATAAGCATTTTAGTCCAAAAGACTAAGACTAAGACTAAATCTAAAATGGTTGCCAAAAACAACACTGCTAATATACTCTCCTTTCAGTCATGTTTCATCTAAACCAACCACCGAGAAATAACTTGTTAAGGAGCTAAATGCTGCACTACTGTAGGTTCACCCAGCCTGTCATCATCAGAAAAACGACTGTACAGGTCAACTGTGAAAGCAGCTTAATACAACCCATGTTTAGGTTGTTCAGTGGCAACCTCTTGTCGTAGTAGTTATTGTCATGGAGGAAGTCAGGCAAAGTAGAATAAAGAGTGACAAAGTCTGCATCAGGAGGTAGGAGTGGACGATGAGGTAAAACAGCACAGGACTTTCACCCAGGAGACCAGTGTTCATGTCCAGTGTGAAACCAACAGTCAACAGGTAGTTAATTGAAATCACTAACGTAGTTCAGTTTCATCACGTACATAACATAAATTAAGCCACATACGTACCATGTTTATAACTGAAGTTACATACATAATATGGTTATTTTTAAGCCAAACCACAATGTTTGCCTAACCCTAACAATACTGTGACTGTAAACAAAGAGCTGGTGCATTTGTTGGTGGAACGCTGTATCAGTCATGTTGTTTTGAGAGTCAATCCACTTGTCACTCTGTGACAGCATATTAGCCCAGAGTTGAAGGGCTGTGACTGTTGGTAGTTGTGGTTGATTTTGTTCAAATATGCCGAATTGTGATATTATGAGTTATTATTTTTCAGATGATTTAGCTAAGCTAGCAAACAGATGCTAACGTCAGTGGTCTCTTGTTGCCATAGCAACAGTAAACATTCACGTGGACTGATGAGCTGTTAATAGAGATGCAGAATCAAGCTGAGATACTTTGAATTTTAGCACAAAATACAAGTAAACCTATAGGAAATAATAAGTTTAATTTGCAATATTTATCACTGAATTTATTGTAATCTTTCAATTAATTTATTGTTTACTGAGTTGATAACTATTTAATAGGTATAATTTGTGTGTAACTTTAATTTGTGTGTAAATGTGTTACTTTTACTGTAGTTTTCAAATGGCTGTGTATAGTGTTGTCTTAGCATTTTCAGGTCACAAAGATCTGGCTTTTTTTGCATTGGAAAACACTAGTAAAGTGTCCTAATGAAAACACGACAAAGCTATTTGACTATCTCGTTCATAAATGATGGTGTCAGGACTTTTTTTTTATGACACACACACTTTCATTGATATGAATACTTGGTTTTGAGGAATGACCTCTATTTTGAGCATGTGACATGCTTTTGCAGGTTATCAACAACATTTTGCGGTTTGTACTAATTGTTTTGAGAAATGCACCAACTGTTGGGCAAATGTAACTTCCTGTTAGTCTTGTCCCACCCCTTGTCATGACATAACTTCTGTTGTGATTTGACACTATAATGAATAAAGATTGATTGGTTGATTGCTATAGCTGTCAATTTTAGTCCTTAAGTTCATAGCTATGTGCTTTATTTGTTAACTGCTATCAAGGAATATGACTCTCCTTTCTAGTATGTGTGAGAGAAGACGTCGCGAGATTTGTGGACTTCTACATGGTGTCCACTGATAATGTAGTGGGCTGGTCTGGACAGAAAATGCCAGGGCTGAATTTTTGTCCCAGTCCACCCCTGATCACCAGGGATCCGGGAGGGAGGCCTACATGTCACTGAGGGGTAACTGTTTGAATTTAAAGGACCAGATCACCCAAAATGAATATAGCTGGGGGACAAAAAAACATCATATGGCTCCTTACAGCTCATCCGCTGTAATCTAAGTCTCCAGAAGCCATGGGAGCCTAAACTAATCATATACCCACTTCGGACGGGGTGCACGCTGACACTTTTGGAGACTTCTAGAGACTTGGATTACATCGGATGAGCCGAATGGAGCCATTTTATGTTTATTTGGTTGGTTTTTAATTATCACTGATAACTATAAGGGGTCTGTTTGGCAGTTTCAATTCAGAACTTACTGAAATTTCCATGCACCAGTTGCCAATCCAAATTTAGTTTTACATAAATGTGTGGTTGAGTGTTCTGCTTTAGCCCAGAGCTGTTAAATTGATTTTACTCCACACACACACACACAAGGTTTTGCTGTGGTTTATGTGCAGTGTTGTGTCTACTCACATTGACCACCGACTCTTTGGTCTGAGCCATGTCTGAGATGACGCCATCTGTGATCATCAGCAGCACAAAGTACTGGGAGCCGTCAGTCACTTCTGCAGCACATCTAACATCATAACACACACACACACACACACACACACACACACACACACACAGAAGTTAGGTTAACTGATCTGTGTGTGTAGACATTAAGGTTGCGATATGATGCTGTGATGTGTTGAAGCGAGCACTCTTCTTCAATTTTTGTTGTTAGCCTTAGTTAGCTTGTTAGCTTTCAGCTAGGTGGCCATGTTTAAGTGCTCACTTCAGCTCTACCTCTTTGGCCATTTTTGATGAGCCGGCAGTTAGGCGGAGTCAGATGCCTGGCTCTTCAGAAACCTGTGGGTGCCGTCTCTGTGGATCTTTCCACTATTTTTACAGTAAGTGGTTTGAACACAATGCTAGTGTAGCTATAAAGGATTTTTTTGGATTTCTGTTGATTGATATTTTTATGTATTTCATACCTCAAACTTGTACATAGATCTTCTATATTGCACTTTCTTTCTTTCTTTCTTTCTTTCTTTCTTTCTTTCTTTCTTTCTTTCTTTCTTCTTTGTCCTGCATCTGCTGCACAACAGTTTCCCTCAAGATAAATAACATTCTGTCTCATCTTCTCAGTGAGTCTGTGTCTTGTAAAGCTTCTTTATTCTGTTATGTGCTGATTCATGTACCACTTATCATTCATAAATGGAATGTGCGTCATGCCTTGCAGGTAATTGCACGACCATCAGATACTCTGCAGGTTGTTTCGCATGTGGATTTACAGTAAATTAGGGCCCTATAAAATCTGTTTTATTTTTTCCCAAATTCTGTTTTTTCCGTTTTAATTTTTGGGAATCCCGGTTTTTTACCTTTTACTCTTATTTTACTACCAAAAACAGTGTGTTTTTAATGTAAATGACTGTACACAAATTAAATAGAAATTAACTTAAATTTATTGAGGTGACAACAACACATTTCCTTAATACTGTACCATACAGTACATTAAAGTCCATCAAAAACAAGCAGCAAGTAATGAAACTTTAGTTGACTTGTCATAAAACAACAACCAAACATTTTAAACTTCTTCAAAAGTAACTTAAACAAGTTATTTAAGCTGTAGGACTAGTTAGTCCTTGTGAGCTACTCTCTCTTCAAGTTTCCCACCTATCAGACAGAGCCGTGGGCAGCAGCTTCGCCATGCTTACATTGTTTTGAAGGGGGAGGGGCTCAGTCTGTGGAGGGGGCTTGTTGTGCCACCCAGATTTGCTTCCCTCCGTGCAGTTTTCCCCAGACATACGCTCCTCTTCCACACAAAAACAGCATTCCAGTGAAATTATGTCAAATTCCGCGATATTCCGTAGATATATCGATAGCGATAGATTCCGTTTTAATCGGCCAATTCCGCGATTCCGTCCGCGATTCCGTGATCGCGGGAATCATAGGGCCCTAGTAAATGATGTGCTTCTCGTACAGCAGTCCACATGAAGCGGTGTTGTATAATACAGTGTGTGTGTGTGTGTGTGTGTGTGTGTGTGTTTGTGTGTGTTGCAGGTATCGCTAGGATCCCAGTAGGGAGAAGGAAGGCCTGCTGTCTGACTCACTGTTTGATTGGCTCACACTCTCAGTCTGGCCCGAGGCTGAGAGCAGGCAATATGGCAAACTGTCTCTCTCTGTCTGCCTTTCTGTCTGCTGGATTCTTCTCTGTCTGTCTTCCTGCCTGTCTCAACGTCCATCGCTAATGTCTTCTCTATTTCCCTCTCTCCTCCCTTACTCTGTCTCTACACAATAATTGGAACGGTTAACTCTAATCCAAATCACTGCAAGAACTGTATGCACGTCAACTCCAACAACTTATTCTGTTGTACATTTCTCCTCTTTAGCATTCACATGTTCATAACACATTGATCTTATAAACAAATCCATGCCACCTGCTTTTTTTTTCAAACATATTATTTTTTTTCCGAAGCAAAAGACAAAAACGAACAAGTACAGCACCGAAACAATTCAAGGTGAAAACAGGCAGCTAAACACAACAGGAGAAAAGACATAAGAAATAGACAGACAAACAAACAAACAAAAATATCTTAAACATGACAAGTGACTATTCCCCAGCCTTTTTCCAGGCTAAATCCATCAGTCCTAATTTCATCCTCTGGGCTTTAGCAGCTCCCAAGTGTGTTGTCTTGCTCAAACTTATAATAAGCAGATGAGGCGTGATAGCTGGTTTTCTTTTGATATTTACTTAACAGCTTTGCACATAAAACAGTCCAGTGCTACCTGCATGGCTACGTCCAACTGACGTCCGGTGGGGCTCCTGCGCATGCTCCTCACTTCTGTGGCATGCTGGATAATGGAGTTCTTATCTTACTATACTCATAACATCACACCAAGTAGTCAAAGAAAGAGACCCAGATCCTGTAGAATGTGAAGGGCTTGTCCTTTCAGGCCGTGGAAAAGGCTTCAAAAGGGATGATGTTTGTCACAGTACACAACCACTGATTTAGGGTTGAGGCTTTCCACGTGATCCACATTAGTAGAATACACTTCCGGGCACAATGCAGCAGAATATGACAAGTTCTCTGTTACGAAGATCAGCAGGTATCTCATCAGTCAGGCCCAACAAGCAAGTCCTGGCGCCCAGATGTAAAGGGCACTTAAAGATCTTATCAAGCTGTTGAGCAATTCTGATCCAAAACTGCTGGACGTGGGGGCAGCTCCACAAACAATGAAAAAATGAGCCAACAGCAGATATGGCAGGATTCATTCTGTGTCTAGCTTCAGGAGTAATACAAAGTCAATGTAAAATCTTAAATTGCCTCTCCCAGGCTGAATTAGATGCCAAGACACTGGTTGGCTGGTTACACAAGGCATCCCAGTCCTCTGGTTCTATTATAGTACCTAGGTCAGATTCCCATTTGCCTTTAACTTTATCGGAGTTGTCCTCCTTGAAGCTGCACAATATCCTATAAAGCGGTTTGGTAAAGAATTTAAGCTGCAAATTATCTACCAACAGAGACTCTTTAGGAGAGATGGCAAGCCCCCCAGAGAACACTTTTAACTTGGACAGGATAAAATTCCAAACCTGCAAATATTTAAGGAAGTCAACATTGGTGACACCAAACTTTTTGACTTGCTGAAATGTGAGGATCGAGCCATTCTGAACCATGTCCTTAACTACTTTAATGCTCTGCGGCTCCAATCAGCGAGACCAGCCCTAAGGCCAGGTGGGAAGTCTGGGTTATCACGAAGAGCGGTTAATAATGAAAAACAGTTATTGTACCCTTCTAATTTCCTGACCTGCCTCCAAATATTTAACATATTCTTTAAAACCAAATTTTCTTTTATCAATAATGATACTTTTTCAGGAGATATATATAAGAGGTTGTGCAGGGGGATCCCATCCAAAGAGTCTGATTCACAACTGAGCCATGCAGAGTTAGAGTCCTGTATGAACCCTTCCACGAGATATTTGAACTGTGCGGCCAATTGGTACAATGCAAATGACGGCACTGCTAAACCACCACATTTGGCAGGCAGACTAAGGAAACTGTATCTTAGCCAAGGTCTTTTTTGCACCAAATGAATTATATGATAGAACTGTTTAGCTGTGCAAGAATTTTCTTTGGCAAAATAACTGGGAGAATTTGAAAGAAATACAAGAGACACAGGATCATTTTGATCAGATGGATACAGCCTAGTAAGGATAGGGGTAGGCCACACCACCTATCAAGGTCATGTTTTATGGTACGTAGGAGGGGAGTAAAATTAAGCATATAAAGATCTTTTAAGCATGGGGAGACTTTAATACCCAAACAGGAAAAGCCAGCTTGGGACCAATGAGATGTTTGGATCTAACATTTGTCAGTTACCAAGCGCCATGGCCTCACACTTAAAAAAATGTATTTTATATCCGGAAAAGGAGCCATATTTATTAATTAACTCTATCAATTTGGGAATTGATTATCTTGGCGAGACGAGGCAGATTAAAGTGTCGTCGGCATACAGAGAAATTTTGTGCTGTTGGCTATTTAAGGTGATTCCTGTTATGCTGACATCCTGTCGTATAACTGCAGCTAGAGGCTCCTGAGCCCATTAGTAATTACAGCTGATAGAGGTGAAGAATATAAGATCTGGATCCATTTTACAAAATCATCCCCAAAACCAAATTTATGAAGTGTGGAAAAGAGGTAAGACCATTCCAGCCTATCAAAGGCTTTTTCTGCATCAAGAGAAACAAACAAAGCCTTAGAACTATAAATTGAGGAGTGCTGGATGATATTGATCAATCTCCTTACATTATGAGAAAAATACCTCCCCGAATGAATCCAGTTCTTTGGCTGGTTTGTAATTTGTGATAACTCCACTTTTGCAAAGAAATCACACGTCATGATGTGACTGTCGAATTGCGAGGCATAAAGCTGCTTGAAGAACATTTTAAAAGTATCATTCATTTCACCTGCTTTAATATAGAAAGTCCAATTGAAACTTCTCCATGTCCGTCTTTCTCTGACACTTGTCAATAGTAGTAGTATATAATAGTAGTAGAGGATGTGTTATTCAAATTAATATGCTTTTGGTCTAGCTTCACTTGAAAAATGTGTGACTTCTGTACTCTTCAAAAGAACAAAACCAACTGGTTTACATCAACTGCAACCTACTTCAGATAGAGAAAGAAAGACAGCGGTAGTTTTGACTGAGGGGGGTGGAGGGTGACTGCCAATGTTAGGCCACCTGCAGTAATTAATGCTGAATGATGCTAATGCTACCTGTAAAGTGATGCTGAATAATGCTAAAACTACAGATGAAGCGGTTGCCAAGACTGATGTACTGGATTACTGGAGGCATGCTGTAGAAGCATTGAGAGATAAACTCTGAACAGTGAGCGCAAGTTAAAGAAATGTGGGGAGGACGGGAGTCTAACTGAAACCATATTTTACAACATTTTTGATATTTTGAGCATGAGAGCATTTAGATTTACAATTACTGTTGATGTGGTCTAAATGTAGAAGAGGTCTTCAAATGCCCCAAAAACTGCACCTGACCTGAAAATTGAGATTATTAGAAAACAAAAATGAAATTTATGTGAATAACCTGGAATACACTGGGCCACTGTGTCACTGACACGTTTGTGGAAACAACACATTCTCATTTGGTGGTCAAATAAGCAATACAAACTATGTAACATCTGGTTGCACTTTCAAAATAAAGGCATCAAAACTTCTTGGTTAAGTTTAGGAAAAGATGATGGTTTGGCTTAAAATAACTTCTTCCATACAACAATTACCATATACTTGCTTAACAAGGCTGCTCACTACACCTCCATATGCAGACTGTCTGGCTCTTCATACTACAATTGTCCTTTGCTTCCATCATTATCACCCCCTGCTGGTACTGTACCTGTATATGTTGATGAGGTTCTCAGTCATCCAGGTCATGGTAAATCTAGGTGCTGTATCATAGGCAACTGGACTTGTTTCAGTTTGTTGAAGACGTTTCACTTCTCATCCAAGAGGCTTCTTCAGTTCGAACCACCTTTTTTTCTGTCACAATCGCATGCTGTCCTCCACTAGATCTGTGGGTCTGCTACACACTTTGGTAACAGTCCCAATTTGGACTGGAATATTTGACCATCATACAGCTGCTCTTCACCCTCAAGCTTGATCACACAAAACACAAGTATCTGCAATATTCCCAGAGCGGCTTCTATATGATCCATACCATAAGTTACAGACTTTGGATTCACAAACTTTAGAAACCTTACAGCACAACTCAACAGCCACCTGAACCTACAGGCCTGCAAAACAATGTAGATGACACACATTGTGTGTGTGTGTGTAGGCTGGTTATTTGTTTTGATTAATAATGGCATAACTAGTATTTCCACCAAACATCACAGATAATAGTCCAGCTTTCCTTCCTGCCCACAAAGACATACAACATGTCTGTGTGTGTAGAATATGTCACAGACATGAAGAGAACACACACAGCAGGTGAGGGGCATTTTTTTTCGTGTGCGCTTTCTTTCTTTCACTTTTTCTCCCTCACTCCCTCTCGTCCCCCCTCCAGCTTTCTTGCTCTTTCAGCAAGGTAAAGGAAATTCACGTCATCATTTTTATCGATAATTATCAAAGTCAAACTCCATGTAAACAGATAAGGGAGGCGGGAACACAAACACGCAAGTGAGCAGCAGCAGATCGGTAACACAGCTGCCACATAGCACACAGGGTGCCCAGCCTGTTAGCATATCCTCCATGCAAAATGGTGACGTTCTCCAACGCATGGTCGTTGGAGACTGCACAGCCATCGGCAACTATTGGAGCCAAGTTCAGCCAACAACAATAGTTTGTAAAAGGATTATTGCCGCAGATTAATCGTTCGACCTCCAGTAGAGGCACTGACAACAGTTGGACAAAATAAGCAGTAATACACACTAACTGTTGGAGAGAAGCAGCATATTTTTCACTGCCTGTGATAATATGATCGTTCCAATAAGTTACTCGAAGAGGTGAGAGCAGTTGCACGTGTCCTTCATATTTATGTATACATGAACTGCACCATGTATGTTCCTCCTCCTCTATCCTTGTTTTCATCACTACTCTGAACCTCCCACATGGATGGCAACAACAAAGAAGAGGTGGATGAAGAGGAGGGAGAGGATGAGGAGCAGTAACAGGAAGTTCTGGACCAAGAGGAGGAAGAAGAGAAAGATCAAGAGTTAAATTAAGAAGAAAGGAAAGGAGAGAATGAACCAGAGGAGGAGAAACAGGGAGAGTAGATAGGAGACAACAAGAAATGAGGAAAGACAGCGAGGATGTGGGAGAGGAAGAGGTGTAGGGAGACAGCAAGTCAGAGTAAATGGTAAAGGAATGGAGGGAGGAAATTAAAAAAAAAAAGGAAAAAAGGGATCACAAAGCAAAAAGTATCTGGAGACATGAGAAAAAGAAAAAGTGCGAGGATAGGGAGCGAGGGAAGAGGAGCTGTTCTCTCTCTGCATGGATGTTAGTTCTGAAGCTCTTGAGCCCACAGCAGAACAACACAGCTCTGCTACACTCAATTTGATTATGCAACCACCATCACACTTAACTGGGACAGGATATCATTGCTTCATATGGGGGCTAAAAATACAATAGCAGGTAATAACCAGCCAAAGTCCATTAAAAATGTTACACCAGCTGTACTCCAGAAAAGTTTTATTGGTGGAATGTAATTTGTTTTTAAAAAGAACTTGTAGGATGATGCTGCAGGGTTGAGCAGGAAGACAAGGCTTATTCACTTAGATATACCAATTTGTGTTATTTGAAGCACAAACATTGTGGGTGCATGGTTGTCCAGAAAATAATAATCAGAGTTAGGTTCAAATAATTCATGGGACAACTACATAGGCTATTAAATGAAAGATACAATGACAAAAGAATCCACTGAAATGCAATAAGAAAGTAATTGTTAAGGAGGCAGGGACAAGTTTTGAATAGAGGGCAAGACCGGGGGGGAGTTTTAAAGAAGGGGGCACATTTGTAAAATGAGTGAAAATATGTGAAGACTAATTTTATTGACCTGGCTGTGATTTAAAAAGCAGCCGGCACAGTTAGCAGCTACCTCAAAGAAGAACAGCAACTGAAAATATCTGAATATTGAAGAGATGATGAACTCCTTACCCTCCAGGCAGAGGCTGATATCAATCGGCGTGTAAGACGGATGTTAAATGATTGTTGTTGCCAAGTGATTGTTAAGACTGTGCTGCCTGACGCATGTGTTACACGTCACACTAGACGTCAATCCTGCTGTGTTAGATCACAGATTGGGGCGGCATTATGCCAGTGTTGTTTCTGTTTTAAAAAACGAGCTGGTGTAAATAAGAGTCTTCTATGCAGCGGAGTCTCTCTGTTAAAGGGCTTATGACTCACATTCTTCAACTGAAGTGAAACAGGTTCATAAGCATTTTTCTTCAGCTAGTCACATCAATATGAAGAGGCACATGGATGGATGAGTGTGTGAAGATTTTGACACCAGGACTTATGTCCTGTCTCTTACCAACACCAAGTGTTGCTGTCCTTCATCCGTGACAGTGATTTCTGCAGAGACTAGCCTTAACAACACATGATCAAAATCTCTCACAAACTTTACCAGAGTAGTTTTAGTTGCTGAAACTGAAAACTATTTATTTCATTATATTTATTATATTTTTATTATTATTTTTTTGGTTGGGTCATCATCACAATGAATTATTTGGGGAAAGTGACGTGATGGGAGACAATTAGGCAGATTTTAAAGCAGCACAAAGCTGAGATTGAATTACGACAGTGTCAGTCATTCATGATGGAGTTGAAGCCTCCAGCAGTATCACCACAGGAGCTCTGTGCAGATGATGTAAAGGGGTTGCTATACTTTAAAATACATTATTATACATTAAAACACACTCTTATTAAAATACAGCTTCATGCTGGAAGAAACAGTGTTTGTGATACTGGTTCCTGCCGCGGGTCAGGACGCGGCCATCTGCTGCAGAGATGTGCATGTGTTAACAGGAGTTCAAATCCTACTGTACGTGTCACAGCCTCAACACAAATCAAAACTCAATGAACTGAATCCTGACTGTGAAGAACACTGTGAAGGTACTGGTGATGTGTTCCCACCTTGTTTGGCACTTGTTTGTTGTCTTGTAGAGAAACAAAAAAATTGTGTATGATTGAGCTTTAACAAACCCTGGGTGCTTTTCCATCCTCATAAAACATCTGCAAAGTTTTTAACTGTGTTAAATCCTGCATTGTTTACATCCATGTTTACTTGCTACCAGTCTTCTTCTTCCTCTTCCTGTCCACATGTGTGCTTTCCAAGTGTTTTTTGAGGAAGCAAATGCACCAGGCACATTTGTTAGACTTTTTTTTGTTTACAAAAAATCTCCACAGGGCATCATTAAAATCTGAAAATATATGGAAAAAACATGGAACATTAACTGTGATTTCCCTACAGGGATGATTGACAGACAGTTTTTATGATATGCATGTCACATCTTTTGCTTTCTGCCATCAAGTTGCCTCATAACATTTTCTGTTTGTATTCATGACATGCATACAATACATTACATAAGAATGTGTATCAAGGGGTGTGTGTGTGTGTGTGTGTGTGTGTGTGTGTTTCTATGCATCTCTCACCGAGCCACCTGGTTGATGACAGGAGCAAAGTTGGTTGGGCCATACAGCTGAACAGTTCGCAGACTCTGGAAGTAAGCCTCTAGTACGCCCTCGATGCCCACACAGTTTGGGTTTTCTGAATTTGAGTTCTGCAAGAAAGAAAACTCAGTTTGTGGAAAAACACTGGAACTATTTGAAGAAAACAATAAGGATTCTTTGTCTGATCTTGTGAAATATTGGCTATCAGTCTTATTGTCATTTAAGTTAAGCCACCGTCAATATTTATCTAGTTCCACTGGTATTACAGATAGCCAGTAACCAGCAACTTTCCACACTGAATCATGACCCTTAAAACTTGAGTGTAAGAGTGCACCCAGTCTACAGGGTCATCAGGTGGGCACCCTCTCAGTGTTTCGTTGAGTTGTGCCCACCACAAAGAAAGCTCAACAATGTGTTCCAGAACAGCCCCCCTCTTTACCTGCACCCACACACTCAACACTGATGACTGGCCAGTTTACTGACACCAGCTTCATCAGCCTGGTTTCTTTTGTGTGCTTGCTTGAACTCAGTGGTCACATTATAAGAAACACCCATGCAATGCAAGGTAGGATCTCTCCTTGCACCTGAACAACCTGAACTCTGTGTGACATGGATTCAACAAGGTTCAGCAAAAATAGCTTTGAAAATAGATTGTGGTCCATGCTGACATGATAGCCTCACGCAGGTACTGCACATTTATCAGCTGCACATTGAAGAAACGCTCAAAAATGCTGGCGTACTCAAAGTTAATGGTTTGTGTGATGTGTTTGCTGACCATGTTGGAGGGCAAAAGTGTTTAAAACGGGGCAATATTGTATAAGGTACAAGATACAATGTCATTTATTCATCACCATACAACACAGGGTTGCATAACGAAATGAAAGTTTGTAAACTCCTTCATGCTAGAGAAATCACAGAACATATATACAGTTATGAATATACAAATAAACATAAACATGTACATCTTTTGATTCTGCCTCAGGGTGAATGTAAGCAGCAGCAACAAGATGGTGATGATAATGTGGTTGGCATCTTCATATCAAACATCTGGGAAACACTGTCCATCAACTTTGACTGTATGTGGGCACCAAGCATCCATGTTATAAACACAGAGTCCACCTCTCCTCGTGTAGTCCTACACTGTTGGCTCAGAACACGGTCGAGTGCAACAGCTTGATCCGAGATGTTGTGGTGGACAGGTCTCTGTGGCCACAACAGTCTCTGATTTCACGTTGTTTTGCAGGTTTGCAAGTCACATTTTGTCCATTTCCTTTTCCCGTGACCAGAAATTAGCCAGAAGCAGCCTTAAACCAAGCAGGATTAGCATGGCTCTTATTCCGACTCTTTTCCTCCATGGGGCGGTCCAAGCGGTCAGGTTGGATGGTCGAAAGACGGTGTGGGCTGTGATGGTCTGAAAGTATGCTGCTGTTAATCTACAACCCCCACTTTCTTCTCCAATGATGATGGCAGTATGTATTTTGAATAAAGCTGATGGTAAAAAAAAAATTTAGCACAATTTGAAAGAGCTACCGGCTGCTGCATCTTCATGCGCCACCGTAACCATAGCAATTACTGTAATACTGTTCAACCATTCAACAAGCACTAGGACAACTTAATTGGTGGATTAAAATCTCTGACAGTGGAAACCACTGAAGTCAACTGCTGTCATGTTATGTTGTCAGGTAGCATTGGCCATAAATTATGTGGTCAGCAAAAATACTTTAAGCCCCACTCCTGAATGTTACAATTAACATACATCACGTGTCCTCCCCATTCTGATGTTGGTCTGAACAGCAGCTGAACCTCTTGACCCTGTCTCCAAGCTTTGCTCAGTGAGTTGCTACCATATGATAAGACAATAACATATTTGCATTACCGAGCAGCCACAGAGGTGTACCTACTTAAGCTGTCACTTTAGAGACAGAGAACAATATCGCTAACCCGTGTTCCCACCATGACTTCAAACTGTCAAAAGAGGAATCATCTATCAGTTCCCTTCTGCAGTACTCTGTTAACCCTTGAGTGTCTGCAGAGTAGGCTCAAGGAAATCCTGTTCCCGCATCACTGTTGTGAATGTAATAAAGTTATACATTTGAAAAGCTGTGGGTTCTTTTGGAAACACACTTCAGTTAGTCTCTCTGGAGAATAAAGAAATCCACTCGATCAGAATCATGTTAATGTTGTCTTGCTTTTATGCATTACCTCTTAGATAAAGTAAGCCTGAATCTGTCCTCTTTACACCACTGGTGGTTTCTGATTATTTGAAGTAAGAGGGTTAGGGTTAGGGTTAGTTGGTTGTAGGGACATTTGATTGAAAGACATTGAGCCTAACGCAATAATTGTGATATTCTTCTCTAACCCTCTATTATTTGTTTGTGCGAGGCTCACTCCTACACTCCACCTACACTGAGGAGCTTTCAGCTTGATGAGTGTCCTGTTCATAACAAATGGTTTCAGATTAAGTGAGATACCAAGAAGGTTCATGACTTAGATGCCAGGATGCACATCACAATGATACACTGAACAGAATATTTTACATGATCAGTATTTCATATTACCAATGAACCACACGATGACTTGTACGGAAAAGGTGACGCTCATATTAGGGAACCTACAAGTGAATTATCTCTGGAATCTTTGATTTACCAAGCTTTCAGCTCAGTGTTTTGGTTTTAAGGGCCACAACTTTTTTATTTTGGTTCAGTCTCAGCTCTCTCATCGGTGTTGTTTTTGGCTGCAGGAGGCAGCTGTTTTAACTGAAAAAGCTTCAGAACCACCGTACACTTCAAAAGGATGAAATGAAAAGTGAATACTGGATTACATTCATCGTGTGGACAGAAACACCACTCTAAATTAAGTTAATGTTGTGATTTCTTGGGTGCGCAACTGTTTGCTAACATATCTGCCGCATCAGTTTAAAAGGAGATGATGTATTTAAAACTTGTGTCTGCTGCTCCAAGTAATAAAAAATATCTCTGATTGCAAGTTGATTTTATTTTTCTATGAAGATAGAAGAAAATGTTTGAAGTTAAGGCCTTATTTTGCAAATATAATCTGTCAAATTTCTGCATTAAAATGTCTAAAAATGACTGGACCTTCTATATGTTTTTGAGTTGTCTACTTACATTACTCCAAATGTTTACAGCAAGCCAGAGAAATCTGTAATTTTATTCAAGGTAACGGTGGGTTTAATTTGGTTGCCTGTCACTTTGAAAATATTAGAAGACATGTCAGAGAGTGAAGTCTGTGCTGTGCTGTTTTGGCAGTTAGCATACAAGAAACTGATATATTTTCTAAATGCTGCATTTAAGGATGACACTGAAAGTAAATCTTTGCAACTCTCCTGCAGGTTTTAATTTTCAGATCTTCTCGTTCACTTTCCATAAAATAAATCCTTCATTTTGTCTTTCCACGTGTGTGGAGCTGTCATCCCGAATGTCCACACCGCATATCTGTGAGCAGCTCCTCCATTTCTAATTTGCATTGCATTTCATTGCAGTTTTAATTTGGATGCTGACATTTTTGAATATGGTTAAGTTTTGTAATTTTCCACAGTGTCGGCACTTCAGACTTGTGAATAGAATTAGCATAGAGTGTGAAGTGGAGACAACTTAAGTGTTTGTTTATCACAGGGAAGGTCCCTGGTGGCTCAGTGATGATAAAGGCTGAATTTTCTATGCATAGTATTACCCATATTCAGACTGCAGAAAACATTTCAGTGCTTGTAAGAATACAACTATCTGACATGACTACACTACGCCTCCATCCACAGAGAATGAAAATGACCACTGTATCACCGGATTTCAGTCCCATCCAGCTTTTGTTGAGACATTTTTCAAACACCATGTGTCCGTGCTTCTTTTGCAGTGGCTGTTGACAGCTCACCATCCCCTCCTGTAAAGGCAGGGTCATGGGCACACTCTGAGGCTTTCTGCTATCTCTCTCCAAGATGACTTTTTAATTATTTCCTCTGAGACTCAAGTTTTTGTTAAATAACATGGATTTCTTTAAAGCATCAAAAACAGATTCAGAGGCCAGTGTTAATTAAGACACACAGAGGAGCTCTGCAGCTCCAAGTTCATCAGTGTCACATCCACTGATGAAAGACAGATTTCTGATCCAATGTCCATGTGAAGGAGAGTCCTCTTCATTGACTCCTAATTTATTGGAATGTGAGCTATTTAAAATTGTCTATGTTCATATGTTCTTTATTAGGAGTTAATATAAACAGGTGCTGCTGGTTAATTAATTATTTCAACCTTAATCTGAGCCATGATCTGTCTAATTATAGAAGCATTCCACACAATGCAAGCCTCCTCTCATTTTATAGAATATAAACAGCACAGGTCATTATCTCACTATACTCTGTGTGAGCCATATATTATGAGACAAGATAGTGAAACTTTACATTTGATGAACTCTAGATTGCTCGATGTGCTCCGAGCACCTTCCAAACAATGGCTTCCTAATTAGAGTTGCCTTAGCATGATGCGGTGCCTGGATTTGTCACGCTGAGGTGAACTCTAATTGGGAAAGTTGATCAAGCGGCTGCCTGCACGGAAAGGAGCAAAGTTACACAAAGTAATGAATGTAGACAAGCCAGATGCTGACGCTCTTGTCCACCACTGACTTCTGACTGCGAGGGGGCCAGGAGGAGCATGGGATTTGACAAACAATGATCGAGAATGACAGTTTCAGGTCAGAAAAAAAATCTCCGTTCAACTAATGAAAGACATGAGGTGTGTCATTGAGACGTTTACAGCCATATCAAAAGATCTTGCCATATTATCATCGTCTTAAAAACTCTAATCCACTAATCTTCTCCTGCAGCCTTGGAGCAGCGACAAATATAAGACTCTTCTTTTTTCTGTCATTCTCCCACCCACTTCTCTCCTCATTTCCTGTCCAGGGAGACTTGGAATCCAAGGATAAGAAGTTTTTTCATTTTGCTGCTTTGCTAATTGCTATCGGTGCACCCCTTTTGGCTGGCAATGCTAAACAAAGCAGTGCATCATCAAAATGTCTGTCTGTGCTGCTGCCTGTCTGTCTGTCTGCTCTCTGTTCCGTCTCCATCGTTCCCATACCATCAAACAGACTAACCTTTTCTCTCACCGTGCAGCGTGATTCATAATGTTTTCTTCCTCCCACATCTTACTCCTTTCCTCTGCCTCAGTCATCCACTTCACAAGACTACTCCACAATGCCTGCAGCTTGTGGATTTATGTAACCTTCCCTTTCATTGACTTACAAGTTGTCCTGAGTTGAATACCCGCATTCACTTCAGTACATTGTGTCCTTGTGTGCATGCACGTGTACACACAAAACAGGAACCCACACAAGAAAATATTTCTCCACAGTCTTCATAGTGGCTGAAACTTAAAATGAACAAAAATGATCACATATTAATGGAGTTATTATAACTGAGGTTCAGGAACTGGACCACGCCGCCCCTTCTCGCTGATCTGCAACCCAGGCCCAGCAAATCCAACCACCTGCGTCTCATTAACTCAACCACCTACGTCAACCTGATTCAATCACCTGCATCCCATATAAGCATGCCTAACCAGTGTTCTCTCGTTCGTCTCAAGTTCTGACATTCGTCTAACTGGACTAGCAAGAGAAAAAACCCCCAAAACCCCTACTTATCTTATCTTACCTCATCGCCTTCGTTATGGACTCGGAGCTGCTCCTCGACCCTTCGGACGACGACCTCTTCACCGAGCGCTCCGTCGTATCCGAGTCTCCCCAGTCTGCGATCGCTTCCACCCCGGAGCTGCCAGCCCAGCAGCCATCCTGCCTGCGCTCCAACATCCACTTCCCACCGCAGCGCCAGCGCATCGTCCATTATTCCGCATCCAGCAGCTCCAGCCAAGCATCATCAACATCACCCCACCCACGCAGGGGTCGTAGCCCTCCACGCCGTGACCCAGCTAATAGCCGGGCTTCCAGACACTGCGGATCCGACCGGCCAGCACTCAACCCACGGCCGCACAGCCACCAGCCTGAGACTCCCGGCTACGCCTCCCCGTTCTACAACATCCATCTCCGACCCCCCGACACGGTGGACACATTGCTCCGCAAGGAGGTCACTGACGGCTTCATGATCGGCCCCTTTTCCAGCCCTCCCTTCCCTGTCTACCGCATCAGCCCCATCGGCATCGCCACCCGTAAATACTCTGGGAAAAAGGGGCTTATCATCGACCTCACTTCCCCCCACGGCACCACGACACCAAGCATCAATAGCCTTATCCCAAGCCTGGATTTCTCCATGCAATACACCACCATTACCCACGCCATTAAACCTCATCCACCTCACCGGCTGGGGCGCCTGGCTGGCTAAGGCAGACATTACCAGTGCATTCAAGGTCTTGCCCATCCGTCCGGACTTCTGGAAATTCTTCGGCGTATCGTGGAGAGGCCGCTTTTACTTCGCAGTCCGTCTCACCTTCGGATGCAGAAGCAGCCCAAAAATATTCGACTCCCTCTCTGAAGCCCTCTGCTGGATTCTCCTCAATAATAACAACCTGCCTCACGTCGTCCACCTCCTGGATGACTTCCTCATAGTCACCCCACCATCCTCTCCACCAGCTCTAGGCCTCTCAACCCTCAGATCTACATTCTGCCAACTTGGCGTACCCTTTTCTGATGAAAAGACGACAGGACCCAGCACGTCACTTTAATTCCTCGGCATCACACTCAATTCAGTCACCTTCCAAGCCTCCCTGCCAACCAACAAGTTACTGCGCACATCCCTGTTAATTTCTAACTATCTCCTCGTCCACCGCTGCACCAAGCGCCAGCTTCTCTCCCTGCTCGGACACCTCAACAATGCCATCCGAATCATCCCTCAGGGCAGATCATTCATCTGCCACCTACTGTCCCTGTCTTCCGCCATTCCGTCCCTCCACGACCACATCGACCTGGATGCTTCATGTAAAATGGAACTGAGAATGTGGCACGATTTCCTGTCGGCTTGGAACGGCATTTTTTTTTTCTATGATGACCGGATCACCCAACCAGAAGACATTCAGCTCTACACAGACGCCGCACCCTCCACAGGTTTCGGAGGCTACTACGCCAGCAGATGGTTAGCCTCTACGTGGCCCCCGGAACTGTTCTCACTCTCCCCTTCCTCTGCCCTGTACGAAATATACCCGGTCATCATCGCTGCTCTTCTTTGGGGGCACGAATGGTCAAGAAGAGTCATCCTCATCCACTCCGACAACCTCACAGCCGTCAACATCATCAACCAAGGCCGCTCACAATCACTGGACATCATGCAATTCATCCGTCGCCTCACCCTGATCTCAGCCCAGCACCAATTCATAATCCGCGCAGCCCACATTCCCGGCCACCTGAACCACATTGCTGATTCACTCTCCCGGTTCTCATTTCAGAAATTCAAGTCCTTGGCAGCAGACTCGGACCCTTACCCTACGCCAGTCCCACCGTTTTCAGCCACCATCCACACATAAACCCCCGTCTCCTCCACCTCGTCGACTCTTCCCAGCAAGCTATCCTGGACAGCCTGTCACCCAAAACCCTTTCTTCATACTACACCGGATGGTGCTGTTTCAAGTCTTTTCATACCCTTCACGACCTCCCCTTCCCCTCCATCGACATCGTTACAATCACTAGCTTCATCACCTACGCCCACACAGTCCTCAAAATCAGAACATCTACCATCCAAGCCTATCTCTGTGGCGTCAATTTCTTCTTCAAACTGCTCTCTGGAGCCCCGGCCCCCTCCATTTCTCATCCCCAAGTCTCCATGCTAATCAAAGGCCTTAGAAAGGCGGAACCCCAGCTTGCACCGAAACGCCTACCACTGACCGCAGACGTCCTCACCCGCTGCATCCTAACCCTCCGCTCAGGATACTCATCCCCGTTCATCGACTTGACCCTCAAATCCATTTTTCTCCTGGCATTCTTCGGCTTCCTGCGTTGCTCGGAATTCACTTCCACCACCTCCACTCAAGACCCCTCTCGACACGCAACACTACAGCTCCTACATCCACAGCCACATCAGCGAGATCCATCGAGTCCACTTTCGCATAACTCAGTAATCCTTTTGGGGGATGATGAAGCCACGCTGACTAAGACGTGCGCGAGACGTACCCCCATCCTGAGTCTCGACATCCCTGGTTCCAAGACGGTTTGGCCAATCGGCAAACCTACTCAAACTCCCCCCCCCCTCCTTTCTTCCTTCATCCACCTACCTCGACCCCTTTCCCTCACCCAACGACCCCTAACCCCTCCCTATCCTTTCCAAATCGTCTTCCAATTCAATAAACTATCTTAAACGTTAAACAGGGGCGTGGTCTTGTTAGTGAAATGGAGTTTTTATAACTGAGGTTCAGGAACTGGACCACGCCACCCCTTCTCGCTGATCTGCAACCCAGGCCCAGCCAATCCAACCACCTGCGTCTCAACCAATTACCTGAGTCTCATCAACCTTAACCACCTGTGTCTCATTAACTCAACCACCTACGTCAACCTGATTCAATCACCTGCATCCCATATAAGCACGCCTAACCAGTGTTCTCTCGTTCGTCTCAAGTTCTGATAACCCTCCCCCCCAGACCCTCTCCTTTTCACTATCCTCTCTCACAGGATCGCTGGCAGCCCAGCCTTCGACATCACCACTCCACGGCAAGAAGATCCTCCAGACCAGACACTCAGGCCATTCCAGCACAGGAACCACGGGGGGATGATGAAGCCACGCTGACTAAGACGTGCGCCCATCGAGACATACCCCTATCCTGAGTCTCGACATCCCTGGTTCCAAGACGGTCTGGGACGGTCTGGCCAATCGGCAGATTCAAACTCCCACCCCCCCCCCTTTCTTCCTTCATCCACCTACCTCGACCCCTTTCCCTCACCCAACACCCCTAACCCCTCCCTATCCTTTCCAAATCGTCTTCCAATTCAATAAACTATCTTAAACGTTAAACAGCGGCATGGTCTTGTTGGTGAATAATTCATCAGTCATTATCAGTCCTCATCCGCTGCGTACTACCTGCCCCACATTGGTTGTGTGTGAGTGAGATTGTGGTCATTTGATTAAACACTGTGCACAAAAAACAATAGTGCAAAGCTAGATTTTGACCGTGAGTTGTTCAGATTTGCAACCAATATGTGTCCTGAGTGAGTTGATCAGTGGACAGCTCTAACTACATGTGTGAACACTCCCCTGACACCCTGAGGATGCATTTGAGAGCCACCATTTACACTCAGTTATAAAAGAAGACATTGTATTGATGTCAGCCTATCAAACTTTACAAATACAGTAAACAGTAACCCTTAAAGAACATGTGTATCATTGCAGTCTTTTTTAAAGTATTGTTTTGGCCTTTTCATGGCTTTATTGACAGGACAACATGAGAGATGACAGGAAGTGGGATGAGAGAGAGGGAGGACAACATGCAGCAAATGGCCCCAGGTCAGACTCGAACCCTGGACTGCTGCAGCGAGGACAAAGCCTCTGTACATGGGTTGCATGCTCTACCAGCTGAGCTACTATGGTGCCCACCGTGGCAGTCTTGAGCTCCAATGATTTCTACAACTCTCATTTTCCTGTGATGGAATGAGTGGAACACATACTACTTTGTCACAAAAAACATTCAAAAAGTTTGGTTCAATAATGAATTTAATGAATTAATGAACAATATATAACAACTTGAATGATAAATTTTGGTGATTATAGAAAGTTGTGTGAATCAACATGCTTTGTAGCATGGCCTCTTCTCCTGAGTGATAATGAATAATAACAGCTGGTGACTTTTCTGGGCCCATTTTAAAAGGGCTTGTCTGATACACCCACTAGACTCAGCCACAAACACTACAATGGGAAAAGTCTAAGGAGCTCAGCATTGATCTGAAAGAGCCCATTATTGATTTGAGCAGGTCAGGAAAGTCACTTGGTGCCATTAAAAAGCAGATAGAAGTCCCAAGATCAACTGTACAAACAACTGTTTGTAAGTGCATAGCACAGCTGTGTCACTGCCACAATCAGGAAGAAAACACAAACTATCACCTACTGCTGAGAACAAACTGGTCAAGGATGGTCAAGAGTCAACCAAAAACCACCTAAAAGCAGGTCTGCAATGAATTAGAAGCTGCTGGAAGACAGGTGACAGTGTCCACAGTCAATTGTGTTTTACATCAACATGAGCTGAGAGGCTGCTGTGCAAGAGAGAAGCCCTCGATCCAGATGCAGCACCTTAAAGCTCGACTGAAGTTTGCTGCAGATCACATGGACAAAGAAGAAACCTTCTGGAGGAAAACTCTGTGGTCAGATGAAACAAGAACTGAATTGTTTGGTCACAATGAGCAGCAGTATGTTTGGAGGAGAGAGGGTGAGGCCTTTAACCCCAACAACACCATACCTACTGTCAAGAATGGTGCTGGTAGTATTATGCTGTGGGGCTGTTTTGCTGCCAGTGGATCTGGTGCTCTAAAGAAAGTAAATGGAATAATGAAGAAGGAGGATTATCTCCAAATTCTTTAGGAACACCTAAAATAGTCAGCAGAAGATTGGGTCTTGGGGGCACTTGGGTGTCTAACAAGACAATGATCCCAAACACATCAAAAGGGGTAAAGGAACGACTGAATCAGGCTAGAATTGAGGTTTTGGAATGGCCTTCACAAAGTCCTGACTTGAACCCCATCGTGAACATGTGGACTGTGCTAAAGAAACAAGTCTGTGCCAGGAAGTCAACAAGCTTAATTGAACGGATTCTGTCAAGAGGAGTGGTTAAAAATTCAGCCAGAGGATGACCAGAAGCTTGTGGATGGCTATCAAACACACCTTATTGAGGTGAAAATGACCAAGGGACATTCAACCAAATATTAGAATTACTGTATGTATATTTTTGATCCAGCAGATTTGGTCACATTTTCAGAAGACTATAATAAATTCATCACTGAACCAAACTTCATGAATGTTTTTTGTGACAAAGAAGTATGTGTTCCACTGGCCACCTGAAATCAGAAAACTTGAGCTTTAGGAGTGCATATTGCCACAAAACTACCCTTTCTCTGTCAAGTGTTTTTACATCAGTGTCTCTTACCAGTGGGAAGGCATGGGAGATCTTTCCGTCCGGGGGAAGTTTAGCTCCAAAGCCGTATGCTGGAAAGAGTTTGTCACTGTCATAGTCCTGGATAATCTCCCCCACGGCCTTCAGTGCCATGGCATACGCATTCATCTGGTACGGACTCATGTAGTGCAGTGAGGTGGGCTGGGATGGGTTACCTGGAGAGAAAGCACCACACCCAAACACACACACACACACACACACACACACACACACACACACACACACACACACACCTCATATTATAGAGGGATTACAAAAGGCATGTTGCAATTTGATACAAAAACTGTATATATATGTATATGTGTATCAAAATATGCTTCTTGACCTGTACTTCAGCCTCAGACTACCACTTAATATCAAGTATCTGTCAGTTCATTATGTGTGACCTCTACAATTGAAATCAATCACATTGTAGTAATTTCATTATTTTTTGACAGTATCAATACTTTCACTTAGTGGATATGAAGATTCAAATAATTTAGTGTGGCAAAATAATAATGATTCAAATGTCCAGTCACTCTGTTTCTCTGAGGCTTAAACTCTCTAAACCTAAAACAGCTTTATCTGTTCTACATCACAGCCTCCTGTACAATAACACTGGGGTGGATGGATGGATGGATGGAGTAGGTAAAACATTTTCACAGAACAACAGATGTGTGGACATTTCCTGCATGCACAAAGATGTAACTGGGTCCTACCGTTGGACGCTGTGAAGTCTATGGCCACAGTGAAATTGAGTTGTGTCCTGGTGAGAGATTGAGCACATCAATACCATTTGAAACGTAGATGTTAGGAATGTGCCAGTATCTCCAGATGGGAGCACATTTACAGCTGTTCAGGCTACACTAAGAAACTCCTCAATGGCATCAAAACCTACAAATTCAAGTGTTGACAGACACTGTATTGTGCTAATATTCAAGTCAGACTTGTGCTCAAGTGTCTCTTTTTTTTTTATATCACTCCAGATCCCATGCTGTATTCCTTACACGCTTTAGAAAAACAAAGGTATTTCAGATTTGTAAAAGGGATTCTGGCCTTGCAGGCTAACATTGGTTTCATTTTATTTGAGCACAGTATAAAATTACATGCAATTTACATCACAGAGGACATCAGAGAACAATTAGAAAAGGCTATGATGAATTTATGAATACGGTACCCACTAGCTATTGAGTCAAAAGTTCAAGTATAGTGTGACTATTGCGATTGGCAATAAATATGCTGTATAAATTATCATTTGTAGGATTATGTAAATCTGCATTTTTTTCCCCCTAAAGTTTCACTTTGGTGAACTTGCAAATACACAAGCTAGTGTAGAGATGTGAAGTCACACCCTTAAAGTAAACCAACATGGGACCTTGTTTCAGAATAAATATGAATGGTAGTGAATGGAGAGAGGCACCAAATTTATTGACCCTAATGGAACTGTGCCATGAATCACACATATGACGTTTGTCAATTTCAAAGATAATAAAAAACTATTCAAATATAAAACTGTTAAAATATGTTATTCAGATTACACAGCCAACAGTCGGATGTCATCTTGTTGAACGCTGACCAAAACCCATAACTTAAACATTGTAGAGCTGGTCCTGTATATTATCAGCTCACAGAACTGACCAACTCTCCTTTCACATAATTGCAGTTGTGCCAAGTTGGTGGCGTGTTGCTGTTGTTGATGTATATTGAGGTGGATGATGTAGTTCACTTAAGTGGTTTATAGAAAGTATTAAGAAAGGAGTCTATGTGTGGCCGTAAGATGTAGTGGCCCGCCATGCCTCTGTACGGCACTGCGCTGGGGTCTCGCTGTGCTGTGCGCTGGGCGGCACCATGTGCACCTATATAGGCAGGTGCCTGACCACACCTCTTCCTCTCTCTTCCTCTCTGCTGAATGATCCCTGTGGTGGTGGCTGCAGCCTGGCGTGGCGGAGCAGTCCGTGCGGCACGATAACGCGGCCGCCAACGCTCTTCACGGTTGTCTCGAGGTAATGCACTCTGCCTGTATACTTTCTCCATTCCAGTGCGCAATTGGCGCCGTGTGCGCACTGGTGACACCGGTGTTTGTGTGTGTGCAGTTGGCTGTTGGTGCGGAGGGACAGATCGCCCCGCTTGGAGCCTGGGTTGGTTGGCGTCCGGTCCTCCTGGCGAGTTGGCGTGGTCTGCCCGGCTGTATCAGCTGGCACCAGACTCGGCTGACTGATGGCTTATTGCCCTTTTTTATCTTCCTCCTCTGTGTGAAATCTTTTATCGAACCTGTGTCCTGCGTGCTAATATCAAGTGAAAACTCTATAGTAAAATAGTAACCTCCTCTCAATAATTTCCCGGGGGTGAAATTCCCCTGGGTGGCGTTGTCATGGCAACTGATTGAACCACTCCGTCACATATGCTACAAATGAAACTTTTGAATAGTCAATTTTAATGGTCCCATCAGTGACCAAAATAAGCTAATAAGCTAACAGGTTTCACATTGGCAAGCTTGTTAGCTTGGATAGCTTTATTTCTCCTCTTCAATAACTTTTTATTTAACAAAAACAGTGAAAATGTGTAGCTTACAATGGTGAACAAAATGACAGGGTGAGTAAACAGAATGGTAGAGAGAAAATTGAGACAAGCTCTGGCATCTATTGGGTCTGAGTAGTGCTAGCCCAGCCAGCTAGTGTGTTAACCATTAGCTCTTGGTTCACAGCTATAGCAGTTAAAGCAACACAAGGTAGTTTTACGACCATAAAATACTGTTTCTAAACTCAGTTAAGTGGTAGAAAAATGGTTAATAGGATGAATAGGATCTCTGCAGCTTGAGGGGGGTCGCGCCGGCAGAAACCGCACTCACTGTTTTACTTCCCAGAGCGGGTATTCAAGACTGATGCTACTGGATTTGTAAGTCATATATTACATATATACATATTTATTATCTTACCGACTTTTACTTTGAGTTGATAGTTGACACTATGAACGTCTTGTCTTGTATAGTTGCAGATTCCTTAGTTCATGTAGATAATCAACGTAATTGTTGAACAGTGTGGTCGGGAGGTAACGTTAGGCTATTGTTGTTATCGGTAACGTTAGCATGCTACTTACTGTTGTGGTACCGAGTTGGTTGTAGTTCCCGAAAACATAGTTATATTTCCAGACATTACTAAACACATTCACGCCCAAGCGTCGTGTTTTGGAAGTAACTTAGACGGTGCAATCATTATAACCAACTCGGTATGAGAATAATTCTAGCATGCTAATGTGCTGTGTAGCCTATATGCTAACAAACTACCAACTGCCATCTCTGAATCTAGCTTGTTGTTGGCACTCGAGTGAGGTTTTTTCAGGCGATTTTGTGATTCGCCGGCTCCGTCAACAAATTCACATGTATTCATTTTCCCCAGGGATGCTCATACAGCGACAGTATTTACGACACTGGTAACAGATAATTGCGCTTCTCAACCAGCTGGTGGTAGTAATGAGTCCAAACTACCTAGTGTTGCTTTAACCAACTAGTTCACCATGAGTAGTTATGAATAATCTAGGGCCAAATATTTCACAAGGACACCCATATTTATTACAGAGTTCTACTTTCTGTGACCAGGCCTTAAAACACCCCAAAATCCCAGCATAGTCCTTTAATTGCTTCCCATAGTCACATATATTATAGAGATGGGGCTCTTACCCTCCTCTGATGAAGTCAACAAATGTGTATTCTGACTCCACTTTGAAAGACAGCAGAGTCACCTTGAAGATGGAGAGAAAGTGAAAGGAAAAACAAGAAGGCAGAGATTGATCAAATGGAGGCTGACGCCGAATACCATCTGACATGTCACTGCTGATATGACCAGAGACTGTCTTTGCTATGACTTATGTCCATGAAACATGTGACTGCTGCTGATAAAAGACACTCCAACAGGTCTTACCGTCCCTGAGTTGACGTATTTCTTCTTCTTGCCTTTCTTTTTTGGATTCAAAACCTTGACCGAGAGACAGGAAACAAGAATTAGTTTTCGAACTAAGCTGTGCAGAAACGTGTAGTCATTCATTGCAAGCCAAAGCTATTGTTGGTGGACATGTAAAATATATTGTCCCAAGATGAGGGCTGGAATTTATAATACAAGAAACATTGCTTAAATGAATAATATAAAACACTTTTCCAAAAACATTGTTACATTTTTAAAATCCTTTTCACTTTCAGGAAAATAAAGTTTTGGAAAAAATCATATTTGTTGATCAAAGTTGTTCAACTTTTTCTTTGCTATTCTTGTACTTTACCTCATAGACATTGAACTGGCTTTGGCCTCTGGACAATTCTCTGTAGCTGGTGGTGAACTCTCCGATAAAGTCATGACTGACAGATTGATTTGGACAGGAGTAGACACAGAGAGAAGACAGAGGAAAACTACATCAGAAATTTGCTTCATCCAATAAACCACACCATAGACCATCATATTTACACTGCATTTCAACATGTTCTCACTCCCACCCACTCAAATACGTCAACTTGGTCAGCGGCCTTAAGCTTCAAACTATGACGCTCAACCTACCCCTCAATGTCAGTTTTGCATGTTAAGTGGTCTGCGTTCCAATTAGGAATAATGCATAATACGAAATGTATAGTTAGACTTTTGAAAAAAAAAAGCTTTCTAATAAGCAGTTTACACATTATGACATGTATTACTTGGACTGTTGTTTTTTTGACTGGCTCTAAGAATACTTGGTTAGGTTTAGATAAAAGATCATACCTTGGCTTAAAAACCTATGCTCAGTCTTGTAATTTATTATTACGGCATTGACATCTTACCAGGCTGCTGTGTTTGATCTGTTGGGAATGAGACGTTGAAACTTAACACTTTACTGATAAAAATACTGCAGTTAACAAAAAGAAAGGCGGACATTTTCTCTTATTAGACTTACGTTACAGAAAAGGCAAACTCATTACAACTCTCACTTCAAAATAAAAGCGCCATTAAAGGGGTCACTTCAAAATAAAAGCACCCTTAAAGGGGTCACTTCCTGTTAACACAGGACACAATATCACTGCATTACAATTTGCTTTTAACAACATTAAACAATTTCACAACAGAGATTACATACAAAGTTAATGCAAAGATGTGAATAGATACAATTTTGCGTCTAGTCGCACCTTTCCACAAATTTTGCGTATTTGCGAGTTGAAAATCATCAACTTAAGTTAAAAACATGCTGCTCAGATCCAGCCAGCTCTAGTGGAGAGAGGCAGGTGCAGATCCAGACCTTGTGAAAAACGATCACCGATATACATATATTCATACATCTAATATTTATTTTTAACTACAATAAAAATGTATAAATGGGCTGATTTATTGCGCTTCATTTATTCAGATAATATCAAGGGTCATCTATTAATCTAACTGTAGACTGCCTAATTCATAATTAAACAGCATTTGAATTAGCATTTAATTTTACTTATTGCCCTGTGCATCGTGACTGCGCTTCAAGAATGAAAGTAAAGACGGTTTTCATGAGCTCAACACATTTTCATCTGAACATGAAAAATCTCCTCCAGCACCATCATACTGGTAAATATCAACTCCCTCCATGTCCTCAGATTGTCTCTGCATCTCAATATATCATCACCTGAAGCTGTGCCTGACACCAGCTCTGCCTGTGTATGCTGGTATTTAGAGGGGAATCCTCAAGGCGAAATAATGAGTTCATCTCCCAGCAGGGGAAGAAGGAGGATGAAAAATAACAAAGGGAAAGAGAAGAAACAGAAACAAAGCAATGATATGAAGTCAAAGTTTTAGGAACTAGAAGGGAAAAAAGACGTCTGAGCATGTTGTGATGTTTGTTCATGCAGTTTTCTAATGTTGTCATGCATGTTGATATGATGCACTATCCTGTAATCACTGTGTCCACCCTCCTCCGCTTCCTTTTATATTATGTAGATAGTGTCTATTGTGCCCCTACATTATACATACTGTAATAGACTTAAAAGGACTACTTAGTTGTAATGAGATGTTCTTGCTTCAGTGGTTATGAAGTAGCTTCATTATTATTCCACTGAAAAATTATACAGCTAAACCTTAAAATTATGTCAAAATTAAATGTTGTTAAAAGAAAGTTAACCTGGCCTTTGACCTTCCTCTCCACGTAGTCAACATGGCATTAATTACTTGCTGTAGCTGTCTGGGAGAACTGTTTTATAGTTGTGGAGGGTGAAGTGGAATTATTAAATGCAACAATAAATTCACTTTTCAGAACCCAAGTCAAGATGCTAGTTGATTTTATAGCAACAACCAGAATATTGTATATTTTGGTTTACAGTCTGGAATTAATAACTGTGATTTTAATTATGATAATTCTGCACTTGAGATGTCTCCTATCTCCTCACATCCCTCCTCAACATACACATTGTATTTTAAAGTGGTTCACTTAGTATTTACACATTGCTTTGCTGTTGGTGTGATTGCAGAATAGGAAGGTGTTTTGAGTAACATGACGTTATGACATTTTAGGCCATTTAGCAGACACTTTGTACACCTGCCGTGGCTGCCATGCAAGGTGCTGACCAGCACATCAGGAGTGGTTTGGAGTTCAGTATCTTGACCACTTCGACATGCAGACTACGGGAATCAAACTAGCAACCTTCCCATACCAAGACGCTGGCTCTACCCTTGAGCCACAGTCGCCCCTTGAAACATTTTGACTACATAGTCTGTGGCCTGTATTTTGGAAGACTAGTATGGTGAGGTGTGCAACAACCCGGTGGCTAAATGGACTTTTGTAATGTGACTTTCAGGTGGCATTTCTATCCAGGCTGTACATTAGGCTGCTTGCATACAACTAATTAGACTGACTTTGGTAGTGTGTTGTCCATGCTTTCTGTTATAATTTGTCACTGATACTGAGATCAATAAGGGTAGTTATAGAGAAACATGGGTCTAGTAGCTCTCTTGGACTACAATATCTAGGATGAATGATGATGACTTCACTTGATATTTTCTGTGGCAATCAGTGTTGGCTTGGCCTATTCTTTTTCTCACTGATGGCTGATATCAGTTTGGTCTTTCTGTGTTCAGTGGACAGAATGTTCAACGATGTGAGTCGGGGCCAGAGGTATGGGGATGTTGGTCCTTATTAAGGCCTTATTCAGACCAAATCAGGTGTTGGTGAAAACACACCAGTCATCCCATTCATTCTGAGTATGGGTAGTGTGTTTAGGTGGTGATAGTGTGGACTGCAGGGGCTGCTGAAAGAAACAGTGGCCATGCGGCAAAAAGTTGAAACGGAATTAACTTTTTGAGAAACGCATCACAAAGACATGCCGTGGTGGCCAATCACGTAAGCCAGTGATCAGGCCTGCAACAGTAACACGAGACCAGACAGGCTGAGAACCCCACTGTGACCTCACTCAGCTGCACCCTCTCACCTGCACGTTGTTTTGGATTTATCATCCAGCGTGTGCCAGGTGGGTGGCTTCTGTTCTAATACCTAATAATTTGACTGAAAAAACTGCCCAGAGACAGAACAAGGTGTGTAAGTTTCTACCTGGAGCTGAAAATGAATAAAGAAAAAGAGAACAAAAAAACATAAAGAGAATTTACCTTCCATCTCTGTCCCAGTCATAGACATCCACCTTGACTGTCCTGGAGGGAGGTGAGATTCATAGAGAGGAGAGAGAGTGAGGGTAAGAAAGAGCAGCAGCACAGAGACGAGATGTAAAGAGGGGCAGTAAGTCAGAAAGTAAACTTTTCTGGATATACCAGAAACCAATGCAAAGCAGTTAAAAAGGATGCAGATTAAATGATATGCAAGATGGCTTCGTAGAGTGAACATCGCTGAAAGCCAGCTCCGGTGGCATTTATCAGTATATGTCTTAATTATTCATGTCTGTGCAGTAAAAGTATGGAATTTTGAGCAGGAGGTACCCTAACAAGAGCCTGGACGGTTATTTTTTGCAAACTTCTGACAGTATAAAAAAAACATCGAGAAGACCTGCAAAGTCCACTTCTCCCTCGAGCCCTGGTAATAGAGGTGAGCTAACAGATGCTAGCGCAAGTGCAATGGAGCCAAGACTTATTCAAGCTTTGGATAAGATAACTGATAACCTCACTAAAGTCATCGACACCAAAGTTGCCACGGTCTTAGAGGGCCATTAAAGAACAGACCTCGCATTTACAAGCAGTTGCCACACGTATAGTTGAAGCTGAAGAGCGAATTGCTGATGTTGAAGAGGCGGCTACATCCTTGGAGGGCGCAGATGTAATGTGCGTGTGATTGGCTTACCGGAGAACACAGAAGGGTGAAATCCTGTTACGTTTTTAGAAAAGTGGGTCCCTGAGTATCTCCAGATGACTACGGAGGACGTCCGACTATGGCTCGACCGGGCTCATAGATCCTTGGCACCGAAACCCGGCCCAAACCAGCATCCAAGATCATTGATACTGAGGTTTCACAACTTTCCGGACAAACAACGAGCAATGGAGGAAGCGCGTTGGCTTGGCTCTCGCGGATCTGATCAAGATGACTCCTCACCCAGAGAACCCAAAGTCTCCTTCTTCAACGACTACTCAGCTGAAGTGTTTCGAAGGTGTAAAACGTTTGACGACACCAGGACCCGACTAAAGAAAATGAACATGGATTATGCTTTGCTCTATCCGGCTACTCTAAGGGTGACGGTGGATGGAAAGCAGAGAAGATTTGATTCACCAGAGGACGCCGAGTTGCTGGTACAGTCATTAGAACAAGGACGCAAAGGTACGTCAGACTGACATGGACCGGACTCAGATGCTGATAAGTTACATACGGTATGTGAATACCTCCTGTTTGACTGTTATGTAGACGCTATATATCTTATTTGTGCAGCACACTATAGCCGCTGCGAGTAGGCTGAAGTGTATGTTTTTTTTTTTCCTCTCCTTTTGCGAGTGCTGAAGCTAACGCCACAGAGTGGTGTGGCTTAATGATAGGTCTACTGTTGTTTAGGAAGGAAGATTGGATGACAAGTTCTTTTGGCTTGCTATAGAAGAAGTTAGGAATTCCCTGCAGATTAAGTGGCAGGGACAACCCCCTCGAGCTTTTGGGTTTCATTTGTTTTTTCTGTATTATAGTTCTTGTTCACACTACTACTTTTGTTTTGTTTTTCTTTTGGCTCAGTGTATGCATGTATGGTATCATGTGTTTGGGATTCATGTCAAGATGCTCCCTCTGCATAAAAGGTTAAGTTAGGCAATATGGCAAGTGATAAGTTCTATGTACATGGAATATAAAAGGGGTTCAGAATCCTGTTAAAAGGAGGAAAGTGCTATCTTTTTTGAAAAAAGAACATTGATATTGCTCTTTTGCAAGAAACACATTTGGATGACAAGGAACATCTTAAATTGCAACGGGAAGTTGTTAATCAAGTGTTCTTTTCCTTGTTCACCTCAAGAAGTAGAGGAGTGGCTATATTAGTGAGAAAAAATTTGCAGTTTTCAATGTTGGACTGTAATAAAGATAAAAATGGTAGATATGCTATTGTTAAGGGTGTCTTACAAGGTATAGTTATCTCTATTCTGAATTTGTACTACCCTCCTGCACACCCCTCTGACTTTATAACAAAGGTATTCTTAGATTTATCTGAGATTCAGTCAGATATTGCTATTATGGGTGGAGACTTTAACTGCATACTAAACCCACTTATTAATAGATTACCCTCTAAGGCTATGCCTCTTTCTCCGCAAGCCAAAGCACTAAGTTCTATATGTGAAGAATTAGGACTTGCTGATGTTTGGAGAACGATTCACACTGCAGAAAAAGCTTACACTTTTATTTCTGTACCTCATGGTTGTCACAGTAGGATTGATTAGTTTTTCTTGTCAGGGCTTTCTCTAGTTCCCTCGAGTTTTGACTTGCTCTATTGGCAGTATTTTGATTTCTGACCATGCCAATGTTATACTGGACCTCTCCCTCAAGGGTATAAATAGTGGAGTTAAATATTGGAGGCTGAACACATCTATTTTGAAAGATAAAACTTTTGCTACTTATTTTACCACTGAATTCAGAGACTTTATCTCCATTAACACTTAATCCACAGATAACCCTGCTCTACTGTGGGAAACTGCTAAAGCATATGCTAGAGGGCTGATCATTTCTTTCAGCCAGTAAAAAAAGGCAAAAAAGAGAAAAGCAAAATGTGTTAATGGATGAGCTTAAGGCTAAAGAAAGCGCCTCTTTTCAGTCCCCATCTCACACTATTCTGAAAGAAATATCTGCAGCCAGAATGACCTTAGACAATCTTTTAATCTATTAATCTTAAAATGAGGAGTCCAAACTTAGATTTGTTAGACAGAAATTCTACGCACATGGAGATAAGCCTGGGAAATACCTGGCATACCTTACAAAAAAAACGAGCAGAGTCACAAACCACTGCAGCCCTTTGTGATACTCAGGGCAACTGTGTATATCACAACAAGCTTATAAATTACACATTTAAGATGTTCTATCATAATCTTTATACTTCTGAACAGCCAAATGATGCGTCTGAGTTAATGGATAGGTTCTTTGCCCAACTCAGCTTACCCACTATACCGCCAGAACATAAACTTGTTCTTAATTCCCCTATTTCCAGAGAAGATGTGGTTAATGCCATAAGAAATCTACAGAATGGAGTTTTCAGGCCTGTTAGTAGACCCTTTAGTCAGACTGTTTAATGATGCATTCTCAAATAATGAGTTACCCCAGTCTCTGAGAGAAGCGAATATCTCTGTTCTTCTCAAAAAAGGGAAATGCCCAGAGTCCTGTGCATCTTACAGGCCCATATCCCTTCTTAATGTAGACCGGAGGATCCTGGCAAAAATTCTGGCTACACGCAGGATACAGGATCAAACTGGTTTCATAAAGGGGCGGAACTCTTGTAACAATGTCAGTCGTCTTCTAAATATCATTCAGGTTTTCCAGCATACTCAAGGTGATGGTCTAGTGCTTTCTCTGGATGCAGAGAAAGCCTTTGACCGAGTTGAATGGTTATATCTATTTTACTGTTTGAATACATTTGGTCTAGGGGATATTATATTAGATGGGTCAATGTCCTGTATAGTAATCCTCAAGCTGCCATTATGGCTAATGGGCTCAGATCAGACAGCTTCCCTGTACATAGAGGAACAAGGCAGGGGTGTCCCTTATCTCCCCTCTTGTTTGCCGTGGTTATTGAACCATTGGCAGAGGCCATAAGAACAGCCCCCTCAATACAAGGCTTGCAAATTGACGGGGTACATCATAAGATAAGCCTTTATGCAGATGATTTCCTAATTTATATTTCAAGTCCAGATACATCAATACCTGCGTTACTTAATATTGATTTATTTAGCGAATTTTCTGGTTACAAAATTAATTTGACAAAATCAGAGGCCATGCCACTTGGGAGTCTAAATTCAGTACCTAAAGCACTGCCCTTTTTCCCCTTTAAGTGGTCTCCAGTGGGCTTTACCTATTCAGGTATATTCATAACCCCTACATTTAAGCAAATGTATAAAGCTAACTTTGTTCCCTTGTTTGAGAAAGTGAGGCAGGATTTGGAGCGTTGGAGTTCTTTGCCTGTCTCCTGGCTAGGACGTATAGCCCTAATTAAGATGAACATATTGCCTAGAGTACTTTACCATATCCAAATGATCCCTGTTTTATTTTCTAATGGGGCTGTGGAAAAAACTAAATGGCTGGCTTAGTTCTTTTATATGGAGCAAACCCAAACCACAGCTAAAGATGGCTACTTTAGAACTGCCAAGTTCTGAAGGAGGCTTAGACTTACCAAATTTTACAATTATTGTTGCTGTTGTTGTTGTGACTGAATGGCACAAGCTTGTTAGCAATTAGAGTACATTTAGGTTTTAAGCAAATAAAATAAAGTTTATTTGTACAGTACCTACTTTATATCAAACCTTATTAATTAATTTATTAAATGAAGTAGAATGACACAACAAACTTAACAGTATGGATGTACTCTATGTTTGAATACAGCTACAAGTCAGGCATCATGCAGCAGCAGCGCTACCACATCAACCACACCACCCTTCTCTGAAGGTCAGCTTGAAGCAGGTGAGTTATGTAATTGCATGTTACAGCTGCAGTCACATTACTGAACAATACTATGGTTATTCATAATTTATGCTTCAGATGTGTTTATTGCCTGATGTGCTGTTATTTGTAAATCACTGTGTGACCTTACTGAAGGATTAATAGGTGTCTAGGCACTTGTCATTTAATGACACAATAGATGCCTTTGCTGCAAGGAAGTCCAGGTGTGTAGAATTTAGTTGAAATTTAGTTGAAACACATGCTGGAAAGAGTGACTTGAAAGTTCATTGTTGTTGGGGGCGGGGAGTAATCTCGCCTAGGGCACCAAATGGGCTAGAGCCGGCCCTGCGTAGACTTGAGGGGAGGTCAAAACTAACATCAGTTTTCACTCCTATTCTTAACAATCCAGATTTCCAGCCAGGGCTACTTGACAGTGGCTTTAGATGGTGGGGTAACTCTGGCATTAATGTATCGAAAGATTTATTTTCTGATTATTCATTAATGTCATTTGGTCAGATAGTTGAGAAATACAATATCCCCAGACATGAGTTCTTTCGTTACTTACAAATAAGACATTATATAGTGCACAGCACAACCCTAATTGGTAACACTGACGTATCTCCCCTTGAGAAAGTGCTGTTTGGAACAGTTGGGAGAATGTCTATCAGTCTACTCTACAGAGCTATGCATGCTGTTCCACCTGTGACTTTACAAGAGCTTAGAGAAAAATGGGAGAAGGAACTTTATGTTACAATTAATGATACTGAGTGGGAAGATGAACCTATGCAAGATCAATTTCAGTATGTAATCGTACCAAGTCAATACAATTTAAGATTTTGCATAGAATGCATATATCCCCTAACCAAAGACACAATTTTAATCCCACTTTGTAAAGGATAACTACCGTTTTTTAACTTTGGTGTCATTTTTGTTCGGACGAAATTAGATCCAGTGGAGCGCCGCGTATATCCATATAATGCGAGTGATCCGGGCACCGAAGCGCAGCCTCTATGAGCATTATCTGCCACAAAACTAGTTCATTTCACCAATATTTTGTTACGATACGCTGGTGCTATTCCCCTCTGAGTCCGGGCTTGTCTGTTATCAACATCTGGGGTCTGTAGGTTGACCTACTACCTCTGACCTGGAAGATGTCATCGCTGAGCTGCGCGCGCACCCGCGACAGCCGGCTTGTTTACCTGTAGCTGCTACTGCTAGTTTGACCCCTACCTGACCTCCTGGTCTCCCCCCGACATGTCCCTCCTCTCTCCACCTGTTCATCCCGTCATTAGTGTGTCTGTATATAGTCTTTGTTCTCCCTCATATCTTCGTCAGTTCGTTCCGTGTTACTTTGTTTCCCGTCCGTGATGTCCCATTCATGTTTCCGTGCCCTTCCATGTCGTTCCGACTTCACCCGACTTAGCCTGTGTTAGCCTGTGTCCGTCTTCATCCGTCATCCTCCTTCCTGGTCTGTCTTCGTCCTTGAAGCTCTCCAGTGTTTCCTCCAGTGTCCCCTCGTTTGGTATGTTTCTGGTTTTGGTTTCTTGTTTCTCTTTTGATTTGTACTTTGCTTTTGTTTGCACTTTGTGTTAGCTTTTTGTTGCTACTTTGTTTTTGTTCCCAGTTCTCGTTTTTCTGTATTCCTCATTTTTGTATCATTCAGCTTTATTTAATTAAAGCTCGTCTTCTGTTTTCCCCAATCCTGCCTCACCTGTGTGTCTGCATTTGGGTCCTCGTTTAGTATAACCTTAAAACATAACAGACACTTCTATCTATAGTTAATTTCCCCACTCATGTCAACTGTATTGGGGTTGAATTTTTATGTAAAAATTCAGCCCCATCAGCCCCAAATTGATCCAAGTTAATGGTTTATTGTCCATGTCGTACAATTATTTAGATGTCTGTGAGATTCTTGTTGCATTGCCTCCATGTTGGTCTCAATAACACCAGCGCTGGCCTGAGACTGAGAGCACGGCCGACTGCTGGCATTATTCTGACCACCACAGAGTGCAACCCCATCTTCAGCAGGCCCGCTCATTACATAATTTATATTATTTATTTTACTGTTGTCATACCAAATAAAAAAAATCTTTAGAAGTCAGTATTTACGGAAGCCCTAAAGGGCCATGCATTCATACATTTTATTTCCTCCATTTTCCTGTGATAACGAGTTAATTAGGGTCCGGGCAGCTAAGCTGCCAGGACACTATTGTATTCCTAGGAATTCTTTCTTCTTCTTCTTCCGAGGAAGTCATACTTCCCAAGGGCGAAAACTCACCAAACTTTACAGAAATGTCCGGCCCCATGCCAGATTTACTTAATTCCAAGGACATGTCAATATTCCTCCTTGGGGGGGGGGCACAATAAGCATTTTAAATTTAAAAACTTTAAAAATACCTACAAAATCAACAGTCATGCTACAGTTTTGAAACTTTCACCAAACTGTAGCCCCAATACTGCTGAAACTTTAGTCCATTTCTTTTCAAAACCTGTAAAACTTATAAATCTCCTCCCACAATTTTTGCTCAATTGTCACCAAACTTGCTAGAGAGCATCTTCAGACCTTCCTCCACAAAACCTGTTTCTCTGATTTTTGATTTATCAAAAATTATGCCTACAGTGCATCAAAATGTTTGACTGTAAACAGTACTGTAAACATATACTATCAAATTCTTGCTAAATACATTTTCAATCTTCCTGAAAAAAATTGAGATTATTTTGGAGTCATGGTTGATGGAGTTTAGCAAATATCAGAATTTTATCTCAAAAACTAAATTTTTGAGAACATTTTGAATTCTGCTCTCATGGGAACAACTGGAGTCAATGTAAGAGTGGCATTTTTAAACATCAGATTTTCTCTTATGAAGCAAACCACTTTAAGTTAAAAACAAATCACCAACATTTCCATGCTGTCGAGATGCAATTTATGTATTATCAGATTTTTGTTCAGGTAACAGAATTTCTTTCTTCCAGCCAATTAGCTCAGTGAGTAAGGAGCTGGTGCTTGGTGTCAGGGGTTGTGGGTTCAAGACCCAGCGATGATGATGATGATGATGACGACAGATCAAAATGTCAGATGTCCTCAACATGAATCACAAGACAATTGTCCTGATGGTGGCATCACAGCAAGCCTCTAAATTAAATAAAAACAAATAGCTTGGACTGGACCATGGACCAAAGCTAACCAAATTTTGCACAAAGGTCCAGTCTCATGCCAGATTACCTCAGCTGTAAACCCAAGCCAATAGTCCTGATGGTGGTGCTACAGCAAGCGTCTAAAGTTCAAAACTTTGAAAATTCATAACAAATCAACCATACTTGCTACAGCTTCAGAACTTTCATCAAACTGTAGCCTCAATATTGAAGAAATGTTTGTACATTTAAACCTATTAAAAATTATGAAGTACATCACTCAGTTTTTTTTCAAAAATTGTAAAACTTCTTAAACCTATTTCCTCTCTCCTCCTTTGATTTATCAAAAATTGAGCCTCAAAAACGGATTTTTTCACAGCATTTAAAATTTTTCTTTCATGTGAACAATTGGAGTCAATGCAATAATGACATAGCTAAACATCAGGTATTCACTTATGGAGCAAATCAATCATTTTTAAAATGACCAACATCTCCATGCTGCAATATGTGTATTTTCAGATTTTTGTCTTGATAACTGAATTTTTTACAGTGGTTTCAAATCTGCCTAGACAACAGTGAATGGCTTACTCAATTTGTGAAGCCACTGTTGTATTGCCACTTGCCAATTAGCTCAGAGTGATAGATGACAGTCTTTGGTTCCAGAAATTGTGGGTTCAAGCCTCAAGTGGTCCAAAATGAACATTGTTGTCAACTGTCTTGTCTTCCTATTCTCCTGTTTGTTGCTCAGAATTGCCTAAATTTGCCAAAACTAGCCCAAACCCGACCCATCGCTGCGCAGCAGCTATAATTTCATTTGTTTTCTCGAGATCTCGAGACAACAAAACTTTGTTTTCCCGAGATAACGATATAATTAATTCAAGATCTTGAGAAAACAAAACGATAGCATAGTATATATAGCAGGAAACATCATTCAGTGTAGTAATGTTAGAGGAGCAGGAGCATATCGATCACCGCGTCACATATCTGTTCAATCAAGGCCTGACACAGGCTGAAATAGCATTATGCCTTGCTATTACAGATAATATACACATTAGTGTGCGTAATCTAAAAAGACGGGTAGCAACGCTTCAGCTATATCGGCGGCGCAATCTAAGTGAGCCTGACATCGTTGTTAACTACATAGCTGCAAGCTATGAGGTCCTGGGCGTCTCCATAATCTCAGGCCTATCATATCATAGTCATCATCTCAAGATCTCGAATTAATTATATCGTTATCTCGGGAAAACAAAGTTTCATTATCTCGAGAAAATTATCCCGTTATTTCGGGAAAACGGCAGTTGTTATTTCGAGATAATAACTCGAGATTTCGAGAAAACAAATGAAATTAACTCGTTATCAGGGGAAAACGGAGGAAATAAAATGTATGAATGCATGACCCTTTAGGGCTTCTGTAAGTATTGCCAATAGCAGATGAATGTTTTATATATGGATTTATATATGTTTTATATATAATGTTTTATATATGTTTTATATATGGATATAGTGGCTTGGATAAAGAACTCTGGAGACTTTGGGCATTGACAAATATAACAATTATCTCAACTCATATCCATACATCAATGAAATCCTAAAGTCAAAACTCTTCCAGAAGAACAGTTAATCCCAAGAGTTTAAAAAATGTATTTAAAACTTTTAAATAAATGAGAAAACAACATGGAGTTGTATTCCATTATTACTAGAAGTGCATTAATTAACTTATCATACCAAGTGTCAGCAAGATGAAACATCTGGGCCACTGTAAATTCATGTACGGCAGGGGTGCCAAAAACGTAATGGTAATTAGGACACAGACCATCAGCAAGCACATATTGTGTCACATTGTTAGATGCAAAGTGGTACTATATGGAAGCCCTGAGAGGTAATCCTTTTTCTAATTCTCATCTAAATTCTTGTCTTTCATGTGTTTATGACTTAGAACCAGTAAAACATGTTTTCTCTGGATCATTTTACAGAGTTCCTTAATTTTTCATAGTACAATGATCCCAAGTTCCCTGAATTGACTGGCTTCCTGCAAAAGGGGCACTCTTCCTTTTCTTTATGATTTCTAAATTCTATGCATGTCACAAGGCCAGCGCCCTGACAGTTTGTGTTGCATGTTGGTCTGTTTTGTTTTGTCGCTCTATCTGTTTGTATGTCTATGTCTCCTTCCCCCTCCCCCTTGCACTCTGTCACCTCTCCTGGACCTGCCTGCCTCCCACTCCACACCTGCCCTGCTGCTGCAATCAAGCAACCTGATTCCCATCAGCTCATCACCCAGTCGGCACTTCAGTCCTGCCTCAACCGTCAGTCTCTGCCGGATCGTCATTCAGTCCACACGGTTTGTCGCGTTCTAGCCAAGCCAAGCCTCAGAAAATTCTGATAGAAAGTTTTTTGTACTTATTCTAACTGCTGCCTTTCCCTGCTGCAGTTCCTGCCCCGCCTGCCTTCCTGCCAGCCTGCCTTCCTGCCTGCCCAACAGCCCGTCCTCTTGACTCCCAGTCTGCCTGCCACCCCAGCCATCACCTCCAGCCCCCCAGCCGCTGTCTTCCCCCTGGACCCACTCTCCAGCCCATCGCTCCCCCTTTCCCTCACCTCACAACTTCTAATAAACAGCTTAATTCTGCCAGTTGGTGTCTGTATCTGGGATCCTAGCAAAGGCGTGACAATGCAACATATGTTTTTATATATATATATATATATCTCTATATATATATCATTCAGCGTCTCTGAACCATTAACCATTAAAACAAGGGTCAAAATTCAAAATATATGCAGTATACTACATTTTTATTAGGGCCCTCAACATCATCACAAGCATCTATACAAGTTTCATTTTGTTGGACAAGCCTGTGTTGTTAATGATAAATTAATTGAATATTGAAATTATTGGTGTAAATTAGGGATGCAAAAATATTCAATATTTTATCGAATCGTTCAATACGCCCTGTTTGGTTCAATACACAAAGGCAAACAATACAATACAATACAGTTTTCTGTTTAACTTGATTGGATACTGCAGTTTTTTATGGAAGGCAATTAAGATAAGTGTGAAATTTTTATAATAAGGTTTGTGGTTTGATTATATCTGCTTTAAATTATTTTTACATGCAATATTGCCTTTGCTAGTGTGAGTAGTTTTATATTAAGATATCGAAACCGTACCGTTACCGTGACCCAAAAACTGTGATGCATACCGAACTGTGGGAAAACTGTACTGTTGCATCCCTTCTGGACACCATGCCTACTCATAATTCTTTCTGAATTAATTGTGAAAGTCAATTTATATCAAGAAGACGTGAAGTGTTTAAAACGATGAAGATAAGCTCATTTATCACCTGCTAGCAGGCAGCAACTCCTCAGGGATTGGTGGATCATAATAACATCTAACCTCTGATCCTGTGCTGTGCCCTCACCTGTCATAGTCTCCATTACAGAGTGCTCGAACAGGGATGGTAAACGACTGCCAAACAGGGTTCAGATTGTTTTTGATCACCTCCGTCTTGTGGCAGATGGTGAACCTGGAAGAGACAGCTCAACATGGTGAGGATAACAATTCCAAAAAACATTTGTTCAAAAAGATACAGGGTAATTGGAGAAAGAGTGGACAGGAAATGTGACAGAAAGGTTCTTACAGTGGTTTGATTTCCACTTCCTGTAGTATGTAATATGTGATGTTCTCCTCTGTGTCAAATATCTTTTGTTCCCTGGGTGAGGATTCAAAGGTAGCTCATTCAGACATGCAGACAGCCCTTTGAAATACAGCTCAACTGAATGAAATCTTCAGCATAAGACAGCAGAAACAGAACAGGCTCGCAGAGGGGTTTTGATCCTGAACTGTACGTCTGAAATATTGAAGGCTACACTGAGTACAGATTAGAACTTTCTGTCTCAGTGTCAAGAAAATCTATTAGCCCGTCTTCCATGTGACGGGCAGGAAGCTTTGTAACTCCTCATGGGACTGGATCCAACAGAAAAACAGAGAACAAGGGAAGAGTTACGACAGAGGAGCGGCACACTCGCCTCAGCTGAAGGACTAACAGATGGACTGAACAACACATGATATACAGTCATTTAACAAACACACACACTTACGTCCCATCCTCGTTGCTCCGGTAGAAGACAAGGAAAGGGTCAGACTTTCCGAAGAAATCCTTTTTATCCAGCTTGTTGGCACACAGCTGCATGGTGGCTATGTCCTGAGAGAACAACAACAGATTATTTTTAAAACCTCACCTTCATTTTTCAGAGTGTGGTTTACTTCAGTCTTACCCATAAAAACAAACTGTGATTATGTGAAAACACTGAAAAATAGACACAGGGGTGCAGTGATTTTGTTTGTGACCTCGAAATTAAGGTTTCCACATCATCATGTGAATATGCAGAAAGGAACAAAGTGAAAAAAAAGGATCATCTGTTTAGACTTTACACGCTTCAGTAGTTTGGTGTAAGTGAACAGAATACTTCACTCATGTTTCTTTCATTTCACCTCAGCCATAGAAAACACCTGTTTCCCGCCAGTGGGGGCTGCAACGATCAACCACTGCTTCAGTCCCTATAGGGTCACTTGCTGAATTGGATTTGTGTATTTTTTCAGTGAAATAAATATAAACAAACTAAAAATTTTATAAAGCTTTACTAACTTTGTCTCAATCAAAAACTATTCCCTCCCATCACTTTTAAAGAATGAAATGCTGAAAACGGAAAACATCCAATACACACAGTCATTCGTGTCATCATGTCTCAAAGTCAAGTCAGGTCACAAGTCTTTAACTTCCAACTCAAAGTTGGGTCTCAAGTCATTTTTTTTTCCCATCGCAGCAAGTTGCAAGTCATCACAATGACTCAAATCCACGTCTCTGCAGAGGACCCAGTCATGTTTAAACAAACAGTGCCAAATTTCAATACCTGGAAAGCAGATTGTGTTGGCAATTCAAATAAATATTGATAAGATTCTTTATTGTAAAGCTTAGAATTTTGTCTTTTCAGCAGTACTCGCCATATATGATATGCAATACAGCAAAAAGCATTTCAAGTAATCAGTAGCTTTGCCATCGCTTAAGAATTAACACTCATGGAATAGTTTGGTTTCATCTTGAACTGGAGCATCTCTAGATTAATTCCAAACCTGATATGTCATCATCCACAACAAGTCAGGTACAATACGAGATGAATAAATCCCTGTTATTGTTATCTTTGCCATCTGTAAGTCTGGCGGAGATTGCTTTCTACTGAGTACACTCTGCAGTGGTATATTCATAGCAGTTTAAAGAATTTCAAAAGGTGTCAGGCCTTATGATCAATATTCTTCTGTTTAACATGCAGTCAGAGTTTCACTGTTCAACTGGAGCCTTTCAGTTTCTTAGAACTAAAGTTTTTTCTGTGAACACATATTTAATGTCTGGCTTGTCAGAGTGCACACTGCCTGTTTTTAAATCTCGCCTCAAATCTCATTTTTATTCTTTGGCTTTTAATTCAGTATGAGAGTGGCCTCTGTCTGTCCTTGTGTCTGTCTTAACTGGTCTTTGTGTTTTTTTGTCTTTGGTCAGCTGTTGTTGTTTTTAAATGTGCTTTATAAATACATTTTGATTGATTGATTGATTGATTGAATTGTATGGTCCAGGTACAGAAGAGTGAAATGATCCCTCTGATTAATCTGAGACATCTGTAAAGACAAACTGGTGAGTCATTAATCTTAAAAGCTTCAACAGAACTGATATATCATCCATGAAACTAACCAGGGATGTTTCTCCAGAGACAGGCCACTTGAAGCAGAGCTAATAAATGTGAATGTAAACTTTGTGTTATGAAGACCTCAAGGTCTATAGTATACCATCATCACCGGTATGGCCTGCAGTCTGACTTTAACCTAAAGCAGGGTGAACTTCACTGTGTGTGTGCATTACATTAAACTTCTCCCTCTGTATTCAAATCATTAGTAGCATGGATGTAATTGCATGTGTTTGCACGTAATCGTGCATACCACGGTTAGCATATTTGTGTGTGGCCTGCATGTGCTTCTCTCTTTGATTGGAGTGTCTAATTATTTACCCACTGTGGCAGGAAAAGGGAACTATAAGACTGGATAAATAATTCAGCGTCACAGAAAAAGTACAAATTTACTTTCCCTCCACTTGATGCAGATGACAAAAGTTGGTGCGGTCATTTAAATTCAAGTTAAAAATGGACACACACAACGTCACTGTCATGAATTCAGACTGTAGTGCTTAATGTGTGACCTCACACTATGTGTGTGTGTGTGTGTGTGTGTGTGTGTGTGTGTGTGTGTGTAAGCCTAGAGAAACACAGGATCCTGAGCATGATCTGATACTAACCCGGCAGTTACTGAGCTCCTCAGCTGTGAAGATGATAGTTCCACACTTCTTCCCAGGAATCCCACTGAGAGACAGACAGACAGAGAGAAAGAGAGAGAGAGAGAGAGAGAGAGGGAGGGAGGGAGAGAGAAAGAGGCTGAGAAAGAGTGGAGGAGTACAAAAGCAATACAGACTGGTCCTGCAGTTATTTGTGATTAGGGAGTTGAGTGTCTCCACTCTCTCATCATCAGTAGTGTTTTGCCGTCTCCCTGTAAGGACTTTGTCACCTGACTTCCTCCTTGCTTCCAACAGACAAGAGTCATAATTAATAAGGCCACTACAGGTAGTCGATAATTGCCGGCTTTTCACGGCTGATACCTGTAAGATAGGTGATAATACTACATCTTTTTATTATGAAAAGAAGTTTCTAACCTGTAATTTATCCACACCTGAGGTTAAGAAAGGGAATTTGACTTTATATCATTGACACAATCATCAGCTAGCATTTCAGTGAGCGT